>NC_091995.1:61134824-61818968 GCF_044704955.1 Pristiophorus japonicus
CATAAGAAAGAGAAGGTCATTTGGCCCCTGGAGCCTGCTCCGCCATTCAATATCGTGGCTGATCTGATCATGGAATCAGCTCCCCTTCCCTGCCGGCTCCCCTTTATTCCTTTATCGCTCAAAAATCTGTCTACCTCTGCCTTAAATATATTCAATGACCCAGCCTCTACAGTTCGCTGGGGCACAGAATTCCACAGATTTACAACCCTCTGAGCGAAGAAATTTCTCCTCATCTCAGTTTAAATGGGTGGCCCCTTAATCTGAGCCTATGTCCCCTATTTTTAGTTTCCCCTATGAGTGGAAATATCCTCTCTGCAGCCACCTTGTCGATCCCCCTCGTTATCTTATCTGTTTCGATAAGATCACCTCTCATTCTTCTAATCTCCAATGTGTACAGGCAAAACCTACTCAACCTGTCCTCATAAGACAATCCCCTCATCGCTGGAATCAACCTCTGAACAGCCTCAAATGCAAGTATATCCTTCCTTAAATACGGAGACTACAACTGCACGCAATAATCCAGGTGTAGCCTCAACAATACTCTGGACAGCTCTAGCAGGATTTCTTTGCTTTATACACCATCCCCCTTGCAATAAAGGCCAACATTCCATTTGCCTTCCTGATTACTTGCTGTACCTGCATTCTAACTTTTTGTGTTTAATGCACAAGGACCCACAGGTCTCTCTGTACTACAGCACTTTGCAATTCTTCTCCATTTAAATTATAATTTGCTTTTCTATTATTTCTGCCAAAATGGATAACCTCACATTTTCCCACATTATACTACATCTGCCACATTTTTGCCCATTCATTTAGCCTATCTATATACCTTTGCAGATTTTTTGTGTCCTCACAATTTGCTTTCCCACCCATCTTTGTATCATCAGCAAACTTGGTTACATTAAACTGGGTCCTTTCATCCAAGTCATTAATATAGATTGTAAATAGTTGAGCACCCAGCACCGATTCGCGTGGCATAAACCGGAAAATGACACATTTTTTCTGACTCTCTGTTTTCTGTTAGTTAACCAATCCTTTATGCAAGCTAATATATTGCCCCCAACCCCGTGAACCTTTATCTTGTGCAGTAACCTCTTATGTGGCACCTTAGCGAATGCCTTCTGGAAATCGAAATAGACCAGATCCACTGGTTCCACCTTATCCAACCTGCTAGTTACATCCTCAAAGAACTCCAGCAAATTTGTCAAACGTGATTTCCCTTTCAATAAGCCATGCTGACTCTGCTTGATTGAATTTTGCTTTTCCAAATGTCCAGCTACTACTTCCTTAATATTGGAGTCCAGCATTTTCCCCATGACAGATGTTAGGCTAACTGGTCTATATTTTCCTGCTTTTTTTGTGCCTCCTTTTTTAAATGGAGGTGTTACATTTGTGGTTTTCCAATCTGCTGCGACCACCTCAGAATCCAGGGAATTTTGGCAGATTAAAACCAATGCATCCATTATCTTTGCAGTCACTTCTCCTAAGACCTTAAGATGTAAGCCATCAGGTCCAGGTGACTTGTCGGCCTTTGGTCCCATTATTTTTCCGAGTGCTGCTTCATTAGTCATAGTGATTGTATTAAGTTCCTCCCTTCCTGTAGCCCCTTGATTATCCACTTTGGTATTACTCTCAGTGAATGAGTGTTTTACTCTAATTAAACTGAGCTCGGACTGTTTCTGTCAGATATTAACTCCTGCCCGGTCCCAGCAAAATCTCCCACTCCCTTGTCCCTCTGATGTTTCTGCAGGATTGCTTTGTGAATACGGGCTCATGGAGAGGAACACCCTGCACGGCATGATCCCAAATTGCGCATCTCCAAGGGACAAGGCTCCCAGATTTAATTATTCTCTGTCCTTTACCCCCAGGCACAGTTCCTTTGAACATATTCTGATGAAAGTAAATTGGGAAAAGTGCACTTTGATTTTTACAGGCTGAATTAGTGCAGAGAGCTGCACATGTTCGGGTAAGCCCCAACCCCTGTGTCGATTTCCAGTGAGCAGAAGAGTGCATGCATCCTCCCCTGCCCCAGCCCTGCCTGTGATCGCCATTCACTCAGTGAGCAGAAGAAGATGGTTTTAAACAGCCGGGAATGGAGACACCACGGTTCCGGGATAAGGCGGCAAGCAGCAGCCTCCTTACAGCAGCGCAGTGCTTGGGGAGCGTGTCCGCAGATGGGCTCAGAGATTGGCATTGAGTCCGGGGGGAGCTCAGGGGGACTGGGGCTGTTTGTAAGAGGCAGAGTGGAGCAAGAACCAGTGTCTGTGAGTGGGGGAAGGGAGAGGCCATTCTCAGGCTGTGTGTGGACAGCGTGTGTCCAGGGTAAGGGAGACAGAATGGGCAGAATCTGCTATTTACAATCTGCTGCTTTCTCTCTCCAAACCAGTAGTGAACGTTCCTGGTTTAGTTCCATCAGGGGCTGTGTATAAGAGGCAGAATGGTGCAGGAACTAGTTCCGGAACATGGGGTGAGTGGGGGAAGGGAGAGTGCTTTGTGTGGACAGTGTAAGGTAACAGAGAAAGTAAACTACCTCACTCTTTCAAATCATTGCTGCTTTCTTTCCCCAAATCAGTTGTGAATGTTCCTGATTCAGTTCCAATATTACCGTGTGTGTTGTTCTTGGACATTGAGCAGTGGAAACACAGCCTGACAGTGAGGATGTGGGGAGTTTCACAAAGTGCATCTATTGCAGGCACCAGGAGAGGAGTGTGGGAGAAGATATTTTAAAGACTGGTTATATTGTTTCGGTGAGCTGCGTTCTGCAGAACCGTGTTGCTGGTGATCGAGAGATACATTGTCACTCCCTCAGATACATCATATTTTCCCCCGCATCCATATCTTCAAACTAATAATGTTCTCATATTATTATTATCTGAGCAAAATTCTTTAACCACCCAGAACAAATGTGATCTCTCCTCCGCCCGGAACACAAGGAACAGTGCAGGCAGCTCCTTCTCACACACAGTAAGTAGACTATCACTCACAGAGTACAGAGACACAGAACTGGCCTCAATCCTATTATCACATGCAGCAGAAGTTGTCAGTCCCACAGTGATCTGAAGTGACAGAGAACCATTATGAATCTTACAGCCACATGGAGCAGTTGAATCAGATGCTGTAAAACCATTGAAATTGACAGGAACATTAAACACCCACACTCAATTGCCAGAAACTGACAGGTACAGATTATACCCCACACTCACATCCATAAACTGACAGGTACAGTATAAAACATAAAACCAGGTAGATTAATAGATACAAATTAAAGGCAGACTAACATACCAGAAACTTAGAGGCACTGCTTAAACCCCACATACATACCAAAACCTGCCTGGTATAGAATAATACACATACTCGCATATCAGAGACTGAGAGATCCAATATAAAACCCACATCCATATATCAGAGACTGAGAGATACAGTATAAAACCCACACTCATGCATCAGAGGCTGACATATTAAACTCCATATTCCCATAATATAAATGGACAGATACAGGGAAATGCCAGTACTCACTTACCAGTAATTGACAGGTACAGGGTAAAGACCTTTCTTCCATACCAGAAACTGACAGGAACAAAGGATAGCCCACTCTCAATTAAGCAGAAACAGGCATGTATAGAGTAAGGCCCACAATCACACATCAGAACCTGACAGGTACAGAATAAAACATAAATTGAGAGATACAGAGAATACCCACACTCACATACCAGAGACAGATAGATACAGATTGAAACTCAGATTCACATACCAGAGACCGACAGATTCAGCATAAATACTCACCTCCATAACACAAATTGACAGTTCGAAAGTAAAACGAATACGCTATCAGGAATTGGTGGTACACAGTAAAACAATACTAACATACTGGAGAATGAAGTAGAGATCACATTCACATAAGAGACAAGGAGCGATACAGCTCAAAACACACACTCACAACCCAGGAATGGAAAGATACAGAATGAAACACACAGGCAATTACCAGAAATTGACAGGTACAAGATAAAACACAGATTCTCATATCAGAAACTGACATATAGAGTAAAACCCTCATTCACATACCAGAGATGGACAGAAAAAGAGTCAAATCCACATTCCCATACCAGACAACCTAATATTAATTCCATATTTACCTGTCAATGGATCAGAGAGTGAAAGTGTCAGTATCTATCCTATAATCACCAGTCAGTCCCACATTGACACTGCACAGAGATTGAAAGTGGCAGTGTCCATCCTACACTCACCTGTCAATCAAAATCTGTCACATAGTGTCAGGGAATGACAGAGGCAGTAGCTATCCTACACTCACCTGTCACATAGTATCAGAGAATGAGAGAGGCAGTATCTATCCAAAACTCATCTGTCACATAGTGTCAGAGAATGAGAGAGGCAGTATCTATCCAACACTCACCTGGCAATCCAACTCTGCCTCACTATACCAGAGATTGAGAGATGCAATATCTATCCCATGTTAATAAATATATCCCATACTGATAACAACATCAGTGAATGAGAGGTACAGTGTCTATCCCATATTCAGCAATCAATCCGACAATGACACACAGTACCAGAGAATGACAGTGGCAGTATTTTTCCTACATTCTCAATCCCACACTGTCACACTTTATCAGAGAGTAACAGATAGGCTATCAGTTAAATTGTTCACACTGTATTAGAGATTTGGAGTGAAAGTATCTATTAACATCATCATCATAGGCAGTCCCTCAGAATCGAGGAAGACTTGCTTCCACTCTTAGCGTGAGTTCTTAGGTGGCTGTACAGTCCAATACGAGAACCACAGTCGCTGTCACAAGAGGGACAGATAGTCGTTGAGGGAAAGGGGGCAGGGAAACTGGTTTGCCGCATGCTCCTTCCGCTGCCTGCGCTTGATTTTTGCATGTTCTCGGCGGCGATACTCGAGGAGCTCAGCGCCCTCCCAAATGCCATGGACGAGTGCTTGACCCCGGTCTGGACGTGAATTGGGTCTGTGATGGATTCATTGGTATGGATCACGGCTTGCATGTCCTCGGAAAGTAGGCTGTGGATGGTGACCTATTTTTGGGGGAATCCGAAACGGAGGAGGGCGCTCCATAGATCCTCGAAGAAGGCCATTTATAAGGGCTGGCGCTGTTCCCTGCATTTTTCATGCAGCTGTCGCACTGCAAAAATCATGTCCGGGGCACAACGGAAAGTAACTCTTTCCTCTATTCAACTGACAAACGCTGCCACACAGTAACAGAGAGTGACAGATACACTATCTATCATATAGTCATCAACAATTCCCAAACTGATATGTATGACCAGAGAGTGAGTGGCAGGTATTTCTATACACACCTGTCAATCCTGCACTGACACACAGTACCAGAGAGTGAGTGGCAGTGTCTGTCCTATACACACCTGTCAATCCCACACTGAAACACAGTACCAGAGAGTTTGTGGCAGTGTCTGTCCTATACACACCTGTCAATCCCACACTGAAACACAGTACCAGAGAGTGAGTGACAGTGTCTGTCCTACACACCTGTCAACCCCATACTGAAACACTGTACCAGAAAGTGACAGATAAAGTGTGAAAGACTGGCCTCTTTCTGTCCCAAGACCACGATGTTTACTTTCAAGAAAGTTTCATCCGAATTGAAGGCAGCAATTTCAATTGAAACCCGTTTCACTGTTGCACTGGTCGCGCTCTCTCAGCCGATCACGGATATTTTCTCTTTTTCAACTGAAATTTGAAATCAAATCAAACTTTCTGTTTAATTCTCGCTTCAGGCCTCGGCAGGACAGCAGGGCGATCCTGTGACAGGGAAATCTTTGAATTTTACACGAGAGGGACTCTGAAATCCGGCGATGAGTGCAGACACACAAACACAGTGACATTAGTTTAACCCGCCCGCCCCTTTAACACACACTCGCTCACACAATGTTGAAATCTGCACATTCACAAACAAACTGTTCCCAGATTTACAGTTCCCAGCACAGGTTTTCCTCTCCGCTAGACTGTGCTGCCGATTCTCAGGTCTGTTGTAGTTTCCCAGCTCAGTAAGTGTTAAACACTCTGAGGCTGGCGCTCGTCACAGTGTCTGTTCCCAGATTCAGGGGCAGGAGCCAATCACAGCTGTGGCTGGCTTAACCCATCTCGACTTTAAGTTGTATTTTCATGTTAGTCAAACATATTTCTGCAATTTAAGTTGCAGAAATATGTTTGACTAACATGAAAATACAAATGATGTGCTCACCGCCTCTGCAGCCTCTTTTTGTCTCTCTTTCCTCCGAAAATGAGTGACATTTAACAGTAACTGGTGTCCTATCCAGCCCATAATTAAGACCCAAAGCTGGCTATCAGAGAGAACGACAGAGAGACAGACATAGTATCAGTCTTAAACTCCCAAACTGTGGCTCCATATTACGCTCAATAATAGTATCACACATTCATGTACAATACCAGTGGAAAAGTCAGAGAGACAGACACAACATCAGTCTTACACTTTCTTGAAGTGTCACCATAATACGATAAGTAACAGTGCCACACCTTCACGTATTGCACGAGAGAGAGAAACAGAGACATTATCAGTCTTGCACCTCCAACAATGTTTCCACATCACGCTAAGTAACAATATCCCACCTTCACAACCAGTGCCAGAGAGAGCAGATAGCAACAGAGAGACAGAGAGGGGGGAGAAGGCTGAGTGAGAGACAGGAGAGTGCGAGGTAGGACGGTGAGACACAGAAAGACATGCACAGGATCAGTTCCAGACTGACCTGTGAAGTCCCGTTTTATCCTGAAAGATCCCATTGGAGAGACAGAAGATGCAGTCTCCTCTCTCACTGATATTATACCAGAGACAGACACATTATTAATCCCACACTACAGGACAGTGTCAGAGAGTGAGAGAAACAATGTTCCACATTTAACCCTCGCTTGTCTGTTGTAATCTCTGCAATCCTGCAGGTCAGGGCCGCTCGGTATTACTCTCAGTGAACGAGTGTTTTACTCTAATTAAACTGATCTCGGACTGTTTCTGTCAGATTTTAACTCCTGCACGATCCCAGGAAACACTCCCACTCACTCGTCTCTCCGATGTTTCTGCAGGATTGCTTTGTGAAGACAGGCTCATGGAGAGAAACACAATGCATGGAATGATCCAAAATCTCTAAGAGACAAGGCTCCTAGTTTTAATCATTCTCTGTCCTTTCTCCTCAGATTCGGATAAAAGTAAATTGGGAAAAGTGCATCTTGATTTTTACTGGTTGAATTAGTGCAGAGAGCTCCGCATGCGCGGACAAGCCCCGGCCCCTGTGTCAATTTCCAGTGAGCAGAAGAGCGCATGCGCCCTCCACTTCCCCAGCCCTGCCTGTGAACGCCATTCACTCATTGAGCGGAAGAAGATGGTTTAAAACAGCCGGGAATGGAGACACCGCGGCCCCGAGGTTAGGCAGTGAGCAGCAGCCTCCTTACAGCAGCGCAGCGCTTTGGGAGCGTGTCCGCAGATGGGCTCAGAGATCGGCATTGAGTCCGGTGGGTGTTCAGGGGGAGTTGGGGGCCGTGTGCACGGGGCAGAGTGGAGCAAGAACCAGTCTCAGTGCGTGGTGTGAGTGGGGGAAGGGAGAGGCCATTCTCGGGCTGTGTGTGGACAGTGTAAGGTAACAGAGAAAGTAAATCACCTCGCTCTTTCAAATCATTGCTGCTTTCTTTCCCCAAATCAGTAGTGAATGTTCCTGATTCAGTTCCAGTCTCACTGTGTCTGAAGTTCTTGGACAGTGAGCAATGGAAACACAGCCTTACATTGAGGATGTGGGGAGTTTCACAAGGTGTATCTATTGCAGGCATCAGGAGAGGAGTGTGGGAGAAGATATTTTAAAGATGAATTATATTGTTTTGGTGAGCTGAGTTCTCCAGAACCGTGTTGCTGGTGATCGAGAGATACATTTTTGCTCCCTCACATGCATCATATTCTCCCCCGCATCCATACCTTAGAACTAATAATGTTCTTGTATTATTATTCTCAGAGCAAAATTCTTCAACCAGCCTGAACAAATTTGAGCTTTCCTCCACCCGGAACACAAGGAACAGTGCAGGCAGCTCCTTCTCACACACAGTAAGTAGATTATCACTCACAGAGCACAGAGACACAGAACTGGCCTCAATCCTATTGTCACAGGCAGCAGAAGCTGTCAGTCCCACAGTGATCCGAACTGGCAGAGTTACATTGTGAATTTTACAGCCACATGGAGCAGTAGAATCAGATGCTGTTTCAGCATTGAAACAGATCACACTGACGGGTACATTAAACACCCACACACACTTGCCAGGAACTGGCAGATCGAAAATAAAGCACAAAATAAGCTATCAAAAAAAATGACAAACGGGTAGCATAAACGACACTCGCAAATCAGATACGGGCAGGTACAGAGCAAAAACCATATTCATATTTCAGAATATGATGGATTCAGTATTTAACCCACTCAACATACCAGAAGATGACAGGTCCAGAATAAAACCCACATTCCTGTACCATGGACTGACAGATACAGTGTACAACACACACCCACATATATGAAAGTGACAGTAGCAGAATAAAATTTGCACTTACATACCAGAGAGTCACAGGTAAAGTGTAAATCCCATATGCACATATTGGAAAACTGAAAGGCAGTAACATTGTTACTTGCATCGCAGAAACTGATCGGGGCAGAGTAAAACCCACATGCACGAATCAGATAAATGACAGCTGGAAGGCAAAATCTTCACTCACATATCAGAGAAATACAGGTTAAAAGTAAATTAATAATCACGTTCACATACCAGAGACAGGCAGGTACAGAGTAAATTCCACACTCATATATCAGGAACTGACAGGTACAGTCTAAAACATACAATCAAGTAGCAGGAACAATTAGGTACAGATTAAACCGAGACTAACATAGCAGAAACTGAGAGTCACACATTAAATTTCAAAACACATACCAAAACAGATAGCAAGAGTTTCTTTAGTATATAAAAAGGAAAAGAGTGGCTGAAGTAAATGTTGGTCACTTAGAGGATGGGACCGGGAAATTAGTAATGAGGAACATGGAGATGGCAGAAACTCTGAACAAATATTTTGTATCAATCTTTACGGGAGAGGACACTAACAATATTCCAATGGATAGTCAAGGGGCGATAGAGAGGGAGGAACATAACACAATCACAATCACTCAGGAGATGGTACTCAGTAAGATAATGGGACTAAAGACAGATAAATCCCCTGGACCTGATGGCTTCCATCCTAGAGTGTGAAGAGAAGTAATGGCAGGGATTATGGATTCATTGGTTGTAATTTACTAAAATTCCCTGAATTCTGGCGCGGTCCGAGCAGATTGGAAAACTGCAAATGTGACGCCCCTATTCAAAAAAGGAGACAGGGAAAAAGCAGGAAACTATAGACCAGTTAGTCTAACATCATTGAGTTGGAAAAATGTTCGAGTCCATTATTAAAGAAACAGTAGCAGGACATTTGGAAAAACAAAATTTGGTCAAGCAGATTCAGCATGGATTTATGAAGAGGAAATCATGTTTGACAAATTTGCTGGTATTCTTTGAGGATGTAACGGACAGATTGGATAAAGGGGAACCAGTGGATGTGGTGTATTTGGAAGTCCAGAAGGCATTTGACAACGTGCCACATAAAAGTTTACTGCATAAGATAAAATTTCACGTGGTGGTGGGTAATATATTAGCATGGATAGAGGATTGGCTAACTGACAGAAAACAGAGAGTCGAGATAAATGGTTCAATATATGGTTGGCAACCAGTAACTAGTGGGGTGCCGCAGGTATCAGTGCTGGCACCCCAACTATTTACAATCTGTATTAACGACTTGGAAGAAGGGACTAAGTGTAACATAGCGAAGTTTGTTGACGATACAAAGATGGGAGGAAAAGCAATGTTTGAGGAGGACACACAAAATTTGCAAAAGAAAAAAAAGAATAAGTGAGTGGACAAAAATTCGGCAGATGGAGTATAATATTGGAAAGTGCTAGGTCATGCAATTTGGCAGAAAAAAATCAAAGAGCAAGTTATTATTTAAATGGAGAAAGATTACAAAGTGCTGCAGTACAGCGGGACCTGGGGATACTAGTGCATGAAACACAAAAGGATAATATGCAGGTACAGCAAATGATCAGGAAGGCCAATGGAATCTTGGCCTTTATTGCAAAGAGGATGGAGTATAAAAGCAGAGAAGTTTTGCTGCACCTATACAGGGTATTGGTGAGGCCACACCTGGAATACTGCGTGCAGTTTTGATTTCCATATTTATGAAAGGATATACTTGCTTTTGAGGCAGTTCAGAGAAGGTTCACTCGGTTGATTCTGGAGATGAGGAGGTTGACTTATGAGGAAAGGTTGAGTAGCTTGGGCCTTTACTCATTGGAATTCAGCAGATTGAGAGGTGATCTTATCGAAACGTATACCTTTATGAGGGTACTTGACAAGGTGGATGCAGAGAGGATGTTTCCACTGATGGGGAGACTAGAACTAGAGGGCATGATCTTAGAATAAGGGGCCGCCCAACTGAGATGAGCAAAAATGTCTTCTCTCTGAGGGTTGTAATTCTGTGGAATTCGCTGCCTCAGAGCGCTGTGGAAGCTGGGACATTGAATAAATTTAAGACAGAAATAGACAGTTTCTTAAACAATAAGGGGATTAAGGGGTTATGGGGAGTGGGCAGGGAAATGGCCCTGAGTTCATTATCGGATCAACCATGATCTTATTGATGGCTCGAGGGGCTGTATGGCCTACTCCTGTTCCTAAATCTTATGTTCTTAAAACCTGACAGGTACAGATTAAACCCCACACTCACATACCAGAAACTGACAGGTACAGATTATACCACACACTCACATACCAGAGACTGACAGATACAGATAAAATCCACACTCACATACCAGAGACTGACAGGTACAGATTATACCCACACTCACATACCAGAAACTGACAGGTACAGAATATACCCCACATTCACATACCAGAAACTGACAGGTACAGATTATACCCCACACTCATATACCAGAAACTGACAGGTACGGATTATACCCATACTCACATACCAGAAACTGACAGGTACAGATTATACCCCACACTCACATACTGACAGGTACAGAGTAAATCACACATACACAACAGAAACTTACAGGTACAGTATAAAACATATAACCACATGGACTAATAGATATAAATTAAATGCATAAAAACATACCAGAAACTTAGTGGCACAGTTTAAACCCCCACACACATAACAAAACCTGGCAGGTACAGAATAATACACACACTCGCATGTCAGAGACTTAGAGATACAGTATAAACACACACTCACATATCAGAGACTGACATATTAAAATCCATATTCCCATAACATAAATGTGACATAAAGTGAAATGCCCATACACACTGACCAGTAATTCATCATCATAGGCAGTCCGTCGAACGAGGATGACTTGCTTCCACATGGGTTCACAGAAGTTTCAATGAAGGAACCGATATTTCAGTCCTGAACTCCAATTGAAGGGGTGGAAGATGCCTGTGCATGGATATTTTTAATGTGTGGTGACCGTTGCATATCAGCCACCACCAGTAATTGACAGGTACAGGGTAAAGACCTCTCTTCCATACCAGAAAATGACGGATACAAAGGAAAGCCCACTTTCAATCAAGCACAAACAGGCATGTATAGAGTAAGGCCCACAATCACAGATCAGAACCTGACAGGTACAGAATAGAACCCAGACTCCCATAACAGAAATGGAGAGATACAGAGATAGGCCCGCACTCACATACCAGAGACAGATAGATACAGAGTGAAGCTCAGATTCATTTACCAGAGACCGACAGATTCAGCATAAACACTCACCTCCACAACACAAATTGACAGGTAGAAAGTAAAACGAGTACTCGATCAGGAATTGGTGGTACAGAGTAAATCAATACTAACATACAAGAGAATGACCGGTATGGAGTGGAGATCACATTCACATAACAGAGATGGACAGATACAGCACAAAACAAACACTCACAAACCAGGAATGGAAAGATACAGAATGAAACCCACAGGCAGTAACCAGAAATTGACAGGAATAGAATAAAACCCACACTCTCGTATCAGAAACTGACACAAAATAAAGCCCTCATTCACATACCAGAAATGGACAGATACAGAGTCAAATCCACACTCACATACCTGACACCCTCAATATTAATTCTATATTTACCTGTCAATGGATCAGAGAGTGAAAGTGTCAGTATCTATCCTATAATCACCGGTCAGTCCCACAAAGACACTGCACCGGAGATTGAAAGTGGCAGTGTCCATCCTGTCAATCAGAATCTCACATCGTGTCAGCGAATGAGAGAGGCAGTATCTATTCAACACTCACCTGTCACATTGTGTCAGAGAATGAGAGAGGCAGTATCTATCCAATACTCACCTGTCACATAGTATCAGAGAATGAGAGAGGCAGTATCTATTCAACACTCACCTGTCACATCGTGTCAGAGAATGAGAGGAAGTGTCTATCCAACATTTATTATTAAGGAAGCAGTAGCAGGACATTTGGAGCAGCATAATTCCATCAAGCAAGGTCAGCATGGTTTTATGATTGGGAAATGATGTTTGACAAATTTGATGGAATTATTTTAGAATGTAACGAGCAGGGTGGATGAAGGGGAACCAAGGGATGTGGTGCATTTGGATTTCGAGAAGGCATTCGAAAACGTGCCACATAAAAGATTACTGAACATGATAAAAGTTCACGGGGTTGGGCGTAATACATTAGAATATAGAAAATAGATTCTTTTTTTAAATTAAAATTTGACTAACTAACAGTAAACACAGAGTCGGGCTAAATGGGTAATTTTCCGGTTGGAAAACAGTGACTAGTGAGGTGCCGCAGGGACCGGTGCTGGGTCTTCAACTATTTACAATCTATATGAATGACTTGGTTGAAGGGACCGATTGTAATGTAGCCAAGTTTACTGATGATGCAAAAATGGGTTGGAAAACAAACATTGAGGAGGACACAAAAAATCTGCAAAGGGATACAGACAGGCTCAGCGAGTGGGCAAAAATTTGGCAGATGTTGTATAATGTGGGAAAATATAAGGGTATCCACTTTGGCAAAAGTAAAAAAAAGCAAATTATAATTTAAATGGAGAAAATTTGCAAAGTGCTGCAGTACAGAGGGACCTGGGGGTCCTTGTGCATGAAATACAAAAAGTTAGTATGCAGGTGATCATGAAGGCAAATGGAAGGCAAACATTCTCTCTGTATCCACCTTGCCAAGCCCACTCATAATCTTATACGTTTCGATAAGATCACCTCATTCTTCTGAATTCCAATGAGCAGAGGCCCAACCTACTCAACCTTTCCTCATAAGTCAACACCCTCATCCCCGGAATCAACCGAGTGAACTGTCCCTGAATTGCCTCCAAAGCAGAATATCCTTTCGTTAACGTGGAAAACAAAACTGCATGCAATATTCCAGGTGTGGCCTCACCAATACCTTATATAGCTGCAGCAAGATATTCCTGCTTTTATACTCCATCCCCTTTGCAATAAAGGCCAAGATACCATTGGCCTTCCTGATCATTTGCTGTACCTGCATACTATCCTTTTGTGTTTCATGCACAAGTACCCCCAGGTCCCACTGTACTGCGGCACTTTGCAATCTTTCTCCACTTAAATAATAACTTGCTCTTTGATTATATCTATCAAAGTGCATGACCTCACATTTTCCAACATTATAATCCATCTGCCAAATTTTTGCCCACTCACTTAGTCTTTCTATGTCCTTTGCAGATTTTTTGTGTCCTCCTCACATTGCTTTTGCTCCCATCTTTGTTTCATCAGCAAACTTGGCTATGTTACACTCAGTCCCTTCTTCCAAATCGTTAATATAGATTGTAAATAGTTGGGGTGCCAGCACCGATCCCTGTGGCACCCCACTACTTACTGGTTGCCAACCAGAGAATGAACCATTTATCCCGACTGTCTGTATTCTGTTAATTAGCCAATCCTCTATCCATGCAAATATATAATCCCAGCCCCGTGAACTTTTATCTTGTGCAGTCACCTTTTATGTGGAACCTTGTCAAATGCCTTCGGGAAGTCCAAATATACCACATCCACTGGTTCCCTTTTATCTACCCTGTTCGTTACATCCTCAAAGAAATCCAGCAAGTTTGTCAAACATGACTTCCCCTTCATAAATCCATGCTGACTCTACCTGACCGAATTTTGCTTTTCCAAATGTCCTGCTACTGCTTCTTAAATAATGGCCTACAACATTTTCCCAACCACAGATGTTAGACTAACTGGTCTATAGTTTCCTGCTTTTTGTCTGCCTCCTTTTTTAAATAGGGGCGTTCCATTTGCAGTTTTCCAAACTGGTGGGACATCCCCAGAATCCGGGAAATTTTGGTAAATTACAACCAATGCATCCACAATCCCTGCCGTTACTTCTCTTTAGACCCTAGGATGTAAGCCATCATTTCCAGGGGATTTATCTGCCGTTATTCCCATTAACTTACTGAGTACCCCTCCTTAGTGATTGTGATTGTGTTAAGTTCCTCACCCGCTATAGCCCCTTGGCTATCCACTGTTGGAATATCGTTAGTGTCCTCTACCGTAAAGACTGATACAAAATATTTGTTCAGAGTTGCTGCCATCTCCATGTTCCACATTAATAATTCGACGGTCGCTTCCTCTAAGGGACGAACATTTACTTTAGCCAACCTATTCCTTTTTATATACCTATTGAAACTCTTGCTATCTTTTATTATATTTTGCGCTAGTTTACTCTCATAGTCTATCTTCCCATGCTTAATCATTTTTTTAGTCGTTCTTTGCTGGCTTTTAAAAGCTTCCCAGTTTCTGTCGTCCCACTAGTTTTGGCCACTATGTATGTCCTTGTTTTTAATTAGATATCGTCCTTTACTTCTTTAGTTAGCCACAGATGGCTATCTTTTCTCTTACACCTCCTCCTCCTCACTGGAATATATTTTCTTGAGAGTTATGAAATATCCCCTTAAATGTACAGCACTGTTCATCAACCGTCCTACACTTTAATCTATTTTCCCAGTCAACGTTATACAACTCTTCCCTCATACCTTCATAGTCTCCTATATTTAAGCTTGGAACGCTGGTTAGAGACCCAACTTTCTCACCCTCCATCTGTATTTGAAATTCAATTCTGTTATGATCACTCATTACGAGGGGATCCTTTACCTAGGAGATTGTTTATTAATCGTGCCTCATTACACAGGACCAGATCTAAGATAGCCTGCCCCCTAGTTGGTTCCGTTATGTACTGCTCAAGGAACCCATCCCTGAAGCACTCTATGAACTCCTCCTCAAGGCTACCCTGACCAATTTGATTTCTCCAATCAATATGGAGGTTAAAATCACCCATGATTATTGCTGTCCCCTTTTTACAAGCCTTATAACAAGGGCCGCCCATTAAAAACTGAGATGAGGAGAAATTTCTTCTCTCAGAGGGTTTTAAATCTATGGAATTCTCTGCGCCGGAGAGCAATGGAGGCTGGGTCATTGAATATATTTTAAGCAGAGATACACAGATTTTTGAGTGATGAGGGGGTAAAGAGTCATGGGGAGCGGGCAGCGAACTGGAGCTGAGCCCATGATCAGATCAGCCATGATCTTATTGAATGGGGGAGCAGGCCCGAGTGGTCAAATGGCCTACTCCTGCTTCTATTTCTTATTTCTTATGTTCTTCTGTTAACTGAACCCAGCCAGAGTCAGCATCTTCAGGGGAGGAGAAGGAGGGGAACCAGTAATTGTAGGACTGAACCCAGCCAGAGATGGTGGTGATAATGGGAGCAGAGGACAAGCTGCCTTCAGATGTGCGATGTGTTTGAATTTCAGGACAGGGAGCAGAAAGAACGTATGGGGCAGGAAATTTACAGCTTTGGAGGAACAAGAGAGGAAAGAATGTTCCATAAAATCTAGAATTATCTGTTCTGAATTTCTGTCCTGTACTTGCAGTAATGATTTTTGTAAACTCCTTTTCCAGGGTATCAGAAGGGGAGGATTTGCAGACGGGAAACTCAAACCAAACATCATGTCGAGATCTGACGGAATTCATCAGGACCTGAATATCATCGGCCTTTGAATTTGGAAGGAGAAAAGTTTGTCTGTTCTGTCTGTGGGAACAGATTTCAAACATCAGTGTGACTGGAAAAGCATCGAGACACACTCACCCGAGTGAGAGTGTTCCAGTGCACTGACTGTGGATAGAACTTTAATCAGTTACACAGCCTGACAAAACATCGCACCATTGGCAGTGGGGAGAAACCATACACCTGTTGTGTGTGTGGACCAGGTTTCAACTGACCGACCAACCTGGAGAGACACAAGGACACCCGCACCATGGAGAAACCGTGGCAATGTGGAGACTGTGGGAGGGGATTCAATTACCCGGCTGATCTGGAAGTTCATCAGTGAGGTCACACTGGGGAGAGGCTATTCAAATGCTCCGACTGTGGGAAGGGATTCACTGCGTCATCCGACCTGCTGAGACAGCAGCGAGGTCACACTGGGGAGAAGCCGTTCATCTGCTCAGAGTGTGGGAAGGGATTCACTCAGTCAAACCACCTTCTAACTCACCAGCAAGTTCACACGAGGGAGAGGCCGTTCACCTGCTCCGAGTGTGGGAATCGATTAATTATCTCATCCAACCAGCTGAGACACCAGCGATTTCACACTGGGGAGAGGCCGTTCACCTGCTCTGAGTGTGGGAAGGGATTCACTGTATCATCCTACCTGCTGACACACCAGCGAGTTCACACTGGGGAGAGGCCGTTCATCTGCTCCGAGTGTGGGAAGGAATTCATTACCTCATCCCACCTTGTAACTCACCAGCGAGTTCACACTGGTGAGAGGCCGTTTATCTGCTCTGAGTATGGGAAGGGTTTCGCTCAGTCATCCAACCTGCTGATACACCAGCGAGTGCACAAGTGACTGCAGGGTTTGGATTTTGCTGCTGTCCCAGACTGAATCGTGTCCATTCTGACAGATGGGCTTTCTTTCTGCTGGTATAACTGGGCTGGAGTTTAATATTCTGGATATTTGACCAATTAATCAACGGGAACAAGGTCAGATAAAAAATGACACTGATTATGTTTGCATCTATAATTCACCCTTTAAAAAACATAAGAAATAGGAGCAGGATTAGGCCATTGGCCACTCAAACCATTCTACCATTTAATAAGATCATGGCTGATCTGATCTTGGGCACAGCTCCACTTCCCTGCCCGCTCTCCATAACCCTTCACTCCATTATCTTTCAAAAATCTGTCTATCTCCACCTTAAATCCATTCAATGACCCAGCCTCCACACCTCTCTGCGATAGAGAATTCCAAAGATTTACGACCCTCAGAAGAAATGTCTCCTCATCTCGGTTCTAAATCGAAGGTTCAAAAGGTTGATTCCGTGGATGAGGGGGTTGAGTTATGACGAAAGGTTAAGTAGATTGGGCCTCTACTCATTGGAATTCAGAAGAATGATAGGTGATCTTATCGAAATGTATAAGATTATGAGGCCGCTTGACAAGGTGGATGCAGAGAGGATGTTTCCACTGATGGGGGAATCTAGAACTAGAGGGCATGATCTTAAAATAAGGGGCTGCCCATTTAAAACAGAGATGAGGAGAAATTTCTTCTCTCACAGGGTTGTAAATCTGTGGAATTCACTGCTTCACTATGCTCCTTAGTTCTAGATTCCCCCACAAGTGGAAACATCCTCTCTGCATCTAACTTATCGAGTCCCCTCAGTATCATATGTTTCAATAAGATCACCTCTCATTCTTAGAAATGAGTATAGGCCCAACCTGCTCAACCTAACCACATAAGTCATCCCCTTCATCTCAGGAATCAAACTAGTGAAGCTTCTCTGAACTGTCTACAATGCAAAATATCTCTTCTTAAATAAGGAGATCAAAACTTTACGCAGTACTCCAGGTGTGGTCTCACCAATACCCTATACAGTATTAGCAAGACTTCCCTGCTTTTATACTCCATCCCCCTTGCAATAAAGGCCAACATTTCTATTGGCTTTATAATTAGTTGCTGAACCTGCACACTAACTTTTGGTGTTCCATGTACAAGGACACCCAGGCCCCTCTGTACTGCAGCCTTTTGTAATACCTCTCCGCTTAAATAATAAATTGTATTTATATTTTTCCTGCCAAAGTGGATAACTTCAAACTTTCCCACATTATACTCAATCTTCCAAACATTAACCCATTCACTTAGCCTGTCTACATCTATTTACAGATTATTTGTGTTGTCCTCCAATTTACATTCCCATCCATCTTTGTATCATCAGCAAACTTGGCTACATTACACTCTGTCCTTTCATTCAAGTCATTGATATATATTGTAAATAGTTGAGGCCGATCGCTGCGCCACCCCACTAGTCAACGTTTGCTAAACGGAAAATGAGCCATTTATCCCAACTCTCTGTCTTCTGTTAGTTAGCCTGTGCTCTATGCTAATATATAACCCTCAACCACGTGAACTTTTATCTTGTGCAGCCACCTGTTACGTGGCACCTTATCGAATGCCTTCTAGAAATCCAAATACACCACATCCACTGGTTTTCCCTCATCCACCTTGCTCATTACATCCTTTCATAAAACCATGCTGATTCTGTCTGACTGTATTATGCATTTCCAAATGTCCTGCTTAATAATGGAGTCCAGCTTTTTCCGAAGAGCAGATATTAGGCTAACTAGTCTATAGCTTCCAGTTTTCTGTCTCTCTCCTTTTTTAAATAGCGGTGTTGATTTATGTTTTCCCAACCGCTGGGACTTCTCCACAATCCAGGGAGTTTTGGCAGATTTCAACCAATACATCCACTATCTCTGCAGCCACTTCTTTTAAGACCCTAGGATGCGGGACATCAGGTCCAGGGGACTTGTGCAGTTTTGGTCCAGGGGAATTGTCCACCTTTAGTCCCATTATTTTACGGAGTACTTTTTCTTTAAGTGTCAGTGATTGTTTTAAGTTCCCCCTTCCCTATAGCCGCTTGATTATCTATCATTGGGATGTATTTAGTATCTTCTAACTTGATGACTGATACAAAATATCAGAAGGGTTTTATTCAAATACTGAAAGCTGCAACAAATGAAGCTAAAGTATGTTGAACAGTTGATAATAAAATGAATTGAATCTGCAGGTTGGTTTTGGATTTCTCTGGGATGGAGCCAGACATGATGCGCCCTGAAATACCACCAGTGTCAAGTAGATGACGCTGTTCCTCCAATTAATTTGGACTGATTGGAGCGTGACTGCCCCTGGAGCAGGAGGAATGAGGGTAGATCCGGGTCGGACACTGAACTTACTGCAACCCACGTGAACGTCACACATTGCCCCCTCCCTGGGGCAGCTCAGGGTCAGACACTGCCCCCTCCCTGGGGCAGCTCATGGTCAGACACTAAACATACGGCACCCCACAGGGATATCACACACTTCCCCCTCCCTGGGACAGCTCAGAATCAGACACTGCACCCCATAGGACATCTCACACTGCGCACTCTCTGGGGCAGCTCAGGGTCAGACACTGAACATACTGCATCCCACAGGGAGATCACACACTGCCCCCTCCCTGGGACAGCTCAGGATGAGACACTGGATGCACTGCACACCAGCAGCAATGCACGAGCTGTCCTGTCTCTGGGGGAGTCGCTGCTGGAAGGTCCGCAGAGAGAAGGGGAACTTCTCCAAACCTTCTGGTCATGAATCCTGAGTCCGATTTAAGCCGAATTCCCACATTCTGCGCTGCAGGCTGAGAAGCCATCGAGACCACGAGGGACCTCATGGACCCTGGAGAAGCCCCTCAGACCGCAGAGCTTTGGCCCACTGACCTGGGACACTGGGCGTCCACACGGGGGGAGTGATAACTCTGCCCCCGCGCCCCCAGAGCTCTGGCCCTCAGACCTGAGAAATGGGTCGCCAAACGGTGCGAGGAATCCCCCTGTCCCTCCAGACTCCAGAATTTTGTCCTACATACCTGGGACACTGGGTCTCCAAACATGGGGAGCGATTCCCCCCATCTTAGCTCCACTGTCACTGAGAGCTGCGGGGAGTTACATTTATCAAAAGCAGCTCTCCTCCCCTGAAGATGCTGACTGGCTGGGTGCAGAAGAAGAAAGCAAGCATCTTCAATTCCAAGCACACAGTCAGGAAATGTGATCCACTTACCGGGCACTGTACAGGGCTGGAGCAGAAATGCCTCCATCAATCGACCTGGCCCCAGACTGATCCAGAACCAGACAACCCCCCACCCCCACCCTCCCCTATCCAGTCTGAACAAGACCCCCTCACTGTACCCTTTCCAGACTGAAAAGACCCCCTCACCCTGCCCTGTCCCGTACGGATCCCTCCTCACCCTCCCTTGTCCCACACTGATCCAGAACCAGAAGCCCCTCATCCTCCCCTCTCCAGACTTCCTAAACGTTTTTAAGAATGTGCCGCACAAGCTGCTGCTCTATCAGATCAAGGCCTAGAACATAAGAAATAGGAGCAAGCGTAGACTATTTGCCCCCTCGTACTTGCTCTTCCATTTAAAAAGATCATGGCTGATCTTATCATGGACTCGGCTCCACTTCCCTGCCCGCTCCCCATAACCCTTTACTCCATTATCGCTCAAAAAATTGTCTATCTCCGCCTTAAATATTTTCAATGACACAGCCTACACAGATCTCGGGCAGAGAATTCCACTGATTTACGACCCTCTGAGTGAAGAAATGTCTCCTCCTCTCAGTTTGAAATGGGCAGCCCTTATTCTGAGAATATGTCCCTAGATCTAATTGCCCCTATGAGTGAAAATATTCTCTCCGCATTATGCTTGTCGAAACCCCTCATTATCTTATATGTTTCGAGAAGATCACCTCTCATCATTCTGAACTACAATGAGTACAGGCCCAACCTATCTTCATGTCAACCCCCCTCATCTCCGGAATCATCGAAGTGAACCTTCTCTGAACTGCCTCCAATGCAAGTATATCGTTCTTTCAAAACAAAGACCAAAACTGAACTCAGTACTCTAGGAGTAGCCTCACTAATAACCTGTACAGTTGTAGCAGGACTTCTTTGGTTTTATACTCCCTCCCCCGAGCAATAAAGGCCAACATTCCATTTACTTTCCTGATTACTTGCTTTACCTGCATAATAACTTGTATTTCATGGTCAAGGTCCCCCAGGTCCCTCTATACTGCAGCATTTTGCAATTTTTCTCCTTTTAAATAATACTTTGCTTTACTGTTTCTTTCTGCCGAAGTGGATAACCTCACATATTCCCACATTATACTCCCTTTGCAGATTTGTTGCGCCCTTCTCACAATTTGCTTTTCCACCATCTTTGTATCATCAGCAATCTTGGCTACATTACACTTGAGCCCTTCATCCAAGTCATTAATAAATATTGGAAATAGTTGAGGCCCCAACACCGATCCCTGCGGTACCCCATTAGTTGTTGTTTGCCAACTGGGAAATGGCCCATTTATCCTGACTCTCTTTTCTATTCGTTAGACAATCCTCTATCCATGCTCATATAATAATCCCAACTCTGTGAGCTTTAATCTTGTGCAATAAGCTCTTATGTGGCACCTTATCGAATGCCTTCAGGAAAGTCTGCTCCACAAATCAATAATATCGTGGCTGAACAGCCAAAACTCCAGGCGGTGCTTCTGACAAAGGAATCCAATGCTGGGCACAGCAAGAGCAAATAAAGTGGACAAGGTTTAATCCAATAACACATTGGTTATTTTCAGATCCACCATTCTATCTGTGAAAGGGCTGCTTACTGACTGAAGAAAATGATCAATTGATCACAATCTTATCAGTTGTGCTTCAGTTGGTCGCACTCTCGCTGTTGAGTCAGAAGGTTGTGGGTTCAAGTCCCACTCCAGGGACTTGAGCATAACAATCTAGGCTGACACACCAGTGCAGTGATGAGGGAGTGCTGCACTGTCGGAGTTGCCATCTATAGGAAGAGACGTTAAATCGAGGCCCATTCGGCTCTTTTAGGTGGACATAATAAATCTCACGGCCACTATTTTACAGAAGTGCAGGTCAATTATCCCCGGTGTGCTAGCCAATACTTATCCCTCGATCAACATAACACGACAGCTTATCTGGACATTATCACATTGCTGTTTATGGGAGCTTGCTGTTTGCGAAATGGCTGCCGCCTTACCTACATTACTACAGTGTCCACAATTCAAAAAGTACTTCATTGGCTGCGAATCACGTTCAGAAGTCCGATGGACGTGAGAGGCGCAATATAAATCCAAGTCTCTATTTCTCCGCTTAATATTAAATCTCGACGGTTGATAAGCTGGGACTTTCCTAACCAGGTGACCCTCAGTCGATCTCAGTTATAAACTGGTCAATGTCTGTTGAACAGTGGTAATGTAGTTCGACAAACAGAGCAGCGAGTTTGCTGTTCAGATTATTCACTATATACTAAAAAATGAATGAATCTTCCTCGGAAGATTTCTGCCTGATAGCAGAATAGAAAGACAAAGAACAGAGTTGCAATCAGGAGGAGTTGTAACTGATGACATCATTCAAGAATTTGTGATTGTGGCGAGCAACAAATCTGATAGGTCTCTTTAAATATCCAGAGAGACACAGAACAATGCATAATGACAAGCGGCCAATGAACCAATCACAATCTATGTCACCCATCCCTCATTAGCATATGGCTGTGGGCAGAGTGTGGGGCTGCCCACATAATGCGGGCTCGGAGCAGTTTCCTCAAATCTACCTCGGACTGAATGACACGATGGCTGACGGAAATAAAACAGTTTCCGCCAAGAAAGACGCCAAGAAAGTAATCAAAAAAACACCACCGAAGCGCGGCAAGAAGAGCAGAAAGTCGAGGAAGGAGAGTTACTCCATCTACATGTAGAAAGTGATAGAAACATAGAAACATAGAAATTAGGTGCAGGAGAAGGCCATTCGGCCCTTCGAGCTTGCAGCGCCATTCAATAAGATCATGGCTGATCATTCAACCTCAGGAACCATTTCCTGCTTTCTCTCCATACACCGTGATCCATTTGGCCGTAAGGGCCATATCTAACTCCTTTTAGATTATATCTAATGAACTGGCCTCAACAACTTTCTGTGGAAGAGAATTCCACAGGTTAACAACTTTCCAAATGAAGAAGTTTCTCCTCATCTCAGTCCTAAAAGGCTTACCCCTTATGCTGAGACTGTGACCCCTGGTTCTGGAACTCCCCAGCAACAGAAACATTCTTCCTGCCTCTAACTTGTCCAATCCCGTCAGAATTTTATATGTTTCTATGAGATCCCCTCTCATTCTTCTAATCTCCAGTGGATACATGCCCAGTTGATCCAGTCTCTCCTTATATGTCAGTCCTGCCATCCCAGAAATCAGTCTGGTGAAACTTCACTGTACTCCCTCAATAGCAAGAACGTCCTTCCTCAGATTAGGAGACCTAAACTGAACACAATATTCTTGGTGTGGCCTCACCAAGGCCCTGTATAACTGCAGTAAGACCTCCCTGCTCCTATATGCAAATCCCCTAGCTATGAAGACCAACATGCCATTTGCCTTCTTCACCGCCTGCTGTACCTGCATGCCAACCTTCAACGACTGATGTACCATGACATCCAGGTCTCGTTGCACCTCCCCTTTTCCTAATCTGCCACCATTCAGATAATATTCTGTCTCCTTGTTTTTGCCACCAAAGTGGATAACCTCACATTTATCCATATTATACTACATCTGCCATGCATTTTCCCATTCACCTAACCTGTGCAAGTCACCCTGCAGCCTCTTAGCATCCTCCTCACAGCTCTCACCGCCACCCAGCTTAGTGTCATCTGCAAACTTGGAGATATTACATTCAATTCCTTCATCTAAGTCATTGATGTATGTTCTATATAGCTGGCATCCCAGCACTGAAACCTGCGGCACGCCTGCCATTCTGAAAATGACCCATTTATTCCGACTCTCTGCTTCCTGTCTGCCAACCAGTTCTCTATCCATGTCAATACATTACCCCGAATACCATGTGCTTTAATTTTGCACACCAATCTATTGTGTGGGTCCTTGTCAAAAGCCTTTTGAAAGTCCAAATACACCACATCCACTGGTTCTCCCTTGTGCACTCTACTAGTTATATCCTCAAAAAATTCATTTGTCAAGCATCATTTCCCTTTCATAAATCCATGCTTTCCAAATGCGTTGCTATTTCATCTTTATTAATTGATTCCAACATTTTCCGCACCACCAATTTCAGGCTAACCGATCTATAATTATCCTTTTCTCTCTCCCTCCTTTTTTAAAAAGTGGTGTTACATTAGCTACCCTCCAGTCCATAGGAACTGATCTAGAGTCTATAGAATGTTGTAAAATGATGACTAAGGCATCCACTATTTCAGGGGCACTTCCTTAACTACTCTGTGCTGCAGCCTATCAGGCCCTGGGGATTTATCTGCCTTCAATCCCATCAATTTCCCGACCACAATTTCCTGACTAATAAGGATATCTTCCATTTCCTCCTTTTCGCTAGACCCTCGAAGCCCGAGTATTTCCAGAAGGTTATTTGTGTCTTCCTCAGCGAAGAAAGATCCACTATTTAACACTATCCCTAATTTCCCTTGTTAGCCACGGTTGAGCTACCTTCCCTGTTTTATTTTTACTCCAGACAGGGATGTACAATTGTTGAAGTTCATCCATGTGACCTATAAATGTCTGCCATTGCCTATCCACTGTCAACACTTTAAGTATCATTTGCCAGTCTATCCTAGCCAATTCACGTCTCATACCATCGAAGTTACCTTTCCTTAAGTTCAGGACCCTAATCTCTAGATAAACACTCTCACTCTCCATCTTATTAAAGAATTCTACCATATTATAATTACTCTTCCCTCGCACAACAAGAGTGCTAATTAGTCCTCACACATTACACAACACCCAGTCTAGGATGGCCAGCTCTCTAGTTGGTTCCTCTATATATTGGTCTGGAAAGCCATTCCTAATACACTTCAGGACATCCTCCTCCACCGCATTGCTACCAGCTTGGTATGCCCAATCTATATGTAGATTAAAGTCGCCCATGATAACTGCTGTACCTTTATTGCACGCATCCATCATTTCTTGTTTGATGCCATCCCCAACCTCACTACTACTGTTTCGTGGTCTGTACACAACTCACACTAGCGTTTTCTGCCCTTTGGTATTCCGCAGCTCTACCCATGCAGATTCCACATCATCCAAGCTAATGTCCTTTTTCACTATTGTGTTAATTTCCTAATTAACCAGCAACGCTATCCCACCTTCTTTTCCTTTCTGTCTATCCTTCCTGAATGTTGAATAACACTGGATGTTGAGTTCCCAGCCTTGGTCACCCTGGAGCCATGTCTCTGTAATCCCAATTATATCATAATCGTTAATAGCTGCCTGCGCAGTTAATTCATCCACCTTATTACGAACACTCTTCGCATTGAGGCACAGAGTCCTCAAGCTTGACTTTTTAACACTCTTTGTCCTTTTAGAAATTTGCTATAAGGTAGCTCGTTTGATTTTTGCCTTGGGTTTCTCTGCCCTCCACTTTTACTATTCTCCTTTCTATATTTTGCTTCTGCCCCATTTTATTTTCCTCTGTCTCCCTGCATAGTTTCCCATCCCCCTGCCATATTAGTTTATATCCTCCCCAATAGCACTAGCAAACACTCCCCCTAGGATATTGGTTCCAGTCCTGCCCAGGTGCAGACTGCCCGATTTGTACTGGTCCCACCTCCCCCAGAACCGGTTCCAATGTCCCAGGAATTTGAATCCTCCCTTCTGCACCGCTCCTCAATCCACGTATTCACCTTAGCTATCCTGCTATTTCTACTCTGACAAGCACGTGGCACTGGTAGAAATCCTGAGGTTACTACCTTTGATGTCCTACTTTTTAATTTAACTCCTAGCTCCCTAAATTCAGCTTGTAGGACCTCATCGCGTTGGTGCAATTCGGGCACCATGACAGCTGACTGTTCTCCACCCCCCTTCAGAGTGCCCTGCAGCAGCTCTGAGACATCCTTGACCCTTGCACCAGGGAGGCAACATGTCATCCAGGAGTCTCAATTGCCGCCGCAGAAACGTCTATTTATTCACCTTACAATAGAATCTCCTATCACTATAGCTCTCCCACTCATTTTTCTGCCCTTCTGTTCACCAGAGCCACCCACGGTGCCATGAACTTGGCTGCTGCTGCTTTCCCCGAGTGAGCCATCTCCCTCAACAATAACCAAAGTGGTATAGCTGTTTTGGAGGGAGATGACTGCAGGAGAGTCCTGCACTGACTTCCTAGTCCTGCTCTGCTTGATGATCATCCTTTCCCTAACTGCCTTTGTAATCTTTACCTGTGGTGTCACCCACTCACTTAATGCACTATCCATGACTTCCTCAGATTCGCGCATGCTGCAGAGTGAATCCATCCGCAGCTCCAGTGCCATCATGCAGTCTAACAGGGGCTGCAGCAGGATACACTTCCTTCAGATATAGTCGTCAGTGACACTGGAAGCGTTCCTGATTTCCCACATGGCAGAGGAGGATCATGACACGGGTCTGGGCTCTCCTGCCATGAATTAACCCTTATAATAACCTAATTTGGCAACAATGAAGTGGGTTCACCCAGACATCGGCATCTCCGCCACGGCCATGGGCATCATGAATTCGGTTGTGAACGATATTTTCGAGCGCATCGCTGGTGAAGTTTCCCACCTGGCACATTACAACAAGCACCGCACCATCAGCTGCCGGGAAATCCAGACTGCCATGCGCCTGCTGGTGTCCGGAGAGCTGGCCAAGCACGCCGCGTCAGAAGGGACAAAGGGAATGTCATGTATTCAACCAGCAATGTAACCCATGTCTAACCTGACCTAAGTTGTACACTGTGAGAACAATGACCACTAGGTGGGAGACTCTCCTAACCTGGACTTTCAGGTCCAAAAGGGGCAGGTCCACCCACTTGCTGCACTTCAGTGCTAAGGAATAAAGGACAGGTCACAGACTGACCTTCTCTCAAGCATGGGCCTCGTGTGCATTTATACTGTATAGTAAGGACGTATCAATGGCGACGAGGATGGGATTTAAACCACGCGAGCATGGCCACTAGCAGAACAGACGAGAGGTACTGTGTTAAGGAATGGTTGGGACAGAAATTCACATTGTTAAAGCAGCACACAGTTCTCCAGGCAGATAAGGGCAGTCGGGCATGCCCCAGAGGGGGAATTCGACAGAGACAATGGCAAGCTGAACGACGATTCACGCCATTGAAAGGGACAATGCGGCCAGTAATGGGGCCATCAACACCTGTTAATGGCGTACTCAAGGGCAATAACAGGGGCAGTCAGGGACGATCGACTGGCAAGGGACCTTTTGTTTCAAACCGCAGCTCATGCTGGAGGCTTGGAGGCATACACTCAGCCGGAGTTTGCAGAGGTGAGCAAAATAACTGCAGAAATTGCAGAAATGAACGCTGGGGGAAATCGCTGGAAGCTGAAGGTCAGCGAGTTCATGTGGAGCACGTATACAGTTCTTATACCATGACACCACCGATAATGATGAAAGTGCTCCGCAATGGCATCCCAGTATCAATGGAGTTAGACACGGGGGCCAGCTAATCCCTGATGGGTATCAAAGTTGTGGGCGTCCAAGGAGAGGAGGCCAAAATTATCGGCGATTGACGCACAGCTACGGACTTACACAAAGCAGATCATTCCGGTGCTAGGCAGCGCCATGTTAGTCGTGACCCACAAAGATTCGGAGAACAGACTGCCACTCTGGATTGTCCCAGGGGACGGTCCCGCACTACTGGGGAGGAGTTGACTTGCTGTCATGAACTGGAAATGGAGCGATGTCAATGGAATTTCCTCTGTGGAGCAAGTATCATGCTCACAGATCCTGGATAGATTTGACTCATTATTTCAACCCGGGGGCATTGCCACTTTCATGGGGGCCAAGGTAGTGATTCACATAAACCCGGACGCCAGGTCAGTACACCACAAGGCCAGAACGGTGCCGTACGTGATGCGGGAAAAGATAGAAGGCGAATTGGACCGCCTGCTGAGGGACGGCATCATCTCGCCAGTCGAATTCAGTGACTGGGCGAGCCCGATTGTGCCGGTGCTCCAGGCGGATGAGTCGGTCAGGATATGTGGTGATTACAAGGCCACCATCAATCGGGTGTCACTCCAAGACCGGTACCCGCTACCGAGAGTGGAGGATCTCTTTGCGACGCATTTCCGGTGCCAAACGTTTTTCAAAATTGGACCTGACCTCAGCTTACATGACCCAGGAGCTGGCGAGTGAGTCGAAGAAGCTGATCACCATCACGACACACAAGAGGTTGTTTGAGTACAACAGATGTCCGTTCGGGATTCGCTCAGCCGCCGCGATCTTCCAACGAAATATGGAAAGCCTCCTCAAGGCGATTCCAGGGACGGTGTTTTTTCAGGACGACATCCTCATTACAGGTTACGATACTGAAGGACACCTCCACAACCTGGAGGAGGAGCTACACAGACTGGACCGGGTAGGGCTGCGACTAAAAAAAGCGAAGTGCGTCTTCCGAGCTCCAGAGTTAGAATTCCTGGGGATGAGGGTAGCAGCAGATGGGATCAGCCCTGCTGCGTCCAAGACGGAAGTGATCCAGAGAGCACCCAGACCCCGTAACACGACGGAGCTGCGTTCAATTTTGGGGCTCCTGAACTATTTTGGGAACTTTCTTCCCAAATTGAGCATGCTGCTAGAGCCGCTACATGTGCTCCTACGCAACGGTCGCGAATGGGTCTGGGGGGACAGCCAGGAAAGGGCTTTTAATAGAGCACGCAATTTGTAATGTTCCAACAATCTGCTAACACCATATGACCCATGTAAGAAACTTGTGTTAACGTGCGATGCGTCGACCTATGGTGTCGGGTGTGTGTTGCAGCATGTCAATGCCAAGGGTCAGTTACAGCCGGTAGCTTATGCCTCCAGAAGTCTGTCCCAGGCAGAAAGGGGCTACGGAATGGTAGAAAAGGAGGCGCTCGCATGAGTATATGCGGTAAAGAAAATGCACCAGTACCTGTTGACAGGAAATTTGAGCTGGAGACAGATCACAAACCGCTAACGTCCCTTTTGGCGGACAAAAAGGCCATAAATGCAAATGCATCAGCCCGCATACAGACATGGGCACTCACGTTAGCCGCCTATGACTACGCAATTCGGCATAGACCGGGCACCGAAAACTGCGCCGATGCACTCAGCAGGCTCCCACTAGCCACCACTGAGGGGGCTACCGAGCATTCTGCTGAGATGGTCATGGTTGTTGAAGCTTTCGGAAGTGAAGGCTCATCCCTGACAGCCCGTCAGATTAAAGTCTGGACAAATGGATACCCGCTATTGTCTCTAGTCAAGAAATGTGTCCTGAATGGGGACTGGGCAGCCACGTGCAGGGCATGCCCTGAGAAATTTAAACCATTTCACATGCGCAAGGATGAACTCTCGATTCAGGTCGATTGCCTACTGTGGGGAAACCGCGTAGTCATGCCCCAGATGGGCAGCGAGGTGTTCATCAGAGAACTCCACAATGGGCACCCGGGCATTGTCACGATGAAGGCAATTGCCAGGTCACATGTTTGGTGGCCAGGGATAGATGCAGATCTGGAACTTTGTGTTCGCAGGTGCAACACGTGTGCCCAGCTGGGCAATGCGCCCAGGGAAGCCCCCCTTAGCCCTTGGCCATGGCCCGCCAAGACTTGGTCACGCATCCATGTGGACTACGCAGGTCCTTTCATGGGGAAAATGTATTTGGTTATAGTAGATGCCTACTCCAAATGGATCGAGTGTGACATTTTAAATTCAAGCACATCCTCTGCCACGGTAGAAAGTTTACGGGCAATGTTCGCCGCCCACGGTCTACCGGATATCTTCATCAGCGACAATGGTCCGTGCTTCATAAGCACTGAATTCCAGGACTTCATGGCAGGCAATGGAATTAACCATGTTGGAACGACACCGTTCAAGCCGGCCTCAAACGGCCAGGCAGAACGAGCAGTGCAGATAATCAAACAGGGGATGCTCAGAATCCAAGGGGGTTCCCTACAAACCCGCTTATCACGCCTCCTGTTGGCCTATAGATCCCGACCACACTCCCTCACAGGGGTTCCACCCGCAGAGCGGCTAATGAAAAGGACGCTCAAAACGCGGTTATCCCTTATACACCCCACCATGAAAGAAATTGTCGAGAGCAGGCGCCAGTCACAATATGACTACCATGACAGGAATGCGAGGGCGCGATGTATTGATGTAAATGATCCTGTTTTTGTCCAGAACTACGCTGCAGGGCCCAAATGGCTCGCAGGCACTGTGGTTGCCAAAGAGGGAAATAGGATTCTGGTAGTTAAACTTACCAATGGACAAATCTGCCGCAAACATGTGGATGAAACAAAAAGGATGTTCAGCAACCCCATAGAAGAAGCTGAGGAAGAACACAATGTAGAGTTCACTCCACCACAGGTGACCGAACACAGGAACCAAAGGGAGCAGAGCTCAATCACTGTGGGCAGTCTGGATAGGCCTAACGCACCGCAAACAGCAGTCACTCAGGCCAGCACCCAATAACCGGAGCCCCAAATCAGGCGCACTACAAGGGAGCGTAATCCACCAAAGAGACTCAACCTGTGATCCCAATAAGACTTTGTGAGAGGGGGGAAGGTGATGTCATGTATTCAACCAGCAATGTAACCCATGTACAACCTAACCTAAGTTGTACACTGTGAGAACAATGACCACTAGGTGGGAGACACTCCTAACCTGGACCTTCAGGTATAAAAGGGGTAGCTCCACCCACTTGCTGCCCTTGAGTGCTAAGGAATAGAGGACAGGTCACAGACTGACCTTCTCTCAAGCATGGGCCTCGTGTGCATTTATACTGTATAGTAAGGACGTATCAGGGACAAAGACCAAATACACCAACTCCAAGTAAAACTGCACGGTGACCTGAGAGATCAAACCCAGACACATTGCCTCTCTGAAAGAGCTGCACAAACGCTTCACCCTTTTGACTCAAATAACGATTTATTTCCTGCACAACTGTGTGCGAACCTTTGAAGTTCTAGCTGTAGACTTAGTTTTTAAATCACCGATAAACAGCTTCACTCTCTGGTTCGACCACAGCGTCGCTGGAATTTCCCGCCCAAAAACTACAAACACTGTCCCTGGTCGCTCTTTCCCTTTGGTTTCAGTCCCTTTCATTTACACCTCCTGCTGAATTAAGAGCTTGTTTAGGGGCTGAGACTCAGATTTCAGTCACACGTTCTCTCTCGCAAGCCCTTTTCAAGTTTATTTTTCAATTCCTGTTGCTGGTCAGTCCGTTTATTAACCCGACACTCCCCGCAGTGTAACAACCCAGAATGGGAGTTTTTACAGAGACCAGAGCCGGGGCACTCTGTCCCTCTTCTCTTTTCACAGAGGGACTCCCAGTTCTGGTCTCACTCCCACACTTGCGGGGATCGATAGATAATCTATGAAACCCAACTTTTACGAAGATTGAGTTGGAATGTGTCCCGTTACAGAATCAGTGGTGATTGATTCCCGCCCATTTCAGACAGTTTGAAGTAATACCGGAATTTAATCCTGATTGTAACAGCTTGGAACTTGCAAGGGGAATATAGAATAAGACAAATGGAAATAAAACCTTTTGGGAAATATTTGACTAATGTGATTTTATTAACATTGTGCGCTATTTTCAAAATTATTGGCGTGGTTTTTGAATTAATGAAAGTCACCACAGGGCGACCAATCACAAGTTCACTCCCTGCACTCCTCCAGAATATATAAGAAGGGCAGATGTGGGCGGAATTTCTCAATCTTTCTCTGGCCATGTGGATTGTGGAAATGTCCGGAAGAGGAAAAAGTAGCGGTAACGCTTGAGCCTAGACCAAATCTCGCTCCTCCCGGGCCGGAATGCAGTTCCCTGTGGGCCGTGTTCACAGGATCCTGCGGAAGGGGAACTACGCTGAGTGTGTGGGTGCCGGAGCCCCGGTCTACATGGCTGCTGTGCTCGAGTATCTGACTGCTGAAATCCTGGAGATGGCTGGCAACGCGGCCCGCGACAACAAGAAGTCCCGCATCATCCCCAGACACCTGCAGCTGGCCATCCTCAATGACGAGAAGATCAACAAGCTACTGGGAAAAGTGACCATCGCTCAGGGCGGGGTACTGCCTAATATCCAGGCTGTGCTGCTGCCCAAGAAAACCACCAGTATTTGCAAGAGCAAGTAAAGCGGACAGGATTTAATCTAATAACCGAAAGTCTCCTTTCCGAGTATCTATGAAAGGGCTGGTTATTTTTCTATGGATCTCAGTTGTCCCCGATCTAATTTAATATTAAATCTCTGCAATTAAGCTGGGAGATTGCTGATCAGAAATGAGCCTCAGACATTCTCAGTTATCAGCATGAATATCTAGACGACGAGATCACCAAACAGTGCCGCTTGTTTGCTGTTAACCGATATTAACATGAGTGTATCAATATAGCGAGGGACTGGCTTCAGAGAAATACAAAACAGACGGAACCGGGACGTGAGACCGCCCGTCATTGAACACGTTGTTATAAGAGCCGAATATGAACCGGTTAAGAGCCGAGTATAAAGTGAATGAGCGGTTGATGAGCTCACCGTCTCTTATTGGGGCAATAATTCCATAGCAAGAAGTTTATACATCCTGAACACAGTGATCCATGCAGACTTTTACCCTTTTAATTTGCACACTGGATGGAACCAGAATTACAGCTCTGGTTATTTCAAAATATTCCGAATAGTATCCCAGCTTTCCCCGCATTCAGAGCTGGGTTAAAGGTGAGATACAGATTGCAGGCACCTCGTCCGCTCTCTGGAATCTATTCCGGTATGTGCAGTAGGATGAATTCACTATCAGAGCTCTCACTTATAGTTACCACATTGGGCGGGTGCAGTCGGTATTACTGGGCATCTCACTCACATTTAAACCTGGATCAAACCCGCACTATCAGATATTCACCGCCTGCACTGTATAAACCCAGTTACAATAACACTACAAGACCGGCATGGTGTGTGCACGGGCCAGTTTGCCTGGCGCCGGTCGCAGCTCTTTCCTTTGCTGATTTGGTGGCTCTGAACAAATCGGTTGTTGCACTTGGTGCTGAAGCTTCGAGCCTGGGCAGGGGGCATCTCAGCGCGCTCCCCGCGGATGCGGCGGGCCAGCTGGATGTCTTTGGGCAGAGGAAACATTACAAGGACACCCTCAAAGCCTCCCTGATAAAATGCAACATCCCCACCTGGCAGTTCCTGACCACAGACCGCCCAAAGTGGAGGAAGTGCATCCGGGAGGGCGCTGAGCACCTCGAGTCTCGTCGTCTCAATGCAGAAATCAAGCGCAGGCAGCGGAAAGTGAAAGGGCGTTGGCAAACCTATCCCACCCTCCCTTACCCTCAATGACTATCTGCCAACCTGTGACAGGGACTGTGGTTCTCATATTGGATTGGTCAGCCAGAACGGATTCATTTTTAGAGTGGAAGCAAGTCTTCCTCGATTCAAAGGGACTGCCGGTGGTGAAGAATGCGGAGCCTCCTTTTACAGTGTCTGTGTGGGTCCGCCCCGGGGCTGTGATTGTTCACAGCCCGACCTCCAATCAAGTTTGAACCAATCACAGAGAGCGAAAAGGAAGGGCGGGGTGTACTGGGCCATGATTTGTTGAAATGAAACTGACAGTTCGTCAATTTCAAAAAGGCCGCCAATTTCAGAGTATCAACGAACAGAGTTTAAAGAAACTATAATTTCCCGCCAGCAACGTAAGAATCCCACTCTTTATAACCTCGATGTTGCCCCATTATAACTCATCAATTCATTCTCTTTAACATTCCGGTTTGAATTTTGTCCTATTTCCTGAGCGGTCTGTACCGGGCGGGAATAATTACCTGGTCAATGCATCCTGTAAACACAAAGTCCCGCATCAATCCCGCCAGTGCAGTCCCGATTAACCGGTTATCACACAGAAACCTCACAACATGACATGACTGCTTTGTCATTGAGGCGGTGGGTAGCTCTTTGTGTTGTGTCCGGGGGAAAGGGTCGAGTTGTTCAGCTGGCGAATCCATAGAGAGTGCGGCCCTGCCATTTCAGATCGTACACCACATCCATGGCAGTGACCTCTTGCGCTTGGCATGCTAGCTTGCAGGTGACCGCATCCCTGATCACATTCTCCAGGGAAACTTTCAGCACTCCGGAGCTCTCCTCGTAGATCAGGCCCGAGATCCGCTTGACACCGCCAGGCGACGGATGGCGGGTTTGGTGATGCCCTGGAAGTTATCACAGAGCACTTTACGGTGCCGCTTGGCTCCTCCTTTGCCCAGTCCTTTGCCTCTTTTACCACGGCCAGACATGACGATTCTTCACTCAAACTGTTGCTGAATGAGAAACGAACTGCTCCTGGCTCCTTTTTATAGAGCTAGCCCCGACCTGACTGAGAAAATGTAGAGAGAGCGGCGAGAAGGGGAGGAGACAGAGTGAGATATTAAACAGAGCACGGCAGGGGAGGAGACAGAGTAAATATTGAGAGACAGAGCAGAGCGCGGCCTCTGATCTTCCAGCTCCACCTCCAGCTTTCGGCAACCGGCAATTTCACATTGTTTTCTCCACAATAGAACCGATGCACAGCGCTCCGCACAAACCCTTACAGACTCGGAATTCATATCCAAAGCTTCCAGGAACCAGAAGCTTTTAAATCAGGTCCGGTTACAATTAACACTCACCATTATTCCCGCCTATATAGTCCCTTCCCTGTCAATCTCAGACCTTATTCCATCTCCTCTGTCGGACAGGTTCAGCCGTTGACAAACACCTTATTCCAGCTGATTTGGAGAAACTGGTGTTTGGGTTTTGAGTTGTGAGGAGGGGTATCGCCGCCAGTAGCACCGCCTCACAAAGACTCTGTCCCTGAATCTGTGAAATGACAATGACCAGGAAATGAGACTGGAGCCGAACACAAATCCCTGTTACAGTGAGGTCCGGGGCGGACATCCCATTCTCTGTGTTTTATTGCAGACACTGCGGGAGGGGGGGGGGGGGGGGGGAGGGGTGCAGACAGTGGGCGAGGGGTGGTTGCAGACACTGGAGGAGTGGGTGGTGCAGACACTGGGGGAGGGGTGGGTGCAGACACTGGGGGAGGGGAGGGTGCTCAGACTGGGGGAGGGGTGGGTGCAGACACTGGGGGAGAGGTCGCTGCCGACCTTGGGTGGGGGGTGTAGACACTGGGGGAGGGGTGGGTGCAGACACTGGAGGAGGGGGTGATGCTGACACTGGGGGAGTGGTGGGTGCAGACACGGGGGGAGGGCTGAGTGCAGACACTTGGGATGGGTGGGTGCAGGCACTAAGGTAGGGGTGGGTGCAGACACTGGGAGAGCGGTGGGTGCAGGCAATGGGAGAGGGGTGGGTGCAGACACTGGGGTAGTGGTGGGTGCAGACACTGGGGGAGGGTTGGGTGCAGATCCTGGGAGAGGGGTGGGTGCAGACACTCGGGGAGGGATGGGTCCAGACACTCGGGGAGGGGTGGGTGTAGACATAAGAACAGAAGAACATAAGAATTAGGAACAGGAGTAGGCCATCTAGCTCCTCGAGCCTGCTCCGCCATTCAACAAGATCATGGCTGATCTGGCCGTGGACTCAGCTCCACTTACCCGCCCGCTCCCCGTAACCCTTAATTCCCTTATTGGTTAAAAATCTATCTATCTGTGACTTGAATACATTCCAATGAGCTAGCTTCAACATCTTCCTTGGGCAGAGATTTCCACAGATTCACAACCCTCTGGGAGAAATAATTCCTTCTCAACTCGGTTTTAAATTGGCTCCCCCGTATTTTGAGGTTGTGCCCCCTAGTTCTAGTCTCTCCGACCATTGGAAACAACCTCTCTGCCTCTATCTTGTCTATCCCTTTCATTATTTTAAATGTTTCAAAAGATCACCTCTCATCCTTCTGAACTCCAACGAGTAAAGGCCAAGTCTACTCAATCTATCATCAAAAGGTAACCCCCTGATCTCTGGAATCAGCCTCGTGAATCGTCTCTGTACGCCTTCCAAAGCTAGTATATCCTTCCTTAAGTAAGGTGACCAAAACTGCACGCAGTACTCCAGGTGCGGCCTCACGAATACCCTATACAGTTGCAGAAGGACATCCCTGCTTTTGTACTCCATCCCTCTCGCAATGACACTAGACACTAGGGGAGGGGTCGGTGCAGACACTAGGGGAGGGGGTGGGTGCAGACACTCGGGGAGGGGTGTGTCCATATACTGGATGAGTGTCTGTGCAGCTAATGTCAGCGAGTCACAAGTGATCCTGGGATCATTTTCAATGATTTCTGACCGGAATCTGAGCCCGGCCCCGGGACAGGGATCATTTGATTCCGGGATGATCTCTTTTCAGAGAGGTGTGGGTAGCTCTCAGAAGAGCCTTTGGGTTCAGATGTTTAGAAGTTGCCCTTTTTATTTACTTTTTCGTCGCTGCTTTCTTGGACTTTGCTGATTTGGGCGTGGCCTTGGCCCTTGATTTCTCCACCTTTTTGGCCGCCTTCAACTTTGTGCCTGTGGCCTTCTTGGGGCTCTTGGGCTTCTTCGCCGATGCCTTCTTCCCAGCCGGTGCTTTCGCTGTATTTTATTGCCGTTGGCGCCTTCATGGTGCTCGTTTGCTTGGCTGGATATTTTTTGTCTGCTGGTTTCTTCACCTTCCTTCCCACTTTCCCCGGGGTTTCCATCTCAGCGACTTTGAAGGAGCCCGAGGCGCCCGTGGCATTGATCTGCTTCAGGGAACCATTTGTAACATTCCTCTTGATACTGAACCTGATCTGGTACCCGCACTTCTCCACATCGACTCCTTTGACCGCAAGAGCCTTCTTTATCGCAGCCAGGGACATCCCCTTGCGATCACTGCCTTCGGCCACAACCTTGAGAATCTGTTCGCCGAACTTGGGGCTGGCTGGCTTGGAGCAGGGATACACCACCTTCTTCTTGCTGCGAGCCTTGGTTTGAGCGGCGGCGGCAGGAGGAGCCATTTCCGCGGCTGCAATTATCAGTCATGTCCACGACTCCATGGAAAATCTCTCTGACAGTCAGAAATGGGTCAGAAATGAAACGAGAGGTGGCGACACAGAGCAACTTAAAGGCAGCTAGTGGACGGAGCGGAGTTATCCTTCTGTCAGCTCCCCGCCCCTCTGTGTTTCTGTCTCCTCACTAACTCTCCGATTCCAATGCAACTCCGGCCCTCCCGATTTCCAGACTGGCTTCTTTCAATCTCCAAGACCGGGATGCTTGCTGTCGAGAAAGGTTCATCCGAATTGAAGGCAGCAATTTCGAATTAAACCCGTTTCATTGCTGCACTGGTCGCGCTCTCTCACCCGATCGCGGATATTTTCCGTTTTTCGACTGAAATTTGAAATCAAGTCAAACTTTCTGTTTAATTCCAGCTTCAGGCCTGAGCAGGGCATCAAGGCGATCCTGTGACAGGGAAATCTTAGAATTTTACACAAGAAGGACTCTGAAATCCGGCGATGAGAGCGGACACACAAATACAGTGATATTAGTCTAACACGCCCGCCCCTTTAACACACTCTCGTTCACACAATGTTGAAATCTGCACATTCATACACAAACTGTTCCCAGATTTACAGTTCCCATCACAGGTTTTCCTCTAAGCTCGGCTGTGCTGCCGATTCTCGGGTCAGTGAAAGTTTCCCAGCTCAGTAAATGTTAAACACTCTGAGGCTGGTGCTCCTCGCAGTGTCTGTTCCCAGAATCAGGGGCAGGGGCAGGCTAGAAGGGCCGAATGGCCAACTCCTACACCTATTTTCTATGTTTCTATGTTTCTATGTTTCTAGCCTGCACCGCCATTCAATGAGTTCATGGCTGAACATGCAACTTCAGTACCCCATTCCTGCTTTCTCACCATACCGCTTGAGTCCCCTAGTAGTAAGGACTTCATCTAACTCCTTTTTGAATATATTCAGTGAACTGGCCTCAACAACTTTCTGTGGTAGAGAATTCCACAGGTTCACCACTCTCTGGGTGAAGAAATTCCTCCTCATCTCTGTCCTAAATGGCTTACCCCTTATCCTTAGACTGTGTCCCCTAGTTCTGGACTTCCCCAACATTGGGAACATACTTCCTGCATCTAACCTGTCAGAATTTTAAACGTTTCTATGAGGTCCCCTCTCATTCTTCTGAACTCCAGTGAATACAAGCCCAGTTGATCCAGTCTTTCTTGATAGGTCAGTCCCGCCATCCCGGGAATAAGTCTGGTGAACCTTCGCTGCACTCCCTCAATAGCAAGAATGTCCTTCCTCAGGTTAGGAGACCAAAACTGTACACAATACTCCAGGTGTGGCCTCATCAAGGCCCTGTAGAACTGTAGCAATACGTCCCTGCCCCGTACTCAAATCCCCTCGCTATGAAGGCCAACATGCCATTTGCTTTCTTAACCGCCTGCTGTACCTGCATGCCAACCTTCAATGACTGATGTACCATGACACCCAGGTCTCTTTGCACCTCCCCTTTTCCTAATCTGTCACCATTCAGATAATAGTCTGTTTCTCTGTTTTTACCACCAAAGTGGATAACCTCACATGTATCCACGTTATACTTCATCTGCCATGCATTTGCCCACTCACCTAACCTATCCAAGTCACTCTGCAGCCTCATAGCATCCTCCTCGCAGCTCACACTGCCACCCAACTTAGTGTCATCCGCAAATTTGGAGATACTACATTTAATCCCCTCGTCTAAATCATTAATGTACAGTGTAAACAGCTGGGGCCCCAGCACAGAACCTTGTGGTACCCCACTAGTCACTGCCTGCCATTCTGAAAAATCCCCATTTACTCCTACTCTTTGCTTCCTGTCTGACAACCAGTTCTCAATCCATGTCAGCACACTACCCCCAATCCCATGTGCTTTAACTTTGAACATTAATCTCTTGTGTGGGACCTTGTCGAAAGCCTTCTGAAAGTCCAAATATACCACATCAACTGGTTCTCCCTTGTCCACTCTACTGGAAACATCCTCAAAAAATTCCAGAAGATTTGTCAACCATGATTTCCCTTTCACAAATCCATGCTGACTTGGACCTATTATATCACCTCTTTCCAAATGCACTGCTATGACATCCTTAATAATTGATTCCATCATTTTACCCACTACCGATGTCAGGCTGACTGGTCTATAATTCCCTGTTTTCTCTCTCCCTCCTTTTTAAAAAAGTGGGCTTACATTGGCTACCCTCCACTCCATAGGAACTGATCCAGAGTCAATGGAATGTTGGAAAATGACTGTCAATGCATCCACTATTTCCAAGGCCACTTCCTTAAGTACTCTGGGATGCAGTCCATCAGGCCCTGGGGATTTGTCGGCCTTCAATACCATCAGTTTCCCCAATACAATTTCCCGACTAATAAGGATTTCCCTCAGTTCCTCCTCCTTACTAGACCCTCCGACCCCTTTTATATCCGGAAGGTTGTTTGTGTCCTCCTCAGTGAATACCAAATCAAAGTACTTGTTCAACTGCTCCGCCATTTCTTTGTTCCCCGTTATGACTTCCCCTGATTCTGACTGCAGGGGACCTACGTTTGTCTTTACTAACCTTTTTCTCTTTTAATATCTATAGAAACTTTTGCAATCCGTCTTAATGTTCCCTGCAAGCTTCTTCTCGTACTCCATTTTCCCTGCCCTAATCAAACCCTTTGTCCTCCTCTGCTGAGTTCTAAATTTCTCCCAGTCCCCGGGTTCGCTGCTATTTCTGGCCAATTTGTATGCCACTTCCTTGGCTTTAATACTATCCCTGATTTCCCTTGATAACCACGGCTGAGCCACCTTCCCTTTTTTATTTTTACGCCAGACAGGAATGTACAATTGTTGTCGTTCATCCATGCGGTCTCTAAATGTCTGCTATTGCCCATCCACAGTCAACCCCTTAAGTATTATTCGCCAATCTATCTTAGCCAATTCACACCTCATACCTTCAAAGTTACCCTTCTTTAAGTTCTGGACCATGGTCTCTGAATTAACTGTTTCGTTCTCCATCCTAATGCAGAATTCCACCATATTATGGTCACTCTTCCCCAAGGGGCCTCTCACAATGAGATTGCTAATTCGTCCTCTCTCATTACACAACACCCAGTCTAAGATGGCCTCCCCCCTAGTTGGTTCCTCGACATATTGGTCTAAAAAAACATCCCTTATGCACTCCAGGAAACCCTCCTCCACCGTATTGCTTCCAGTTTGGTTAACCCAATCGATGTGCATTTAAAGTGCACCTTTATTGCACGCACCCCCAATTTCATGTTTGATGCCCTCCCCAACATCACTACTACTGTTTGGAGGTCTGCACACAACTCCGACCAACGTTTTTTGCCCTTTGGTATTCTGCAGCTCTACCCATATAGATTCCACATCGTCCAAGCTAATGTCCTTCTGAACTATTGCCTTAATTTCCTCCTTAACCAGCAATGCTACCCCACCTCCTTTTCCTTTTATTCTATCTTTCCTGAATGTTGAATACCCCTGGATGTTGAGTTCCCAGCCTTGATCATCCTGGAGCCACGTCTCCGTAATCCCAATCACATCATATTTGTTAACATCTATTTGCACAGTTAATTCATCCACCTTATTGCGGATACTCCTTGCATTAAGACACAAAGCCTTCAGGCTTGCTGTTTTAACACCCTTTGTCCTTTTAGAATTTTGCTGTACAGTGGCCCTTTTTGTTCTTTGCCTTGGGTTTCTCTGCCCTCCACTTTTCCTCATCTCCTTTCTGTCTTTTGCTTTTGCCTCCTTTTTGTTTCCCTCTGTCTCCCTGCATTGGTACCCATCCCCCTGCCATATTAGTTTAAATCCTCCCCAACAGCACTAGCAAACACTTCCCCTAGGACATTGGTTCCGGTCCTGCCCAGGTGCAGACCGTCCGGTTTGTACTGGTCCCACCTCCCCCAGAACCGGTCCCAATGCCCCAGGAATTTGAATCCCTCCCTGCTGCACCACTGCTCAAGCCACGTATTCATCTGCGCTATCCTGCGATTCCTACTCTGACTATCACGTGGCACTGGTAGCAATCCCGAGATTACTACTTTTGATGTCCTACTTTTTAATTTAGCTCCTAGCTCCTTAAATTCATTTCGTAGGACCTCATTCCTTTTTTTTACCTATGTCGTTGGTACCAATATGCACTACGACAACTGGCTGATCTCCCTTCATTTTTAGAATGTCCTGCACCCGCTCCGAGACATCCTTGATCCTTGCACCAGGGAGGCAACAACCATCCTGGAGTCTCGGTTGCGGCCGCAGAAACGCCTATCTATTCCCTTTACAATTGAAACCCCTATCACGACCGCTCTCCCACTCTTTTTTCTGCCCTCCTGTGCAACAGAACCAGCCACGGTGCCACGGTGCCATGAACAGAGATCGAAAACCAGCTCGTTCTTTCAAATCATTGCTGCTTTCTTTCTCCAAATCAGAAGTGAATTTTTCTGATTCAGTTCCAATCTCACCGTGTCTGTTGTTCTTGGACAGTGAACAGTGGAAACACAGCCTGACAGTGAGGATGTGAGGAGTTTCACAAAGTGCATCTATCGCAGGCATCAGGAAAGGAGTGTGGGAGAAGATATTTTAAAGACCAATTATATTGTGTCGGTGAGCTGAGTTCTCCAGAGCCGTGTTGCTGGTATTGAGAGATACATTGTCTCTCCCTCAGATACATCACAGTCTCCCCCGCATCCATATCTTAGAACTAATAATGTTCTCGTATTATTATTCTCAGAGCAAAATTCTTTAACTAGCCAGAACAAATGTAAGCTTTCCTCCTCCACCCGGAACACAAGGAAATTGCAGGCAGCTCCTTCTCAAACACAGTCAGTAGATTATCACTGGCAGAGCGCAGAGACACAGAACTGGCCTCAATCCTATTTTCACAGGCAGCAGAAGCTGTTAGTCCCACAGTGATCCGAAGTGGCAGAGTTACTTTGTGAATCTTACAGCCACATTGAGCAGTAGAATCAGATACTGTTTCACCATTGAAACAGATCACACATTAAACACCCACACTCACTTGCCAGAAACTGGCAGGTAGAGATTAAATCACACAATCATCTATCAGAAAAAATGTCAAACATTTCGTATAAATCACACTCGCATATCAGAAGCTGACAGATTCAGTATTTAACCCACGCAACATGCCAGAAGATGACAGGTGCAGAATAAAACCCACATTCCTGTACCATAGATAGACAGATACAGTATGCAACACACATACACATATATGAAAGTAGCAGTAACAGAATAAAAATTGCACTTGCATACCAGAGAGTGACAGATAAAGTGTAAATCTCACGTGCACATATCGAAAAACTGAAAGGCGGTAAGTAAAATTGTTACTTGCATCGCAGAAACTGATTGGGTATTACTCTGCCCCGCAAATCAGAAAAATCACACGTAGAAAGCAAAATCTTCACTCACACATCAGAAATGCAGGAAAAAGTAAAACTAATTCTCACGTTCACATACAAGAGACTGGCAGATACAGAGTAAATTCCACACTCACATAGCAGGAACTGACAGGTACTGTCGAAAACATGCAATCAAGTAGCAGGAACCAATAGGTACAGATTAAACCCAGACTAACACAGCAGAAACTGAGAAGCACAGATTAAATCTCAACACACATACCAAAACCTGACAGTTGCAGAAAAATATACACAGTTGCATATCAGGGTCTGAGCGATACAATATAAAACCCACACTCATATCAGAGGCTGAGCAATACAGTATAAAACCCACACTCATATATCTGAGACTGAGATACAGTTAAAACCCACACTCACATATCAGAGGCTGACATGTTAAAATCCATATTCCCATAACATAAATTGACATACAGTCAATACTCACTTACCAGTAATTGACACGTACAGGGTAAAGACCTCTCTTCCATACCAGAAACTGACAGGTACAAAGGAAAGCCGACTCTCAATTAAGCAGAAACTGGCAGGTGTAGAGTAAGGCCCACAATCACATATCAGAACTTGAAAGATACAGAATAAAACCTAGACTCCCATAACAGAAATGGAGATACAGAGAAAGGCTCACACTCACATACCAGAGACAAATAGATACAGAGTGAAACTCAGACTCATTTACCAGAGACCGACAGATTCAACATAAATACTCACGTCCATAACAAAAATTGACAAAATAATACTAACATACGTACGATGTAGTATATCTGGACTTTAGCAAAACTTTTGACAAGGTCCCACATGGTAGACTGGTCATAAAGGTTAAAGCTCTTGGGATCCAGGACAAAGTGGCAAGTTGGATCCAACATTGGCTTGGGGGTAGGAAGCAAAGGGTAATGATTGATGGATGTTTTTGTGAATGGAAGGATGTTTCCAGTGAGGTTCCGCAGGGCTCAGTACTGAGTCCCTTGCTTTTTGTGGTATATATAAATGATTTAGATCTGAATACAGGGAGTATGATTAAGAAGTTTGCAGACGACACTAAAATTGGCTGTGTGGTTGATAACGAAGAGGAAAGTCATGGGCTGCAGGAGGATATCAATCTATTGGTCAGGTAGGCAGAGCAGTGGCAAATGGAATTTAATTCAGAGAAGTGTGAGGTGATGCACTTTGGAAGGGCTAATAAGGAAAGGATATACACATGAAGCAGTAGGCCACTGAATAGTGTAGTTGAACAAAGGGTCCACCGAACTCTTTTTGGGAGAAAATTGAAACATTATATCATTAAATCGTGTACCCCCGATCTGGGGGGTGCACCAAGGCCCTTTTTTTGTGTTTTTTTTTGTGGTTTTTTAGTTTTTTTTGGGGGCACTAAAATCTTTTTTTTTTTCTCCAAGTGCCCCCTATAAAAGATGAGGGGGAAACTAAAAACACCAGCAATTAAAACAAATTAAACTTTAAAACATAAAATCAAATTAAAATTTGGTTGCCGGGGGTGATGATGCACTCCAGTCCTCCGGCGCCCACCTCTCGCGGAAGGCCACGAGCGAACCAGTGGACACCGCGTGCTCCATCTCCAAGGACACCCTGGCGCGGATGTACGCGCGGAAGAGAGGCAGTCAGTCAGGCTGAATGAGCCCCTCGACCGCCCGCTGCCTGGACCGGCTGATGGCACCCTTGGCCGTGCCCAGGAGCAGTCCTACGAGGAGGCCCTCGGACCTACCCGCTCCCCTCCGCACAGGGTGCCCAAAGATCAGGAGTGCGGGACTGAAGTACAGCCAAAATTTCAGGAGCAGTCACTTTAAATAATAAAACAGGGGCTGCAACCTCGTGCATTCGGTAAAAACATGGAACATGGACTCTTCCAGACCGCAGAAATTGCAGGCGGCCTGGGAGCCCGTGAACCGGCTTAAAAATGAATTGCACGGGACTGCTCCGTGCACCACCCTCTAGGCCAAGTCCGCGATAAATACTGGGCGGACTCCCGCGTAGAATGCCCTCCATCGGGGACCCCCACCTCCTCCAGACGGCAAGATGGTACGCCATGGCGTGTCAGGATGGCAGGCGAGGATGGCAAATTTGAGTGTGCAGGAGCAGCCCGTACAGGAAACCCCTCCACGCAGAACTGAAAGGCACGGAGGGGATTTCCTTGAGGCGGCTCAAGTTGTGAGGGAGGATGAGGGGTTTGGCGCCGATGAGGAATTCCATCTGAATGCGGGTCAGTTCGGACGGGATCTCCCCACGTGCTTGAGCCTCCTCGATGCACCTAACGGAGTCAGGGCCCAGAGCTGTTTTTAGCGATTCGATGGCATCAGCCGCGCGGCGGACGTTGGCGGAATTTAGGCGCCGCGCCAGCGTGTCTGGCGCCATCCAGCCCGCTCCTCCGCCATCGAGCAGGTCCCTGACACTGGTCACCTCACCAGCCACAGCCCTCTCGTCCGACCACCACCTAAAACCTCGGTCGTGGAGGTACCGATTCCCGAGCAGCGGCTCCTGCAGGACAGCCGCCACTCCAGCCGGTGGAGAGCTGCGATTGGTGGAGACTTTGTTCCAGACCCTGGTGAGTTCCTTGTAAAAGACAGGCAGCTCCTGGAAGGCGGTCCTGACGCCCCCCAAGCTCACAAACAGGAGCTGCGTGTCGTAGTTGAGGCCGTGCTGCTGGCGGAAGAAGTACATCGCCAGAGCACGCCACCTAGGAGGGGGCTCGACGTAAAGGTATCTCTGCAGGGTCTGAAGAGGGAAAGTCGCGAGCTGGGTGCTGACGCACACCAACGACTGACCACCCTCCCCAAGAGGGAGACTCAAGACCGCGGCAGAGAACCAGTGCATCCTGTTATTCCAGAAGAAGTCCACCAGCTTCTCCTATATCTTGGTGACAAACGCAGGGGGAAGGGTCAAAGTGACCAGCCGGTACCACAACATGGCGGCCATCAGCTGGTTTATGACTAGCGCTCGACCCCTGTAGGACAGCATTCGGAGCAGTCCTGTCCAGCGCCCTAGGCGAGCGGCGACCTTGGCCTCCAGCTCTTGCCTGTTTGCCGGCCAGGCTTCCTCGTCGAGGCTAAGGTAGACTCCCAGATAGAGGAGATGGGTCGTGCTCCAGGCAAAAGGTCTGAGCTCCTCCGGCAGGGAGTCCACCTGCCACTGGCCCACCAGGTGTCCGGAACATTTCTCCCAGTTGATCCTGGCAGGGGATGCGGCCGAGTAAATCTCTTGGCACTCACGCATGCTCCGCAGGTCAGCGGGATCCTCTACCGAATGGAGCACGTCATCGGTGTAAGCCGAGAGGACGACCTCCACGCCCGGCCCTTGCAGCGCCAGTCTCGTCAACCTCGTCTGCAGGAGGCACAGGAAAGGCTCCACGTAGATGGCATATAACTGGCCGGACATGGAGCATCCCGAGCGCACCCCTCTCCCAAAGCGAAGGTGCGCCATCAAGGACCCATTAACTTTTATCAGACACTCTGCAGCGGCGTACAAAAGTCGGATCCGGGCGACGAAATGCGTCCTGAACCTGAAAGCGCGCAGAGTTCCGAACAGATAGTCGTGATCCACAGTGTCGAATGCCTTCTCTTGGTCGAGAGATAGGAAGGCGACCGACAGACCAGCCTCCTGGGAATGATGGATAAGGTCCCGGACCAGATGGATATTATCGTGGATTGTCCGGCCCGGGACCGTGTAGGACTGGTCGCGGTGGATCATGTGGTCCAGCACGGCGCCAAGGCGAGCAGACATCACCATGGCGAAGATTTTGTGGTCCGTGCTGAGGAGGGAGACCGGGCGGCAGTTCTTAAGGAGGCAGAGATCGCCCTTCTTAGGCAGCAGGACGATGACTGCCCTGCGCCAAGAGAGGGGCATCTCCCCGGTCGCCAGACTTTCCCCCAGGACCCGTGCGTAGTCGCCCCCCAGGACGTCCCAGAATGCCCTGTGGAACTCCACGGTCAGCCCGTCCAGCTCCGGGGCTTTTCCCCTCGAGAGCCGTTCGAGGGCACCGGTCAGCTCCGTCAGGCTTAGCGGAGCTTACAGATTTTCGGCCACCTCCGGGCCGACCTTCGGCAGGTCCTCCCACAAAACTCTATGCGCTTCCTCGCTGGACGGCTCCGGAGAGAACAGAGCTACGTAATATTCACGAGCCCTGTTGTTGACGCCATCCGGATCCGAGACGAGAGAGCCGTCATCGTCCAGCAGCGACAAGAGCTGCTTACGGACACTCGGTCTTTTTTCCAGCGAGTAGAAGAAGGGGGAGCCGCGGTCCAGATCCCGCAGGAACCGGATCCGCGACCTCACGAACGCGCCTCGGGACCCAACAAGTTGCAGGTCCTTCAGCGCGGCCTACTTCGCTTCGTACACCATCTGCAGGGCTGGGTCCTCGACGACTTGACCGAGACGGGACTCCAGGTCGAGCACCTCTTTTTCTAGGCGCCCGACCCTGGCCGCCCGCCTCTTGGTCGACCCCCTCGCGTACTCTTGACAGAAGACACAGAAGTGAGCCTTGCCCACGTCCCACCATAGCCTCAAGGAGGGGAAGCCCCCCTGCTTCCTTCTCCAGTCGGCCCAGAAACGATGGAACGAGTCCTGGAACCGCACGTCCTCCAGCAGCTGTTTGTTAAAATGCCAGTACGCGGACCCCGTCCTCGCGCGGAGTGAAGCGAGCTCCGCCCACACCAGGTGGTGGTCCGAACACGGCACCGGCCGCATGGAGGCTGCTGGGATGCAGGAAACGTACGCCCGAGATATGTAAAGGCAGTCGACTCTGGACCATCCTACTCCAGGCCTCACCCAAGTAAAGGCGCTGGAGTCGGGATGGAGATTTCGCCAGACGTCCACCAATTCGAAGGACCCGACCAGGTCGCTCAACTTCTCCATCGCCGGCATGCCCTGCGGGGCACCAGAGCGGTCCCTCGCCTCGTGGGTGCAGTTAAAATCCCCACCGAGGACAATGCAGTCGCCGACGTTGACGGAGCCAAGAGGAGCGGACACTTCTTTGAAGAAGCGCGTTTGCTGTAGACCGGGCTGAGGGACGTACACATTCACGAGATTGAGCTGCACGTCCCCCAGGCGAACCGTGACGTGCAGCAAGCGGCCTGGCACGGGCTCCTCGACCCCCATGATCTCCGGCTGAAAATGCAGGGCCAACAAGATGGCCACCCCACAAGAAGTGGTAGTGAGGTGGCTCATGCGGACCTCTCCTTGCCATTCCAGGAGCCACGTGGCTTCGTCTCCCGGAACGGTGTGGGTTTCTTGCAGGAAGCACACCGCATATTTCCCCTCCCGCAGGAGCGAAAAAACTTTAAATCTACGGTGTGCCTCTCTGCCGCCGTTGATGTTGAGGCTGGCTATGATTATCTTCGTGACAATAGCATAGTGCAACCTCTATGTAACCTATTGTGGGGGAGGAGTGGAGTCGTTTGTTGCCCTCCACTCCTTCAGCAGCCCAGCGAGGAACCTTTTGCGCTGGCGCAGCTCAAGGCCTTGCGCCTTTGATAAGGGCCCGCCCGCAGCCTTGGTTTTAGCGGACGGACGTGACGAGCAGCCCCGGCTCGGACCATCTTTCCAGGGCCAGATGGGCTCGGTTATGGCGACCCTGGCTCTGGACCAAAAAGTCCCGGAGTTCCTTTGCAGTAATGAGGGGGGACTCAGCGGCGGGCACGAGGAGATCCACCGCCTCACTGGCGATGGACTCGAGAACTTCTCCCTCGTCCCCCACCGAGTCGCCGTCCCCCTCCTTGAGGTCGCCGCCAGCAGCCGGCCCGTCGACCGCACGAGGTACGGCAAATGGCCCGGCCGCTCCATCCAGCCCTGGCTCTGCCCCGATCCCATCCCAAGGATCGTCGGGGGAAGAGTCCCCACTGGGCTCTTTTAAAAGCGGTGCTGGGTCAGGAAGCGACAGCGGAAGGGGTTCCTCCTCCGCCCCAGGAGCCGGGGAAGGCGGAGAGACCTGGTGAAAGAAATGGTCCAGGTCCTCCAAGTATCCCAGCTCCAAAGTAGGGCGCGAGGATTGTTGTTCTTCCCCCTCCCCGCTGCCAACCCCCCGTCCAGCGTGTGGATGTTCTGTAAAATTATTAACCTTTTCAATTTCTGCCGGGTCGCGCGACTCGCGGGGGAAGTTGGTTAATAGCTGGGCGGGCTCAGGTTCGGTCTTTTCGGCCCCGCCCGCCTCAGTCCCCGGGACGCTCGACCCGGCGGCTACGCATTCCTCTGCTGGCCCCACGCCCCCCACGACAGGCAGATCTTCCACGCCATCCCCGGGAGGCAGAGGCCGGGCAGCCTCGACTGCCTCACCCTCCCCGCGGACAGATTCCTCCTGCCTACGGCACAGTTTGGGGGCGCTGGTGGGGGACGCGGGACACGCGGCGGGCACTGACTCCTCCACGGAGGGATGTTGTTCACACTCCGCCTCATTGGAGCGGTGCCTCCTTTTGTTCCTGGGGGAGCACGGAGGCAGGGAGACCTCCATGTCTGCCGAGGCTTCCCGCTCCACTCCCCCCTTTTTCTTATCTTGCCCGTGCCCGAACCCCTCTGCGGTATTGGTCAAGGGCTCAGGCACGGACTCAGGGTACCCCGCGCTCGCCGGTGACAGGGTTGGGCATGGCGTGGTAAACAAATTGTCTGGCGCACAGAGTGGATCCGCCTCAAGATGTTTCACCTTCTTCCCCGCCTTCCTTCCGATCTGACGCTCTCCCTCCCCCCCGCTGGAGGACGTGCAAATAAAGGCCCCCGACGATGCCCGCGCACCTACAGCTCCCGGCACGCGGACGCAGCTAGTGGGAGGGTTGGCGGCGGCGCCAGCCTTGGCCACCTTCGGTGGTTTGGCGGCCTTGGAGGCGGGGCAATTCTTGCAAACGTGCCCCACCTCCCTGCAGGCATGGCACCGCACGCCGTCCGACGGCCAAAAGACGCGGTAGGCAGTCCCCTCGTGCACCACATTAAAACTTCCCTACGTCGGCTCCTCCCGCGCCTGCCGGACAAACAGCTGGCGGTGGAAGGAGAAGACGTGACGCATGCTGCTCTCCCTGAGGCCGAGCGGTATGGGGTTGATCCCCGACCTCACCTCCCCCAGTTGGTGTAGGTGAGGGAGGAGGAGCCCAGCGGGAACAAAGGACGGGACGTTAGAAATGATGACCCTCTGCGCGGTGGCCTCGAGAGGGTCCACCAGCAGGAACGTCCTGCCCTCTGTGATCCCCTTTTCGAGGGCCAGGGACACCGCCCGCTCCGACCCCAGGAAGAATACAGCCTTCACAGACATTTTGGAGGCCGCGACAATGGCCAAGGGGCCGACTACCCCAGACATCGCCCGCACGCACTCCTCGATGCTCATTGTAGGGTGAGTGTAGCTCTGACCCAGTGTTTTTTTGCTATGATTCTGAATGGTGGCAGGGCAGCAGGAGGCGCAGGAGGCACCATGGATGTGGATGCCACCAGCGCGTACGTCTTAGCTGGCCCTGCCACCGGCGTGAATGGGTCGCCATCACGTGGTCCCTTTAAGGACTACACCAACCCCAAAGTCACAGGCCTTAATGGTCTTTAATTGGTCTCGTTTGTGTTTTGAGCAGAGGGAGCTCTTAATGGGGCACACCTCTCCCCTAGTTGACAATTGGGGAGCGGCCTTGCTCCCTCTGCTCAGTTGTCATAATTGTTTTTACAATTAGGATGAAAGGGCTCTCAGAGAGAGAGAGGAGAGACAGAGAGAGAGAGAAAGAGTGAGGGGGGGGTGGGAAACAGGGAAACTTCGAGGGCAGGTCTCCCCTCACAGCGATGGGTGGGTGTTTCTTGGGGTGCACTCCGCAGATGGCAAAAAGACACAGTCTTTATAGACGGTCTTCGGGTGGGGGGAGAAGATATCTTCACCTGGGTAGCTGGAGCAACCCAGGCACACATTCCAACTATTTTAAATAGGGTGATTAGTAATATTTCAGTCAGGTAGCTCCAGATATCCCAGGCTAGGCAATGGGGGAGGGGTGCTTCAGTGGTGTGTGGGGCCTAGCTGTAAGCAAGACCCCCACACACACTTCCACACTTCCGGCACTCAAGATGGTCTTCCTTTCTCCCCCCACCGATACAACAAAGTCTTTCGGGGAATGCACCAAAACACACCCACCTGTCGAAGATTGTAGAAATGGCTCTCCCTCCTTCCACACTGGATGGTGTTTTCTCAGGTTGTTGTTCTTTTCCACCTCCCTCCAACTCTCTGCAGTCGTAATAAGTTATACATTTTTCTGCTCTCCTCCTCTCCCTCTGGACGTTGAATTGTAGTAAGCCAGCCCTCTCCTCCTCTTCCTGGGATGTTTCACAGGGCTCACTCTAGGCCTTCCAGGCAGGAGCAAAGCAGGGAGTTCCTTCTCTCACAGCAGCACAGCTCCAACTGAATAGGCCACGCCTCCAAAGTTCCACCATTGGTCCACAGAAATTTTGTGAGAAAATTAAAACATTAAATCATTAAATCGTGTCCCCCCGATCTGGGGGGCGCACCGAATATTTCCTAGGCCTTATTTTTGTGGGTTTTTTTGTGTTTTTGTTTTTTTGTTAACTTTTTTTTGGGGCACTAAAATCCTACCTTTTTTTTCCTCCAAGTGCCCCATATAAAAGGGGAGGGGGACACTAAAAACACCGGCAATTAAAACAAATTAACTTTAAAACATAAAATCAAATTAAAATGTGGTTGCCGGGCGTGACGATGCACTCCAGTCCCTCCGGTGCCCACCTCTCGCGGAAGGCCGTGAGCATACCGGTGGACACCGCGTGCTCCATCTCCAAGGACACCCTGGCGCAGATGTACGCGCGGAAGAGAGGCAGGCAGTCAGGTTGAATGACCCCCTCGACCGCCCACTGCCTGGACCGGCTGATGGCACCCTTGGCCGTGCCCAGGAGCAGTCCTACGAGTAGGCCCTCGGACCTATCCGCTCCCCTCTGCACAGGGTGCCCAAATATCAGGAGTGTGGCACTGAAGTGCAGCCATAATTTCAGGAGCAGCCCCTTTAAATAATAAAACAGGGGCTGCAACCTCGCGCATGCCATAAAAACATGGAACACGGGCACTTCCAGACCGCAGAAACTGCAGGCGGCTTGGGAGCCCGTGAACCAGCTTAAAAATGTATTGCACGGGACTGCTCCGTGCACCACCCTCCAGGCCAAGTCCCCGATAAATACTGGGAGGACTCCCGCGTAGAGTGCCCTCCATCAGGGACCCCCGCCACCTCCGGACGGCAAGATGGTACGCCATGGCATGTCCGGACGGCAGCCGAGGATGGCAAAGTTGAGAGTGTGCAGGAGCAGCCCGTACAGGAAATCCCTCCACGCGGAACTGAAAGGCACGGAGGGGATTTCCTCGAGGCGGCTCAAGTTGTGAGGCGCCGGCTCCCGAGGGAGGTTCCGGGGTTTGGCGCCGATGAGGAATTCCGTCAGGACGGGGGTCAGTTCGGACGGGATCTCCCCACATGCTTGAGCCTTCTCGATGCATCTAACGGAGTCAGGGCCCAGAGCTGTTTTTAGCGACTCGATGGCATCGGCCGCGCGGCGGACATTGGCGGAATTTAGGCGCCGCGCCAGCGTGTCTGGCGCCATCTAGCCCGCTCCTCCACCATCGAGCACGTCCCTGACCCTGGTCACCTCACCAGCCACAGCCCTCTCGTCCGACCGCCACCTAAAACCTCGGTCGTGGAGGTACTGATTCCCGAGCAGCGGCTCCTGCAGGACAGCCGCCACTCTAGCCGGTGGAGAGCTGCGCTTGGTGGAGACTTTGTTCCAGACCCTGGTGAGTTACTTGTAAAAGACAGGTAGCTCCAGGAAGGTGGTCCTGATGCCCCCCAAGCTCACAAACAGGAGCTGCATGTCGTAGTTCAGGCCGTGCTGCTGGCGGAAGAAATACGTCGCCAGAGCACGCCACCTAGTAGGGGGCTCGACGTAAAGGTATCTCTGCAGGGTCTGAAGATGGAAAGTCGCGAGCTGGGTGCTGACGCACACCAACGACTGACCGCCCTCCCCAAGCAGGAGACTCAAGACCGCGGCAGAGACCCAGTGCTTCCTGTTGATCCAGAAGAAGTCCACCAGCTTCTTCTGTATCTTGGTGACAAACGCAGGGGGAGGGGTCAAAGTGACCATCCGGTACCACAACATGGCGGCCACCAGCTGGTTTATGACTAGCGCTCGACCCCTGTAGGACAGCACTCGGAGCAGTCCTGTCCAGCGCCCTAGGCGAGCGGCGACATTAGCCTCCAGCTCTTGCCAGTTCATTGGCCAGGCTTCCTCGTCGGGGCTAAGTTAGACTCCCAGATAGAGGAGGTGGGTCATGCTCCAGGCAAAAGGCCTGAGCTCCTCCAGCAGGGAGTCCACCCGCCACTTACCCACCAGTAGTCCGGAACATTTCTCCCAGTTGATCCTGGCAGAGGATGCGGCTGAGTAAATCTCCTGGCACTCACGCATCCTCCGCAGGCCAGCGGGATCCTCTACCGCAAGGAGCACGTTATCGGCGTAAGCCGAGAGGACGACCTCCACGCCCGGCCCTTGCAGAGCCAGTCCCATCAACCTCGTCTGCAGGAGGCGCAGGAAAGGCTCCACGCAGATGGCATATAACTGGCCGGACATGGGGCATCCCTAGCGCACCCCTCTCCCAAAGCGAAGGGGCGCCGTCAAGGACCCGTTAACCTTTTTCAGAAACTCTGCGGCGGCGTACAAAAGTCGGATCCGGGTGAAGAAATGCGTCCCGAACCCGAAAGCACGCAGAGTTCCGAACAGATAGTCGTGATCCACCTTGTCGAACGCCTTCTCTTGGTCGAGAGATAGGAAGGCGACCGACAGACCAGCCTCCTGGGAATGATGGATGAGGTCCCGGACCAGATGAATGTTATCGTGGATTGTCCGGCCCGGGACCGTGTAGGACTGGTCGGGGTGGATCATGTGGTCCAGCACGGCGCCAAGGCGAGCAGAAATCGCCCTGGCGAAGATCTTGTAGTCCACGCTGAGGAGGGAGACCGGGCGCCAGTTCTTAAGGAGGCGGAGATCGCCCTTCATAGGCAGCAGGATGATGACTGCCCTGCGCCAAGAGAGGGGCATCTCCCCGCTCGAAAGACTTTCCCCCGGGACCTGCGCATAGTCGCACCCTAGGACGTCCCAGAACGCCCTGTGGAACTCCATGGTCAGCACGTCCAGCCCTGGGGCTTTTCCCCTCGTGAGCCGGGGGACGGCGCCGGTCAGCTCCGCCAGGCTTAGTGGAGCTTCCAAATTTTCGGTGCCCACCAGGCCGACCTTCGGCAGGTAGTCCCACAAAATGCTATACGCTTCCTCGCTGGACGGCTCCGGAGAGAACAGAGCCCCGTAATATTCACGGGCCCAGTTGTTGACGCTCTCCGGATCCGAGAAGAGAGAGCCATCGTCGGCCAGCAGCGTCAAGAGATGCTTACGGACACTCTGTCTTTTTTACAGCGAGTAGAAGGGGGAGCCGCGGTCCAGATCCCGCAGGAACCGGATCCGCGACCTCACGAACGCGCCTCGGGACCCGACGAGCTGCAGGTCCTTCAGCGCGGCCTTCTTCGCTTCGTACACCGTCCGCAGGGCCGGGTCCTCGACGACTTGACCGAGACGGGACTCCAGTTCGAGCACCGCTTTTTCGAGGTGCCCGACCCTTGCCGCCCGCCTCTTGGTTGACCCCCTCGCTTACTCTTGACAGAAGACGCGGTCGTGAGCCTTGCCATCATCCCACTATAGCCTCAAGGAGGGGAAGCCCCCCTGCTTCCTTCTCCAGTCGGCCCAGTAACGACGGAACGAGTCCTGGAACCGCACGTCCTCCAGCAGCTGGTTGTTAAAATGACAGTACGCGGACCCCGCCCTCGCGCAGAGCGAAGCGAGCTCCGCCCACACCAGGTGGTGGTCCGAACACGGCACCGGCTGCATGGAGGCCGCCGGGACGCAGGAAACGTACGCCCGAGACACGTAAAGGCGCTCGACTCTGGACCATCCTACTCCAGGCCTCACCCAAGTAAAGGCGCTGGAGTCGGGATGGAGATTTCGCCAGCTGTCCACCAAGTCGAAGGACCCGACCAGGTCCCTCAACTTCTCCATCGCCGTCATGCTCTGCGGGGTACCGGAGCGTTCCCTCACCTCGAGGGTGCAGTTAAAATCCCCCCCGAGGACAATGCAGTCGCTGACGTCGACGGAGCCAAGAAGAGCGGACACCTCTTCGAATAAGCGCGTTTGCTGCGGTCTGGGCTGAGGGGCGTACACGTTCACGAGATGGAGCGGCACGTCCCCCAGTCGAATCGTGATGTCCACCAAGCGGCCTGGCATGGGCTCCTCGACCCCCAAGATCTCCGGCTGAAAATGCGGGGCCAGCAAGATGGCCACCCCACTAGAAGTGGTAGTGAGGTGGCTCATGCGGACCTCTCCTTGCCATTCCAGGAGCCACGTGGCTTCGTCTCCCGGAACGGTGTGGCTACCTTGCAGGAAGCACACCGCATATTTCCCCTCCCTCAGGAGCGAAAAATTGTTAAATCTACGGTGTGCCTCTCTGCCGCCGTTGATGTTGAGGCTTGCTATGTTTATCTTCATGACAAAAGCATAGTGCAACCTCTACCTAACCTATTGTGGGGGGGGGAGTGGAGTCGTTTATTGACCTCCACTCCTTCAGCAGCCCAGCGAGGAACCCTTTGAGCCGGTGCAGCTCAAGGCCTTGCGCCTTTGATAAGGGCCCGCCCGCGGCCATGGTTTTAGCGGCGGCGCGGACGGACGCGACAAGCAGCCCCGGCTCGGACCATCTTTCCACGGCCAGATGGGCTCGGTTGCGGCGACCATGGCTCTGGACCAAAAAGTCCCGAAGTTCCTTTGCAGGAATGAGGGGGGACTCAGCGGCAGGCACGAGGAGATCCACTGCCTCACTGGCGATGGAATCGAGATCTTCTCCCGAGTCCCCCACTGAGTCCCCGTCACCCTCCGGGAGGTCGCCGCCAGCAGCCGGCCCGTCGACCGCACGAGGTACGGCAAATGGCCCGGCCGCTCCATCCGACCCTGGCTCTGCCGCGATCCCACCCCCAGGATCATCGGCAGAGGAGTCCCCACTGGGCTCTTTTAAAAGTGGTGCTGGTTCAGGAAGCAACAGCGGAAGGGGTTCCTCCTCCGCCCCAGGAACTGGGGAACACGGAGACACCTGGCCAAAGTAATGTGCCAGATCCTCCAAGTACCCCAGCTCCAAAGTAGGGGGCGAGGGTTGTTGTTCTTCCCCCTCCCCGCCGCCACCCCCCGGGCCAGCGTGCAGATGTTCTGTGAAATTATCATTTTCAGTTTCTGCTGAGTCGAGCAAATCCCGGGGGAAGTTGGATATTGGCTGGGCGGGCTCAGGTTTGGCCTTTTCGGCCCCGCCCACCTCAGTCCCCGGGACGCTCGACCCGGCGGCTACGCATTCCTCCACTGGCACCACGCCCCCCACGACAGGCAGATCTTCCACGCCATCCCCGGGAGGCAGAGGCTGGGCAGCCTCGACTGTCTCACCCTCCCCGGGGACAGACTTCTCTCGCCTACAGTGCAGCTTGGGGGCGCTGGTGGGGGACGCGGGACACGAGGCAGGCACTGACTCCTCCACGGAGGGATGTTGTTCCCCCTCCGCCTCATTGGAGCGGCGCCTCCTTTTGTTCCTGGGGGGGCGCGGAGGCAGGGAGACCTCCATGTCTGCCGAGGCCTCCCGCTCCACTCCCCCCTTTTTCTTATCTTGCCCGCGCCCGCGCCCCTCTATGATATTGGTCAGGGCACCCCGCGCTCGCCGGTGACAGGCTTGGGCTGAGCGCAGTGATCAGACTGTTTGGTGCACTGAGGGGACCCGCCTCAAGATGATTCGTCTTCCGCCGCGCCTTCTTTCTGATCGGACATTCTCCCTCCCCCGCGCCGGAGGCCGTGAAAACAAAGGCCCCCAATGATGCCCGTGCACCAACAGCTCCCGGCACGCGGAGGCAAATAGGCGGAGGGGTGGCGGCGGCGCTAGCCTTGGCCGCCTTCGGTGGTTTGGCGGCCTTGGAGGCGGGGCAGTTCTTGTGAACATGCTCCACCTTCCTGCAGGCATGGTACCGCACGCCGTCCGATGTCGAAAAGACACGGTAGGCAGTCCCCTCGTGCACCACATTAAAATTGCCCTCCGTCGTCTCCTCCCGCGCCAGCCGGAGAAAGAGCTGGTGGCGGAAGGAGAACACATGGCGCAGGCTGTTCTCCCTGAGGCCGAGCGGTATGGGGTTTATCCCCGACCTTACCTCCCCCAGTTGGTGTAGGTGAGGGAGGAGGAGCTCAGCGGGAAAAAAGGGCGGGATGTTTGAAATGATGACCCTCTGCGCGGTGGCCTCGAGAGGCTCCACTGGCAGGAACATCCCGCCCACCGTGAGCCACTTTTCGAGGGCCAGGGACACCGCCCTTTCCGACCCCAGGAAGAATACAGCCTTCCCAGACATCTTGGAGGCTGCGACAATGGCCGAGGGGCCGACTAGCCCAGTCATCGCCCGCACGCACTCCTCAATGCTCATTGTGGGGTGAGTGTAGCTCTTGAGCCCGTGTTTTTTTGTTATCAGTCTGAATGGTGGCAGAGCAGCAGGAGGCGCAGGAGGCACCGTGGATGTGGATGCCACCTACACATATGTCCTAGCTGGCCCTGCCTCCGGCGTGGATGGGGTCGCCATCACGGGGTCCCTTTAAGGGCTACACCCACCCCAAAGTCACAGGCCTTAATGGTATTTAATTGGCCTCGTTGGTTTTTTGAGCAGAGGGAGCTCTTAATGGGGCACACCTCTCCCCTAGTTAACGAATGGGGAGGGGCCTTGCTCCCTCTGCTCAGTTGTCTTAATTGTTTTTAAAATTAGGAGGAAAGGGCTCTCAGAGAGAGAGGGGAGAGACAGAGAGAGAGAAAAAGAGTGTGGGGGGTGGGAAAGAGGGAAGCTGCGAGGGCAGGTCTCCCCTCACAGCGATGGGTGCGTGTTTCTTGGGGTGCACTCCCCAGATGGCAAAAAACACAGTCTTTGTAGAAAGGTCTTCGGGTGGGGGGAGAAAATGTCTTCACCTAGGGTAGCTGGAGCCACCCAGGAACACACTCCCAACGATGTTTAATAGGGTAATTAGTTCTACTTCAGCCAGGTAGCTCCAGCTATCCCAGGTTAGGCAATGGGGGAGGGGTGTTTCAGTGGTGTGTGGGGCCTAGCCGCGATGTTCCGGCCCTCGAAAGGTCTTCTTTTCTCCCCCCACCGATACAACAAAATCTTTCGGGGAATGCACCAAAACACACCCACCTGTCGAAGATTGTCGAAATGGCTCTCCCTCCTTCCACACTGGATGGTGTTTTCTCAGGATGTTCTTTTTCCCCCTCTCTCCAACTCTCTGCAGTAGCAATAAATGATACATTTTCTGCTCTCCTCCTCTCCCTCTGGACGTTGAATGTGTAGTAAGCCAGCCCTCTCCTCCTCTTCCTGGGCTGTTCTCAGGGTTCACTCCAGGCTTTCGAGACAGGAGCTTCAGCAGGGAGTTTCTTCGCTCTCAGCAGCACAGCTCCAACTGAATAGGCCACGCCTCCAAAGCTCCACCATTGGTACACAGAACTCTTTTTTGGGAGAAAATTAAAATATAAAATCATTAAATCGTGTCCCCCCGATCTGGGGGGCGCACCAAACATTTCCAAGGCCCTTGTTTTGTGTTTTTTTTGGGGGGGTTTTGTGTTTTTTTTTAAGTTTTTTTTTGGGCACGAAAATCATATATTTTTCCTCCAAGTGCCCCCTATAAAAGGTGAGGGGGACATTAAGAACACCGGCAATTAAAACAAATTAAACTTTAAAACATAAAATCAAATTAAAATTTGGTTGCCGGGCGTGATGATGCACTCCAGTCTCTCCGGTGCCCACCTTTTGCGGAAGGCCGCGAGCATACCGGTGGACACCACGTGCTCCATCTCCAAGGACACCCTGGCGTGGATGTACACGCAGAAGAGAGGCAGGCAGTCAGGTTGAACGACCACCTCGACCGCCCGCTGCTTGGACCGGCTGATGGCACCTTTGGCCGTGCCCAGGAGCAGTCCTACGAGGAGGCCCTCGGACCTAAACGCTCCCCTCCGCACAGGGTGCCCAAAGATCAGGAGTGTGGGACTGAAGTGCAGCCAGAATTTCAGGAGCAGCCCCTTTAAATAATTTAACAGGGGCTGCAACGTCGTGCATTCAATAAAAACATGGAACACGGGCTCTTCCAGACCGCAGAAATTGCAGGCGGCCTGGGAGCCCGTGAACCGGCTTAAAAAATTATTGCACGGCACTGCTCCTTGCACCACCCTCCAGGCCAAGTCCCCGATAAATACTGGGAGGACTCCCGCATAGAGTGCCCTCCATCGGGGATCCCGCCTCCTCCAGATGGCAAGATGGTATGCCATGATGTGTCCGGATGGCAGACGAGGATGGCAAAGTTGAAAGTGTGCAGGAGCAGACCGTACAAGAAACCCCTCCGCGCTGAACTGAAAGGCACGGAGGGGATTTCCTCAAGGGGGCTCAAGTTGTGAGGTGCCTGCTCCCGAGGGAGGTTCCGGGGTTTGGCGCCGATGAGGAATTCCGTCCGGACGGGGGTCAGTTCGGACGGGATCTCCCCACGTGCTTGAGCCTCCTCAATGCACCTAACAGAGTCAGGGACCAGAGCTGTTTTTAGCGACTCGATGGCATCGGCCGCGCGTCGGACGTTGGCGGAATTTAGGCGCCGCGCCAGCATGTCTGGCGCCATCCAGCCCGCTCCTCCGCCATCGAGCAGGTCCGTGACCCTGGTCACCTCACCAGCCACAGCCCTCTCGTCTGACTGCCACCTAAAACCTCGGTCGTGGAGGTACGGAATCCCGAGCAGCGGCTCCTGCAGGACAGCTGCCACTGCAGCCGGTGGAGAGCTGCGCTTGGTAGAGACTTTGTTCCAGACCCTGGTGAGTTCCTTGTAAAAGATAAGCAGCTCCTGGAAGGCGGTCCTGACGCCCCCCAAGCTCACAAACAGGAGCTGCGTGTCGTAGTTGAGGCCGTGCTGCTGGCGGAAGAAATACGTCGTCAGAGCACACCACCAAGGAGGGGGCTCGACGTAAAGGTATCTCTGCAGGGTCTGAAGACGGAAATTCGCGAGCTGGGTGCTGATGCACACCAACGTCTGATCGCCCTCCCCAAGCGGGAGACTCAAGACAGCGGCAGAGACCCAGTGCTTCCTGTTGTTCCAGCAGAAGACCACCAGCTTCTTCTGTATCTTGGTGACAAACGCAGGGGGAGGGGTCAAAGTCACCAGCCGGTACCACAACATGGCGGCCACCAGCTGGTTCATGACTAGCGCTCGACCCCTGTAGGAGAGCACTCGGAGCAGTCCTGTCCAGTGCCCTAGGCGAGCGGTGACCTTGGCCTCCAGCTCTTGCCAGTTCGCCGGCCAGGCTTCCTCGTCTGGACTAAGGTAGACTCCCAGATAGAGGAGATGGGTCGTGCTCCAGGCAAAAGGCCTGAGCTCCTCCGGCATGGAGTCCACCTGCCACTGACCCACCAGGAGTCCGGAACATTTCTCCCAGTTGATCCTGGCAGAGGATGCGGCCGAGTAAATCCCCTGGCACTCACGCATCTTCCGCAGGTCAGCGGGATCCTCTACCGCGAGGAGCACATCATCGGCGTAAGCCGAGAGGACGACCTCCACGACCGGCCCTTGCAGAGCCAGTCCCGTCAACCTCGTCCGCAGGAGTCGCAGGAAAGGCTCCACGCAGATGGCATATAACTGGCCGACATGGGGCATCCCTGGCGCACCCCTCTCCCAAAGCGAAGGGGCGCCGTCAAGGACCCGTTAACCTTTATCAGACACTCCGCGGTGGCATACAAAAGTCGAATCTGGGTGACTAAATGCGTCCCGAACCCGAAAGCGCGCAGAGTCCCGAACTGGTAGTCGTGATCCACCCTGTCGAACGCCTTCTCTTGGTCAAGAGATAGGAAGGCGACCGACAGACCAGCCTCCTGGGAATGTGGATGATGTCCCGGACCAGATGGATATTATCATGGATTAGTCCGGCCCGGGACCTTGTAGGACTGGTCGGGGTGGATCATGTGGTCCAGCACGGCGCCAAGGCGAGCAGACATCGCCCTGACGAAGATTTTGTAGTCCGTGCTGAGGAGGGAGACTAGGCGCCAATTCTTAAGGATGCGGAGTTCGCCCTTCTTAGGCAGCAGGACAATGACTGCCCTTCGCCAAGAGAGGGGTATCTCCCCGGTCGCCAGACTTTCCCCCAGGACCCACGTGTAGTTGCCCCCCAGGACCTCCGAGAACGCCCTGTGGAACTCCACGGTCAGCCCGTCCAGCCCCGGGGCTTTTCCCCTCGAGAGCCGGGCGAGGGCGCCGGTCAGCTCCGCCAGGCTTAGCGGAGCTTCCAGATTTTCGGCGCCCTCCGGGCTGACCTTCGGCAGGTCCTCCCACAAAACTCTATACGCTTCCTCGCTGGACGGCTCCGGAGAGAACAGAGCCCCGTAATATTCACGGGCCCTATTGTTGACGCCCTCTGGATCCGAGACGAGAGAGCCGTCGTCGCCCAGCAGTGTCAAGAGCTGCTTATGGACTCTCTGTCTTTTTTTCCAGCGAGTAGAAGGGGGAGCCGTGGTCCAGATCCCGCAGGAACCGGATCCGCGACCTCACGAACGCGCCTCGGCACCCGACGAGCTGCAGGTCCTTCAGCGCGGCCTTCTTCACTTCGTACACCATCCGCAGGGCCGGGTCCTCGACGACTTGACCGAAACGGGACTCCAGTTCGAGCACCTCTTTTTCTAGGCGCCCGACCCTGGCCGCACGCCTCTTGGTCGACCCCCTCGCATACTCTTGACAGAAGACGCGGACGTGAGCCTTGCCCACGTCCCACCATAGACTCAAGGAGGGGAAGCCCCCCTGATTCCTTCTCCAGTTGGCCCAGAAGCGACGGAATGAGTCCTGGAACCGCACGTCCTCCAGCAGCTGGTTGTTAAAATGCCAGTACGCGGACCCCGTCCTCGCACGGAGCGAAGCGAGCTCCGCCCACACCAGGTGGTGGTCCGAACACGGCACCAGCCACATGGACGCCGCCGGGACGCAGCAAACATACGCCCGAGACATGTAAAGGCGGTTGACTCTGGACCATCCTACTCCAGGCCTCACCCAAGTAAAGGCGCTGGAGTCGGGATGGAGATTTCGCCAGACGTCCACCAATTCGAAGGACCCGACCAGGTCTCTCAACCTCTCCATCGCTGTCATGCTCTGCGGGTCACCGGAGCAGTCCCTCGCCTCGACGGTGCAGTTAAAATCCCCCCCGAGGACAATGCAGTCGCCGACGTCGACGGAGCCAAGAAGAGCGGACACCTCTTTGAAGAAGTGCGTTTGCTTCGGTCCGGGCTGAGGGCATACACGTTCTCGAGATGGAGCGGCACGTCCCCCAGACGAAACGTGACGTGCAGCAAACGGCCTGGCACGGGCTCCTCGACCCCCAAGATCTCCGGCTGAAAATGCAGCGCCAACAAAATGGCCACCCCACAAAAAGTGGTAGTGAGGTGGCTCATGCGGACCTCTCCTTGCCATTCCAGGAGCCACATGGCTTCGTCTCCCAGAACAGTGTGGGTTTCTTGCAGGGAGCACACCGCATATTTCCCCTCCCGCAGGAGCGAGAAATTGTTAAATCTACGGTGTGCCTCTCTGCTGCCATTGATGTTGAGGCTGGCTATGGTTATCTTCATGACAAAAGCATAGTGCAACCTCTACCTAATCTATTGTTGTGGGGCAGTGGAGTCGTTTGTTGAACTCCACTCCTTCAGCATCCCAGCGAGGAACTTTTTGAGCCGGCGCAGCTCAAGGCCTTGCGCCTTTGATAAGGGCCCGCCCGCGGCCATGGTTTTCGCGGCGACGCGGACGGAAGCGATGAGCAGCCCCGGCTCGGACCATCTTTCCCGGGCCAGATGGGTTCGGTTGCGGCGACCCTGGCTCTGGACCAAAAAGTCCCGGAGTTCCTCTACGGGAATGAGGGGGAACTCAGCGGCGGGCACGAGGAGATCCACCGCCTCACTGGCGATGGACTCGAGATCTTCACCCGCATCCTCCACCGAGTCCCCGTCCCCCTCCGGGAGGTCGCCGCTAGCAGCCGGCCCATCGACCGCACGAGGTACGGAAAACGGCCCGGCCGCTCCATCCGGCCCTGGCTCGGCCCCGATCCCACCCCCAGGATCGTCGGCAGAGGAGTCCCCACTGGGCTCTTTTAAAATTGGTGCTGGGTCAGGAAGTGACAGAGGAAGGGGATTCTCCTCCGCCCCAGGAACCGGGGAACACGGAGAGACCTGGCCAAAGTAATGTTCCAGGCCCTCCCAGTATCTCAGCTCCAAAGTTGGGGGCGAGGCTTGATGTTCTTCCCCCTTCCCGCCGCCACCCCCGGCCCAGCGTGTACAGAATCATTAAAATTATTCATAATTTCCGTTTCTTCTGGGCCGAGCGACACCTGGGGAATTTGGTTAATAGCTGGGCGGGCTCAGGTTCGGCCTTTTCGGCCCCGCCCGCCTCAGTCCCCAGGACGCTCGACCCGGCGGCAATGCATTCCTCCGCTGGCCCCACGCCCCCCACGACAGGCAGATCCTCCATGCCATCCCCGGGAGGCAGAGGCTGGGCAGCCTCGACTGTCTCACCCTCCACGGGGACAGATTCCTCCTTCCTCCGGCGCAGTTTGTGGGCGCTGGTGGGGGACGCCGGACACGCGGTGGGCACCGACTCATCCGCGGAGGGATGTTGTTCCCCCTCCGCCTCACTGGAGCGGCGTCTCCTTTTGTTTCTGGGGGGTCGCGGAGGCAGGGAGACCTCCATGTCTGCCGAGGCCTCCTGCTCCGCCCCCCCCTTTTTCTTATCTTGCCCGTGTCCGAGCCCCTCTGCGGTATTGGTCAAGGGCTCGGGCACGGGCTCAGGGCACCCCGCGTTCGCCGCTGAGAGGGTTGGGCTGAGCGCGGTGGTCAAACTTTCTGGCGCACTGAGGAGACCCGCCTCGAGATGTTTCGCCTTCCTCCGCGCCTTCTTTCCGTTCGGACGCTCTCCCTCCCTCCCGCCAGAGGCCGTGAAACAAAGGCCCCCGACGATGCCCGCGCACCTACGGCTCCCGGCACGGGGACGCTACTAGGGGGAGGGGTAGCGGCGGCCTACAGGCCTGGCACCGCACGCCGTCCGACGTCCAGAAGACGCAGTAGGCAGTCCCCTCGTGCACCACATTAAAATTGCCCTCTTTTGTCTCCTCCCACACCAGCCGGACAAAGAGCTGGCGGCGGAAGGAGAACACGTGGCGCAGGCTGTTCTCCCTGAGGCCGAGAGGTATGGGGTTGATCCCCGACCTTACCTCCCCCAGTTGGTGTAGGTGAGGGAGGAGGAGCTCAGCGGGAACAAAGGGCGGGATGTTTGAAATGATGACCCTCTGCGCAGTGGCCTCGAGAGGGTCCACCGGCAGGAACGTCCCGCCCACCGTGAGCCCCTTTTCGAGGGGCAGGGACAGCGCCCGCTCCGACCCCAGGAAGAATACAGCCTTCCCAGACATCTTGGAGGCTGCGACAATGGCCGATGGGCCGACTACCCCAGCCATCGCCCGCACGCACTCCTCAATGCTCATTGTGGGGTGAGTGTAGCTCTTGACCCCGTGTTTTTTTGTTATCAGTCTGAATGGTTACAGGGCAGCAGGAGGCGCAGGAGGCACCGTGGATGTGGACTCCGCCTGCGCATATGTCCTAGCTGGCCCTGCCACCGGCGTGGATGGGGTCGCCATCACGGGGTCCCTTTAAGGGCTACACCCACCCCAAAGTCACAGGCCTTAATGGTCTTTAATTGGCTTCGTTGGTTTTTTGAGCAGAGGGTGCTCATAATGGGGCACACCTCTCCCCTAGTTAACGAATGGGGAGGGGCCTTGCTCCCTCTGCTCAGTTGTCTTAATTGTTTTACAATTAGGAGGAAAGGGCTCTCAGAGAGAGAGGGGAGAGACAGAGAGAGAGAGAAAGAGTGAGGTCGGTGGGAAGGAGGGAAGCTGCGAGGGCAGGTCTCCCCTCACAGCGATGGGTGGGTGTTTCTTGGGGTGCACTCCCCAGATGGCAAAAAACACAGTCTTTGTAGAATGGTCTTCGGGTGGGGGGAGAAGATGTCTTTACCTGGGGTAGCTGGAGCCACCCAGGCAGACACTCCCAACGATGTTTAATAGGGTGATTAGTACTTCTTCAGCCAGGTAGCTCCAGCTATCCCAGGCTTGGCAATGGGGAGGGGTGCTTTCCTGGTGTGTGGGGCCTAGCTGTAAGCAAGACCCCCACACACACTTCCACACACACACCCCCCGCGATGTTCCAGCCCTCAAGTTATCTTCTTTCCTCCCCCCACCGATACAACAAAGTCTTTCGGGGAATGCACCAAAACACACCCACCTGTCGAAGATTGTAGAAATGGTTCTCTCTCCTTCCACACTGGATGATGTTTTCTCAGGATGTTCTTTTCCCCCTCTCTCCAACTCTCTGTAGTTGTAATAAGTGATACATTTTCTACTCTCCTCCTCTCCCTCTGGACGTTGATCTGTAGTAAGCCAGCCCCTTATTCCTATTCCTGGGCTGGTCTCAGGGCTCACTCTCGGCCTTCCAGACAGCAGCTTCAGCAGGGAGTTCCTTCTCTCTCAGCAGCACAGCTCCAACTGTATAGGCCACGCCTCCAAAGCTTCACCATTGGTCCACAGATTCCTGAAAGTAGCACGCCTGGTGGATAAGGTGGTTGAGAAAGCATACGGAAGACTTGGCTTTATTGGTCGAGGCATAGAACATAAGAGCAGGGAGGTTATGTTTAAATTGTATTATACTTTAGTTAGGCCACAGCTGGAGTACTGCGTGCAGTTCTTGTCGCCATATTATAGGAAGCACGTGGTTGCACTAGAGAGGGTGCAGAGGAGATTCACTAGGATGCTGCCTGGAATGAAGAATCTTAGTTATGAGGACAGATTGGTTTGTTCTCATTGGAACAGAGGAGGTTGAGAGGAGACCTGATTGAGATGTACAAAATATTGAGGGGCCTCGATATAGTGGATTGTAAACGTCTATTTCCACTGGTGGAGCGGTCTATTATGAGGGGGCATAGCTTTCAGTTAGTGGAAAGTTTAGAGAGGATTTAAGGGGGGGTTTCTTTACACAGAGGATTGTGGGGACCTGGAACTTGCTGTCTGGAAGAGTGGTGGATGCAAAAACCCTCACACTTTTAAGAGATGGCTGGATGGGTACTTAAAGTGCTTTAACCTGTAGAGTTACAGACCTAGAGGTGGTAATTGGGATTAGACTGAATGACCCTTTGTTGGACAGTGCAGATATGATGGTAAGTACTGCAAGGAATCGAATACGACCAGGGTCATCTCTTGGAATCGTTTCGATCGCCTGGATGGGTGGGAGAGGAATTTTCGCAGATTTTTTCTCCCTTAATTAGCTTGTGTTTTTATCTAGTGTTTGATTCTCCCAGGAGATCACATGGCTTCGGTTGGTGTGTAGAATGTTTCAGTATAAGGGGTATCACAGTTGTGAGACTCGGACTGGTTGGGCTGGGTGCTCTTTGCCTTTCCGTCATTATTCATAATTTTATGTAACCATTTGGGCTGCTTTCCAAGGGCCGTGTGGCTCTTTGTCGGTCGGCGTGGACATGATGGGCCGAAATGGCCTCGTTCTGCGCTGTAAATTTCTATGTTTCTATATTGGAGAATGACGGGTATAGAGCAGAGCTCACATTCACATAAGGGATGGACAGATACAGCACAAAACACACATTCACACTTCAGGAATGGAAAGAAACAGAATGAAACCCACAGGAAATTACCAGAAATTGACAGGTACAGGATAAAACCCACGGTCTCATATCAGAAACTGACATACAGTGTAAAACCCTCATTCCCATACCAGGGATGGACAGATACAGAGTAAAATCCACACTCCCATACCACACACTCATAATGTAAGAACATAAGAAAAAGGAGCAGGAGTATGCCATATGGCCCCTCGAGCCTGCTCCGCCATTTCATCATAGGCAGCCCCTCGGAATCGAGGAAGACTTATTTTCACTCCTGATGTGAGTTCATTGGTAGCTGAACATTCCAATACAGGAGCCACAGAATCTGTCAGAGGTGGGACAGATATTCGCCGAGGGAAGGGGTGGGTGGGACTGGTTTGCTGCACGCTCCTTCCACTGACTGCGCTTGACCACTTCATGCTCTCGGTGTTGAGATTCGAAGAACTCCTGGATGCACTATCGCCACCGAGGGCGGCCTTCGGCCAGGCACTCCCAGGTGTCAGTGGCAATGTTGCTCTATGCCAGGGAGGCTTTGAGGGCGTCCTTGTAACGTTTCCACTACCCACCTTTGGCTCGTTTGCCATGAAGGAGCTCCGCATAGAGCATTTGCTTGGGGAGTCTTGTGTCTGGCATGCGAACTATGTGGCCTGCCCAGTGAACCTGATTGATGGTCAGTGCTTCAATGCTGGGGATGTTAGCCTGGACGAGGACACTGATGTTGGTAGGCCTGTCCTCCCAGGGGATTTGCAGGATCTTGCGGAGACATCTCCATTTAATGCAATCATGGCTGATCCGATCATGGACTCAGATCCACTTCCCTGCCCGCTCCCCGTAACCCCTTATTCCCTTATCGGTTCAGAAACTGTCTATCTGTGTCTTAAATTTATTCAATGTCCCCGCTTCCACAGCTCTCTGAGGAAGCAAATTCCACAGATTTACAACCCTGTGAGAAGAAATTCCTCCTCATCTCGGTTTTAAATGGGCGACATCTTAATCAAAGATTATGCCCGCTAGTTCTAGTATCCCCTATCAGTGGAAACATCCTCTCTCTATCCATCATGTCAAACCTCCTTATAATCTTATATGGTTTGATAAATCACCTCTCTTTCTTCTGAATTCCAATGTGTAGAGACCCAACCTTCTCAACCTTTTCTCATAAGTCAACCCCCTCATCTGCCGAATCATCCTAGTGAACCTTCTCTCAACTGCCTCCAAAGCAAGTATATCCTTGTGTAAATATGGAAACCAAAACTGCCTGCAGAATTCAAGGTGTAGCCTCCCCAATAACCTGTATAACTGTAGCAAGACTTCCCTGGTTTTATCTCCTTTGCAATAAAGGCCAAGATTCCATTGGCCTTCCTGATCACTTGCTCTACCTGCATACTAACCTTTTGTCTTTCATGCATAAGTACCCGCCGGTCCCGCTGTAATGCAGCACTTTGCAATCTTTCTTCACTTAAATAGTAACTTGCTCTTTGGTTTTATGTACCAAAGTGCATGACCTCACACTTTCCAACATTATACTCCATTTGCCAAATTTTTGCCCACTCACTTAGCGTATCTGTGTCCTTTTGCAGATTCTATGTGTCCTCCTCACATATTGCTTTTCCTCCCATCTTTGTAACATCAGCAAACTTGGCTGCATTGCACTCGGTCCCTTCTTCCAAATCGTTAAAATAGATTGTAAATAGTTGGTGTCCCAGCACCGATCCCTGCGGCAGAGTCAGCATGGATTTATGAAGTGCAAATCATATTTGACAAATTTGCTGGAATTCTTTGACGATGTAATGAACAGGGTGGATAAAGTAGATGTGGTGTATTTAGACTTCCCGAAGGCATTTGACACTAATTACTGATTGCCAAACCGTGAATGAACCATTTATCTGGATTTTTAGTTCTGTTAGTTAGCCAATCCTCAATCCATGCGAATATATTACCCCCAACTCCGTGAACTTTTATCTTGTGCAGTAACCTTTTATGTGGCACCTTGTCAAATGCCTTCTGGAAGTCCAAATACACCACATCTACTTTATCCACTCTGTTCGTTACATCCTCAAAGAATTCCAGCAAATTTGTCAAACATGACTTCCTCTTCATAAATCCATGCTGACTCTGCCTGACCAAATTATGCTTTTCCAAAGGTTCTGCTGCTGCATCTTTAATAATGGGCCACCACATTTTCCCAACCACACATGTTAGGCTGACTGGTCTATAGTTTCCTGCTTTTTGTCTGCCTCCTTTTTCACCGAGTGTGGCTCTCGGTCTCCGAGTCAGATCCGCCAGGCAAGCCCGCCCCCCCGCCCCCACCCTGGGCAACATCGCGTGCGGCTCTCGGGGCCATGGGCAACGCGGCATGCGGCTATCGGGGCCCCGGGCAATGCAGCGTGCGTCTCCCGGGGCCCCGGGCTGGGCGGCGTGCGGCTCTCGGGGCCCCGGGCGGGGCGGCGTGCGGCTCTCGGGGCCCCGGGCGGGGCGGCGTGCGGCACTCGGGGCACCGGGCGGCACGGCGTGTGGCTCTTGGGGTGGCGGGCAGCCCCCTTGCCCCGGGTAACACCCAGTGCGGCTCTCAGGCCCCGAGTCAGTTTCCAGTCCCAGCAACAGCAAACCAGGGAGGCAGCACCTCCCCCACACCAGGAAAACAACAACTTGCAATTATACAGCAGGCCCAGCAATTCCCAGCCGCTCTGTATCAGGGTGGCCTCTGGTTGTGGACGTCGCTCCCTGACCTGTGTGGGTCTGTTTGTTGCATCAGTTTGAGCTGGAATGGAGAGGGTGGAGAAGCTGCTGGCTTTCACCCGCAGTACTTCGGGGCCCCTGTGGGACCAAAAATGTCTCATGTGGGACTGTCAAGGGAGGTGGATTCCCTTCCCTGAAGGACAGTACTGACCCAGATGTGATTTTACGACAATCTGGCAGCTTTCCTGGTCACTTTTTGCTAGTGCTGGCCCCACAAATGACCAGATTCATTCAGCTCGATTTCACAACCGGCCTTTGTGTTTTTGTGGGTTGTCTCTCTCGCTCCGTTTTCCTGTTTGAAATTCACTTTAAAGGGTGCTAAAGGGGAGGATTTGTAGAGTGGAAGCTCAAACCAAACATCACCAAGATCCGACAGAGTCACTCGATCCATTCGAACTGGAATATCATCAGCTTTTGACCATGGAAGCAGAAGCTACCGTTCACAGTGGGGAGAAACGGTAAACGTGCTCTCTGTGTGGACAATGCTTCAGCCAATCATGCAAACTGGAGAGACACAAGCGCAGTGACATTACGGAGAAACCATTTAAATGTGGGGACTGGGGGAAATGATTCAACTACCTGTTCCAGCTGGAAACACATCGACGAGTTCACACCAGGGAGAGGCCGTTCATCTGCTCCGACTGTGGGAAGGGATTCACTCAGCCATCCCACCTGTTGACACAGCAGCGAGTTCACACTGGGGAGAGGCCATTCAGCTGCTCAGAGTGTAGGATGGGATTCATTCAGTCATCTGACCTGCTGGCACACCAGCGAGTTCACACCCGGGAGAGGTTGTTCACCTGCTCTGAGTGTGGGAAGGGATTCACTCGGTCATCCCACCTATAGACATATCAGCGAGTTCACACTGGGGAGAGACCTTTTAAATATTCTGACTGCGAGAAGAGTGTTCAAAGCAAACAGTACCTGCTGAGACAGCAGCGAGTTCACAAGTGACTGCAGGGCTTGGATTCTGTTGTTAATCACATCCCGTACTGAATCATGTTAATTCTGACAGTTGGGGTTTATAACTCCTGTAGCACTGGTGTTAATAACTCCTGCAACTGGACTGGAGTTTAATATTTGGGATACAGACACATAAATTAGTGTTGATTTCAACACATTGCTGTGGATTTTTGTCTTTCCCACCTGAGTGTTTAGCATCACCTGGCTGGAGCTAAGAAAGGACAATCTGGGGGGAGGAGCTTACGGGGGGAACAGAACTTCAGCCTGGACACAGTCCTTCAGGGCCACACTGAGAGGGGCAAACAGCACTTTAGTCTTTCTCATCTCTCTTCACTGACAGCAAAGTTGCCATGCGGGTTAATCCTGACATGTGTATGGTCTAGATGATACCCACACAAGGGTGATTAAAGAGATGGGATGGGCGTTCTGTCAGCCCCTTGCCCCTATCTCCAACAGCTCAGTAGAGTCATGGGTTGTTCCCTGAGATTAGAAGGCAGCACATGTAGTTCCCATTTTCCAAATTGGGGACAAATCTGAACCAGGGAACAAAGGCCCATCAACGTGACCTCGATCACCAGGAAGATGCTCGAACAGATCCTGAGAGATGCTGTTTTCATGGGGAAAGTGAAGGGGCCATTACAGGTACTGAATATGGCTTCCTCAAAACAAGGTCACGTCTTACAAACTAGCTTTAGTTAGTGAATAAGTTGTTAGGTTGGTGGACGGAGGGAATCCGGTTGATATGGTCTACCTCCGGGGTGTCAAACTCATTTTCTATGGTGGGCCTGATCCGATATCCTTGCACTTGGCGTGGGCCACATTCAGCAAAAGCTATTAAAATCGGAATAAATGAAGATAAACTATATCAGAATTTACATTTAGATTTTATTTACTGGTGCTGCTCCCGATTCCTCCCATCTCTTAGCGTGAGCATTGGTGAACTAATCCTGCTCAAACCATAACCACAAGGATATCAGTGCATTGTTCTGCATGTGACCACATGGCTGTGTCACTGTCACACACAGGTAGTGTTTCCTTGTTTCACATCTCCATACAAATACCATCTCTTTACACATACCTTTTCTACACAATTGCAGCAGGCATGAGCAAGGACCTGAAGCTTATTAAAATATGCATATTTCAATACAATAAGGTTACACTGGGAGAAATGTTCAGTTAGAACTTAAGAAATAGGAGCAGGAGTAGAACATTTGGACCCTCGAGCCGGCTCTGCCATTTAATATGATCAACGCTGATCTGATCATGGACTCAGCTCCACTTCCTTGCCTGCTCCCCATAACCCTTTGCTCTCTTATCGCTCAAAAATCTGTCTATCTGAGCCTTAATTATATTCAAAGACCCAGCCTCCACAGCTCTCTGAGGCAGAGGATGCCATAGATTTACAACCCTCAGAGAAGAAATTCCTCATCTCAGTTTCAAATGGCCGGCCACTTATTCTAAGTCTATGTCCTTAGTTTTAGTTTCCCCTGAATTGAAATATCCTTCCTGCATCCACCTTGTCAAGCTCCCTCATTATCTTATAAGTTTTGATAAGATCACCTCTCATTCTTCTGAGCTCCAATGTGTATAGGCCCAACCTACTCAACTTATCTGCATAAGTCAACCCCCTCATCTCTGGAATCAATGTGGTGAACTTTCTCTGAACAGCTTCCAATGCAAGTAGACCCTTCCATAAATATGGAGACCAAAATATGGAGTCCATTACAGGCAAAATACCGAGCAAACCAGCAGCACACTGGCAACTTAACAGTGTCTCATCGGCCTACAGGCTTTTCTTAAAATCGATTTGCTGAGAGGATAAAAACTTAAACCAGGTTTGCAGGCGTGATGCTCTGTTCACATATTTAAGGTAGAAGAGATGCTGTGGGGTACATGCTTTGGCCAGTAGCTGAAAGTGATTAACAGACTGGGTTTCGTGTTTAGTGATCCCGGACGTGTTACCATTACCAGCAAAATCGAAGCCCATGGAATAACGGGGACAGTGGCACCATGGATATGAAAGTGGCTAAGTGACACACACAGAGAAGTGGTGAACGGTTGTTTTTCAGACTGGAGGAAGTGGTGTTCCCCAGGGGTCGGTACTGCGACTACTACTTTTGTTGACCTATATTAATGACTTGCACTTGGGTGTACAGGGCACAGTGTCCGAATTTGCAAATGAAGCAAAAAGGGGCAGGCCGTTTCGAACTGAGATGAGGAGAAACTTCTTCACTCAGAGAGTTGCTAACCTGTGGAATTCCCTGCCGCAGAGAGTTGTTGATGGCAGTTCATTGTATATATTCGAGAGGGAGTTAGATATGGCCCTTACAGTTAAGGGGATCAAGGAGTATAGAGAGAAAGCAGGAAAGGTTTACTAAAGGAATGAGCAGCCATGATCTTATCGAATGGCGGTGCAGGCTCGAAGGGCCGAATGGCCTACTCCTGCACCTATTTTATATGATTCTCTGGAATGATGGTAAACACTGAGGAGGATAGTGATAGACTTCAGAAAGTAATACAGAATGGTGGAATGGGCAGACATGTGGCAGATTAAATTTAACGTGGAAAAGTTCAAAAGTGATACATTTTGTTCAGAAGAAAGAGGAGAGGCAATATAAACTAAATGGTACAATTTTAAATGGGTGCGTGAAAAGAGAGACCCAGGAAAATATGTGCACCAATGGCTGAAGGTGGCATGGCAGGTTGAGAAAGCAGTTACAAAGGCTTACGGGATCCTAGGCTTCATGAATCGAGGTATAGAGTACAGAAGTGTGGATATTATGATGAACAGCATAAAATACTAGCTCGGCCTTAACTGGAGTATTGTGTCCAGTTCTGGGCACCGCATTTTAGTAAGTATGTGAAGGCCGTCGGGATGGTGCAGAAACGATTGACGAGAATGATTCCAGGGATGAGGGACTTCAATTATGTCGATAGTCTGTCGAAACTGGGATTGTTCTCCTCAGAGCAGAGAAGATGGTGAGGAGATTTGACAAAGGTGTTCAAAATCATGAGGGATCTGGACAGAGTATTTAGAGTGGGATTAGCTGAAGCTCTTGCAGAGAGCCGGCATGGGCTCGTCGGAACAAATGGCTTCCTTCCATGCTGTAACCCTCTCTGATTCTAAGATGATGCAAAAGGACATACTTGCTGTTGAGGGAGTGCAGCGAAGATTCACCAGACTGATTCCCGGGATGGTGGGACTGACCTATCAAGAAAGACTGAATCAACTGGGCTTGTATTCACTGGAGTTCAGAAGAGTGAGAGGGGACCTCATAGAAACGTTTAAAATTCTGACGGGTTTGGACAGGTTGGATGCAGGAAGAATGTTCCCAATGTTGGGGAAGTCCAGAACCAGGGGTCACAGTCTAAGGATAAGGGGTAAGCCATTTAGGACCGAGATAAGGAGAAACTTCTTCACCCAGAGAGTGGTAAACCTGTGGAATTCTCTACCACAGGAAGTAGTTGAGGCCAATTCACTAAATATATTCAAAAGGGAGTTAGATGAAGTCCTTACTACTCGGGGGATCAAGGGGTATGGCGTGAAAGCAGGAAGTGGGTACTGAAGTTTCATGTTCAGCCATGAACTCGTTGAATGGCGGTGCAGGCTAGAAGGGCTGAATGGCCTGCTCCTGCACCTATTTTCTATGTTTCTATGTTTCTAAAACCGGTTGCCCAGGATGCTTCATCTCCTGGACACTGGGACCCAGTTGGCAACAGAGACCATGAAGATCCGCCCACTCTCTGTTCCAGAATCAAGATGGCCACACATGCGTCCTGATCCCGCCCTGTGCAAGATGGTAGCCAGTATCTGAGCTCACCCGGGCCTGACACCATGGGACACGTGGGCTCTAATTCGGGGCCAAAGATTTATTCTGTATCTAAGCTGTGCTTTAACTGCTGTGGGATTGTTTGATAAGATAGTGTAGAGGGAGCTTTACTTTGAATCTAATCAGTGCTGTACCTGCTCTGGTAGTGTTCGAAGGGACAGCGCAGAGGAAGCATTTTACTACATATGAAAAATGATGGACAGGCAACGACCATCTGGTCCATCAAGCCTGTCCCACACAATTGCGATATGTCACAGCATATACACTGCACTCCACACGAAACCATGTGATCTCCTGGGAGAATCAAAAAAATAGATTTTGAAAAAAACTGAGGCCACTTTGGGTAAATAAAATATGAAAAATTCCTCTCCGAGTCATCTAAGCGATTGGAACCAGTCCAGGAGATCACCCTGGTCATTAAATTCCCTGCAGTACCTACCTTCTGTAAGAGGGTACCTTCTGATCTCTTCTGCAGCCAGAAACAAATCCAGCTTTTGCTTGAAGGAATTCAGTGAGTCTGCATCCACCACATGAGAGGGAGCTTGTTCCAGAGGTCTACTATTCTCTGGGAAAAGACCCACTCCTGACATTTAACCTAGATCTAGCCTTGTACAACTTAAATTTGTGCCCCCTGGTCTATTTAACTGAAATAAATGGTCAGCAGGACAACTCTCTATTCCGTTCATTGTCGAATAAACCTCAATCATATCTCCCGAAGTTTACGCTGCTCTAAGGTAAAGAGTCACAACTCTTTTCATTATCTTGATAAATAAGATGATTTAGTCTTGAAATGAGTCTTGTGGACCTCTTCTACACCCTTTCCAGAGCCTCAATATCACCCACCATGTGAGACCACCAAAACTGGACACAGTGTTCCAAGTGCGGCCTGACTGAGGTGTAGTACTCGGAAAAAACAGTACACCTCGTCTTACACTCAATTGTCCTATGGATACACCTCAACACCCTATTTGCTCCAGCTGTCGTTGTATGGCACTGCTAATGTACCTTTAAGGGCGTATACACTATAACGCCTAAATCTCTTTTTATCTTTACTATCTTTAATGCCTTTCCCTGGAGAGTGTATGAACGTTGAGCATTTGCCCTGCCGACATGCATAACACTGAACTTATCTAATTTATACGTAATTCTCCAGTCATGAGGCCAGTCTCCCAAAACTTTATGATCTGCTTGAATCAGACGAGCCTCTTCTAGCACTTACACAGATCTTGCTATAATTTCCCCCAACCCCAAAATCCAGATCATTAATAAAAATAGTGAAAAGTAAAGTTCCAACACTGATCCCTGCGGGACACCGCTGGTGACCGGTCTCCAAACAGATCCAAATCCATCAAAAGCTGCTCTTTACCTGCATCCTGCCAGCCAGGTCTGTATCCAGGTCAATATATTATCACGAATACCAGAGGCTCCGATCTTATAGATAAACCTCTTGTGCGGTACCTTGTCCAAAGGTTTTTGGAATTCTAAGTAGATAATGTCTGCTTGGCTTCCCTCATCAACCTACTTTGTAACTTCTTCAAAAAATACAATTAGAGTTGTGAGACATGAACTTTTTTTATGAAGCCATGTTGGGTGTCCCGGATTTGTACCTCTCTATCCAAGTGTTCATATATTGCATCCCTTATGATTCTTTTAAACATCTTATCTATTACTGATGTTAAACTGATGGGCCTCTCGTAACCTGGGTCTACCATGTCACCTTTTTTTAAACTTAGCCTCCTTCCTATCTGCAGGAACCATTCCAGAGTACAGTGAGTTGTTAAACATAAAGGCCAGGGGCTCACACAGCACATGTCCCATCTCCAGGAGCTCCCTCACACAGCACATGTCCTATCTCCCGGAGGACCCTGGGGTGGATATTATCTGGATCGGCTGCTCTATCTATTTATAAGTTCTTAATGTTTACTGAAACAACGTGCTTATCTATGTTAATGTTCCTGATAAAACCAGTATGAATAAATTCCAATATTTTAGCATTAATATTTCCGCCATACTCAGTGATCCCTGTATAACCTTTCCCGAAACAACCTTCAGTTACCCAATACAGTCTTTGATAGTTCTCTGACTCTTCACATAACTGAAAAAGCTCTTCCCATTACTGCCAGTTGTCTACAATCCTTTTTTTCCGAGAGCCTTTTTGCTGATTGAATATCAGCCTTCGTTTTTTTTAATTGTTCTTTTATTTCAACCCTATTTATTTGATAAATTATGTAATTTATGGAAACATTTCTGATTAATTTTTCTGACCATATTTCCTTCTTTTGATTTTGGCTACGTTTGTTTAGCACATTTGTAATCTTGTTCTTGAAAACTTTCCATTTATATTCAACATTGGTCACATCAACACCGAGGAGGGTTGGCCAATTTACGTGTTGCAAGTCTTCTGCCATTTTGGAGAAGTTTGCCCTGAAATGCGGTCCAAGTTACAGGTTCTCAGTCCCTTTGGTTCTCCCGGCCAATTCGGATGGTATAATGTGATCAGTGCTGCCCAGATGTTCCCCACACGGAGGCCTGATCCGAGGTCAGGCTCACTACTAAACATCAGATCAAATCTATGGTTTTCCCAGTTACTTCTTTAACATGTTGTGTCAGAAAGCAGTCCTGTATATTGTCAATAAATCTTTCAGCTGCACTTCCCCCAGCAACAGGTAAAGCCCCGTGGCCCTGAATGTCAGGGCAATGACAATGAGCTTCCCTCAGGTCCGTTCTCTCTCTCTCCCCATAGATAAGCTGCCTGAGCGGCTGACTGTACCCAGCACCTTCTCTCTTTATTCTCTCACATTGCAGCATTCCAGCTGCTGAGCTCAGGAGCTCTGTGGGCGGGGCCCTGACCTCACACACGTTGGGTGGGGCCATGTACGGCGTGCTGCCGGGCTCGCGGCGTGACATTTCAACTGCCGCAGATTCAAATCAGGAGCCACGTGACCCCCCGCGCGCTTCTGCAGTCCGCGGGAGGGACTCTTTGGCGGGGAGGAACTGCGATTGATGCAAGCCGCTGTCACTCTCCTGCATGCAGCCAATAGGACGGGAGGACTCAGCCAGGGTCATTAATTTATGCAGCGAACGCACGGTGTGACCGTGGTGAGCCTTGTGAAACAGCCCAGGAAGAGGAGGAAGGGGCTTTCTACAATTCGAATTCACCCAGAGAGAGAGGAGGAGAGCAGAAAACTCAACAACCTTTAATACTGCTGGAGAGAGTTGGAGACAGGGGGAAAAAAGAACAACTATCCAGTGTGGAAGGAGGGAGAAACTTCTTCAACCAAAGGAGGGTGTGTTTTGGTGCATTCCCCTAAAGACTTTGTTATATCGGTGGGGGGAGGAAAGAAGACTTGCTAGAGAGCCGGAACATCGTGGGGTGTGTGTGTGTGTGTGGAAGTGTGTGTGTGGGGCATGCTTACAGCTAGGCCCCACACACCACTGAAGCACCCCTCCCCCATTGCCTAGCCTGGGATAGCTGGAGGTACCTGGCTGAAGAACTATTAATCACCTATTTAACATCGTTGGAAGTGTGTGCCTGGGTGGCTCCAGCTGTCCCAGGTGAAGACATCTTCTCCCCCCACCCGAAGACCATCTACAAAGACTGTGTTTGTTTTGCCATCATCTGGGGAGTGCACCCCAAGAAAAACACCCTCCCATCGCTGTGAGGGGAGACCTGCCCTCACAGCTTCCCTCTTTCCCACCCCCCTCTATCTTTTTCTCTTTCTCTGTCTCTCCCCTCTCTCTCTCAGAGCCCGTTTCCTCTTAATGAAAAACCAATTAAGACAACTGAGCAGAGGGAGCAATGCCCCTCCCAAATTGTCAACCAGGGGAGAGGTGTGCCTCTTTTAGAGCTCCCTCTGTTCAAACACCAACGAGGCCATTTAAGACCATTAAGGCCTGTGACTTTGGGGTGGGTGTAGCCTTAAAGGGACCCCGTGATGGCGACCCCATCCACGCCGGTGGCAGGGCCAGCAAAGACATATGCGCAGGCGGCGTCCACATCCACGGTGCCTCCTGCGCCTCCTGCTTCCCTGCCACCTTTCAGACTTATAACAAAAAAACACGGGGTCAAGAGCTACACTCACCCCACAATTAGCATCGAGGAGTGCGTGCGGGCGATGGCTGGGCTAGTTGGCCCCTCGGCCATTGTCGCAGTCTCCAAAAAGGCTGGGAAGGCTGTATTCTTCCTGGGGTCGGAGCGGGCGGTGTCCCTGGCCCTTGAAAAGGGGCTCACGGTGGGCGGGACGTTCCTGCCGGTGGAACCTCTCGAGGCCACCGTGCAGAGGGTCATCCTTTCTAACGTCCCGCCCTTTGTTCCCGCTGAGCTCCTCCTCCCGCACCTACACCAACTGGGGGAATCAGGGAGAGCAGCCTGTGCCACGTGTTCTCCTTCCGCCGCCAGCTCTTTGTCCTGCTGGCATGGGAGGAGACAACGGAGGGATCATTTAATGTGGTGCATGAGGGGACTGCCTACGGCGTTTTCTGGACGTCGGACGGCGTGCGGTGCCATGCCTGTAGGGAGGTGGGGCATGTGCGTAAGAACTGCCCCACCTCCAAGGCCGCCAAACCACCGAGGGCGGCCAAGGCTGGCGCCGCCGCCACCCCTCCCCCTAGTAGCGTCCGCTTGCCGGGAGCTGCGGGTGCGTGGGCCTTTGTTTTCACGGCCTCCGGCAGCGGGAAGGGAGAGCATCGGATCGGAAAGAAGGTGCGGAGGAAGGCGAAATATCTCGAGGTGGGTCCACTCAGTGCGCCAGACAATTTGATCACCGCGCTCAGCCCAACCCTGTCACCGGCGAGCGCAGGGTGCCCTGAGCACGTGCCCTTGACCAATATCACAGAAGGGCTCGGGCGTGAGCAAGATTCGACAAAGGGGGGAGTGGAGCAGGAGGCCTCGGCAGACATGGAGATCTCCCTGCCTCCGTGCCACCCCAGGAACAAAAGGAGGCGCCGCTCCAAAGAGGTGGAGGGGGAACAACATCCCTCCGCGGAGGAGTCGGTGCCCGCCGCGTGTCCCGCGTCACCCACCAGCACCCCCAAACAGCGCCGTAGGCGAGAGGAGTCTGTCCCCGGGGAGGGTGAGACAGTCGAGGCTGCCCAGTCTCTGCCTCCCGTGGATGGCGTGGAAGATCTGCCTGTCGTGGGGGGCGTAGCCGCCGGGTCGAGCGTCCCGGGTACTGAGGCGGGCGGGGCCGAAAAGGCCGAACCTGAGCCCGCCCAGCTATTAACCAACTTCTCCCGGGAGTCGCTCGGCCAGGAAGAAACAAAATATGTTAACAATTTTAATGATTCTGTACACGCTGGGCCGGGGGGTGGCGGCGGGTAGGGGGAAGAACAACAAACCTCACCCCCTACTTTGGAGCTGGGGTACTTGGAGGACCTGGAACATTTCTTTGACCGGGTCTCTCCGCTTTCCCCGTCTCCTGGGGCGGAGGAGGAACCCCTTCCGCTGTCGCTTCCTGAACCAGCACCGCTTTTAAAAGAGCCCAGTGGGGACTCCAATGCCGACGATCCTGGGGGTGGGATCGGGGCAGAGCCAGGGCCGGATGGATCGGCCGGGCCGTTTGCCATACCTCGTGCAGTCGATGGGCCAGCTGCTGGTGGCGACCTCCCGGAGGGGGACGGGGACTCGGTGGGGGATGAGGGAGAAGATCTCGAGTCCATCGCCAGTGAACAAACGACTCCACTCCCCCCGCCACAATAGGTTAGGTAGAGGTTGCACTATGCTTTTGTCATGAAGATAACCACAGCCAGCCTCAACATCAACGGCGGCAGAGAGGCACACCGTAGATTTAACAATTTTTTGCTACTGCGGGAGGGGAAATATGCAGTGTGCTTCCTGCAAGAAACCCACACCGTTCCGGGAGACGAAGCCACGTGGCTCCTGGAATGGCAAGGAGAAGTCCGCATGAGCCACCTCACTACCACTTCTTGTGGGGTGGCCATCTTGTCGGCCCCGCATTTTCAGCCGGAGATCTTGGGGGTCGAGGAGCCCATGCCAGGCCGCTAGCTGCTCATCACGGTTCACCTGGGGGATGTGCCGCTCCATCTCGTGAACGTGTACGCCCCTCAGCCCAGCCCGCAGCAAACGCGCTTCTTCGAAGAAGTGTCCGCTCTTCTTGGCTCCTTCGAAGTCGGCGACTGAATTGTCCTCGGGGAGGATTTTAACTGCACCCTCGAGGCGAGGGACCGCTCCGGTGCCCCGCAGAGCATGGCAGCGATGGAGAAGTTGAGTGATCTGGTCGGGTCCTTCGACTTGGTGGACGTCTGGCGAAATCTCCATCCCGACTCCAGCGCCTTTACTTGGGTGAGGCCTGGAGTAGGATGGTCCAGAGTCGACCGCCTTTACATGTCTCGGGCGTAGGTTTCCTGCGTCCCGGCGGCCTCCATGCGACCGCTGCCGTTTTCGGACCACCACCTGGTGTGGGCGGAGCTCGCTTCGCTCCGCGCGAGGACGGGGTCCGCGTACTGGCATTTTAACAACCAGCTGCTGGAGGACGTGTGGTTCAAGGACTCGTTCCGGTTTTTCTGGGGCGACTGGAGAAGGAAGCAGGGGGACTTCCCCTCCTTGAGGCTATGGTGGGACGTGGGCAAGGCTCACGTCCACGTCTTCTGTCAAGAGTACGCGACGGGGTCGACCAAGAGGCGGGCGGCCAGTGTCGGGCGCCTAGAAAAAGAGGTGCTCGACCTGGAGTCCTGTCTCGGTCAAGTCGCCGAGGAACTGGCCCCGTGGATAGTGTACGAAGCGAAGAAGGCCGCGCTAAAGGACATGCAGCTCATCGGGTCCCGAGGCACGTTCGTGAGGTCACGTATCCGGTTCCTGCGGGATCTGGACCGTGGCTCCCCCTTCTTCGACTCGCTGGAAAAAAGATAGAATGTCAGTAAGCAGCTCTTGACGCTGCTGCCTGACGACGGCTCTCTCATCTCGGATCCGGAGGGCATCAACAACAGGGCCCGTGAATATTACGGGGCTCTGTTCTCTCCGGAGCCGTCCAGCGATGAAGCGCGTAGAGTTTTGTGGGAGGACTTGCCCAAGGTCGGCCCGGAGGGCGCCGAAAATCTGGAAGCTCCGCTAAGCGTAGCAGAGCTGACTGGCGCCCTCGACCGGCTCTCGAGGGGAAAAGCCCCGGGGCTGGACGGGCTGACCATGGAGTTCCACAGGGCATTCTGGGACGTCCTGGGAGGCGACTACGCACGGGTGCTGGGGGAAAGTCTGGCGACCGGGGTGATGCCCCTCTCTTGGCGCAGTGCAGTCATCGTCCTGCTGCCTAAGAAGGGCGATCTCCGCCTCCTTAAGAACTGGCGCCCGGTCTCCCTCCTCAGCACGGACTACAAAATCTTCGCCAGGGCGATGTCTGCTCGCCTTGGCGCCGTGCTAGACCACATGATCCACCCCGTCCAGTCCTACAAGGTCCCGGGTTGGACAATCCACGATAACATCCATCTGGTCCGGGACCTCATCCATCATTCCCAGGTGGCTGGTCTGTCGGTCACCTTCCTATCTCTCGACCAAGAGAAGGCGTTCGACAGGGTGGATCACGACTATCTGTTCAGAACTCTGCGCGTTTTCAGGTTCGGGACGCATTTCGTCGCCCGGATCCGACTTTTGTACGCTGCCGTGGAGTGTCTGAAAAAGGCTAACGGGTCCTTGACGGCGCCCCTTCGCTTTGGGAGAGGGGTGTGCCAGGGATGCCCCATGTCTGGACAGTTATATGCCATCTGCGTGGAGCCTTTCCTGCGCCTCCTGCGGACGAGGTTGATGGGACTGGCTCCGCAAGGGCCGGGCTTGGAGGTCATCCTCTCGGCTTACGCCGATGACGTGCTCCTCGCGGTAGAGAATCCCGCTGACCTGCGGCGGGTGCGTGAGTGCCAGGAGATTTACTCGGCCGCATCCTCCGCCAGGATCACACTGGGAGAAATATTCCGGACTCCTGGTGGGTCAGTGGCGGGTGGACTCCCTGCCGGAGGAGCTCAGGACTTTTGCCTGGAGCACGACCCATCTCCTCTGTCTGACCCCTAACCCCAGTATTAATACCCCAATAGTCTGACCGCTAAACACACTAATAATACCAGTAGTCTGAACCCTAACCCCAGTATTAATACACCAATAGGCTGACCCGTAACCCGAGTATTAACACCAATAGTCTGACCCCTAACCCAAGTATTAATACCCAATAGTCTGACCTCACACCCCAGTTTTCCTACCCAATAGTCTGACCCCGAACCACAGTATTAATACACCAAAAGTCTGACCCCTAACCGCTGTATTAATACCCCAATACTCTGGCCCTTAACCCCAGTATTAATATCAATAGTCTGACCCCTAACCCAAGTATTAATACCCAATAGTCTGACCTCTCACCCCAGTTTTCCTACCCAATAGTCTGACCCCGAACCACAGTATTAATACACCAAACGTCTGACCCCTAACCGCTGTATTAATACCCCAATAGTCTGGCCCTTAACCCCAGTATTAATATCAATAGTCTGACCCCTAACCCAAGTATTAATACCAAATAGTCTGACCTCTCACCCCAGTTTTACTACCCAATAGTCTGACCCCTAACCACAGTATTAATACCCAATAGTCTGACCCCTAATGCCAGTATCAATACCGCAATTGTCTGATTTCGCAGCCCAGTATTAATACCCAATGGACTGACCCCTACCCACAGTATTAATACGAATAGTCTGACCCCTAACCCCAGTTTTAATACACAACACTCTGACCCCTAACCCCAGTATTAATACCCAATAATCGGACGCCTAACCCCAGTATTTATATCCACTAGTCCGACCCCGAACCTTAATATTAGTACTCAATAATCTGACCACGAACCACAGTATTAATACCCGATAGTCTGAACCCTAACCCCAGTATTAATACCCAATATTCTGACCCTAAACCCACTATTGGTACTCAATTGTCTGACCTCTAACCCCAGTATTAATACCTCAATAGTCTGACTGCTAACACCAGTATTAATACCAATAGTCTGACACCTAACCCCAGTATTAATACCAAATAGCCTGACCTCTAAGTCCAATATTAATACCCCAATAGTCTGACCCTTAACCACAGTAATAAAACCAATAATCTGAACCCTAACCCCAGTAGTACTACCCAATAGTCTGACCTCTTACCCCAATATTAATACCCCAATAATCTGACTGCTACCCACAGTATTAATACCCCAAAAGTCTGAACTCTAACCCCAGTATTAATACCCAATCGTCTGACTATTAACCCCAGTAATAATGTTTAATAGTCTGACTCCAAACCCCAGCATTAATACCCAAATAATCTGACAGCTACCCACAGTATTAATACTCCAAAAGTCTGACCTCTAACCCCAGTATTCATACCCAATATTCTGACTCCTAGCCCCAGTATTAATACCAATAATCTGACCCCTAACCCCAGTATTACGATCCAATAGTCTGACCCCTAACCCCAGTATTAATACCCCAATAATCTGACAGCTTTCCACAGTATTAATACCCCAAAGGTCTGAACTCTAACCCCAATATTAATACCCAATAATCTGACAACTGACCCCAGTAATAATGCCCAATAGTCTGACCCCAAACCCCAGCATTAATACCAATAATCTGACCCCTAACCGCAGTATTAATACCCAATCGTCTAACCGCTAACCCCAGTATTAATACCCCAATAATCTGACAGCTATCCACAGTATTAATACCACAAAAGTCTGACCTCTAACCCCAGTATTCATACCTAATAGTCTGACCCAAAACCCCAGCATTAATACCAATAATCTGATCTCTAACCCCAGTATTAATACCTCAATATTCTGACCCTTAACCACAGTATTAATACCAATATTCTGACACCTAACCCGAGTATTAATATCCAATAGTCTGACCTCTAACCCCAGTATTAATATTCAATAGTCTGATCTCTAACCCCAGTATTAATATCCCAAAAGCCTGACCCCTAACCCCAGTATTATTATCCCAAAATTCTGACCCCTGACCCCAATATTAATACCTAAAAAGTCTGACCAATAACCGCAATATTAATACCAATTGTCTGATGCCTAACCCCAGTATTAATACACCAAAATCTGACCCCTAACCCCAGTATTAATCCCCAATTTTCTGACCCTTAACCCTGTATTAATACCCAGTATTAATAACAATAGACTGAACCTTAACCCCAATATTAAAAGCAATAGTCTGACCACTAACCCCAGTATTAATACTTAAATAATCTGACCCCTAAACTCAGTATTAATACCAAAAGTCTGACCCCGAACCCCCGTATTACTAACCAATAGTTTGACCTCTAACCCCAGTATTAATATCCAATAGTCTGACCTCTAACCCCAGTATTAATATCCAATAGTCTGATCTCTAACCCCAGTATTAATACCCCAATAATCTGACAGCTTTCCACAGTATTAATACCCCAAAGGTCTGAACTCTAACCCCAATATTAATACCCCATAATCTGACAACTGACCCCAGTAATAATGCCCAATAGTCTGACCCCAAACCCCAGCATTAATACCAATAATCTGACCCCTAACCGCAGTATTAATACCCAATCGTCTAACCGCTAACCCCAGTATTAATACCCCAATAATCTGACAGCTATCCACAGTATTAATACCACAAAAGTCTGACCTCTAACCCCAGTATTCATACCTAATAGTCTGACCCAAAACCCCAGCATTAATACCAATAATCTGATCTCTAACCCCAGTATTAATACCTCAATATTCTGACCCTTAACCACAGTATTAATACCAATATTCTGACACCTAACCCGAGTATTAATATCCAATAGTCTGACCTCTAACCCCAGTATTAATATTCAATAGTCTGATCTCTAACCCCAGTATTAATATCCCAAAAGCCTGACCCCTAACCCCAGTATTATTATCCCAAAATTCTGACCCCTGACCCCAATATTAATACCTAAAAAGTCTGACCAATAACCGCAATATTAATACCAATTGTCTGATGCCTAACCCCAGTATTAATACACCAAAATCTGACCCCTAACCCCAGTATTAATCCCCAATTTTCTGACCCTTAACCCTGTATTAATACCCAGTATTAATAACAATAGACTGAACCTTAACCCCAATATTAAAAGCAATAGTCTGACCACTAACCCCAGTATTAATACTTAAATAATCTGACCCCTAAACTCAGTATTAATACCAAAAGTCTGACCCCGAACCCCCGTATTACTAACCAATAGTTTGACCTCTAACCCCAGTATTAATATCCAATAGTCTGACCTCTAACCCCAGTATTAATATCCAATAGTCTGATCTCTAACCCCAGTATTAATACCCAATAGTCTGACCTCTAACACCCAGTGTTAATACCCAATATTGTGACCTCACACCCCATTATTAATACCCAATAGCCTGACCTCTAACCCCAGTAGTAATACCAATATTCTGACCCATAACCCCAGTATTAATACCAATAGTCTGAACCATATCTCCAGTATTAAAACCAATAGACTGACCACTAACCCCAGTATTAATACCCAATAGTGTGACCCTAACCCCAGTATTAATATCAAAAGTCTGACCCCGAACCCCAGTATTAATACCCGATAGTCTGACCTCTAACCCCAGTATTAATACGCAATAGTCTGACGTCTAACCCCAGTATTAATAAACAATAGTCAGAACTCTCACCACAGTATTAATACCAATAGTCTGACCCCTATCCCCAGTATTAATAATCAATAGCCTGATCTCTAACCCCAGTATTAATAACCCAATAATCTGACCCCATCCCCAGTATTAATACCAATAATCTGACCCCTAAACCCAGTATTAATACCACAATTGTCTGACCCCTAACTCCAGTATTAATACCCCAATAGCCTGACTGCTAAACCCACTATTAATACCAATAGTCTGAACCCTAAACCCAGTATTAATACCCCAGAATTCTGACCCGTAACCTCAGTATTAACACCAATAGTCTGACCCTTAACCCAAGTATTAATACTCAATCGTCTTACCTCTCACCCCAGTTTTAGTACCCAATAGTCTGACCCCGAACCCCAGTAATAATACCCCAAACGTCTGACCCCTAACAGCAGTATTAATACCAAAAGTCTGACTCCTAACCCCAGTAATAATACCAAAATTGTCTGACCACTAACCGCAGTTTTAATACCCTAATAGCCAAGCCCTTAACCCCAGTATTAATATCAATAGTCTGACCTCTAACCTCAGTATTAATACCCAATAGTCTGGCCTCTCACCCCAATTTTACGACACAATAGTCTGACCCCTAACCCCAGTATTAATACCCCAAAAGTCTGACCCTTAAGCGCAGTATGAAAATCAATATTCTGAGATCTCACCCCAGTATTAATATCCAATAGTCTGACCCCTAATCCCAGTATTAAAACCCAATAGTCTGAACAATAACCCCAGTATTAATACCCCAATAGTCAGAGCTATAAATCCGGTATTAATACCCAATAGTCTGGACTCTCACCCCTGTATTAATAACCAATCGTCTGACCCCTAACTCTAGTATTAGTATCCCAGAATTCTGACCCCTAACCCCAGTATTAATAACCAATAGCCTGATCTCTAATCCGAGTATTAATAACCCAATAGTCTCACCCCATCCCCAGTATTAATACCCCAAAAGACTGACCCCCTTACCCCAGTATAAATGTCCCAGAATTCCGACCCTTAACCCCAGTATTAAAACCAATAGTCTGACCACTAACCCCAGTATTAATACCCAATAGTATGACCCTAACCCCAGTATTAATACTAAAAGTCTGACCCCGAAACCCAGTATTAATACCCAATAGTCTGACCTCTAACCCCAGTATTAATACTCAAAGGTCTGACGTCTAACCCCAGTATTAATACACAATAGTCAGAACTCTCACCACAGTATTAATACCTAATAGTCTGACCAATAAAGCTACTATTAGTACTCAATAGTCTAAACTCTAACCCCAGTATGAATACCCCAATAGTCTGAACCCTAACCTCAGTATTAATACCAAAAATCTGACCCCTATCCCCAGTATTAATAACCAATAGCCTGATCTCTAACCCCAGTATTAATAACCCAATATTCTCACCCCATCCCCAGTATTAATACCAATAATCTGACCCCTAACCCCAGTATTAATACCCCAATAGTCTGACCGCTAAATCCACTAATAATACCAATAGTCTGAACCCTAACCCTAGTATTAATACCCCAATAGTCTGACCCGTAACCCCAGTATTAACACCAATAGTCAGAACCCTAACCCAAGTATTAATACCCAATAGTCTGACCTCTCACCCCAGTTTTACGACCCAGTAGTCTGACCCCGAACCCCAGTATTAATACCCAAAAGTCTGACCCCTAACCGCAGTATTAATACCAATAGTCTGACCCGTAACCCCAGTATTAACACCAATAGTCTGAACCCTAACCCAAGTATTAATACCCAATAGTCTGACCTCTCACCCCAGTTTTACGACCCAGTAGTCTGACCCCGAACCCCAGTATTAATACCCAAAAGTCTGACCCCTAACCGCAGTATTAATACCAATAGTCTGACCCCTAACCCCAGTAATAATACCCGAATAGTCTGACCACTAACCGGAGTATTAATACCCCAATAGTCTGGCCCTTAACCCCAGTATTAATATCAATAGGCTGCCCTCTAACCAGAGTATTAATAACCCAATCGTCTGACCTCTCACCCCAAATGTACGACACAATAGTCTGACCCCTAACCCCAGCATTAATACCCCAAAAGTCTGACCCTTAATCGCAGTATGAAAATCAATAGTCGGACCCCTAACCACAGTATTAATACCCAATAGTCTGACCCCTAACGCCAGTATTGATACTGCAAATGTCTGATTTCTCAGCCCAGTTTTAATACCCAATAGACTGACCCCTACCCACAGTATTAATACGATTAGTCTGACCCCTAACCCCAGTTTTAATACACAACACTCTGACCCCTAACCCCAGTATTAATACCCAATAATCTGACCCCTAACCCCAGTATTTATATCCAATAGTCCGACCCCAAACCTTAGTATTAGTACTCAATTGTCTGACCCCTAACCGCAGTATTAATACCCGATAGTCTGACCCCCTAACCCCAGTATTAATACCCAATAGTCCGACCCTAAACCCACTATTGGTACTCAATTGTCTGACCTCTAACCCCAGTATTAATTACCCCAATAGTCTGACCGCTAACACCAGTATTAATACCAATAGTCTGACACCTAACCCCAGTATTAATACCAAATAGCCTGACCTCTAAGCCCAATATTAATACCCCAATAGTCTGACCCCTAACCCAATAATAATACCAATAATCTGACCCCTAACCCCAGTATTACTGCCCAATAGTCTGATCCCTAACCCCAATATTAATACCCCAATAATCTGACAGCTACCCACAGTATTAATACCTCAACAGTCTGAACTCTAACCCCAGTATTAATACCCAATCGTCTGACTACTAACCCCAGTAATAATGCTCAATAGTCTGATCCCAAACCCCAGCATTAATAACAATAATCAAACCCCTAACACCAGTATTAATACCCAATAGTCTGACCCCTAACCCCAGTTTTAATACCCCAATAATCTGACAGCTACCCACAGTATTAATACCCCAAATGTCTGACCTCTAACTCCAGTATTAATACCTCAATAGTCTGACCCCTAACCCCAGTATTAATACCACAATAGTCTGACACTTAACACCAGTATTAATACCCCAATAGTCCAACCCGTAACCCCAGCATTAATACCCCAATAGTCTGACACCTAACCCCAATACTATTACCCCAATATTCTGACCCATAACCCCAGTATTAATCCCCCAATAGTCTGAACCATAACCCCAGTATTAATACCCCTATAGTCTGACCCCTAACAACAGTATAAAAACCCAATAGTCTGACCTCTAACCCCAGTATTACGACCCAATCGTCTGACCCCTAACTCAAGTATTAATAACCCAATAATCTGACATCTACCCACAATATTAATACTCCAAAAGTCTGAACTCTAACCCCAGTATTAATACCCATTAGTGTGACTATTAACTCCAGTAATAATGCACAATAGTCAGACCCCAAACCCGAGCATTAATACCAATAATCTGACCCCTAAACTCAGTATTAATACCCAATAGTCTGACCCCTAACCCCAGTGTTAATACCCCAATAATCTGACAGCTACCCACAGTATTAATACCCCAAAAGTCTGACCTCTAACCCCATTATTCATACCCAGTAGTCTGACTCCAGACCCAGTATTAATACCAATAATCTGACCCCTAACCCCAGTATTACGATCCAATAGTCTGACCCCTAACCCCAGTATTAATACCCCAATAATCTGACAGCTTTCCACAGTATTAATACCCCAAAAGTCTGAACTCTAACCCCAGTATTAATACCCAATAGTCTGACTACTGACCCCAGTAATAATGCCCAATAGTCTGACCCCAAACCGCAGCATTGATACCAATAATCTGACCCCTAACCGCAGTATTAATACACAATAGTCTGACCCAATCCCCAGTATTAATACCAATAGTCTGACCCCTAACCTCAGTATTAATACCGCAATAGTCTGACCCATAATCCCAGTATTAATACCCCAAGAGTCTGACCACTTAACCCAGAATTAATACAAATAGTCTGACCCCGAGCCCCAGTATTATTAACAATAGTCTGACCGCTAACCTCAGTATTAATACCCAATATCCTGACCTCTCCACCCAGTTTTACTACCCAATAGTCTGAACAATAACCCCAGTATTAATACGCCAAAATTCTGACCCCTAACCCCAGTATTAATACCCTAATAGTGTGACACCTAACCCCAGTATTAATACCCCAATAGTCTGATCACATAACCCCAGTATTAATACCAATAGTCTGACACAAAACCCCAGTATTATTACCCAGTAGTCTGACCTCTCACCCCAGTTTTACGACCCAATAGTCTGAACACGAACACAAGTATTAATACCCCAGAAGTCTGACTCTTAACCGCAGTATTAATACCAATAGTCTGACCCCTAACCCCAGTATTAATACGAATAGCCTGACCCCTAACCACAGTTTTAATACTCAACAGTCTGAGCCCTAACCCCAGTATTAATACGAATAGCCTGACCCCTAACCACAGTTTTAATACTCAACAGTCTGACGCCTAACCCTAGTATTAATACGCAATAATCTGACCCCTAACCTTAGTGTTAATACCCCAATAATCTGACCACTAACCCCAGTATTAATACCAATAATATGACTCCTCACCCCAGTATTAATACCGCAATAGTCTGACCCATAAACCCAGTATCAATATCCCAAGAGTCTGACCGCTTAACCCAGAATTAATACAAATAGTCTGACCCCGAACCCCAGTATTATTAACAATAGTCTGAACGCTAACCTCAGTATTAATACCCAATAGCCTGACCTCTCACCCCAGTTTTATTACCCAATAGTCTGACCACTAACCCCAGTATTAATATGCCAAAAGTCTGACCCTTAACCCCAGTATTAATACCAATAGTCTGACCCCTAACCCCATTATTAATACTCTAATAGTCTGACACCTAACCCCAGTATTAACACCCCAATAGTCTGATCCCCTAACCCCAGTATTAATACCCAATAGTCTGACCTCTCACCACAGTTGTACGACCAAATAGTCTGAACCCGAACCCCAGTATTAATAGCACAGAAGTCTGACACTTAACCACAGTATTAATACCAAAAGACTGACCCCTAACCCGAGCATTAATACCTCAATAATCTGACAGCTACCCACAGTATTAATACCCTAATATCTGACCTCTAACCCCAGTATTAATACCTCAATATTCTGACCCCTAACCACAGTATTAATACCAATATTCTGACACCCAACACAAGTATCAATATCCAATAGTCTGATCTCTAACCCCAGTATTAATACGCCAGAAGCCTGACCCCTAACCCCAGTATTAATATCCCAGAATTCTGACCCCTAACCCCAATAGTAATACCTAAAAAGTCTGACCAATAACCGCAATATTAATACCAATTGTCTGACGCCTAACCCCAGTATTAGTACCCCAAAATCTGACCCCTAACCCTTGTATTAATCCCCCATTGTCTGTCCCTTAACCATGTATTAATATACAGTATTAATAACAATAGACTGAACCTTAACCCCAATATTAAAAGCAATAGTCTGACCACTAACCCCAGTATTAATACTCAAATAGTCTGACCTCTAATCCCAGTATTAATATCCAATAGTCTGATCTCTAACCCCAGTATTAACACCCCAAAAGCCTGACCCCTAACCCCAGTATTAATATCCCAAAATTCTGAAGCCTAATCCCAATATTAATACCTAAAAGGTCTGACCAATAACCGCAATATTAATACCAATTGTCTGACGCCTAACCCCAGTATTAATAACCCAAAATCTGACCTCTAACCCCAGTATTAATCCCCCATTGTCTGACCCTTAACGCTGTATTAATACCCATTATTAATGACAATCGACTGAACCTGAACCCCAATATTAAAAGCAATAGTCTGACCACTAACCCCAGTTTTAATACTCAAATAGTCTGACACCTAACCCCAGTATTAATACCAAAAGTCTGACCCCGAACCCCCGTATTAATACCCAATAGTTTGACCTCTAACCCCAGTATTAATACCAGATAATCTGTCCTCTAACCCCAGTATTAATATCCAATTGTCCGACATCTCACCCCAGTATTAACACCCAATAGCTTGACCCCTAACCCCAGTATTAATACCCAATAGTTTGAACACTAACCCCAGTATTAATACCCCAATAGTCTGAATGTCTGACCCCAGTAATTAGTACCCAATAGCCTGACCCCTAACCCCAGTATTAATACCAATAGTCTGACACTTGACCACGGTATTAATACCAATAGTCTGAACCCTAACTCCAGTATTAATATCCAATAGTCTGACCTCTAACCCCAGTATTCATATCCAATAGTCTGATCTCGAACCCCAGTATTATTACCTAATAGTCTGACCTCTAATACCCAGAGTTAATACCAAATAGTGTGACCTCACACCCCATTATTAAAACACAATAGTCTGACCCCTAACCCCAGTATTAATACCAATATTCTGACCTTTAACCCCAGTATTGATACCAATAGTCTGAACCGTAACTCCAGTATTAATAACCAATAGTCTGATCTCTAACCCCAGTATTAATACCCAATAGTCTGACCCCTAACCCCAGTATTAATACCCCAAATGTCTGAACCCCTAACCCCAGTATTAATGTCCCAGAATTCCGATCTCTAACCCCTGTATCAAAACCAATATTCTGACCACTAACCCCAGTATTAATACCCAATAGTCTGACGCTAACCCCAGTATTAATACCAAAAGTCTGACCTCTAACCCCAGTATTAATACCCAATAGTCTGACGTCTAACCCCAGTATCAATACACAATAGTCAGAACTCTCACTCCAGTATTAATACCCAATACTCTGACCAATAAACCCACTATTAGTAATCAATAGTCTGAACGCTAACCCCAGTATTAATACCCCAATAGTCTGAACCCAAACCCCAGTATTAATACCAATAGTCTGACCCCTCTCACCAGTATTAATAACCAATAGCCTGATCTCCAACCCCAGTATTAATAACACAATAGTCTGACCCCATCCCCAGTATTAATACCAATAGTCTGACCCCTAACCTCAGTGTTAATACCCAAAAGCCTGACCTCTAACCCCAGTATTAATACCCCAATAGTCTGACCACTAACCCCAGTATTAATACCAATAATCTGACACCTCACCCTAGTATTAATACCGCAATAGTCTGACCCATAAACCCAGTATCAATACACCAAGAGTCTGACCGCTCAACCCAGAATTAATACAAAATAGTCCGACCCGTAACCTCAGTATTATTAACATTAGTCTGACCGCTAACCTCAGTATTAATACCCAATAGCCTGCCCTCTCACCCCAGTTTTACTACCCAACAGTCTGCCCACTAACCCCAGTATTAATAAGCTGAAAGTCTGACCCCTAACCCCAGTATTAATACCAATAGTCTGAGCCCTAACCCCATTATTAATACCCTAATAGTCTGACACCTAACCCCAGTATTAATACCCCAATAGTCTGATCCACTAACCCCAGTATTAATACCAATAGTCTGACACCTAACCCCAGTATTATTACCCAATAGTATGACCTCTCACCCCAGTTTTACGACCAAATAGTCTGAACCCGAACCCCAGTATTAATACCCCAGAAGTCTGAAACTTAACCACAATATTAATACCAATAGACTGAGCCCTAACCCCAGTATTAATACGAATAGTCTCACCCCTAACCCCAGTTTTAATACACAACAGTCGGACGCCTAACCCCGTTATTAATATCCAATAGTCTGACCTCCAACACCAGTATTAATATCCAAATGTCTGATCTCTAACCCTAGTATTAATACCCAATAGTCTGAACTCTAACACCCAGTGTTAATACCCAATAGTGTGACCTCACACCCCATTATTAATACCCAATAGTCTGACCCCTAACCCCAGTATTAATACCAATATTCTGACCTCTAACCCCTTATTAATACCAATAGTCTGAACCGTAACTCCAGTATTAATACCCAATAATCTGATATCTAAACCCAGTATTAATACCCAATAATCTGACCCCTATCCCCAGTATTAATACCCCAAAATTCTGAGCCCCTAATCCCAGTATTAATATTCCAGAATTCCGACCTCTAACCCCAGTTTTAAAACCAATAGTCTGACCACTAACCCCAGCATTAATACGCAATAGTCTGACGCTAACCCCAGTATTGATACCCAATACTCTGACCTCTAACCCCAGTATTAATACCCAATAGTCTGACGTCTAACCCCAGTATTAATACACAATAGTCAGAACTCTCAACCCAGTATTAATACACAAGAGTCTGACCACTAAACCCACTATTAGTACTCAATAGTCTGAACTCCAACCCCAGTATTAATACCTCAATAGTCTGAACCCTAACCCCAGTATTAATACCAGTAGTCTGACCCCTATCCCCAGTATTAATAACCAATAGCCTAATCACTAACCCCAGTAGTAATAACCCAATAGTCTGACCCCATCCCCAGTATTAATACCAATAGTCTGACCCCTAACCTCAGTATTAATACCCAATAGCCTGACCTCTAACCCCAGTATTAATACCCCAATAGTCTGACCAATAACCCCAGTATTAATACCAATAATCTGACACCTCACCCCAGTATTAATACCGCAATAGTCTGACCCATAATCCCAGTATTAATACCCCAAGAGTCTGACCACTTAACCCAGAATTAATACAAATAGTCTGACCCCGAGCCCCAGTATTATTAACAATAGTCTGACCGCTAACCTCAGTTTTAAATACCCAATATCCTGACCTCTCCACCCAGTTTTACTACCCAATAGTCTGAACAATAACCCCAGTATTAATACGCCAAAATTCTGACCCCTAACCCCAGTATTAATACCCTAATAGTGTGACACCTAATCCAAGTATTAATACCCCAATAGTCTGATCCCATAACCCCAGTATTAATACCAATAGTCTGACACAAAACCCCAGTATTATTACCCAGTAGTCTGACCTCTCACCCCAGTTTTACGACCCAATAGTCTGAACACGAACACAAGTATTAATACCCCAGAAGTCTGACTCTTAACCGCAGTATTAATACCAATAGACTGACCCTTAACCCCAGTATTAATACGAATAGCCTGACCCCTAACCACAGTTTTAATACTCAACAGTCTGATGCCTAACCCTAGTATTAATACGCAATAATCTGACCCCTAACCTTAGTGTTAATACCCCAATAATCTGACCACTAACCCCAGTATTAATACCAATAATATGACTCCTCACCCCAGTATTAATACCGCAATAGTCTGACCCATAAACCCAGTATCAATATCCCAAGAGTCTGACCGCTTAACCCAGAATTAATACAAATAGTCTGACCCCGAACCCCAGTATTATTAACAATAGTCTGAACGCTAACCTCAGTATTAATACCCAATAGCCTGACCTCTCACCCCAGTTTTATTACCCAATAGTCTGACCACTAACCCCAGTATTAATATGCCAAAAGTCTGACCCTTAACCCTAGTATTAATACCAATAGTCTGACCCCTCACCCCATTATTAATACTCTAATAGTCAGAGACCTAACCCCAGTATTAACAACCCAATAGTCTGATCCCCTAACCCCAGTATTAATACCAATAGTCTGAAACCTAACCCCAGTATTATTACCTAATAGTCTGACCTCTCACCCCAGTTGTACGACCAAATAGTCTGAACCCGAACCCCAGTATTAATAGCATAGAAGTCTGACACTTAACCAAGTATTAAAACCAAAAGACTGACCCCTAACCCCAGTATTAATGCTAATAGTCTGACCCCTATCCCCAGTTTTAATAAATAACAGTCTGACGCCTAACCCCAGTATTAATATCCAATAGTCTGACCTCTAACCCGAGTATTAATACCCAATAGTCTGACATCTAACACCCAGTGTTAATACCCAATAGTGTGACCTCACACCCCATTATTAATACCCAATAGTCTGACCCCTAACCACAGTATCAATACCAATATTCTGACCCCTAACCCCTTATTAATACCAATAGTCTGAACCGTAGCTCCAGTATTAATACCCAATAATCTGATCTCTAACCCCAGTATTAATACCCAATAATCTGACCCCTAACCCCAGTATTAATACCCCAAAATTCTGATCCCCTAACCCCAGTATTAATATTCCAGAATTCCGACCTCCAACCCCAATTTTAAAACCAATAGTCTGACCACTAACCCCAACATTAATATGCAATAGTCTGACGCTAACCCCATTAATGATACCAAAAGTCTGACCCCGAACCCCAATATTAATACCCAATAGTCTGACCTCTAACCCCAGTATTAATACCCAATAGTCTGACCTCTAACCCCAGTATTAATATCCAAAAGTCTGATCTCTAACCCTAGTATTAATACCCAATAGTCTGACCTCTAATACCCAGTGTTAATACCCAATAGTGTGACCTCACACCCCATTATTAATACCCAATAGTCTGATCCCGAACCACAGTATTAATACCAATATTCTGACCTCTAACCCCTTATTAATATCAATAGTCTGAACCGTAACTCCAGTATTAATACCATATAATCTGATCTCTAACCCCATTATTAATACCCAATAATCTGACCCCTAACCCCAGTATTAATACCCCAAAATTATGACCCCCTAACCCCAGTATTAATATTCCAAAACTCCGCCCTCTAACACCAGTTTTAAAACCAATAGTCTGACCACTAACCCCAGCATTAATACGCAATAGTCTGACGCTAACCCCAGTATTGAAACCAAAAGTCTGACCCCGAACCCCAGTATTAATACCCAATAGTCTGACCTCTAACCCCAGTATTAATACCCAATGGTCTGACGTTTAACCCCAGTATTAATACACAATAGTCAGAACTCTCAACCCAGTATTAATACACAATAGTCTGACCACTAAACCCACTATTAGTACTCAATAGTCTGAACTCTAACCCCAGTATTAATACCTCAATAGTCTGAACCCTAACCCCAGTATTAATACCAGTAGTCTGACCCCTATCCCCAGTATTAATAACCAATAGCCAGATCACTAACCCCAGAAGTAATAACCCAATAGTCTGACCCCATCCCCAGTATTAATACCAATAGCCAGACCTCTAACCCCAGTATTAATACCCCAATAGTCTGACCACTAACCCCAGTATTAATACCAATAATCTGACACCTCACCCCAGTATTAATACCGCAATAGTCTGAACCATAATCCCAGTATTAATACCCCAAGAGTCTGATCGGTTAACGCAGAATAAATACAAATAGTCTGACACCTAGCCCCAGTATTATTAACAATAGTCTGACCGCTAACCTCAGTATTAATTTCCAATAGCCTGACCTCTCCACCTGGTTTTACTACCCAATTGTCTGACCCCTAACCCCAGTATTAATACCAATATTCTGACCCCTAACCGCATTATTAATACCCTAATAGTGTGACACCTAACCCCAGTATTAATACCCCAATAGTCTGATCCCATAACACCAGTATTAATACCAATAGTCTGACACAAAACCCCAGTATTATTACCCAGTAGTCTGACCTCTCACCCCAGTTTTACGACCCAATAGTCTGAACCCGAACACAAGTATTAATACCCCAGAAGTCTGACTCTTAACCGCAGTATTAATACCAATAGACTGACCCCTAACCCCAGTATTAATACGAATAGTCTTACGCCTAACCCCAGTATTAATACCCAATAGCCTGACCTCTAACCCTAGTGTTAATACCCCAATAATGTGAACACTAACCCCAGTATAAATACCAATAATCTGACTCCTCACCCCAGTATTAATACCGCAATAGTCTGACCCATAAACCCAGTATCAATACCCCAAGAGTCTGACCGCTTAACCCAGAATTAATACAAATAGTCTGATCCCGAACCCCAGTATTATTAACAATAGTCTGAACGCTAACCTCAGTATTAATACCCAATAGCCTGACCTCTCACCCCAGTTTTATTACCCAATAGTCTGACCACTAACCCCAGTATTAATATGCCAAAAGTCTGACCATTAACCCCAGTATTAATACCAATAGTCTGACCCCTAACCCCATTATTAATACTCTAATAGTCAGACACCTAACCCCAGTATTAACAACCCAATAGTCTGATCCCCTAACCCCAGTATTAATTCCAATAGTCTGAAACCTAACCCCAGTATTATTACCCAATAGTCTGACCTCTCACCCCAGTTGTACGACCAAATAGTCTGAACCCGAACCCCAGTATTAATAGCATAGACGTCTGACACTTAACCACAGTATTAAAACCAAAAGACTGACCCCTAACCCCAGTATTAATGCTAATAGTCTGACCCCTATCCCCAGTTTTAATAAATAACAGTCTGACGCCTAACCCCAGTATTAATATCCAATAGTCTGACCTCTAACCCGAGTATTAATACCCAATAGTCTGACATCTAACACCCAGTGTTAATACCCAATAGTGTGACCTCACACCCCATTATTAATACCCAATAGTCTGACCCCTAACCACAGTATCAATACCAATATTCTGACCCCTAACCCCTTATTAATACCAATAGTCTGAACCGTAACTCCAGTATTAATACCCAATAATCTGATCTCTAACCCCAGTATTAATACCCAATAATCTGACCCCTAACCCCAGTATTAATACCCCAAAATTCTGATCCCCTAACCCCAGTATTAATATTCCAGAATTCCGACCTCTAACCCCAGTTTTAAAACCAATAGTCTGACCACTAACCCCAACATTAATATGCAATAGTCTGACGCTAACCCCATTAATGATACCAAAAGTCTGACCCCGAACCCCAATATTAATACCCAATAGTCTGATCTCTAACCCCAGTATTAATACCCAATAGTCTGACCTCTAACCCCAGTATTAATATCCAAAAGTCTGATCTCTAACCCTAGTATTAATACCCAATAGTCTGACCTCTAATACCCAGTGTTAATACCCAATAGTGTGACCTCACACCCCATTATTAATACCCAATAGTCTGATCCCGAACCCCAGTATTAATACCAATATTCTGACCTCTAACCCCTTTTTAATATCAATAGTCTGAACCGTAACTCCAGTATTAATACCCAATAATCTGATCTCTAACCCCATTATTAATACCCAATAATCTGACCCCTAACCCCAGTATTAATACCCCAAAATTCTGACCCCCTAACCCCAGTATTAATATTCCAAAACTCCGACCTCTAACCCCAGTTTTAAAACCAATAGTCTGACCACTAACCCCAGCATTAATACGCAATAGTCAGAACTCTCAACCCAGTATTAATACACAATAGTCTGACCACTAAACCCACTATTATTACTCAATAGTCTGAACTCTAACCCCAGTATTAATACCTCAATAGTCTGAACCCTAACCCCAGTATTAATACCAGTAGTCTGACCCCTATCCCCAGTATTAATAACCAATAGCCAGATCACTAACCCCAGAAGTAATAACCCAATAGTCTGACCTCATCCCCAGTATTAATAGCAATAGCCAGACCTCTAACCCCAGTATTAATACCCCAATAGTCTGACCACTAACCCCAGTATTAATACCAATAATCTGACACCTCACCCCAGTATTAATACCGCAATAGTCTGACCCATAATCCCAGTATTAATACCCCAAGAGTCTGATCGGTTAACGCAGAATAAATACAAATAGTCTGACGCCTAGCCCCAGTATTATTAACAATAGTCTGACCGCTAACCTCAGTATTAATTTCCAATAGCCTGACCTCTCCACCTGGTTTTACTACCCAATTGTCTGACCCCTAACCCCAGTATTAATACCAATATTCTGACCCCTAACCGCATTATTAATACCCTAATAGTGTGACATCTAACCCCAGTATTAATACCCCAATAGTCTGATCCCATAACCCCAGTATTAATACCAATAGTCTGACACAAAACCCCAGTATTATTACCCAGTAGTCTGACCTCTCACCCCAGTTTTACGACCCAATAGTCTGAACCCGAACACAAGTATTAATACCCCAGAAGTCTGACTCTTAACCGCAGTATTAATACCAATAGACTGACCCCTAACCCCAATATTAATACGAATAGTCTTACGCCTAACCCCAGTATTAATACCCAATAGCCTGACATCTAACCCTAGTGTTAATACCCCAATAATGTGAACACTAACCCCAGTATAAATACCAATAATCTGACTCCTCATCCCAGTATTAATACCGCAATAGTCTGACCCATAAACCCAGTATCAATACCCCAAGTGTCTGACCGCTTAACCCAGAATTAATACAAATAGTCTGATCCCGAACCCCAGTATTATTAACAATAGTCTGAACGCTAACCTCAGTATTAATACCCAATAGCCTGACCTCTCACCCCAGTTTTATTACCCAATAGTCTGACCACTAACCCCAGTATTAATATGCCAAAAGTCTGACCCCTAACCCCAGTATTAATACCAATAATCTGACCCCTAACCCCATCATTAATACTCGAATAGTCTGACACCTAACCCCAGTATTAATCCACCAATAGTCTGATCCCCTAACCCCAGTATTAATACCAATAGTCTGAAACCTAACCCCAGTATTATTACCCAATAGTCTGACCTCTCACCCCAGTTGTACGACCAAATAGTCTGAACCCGAACCCCAGTATTAATAGCACAGAAGTCTGACACTTAACCACAGTATTAATACCAATAGACTGACCCCTAACCCCAGTATTAATGCGAATAGTCTGACCCCTAACCCCAGTTTTAATACACAACAGTCTGACGCCTAACCCCAGTATTAATACAGAATAATCTGACCCCTAACCCCAGTATTAATACCCAATAGTCTGACGCCTAACCCCAGTATTAATATCCAATAGTCTGACCTCTAACCCCAGTATTAATATCCAAAAGTCTGATCTCTAACCCTAGTATTAATACCCAATAGTCTGACCGCTAACACCCAGTGTTAATACCCAATAGTGTGACCTCACACCCCATTATTAATACCCAATAGTCTGACACCTAACCCCAGTATTAATACCAAAATTCTGACCCCTAACCCCTTATTAATACCACTAGTCTGAACCGTAACTCCAGTATTAATACCCAATAATCTGATCTCTAACCCCAGTATTAATACCCAAAAATCTGACCCCAAACCCCAGTATTAAAACCCCAAAATTCTGATCCCCTAACCCCAGTATTAATATTCCAGAATTCCGACCTCTAACCCCACTTTTAAAACCAATAGTCTGACCACTAACCCCAGCATTAATACGCAATAGTCTGCTGCTAACCCCAGTATTGATACCAAAAGTCTGACCCCGAACCCCAGTATTAATGCCCAAAAGTCTGACCCCGAACCCCAGTATTAATGCCCAATAGTCTGACCTCTAACCCAAGTATTAATACCCAATAGTCTGACGTCTAACCCCAGTATTAATACACAAAAGTCAGAACTCTCACCCCAGTATTAATAAACAATAGACTGACCACTAAACCCACTATTAGCACTCAATAGTCTGAACTCTAACCCCAGTATCAATACCTGAATAGTCTGTACCCTAACCCCAGTATAAATACCAATAGTCTGATCCCTATCCCCAGTATTAATAACCAATAGCCTGATCACTAACCCCAGTAGTAATAACCCAATAGTCTGACCCCATCCCCAGTATTAATACCAATAGTCTGACCCCTAACCTCAGTATTAATACCCAATAGCCTGACCTCTAACCCCAGTATTAATACCCCAATAGTCCGACCACTAACCTCAGTATTAATAACAATAATCTGACACCTCACCCCAGTATTAATACCGAAATAGTCTGATCCATAATCCCAGTATTAATACCCCAAGAGTCTGACCGCTTAACCCATAATTAATACAAGTAGTCTGATCCCTAGCCCCAGTATTATTAACAATAGTCTGACCGCTAACCTCAGTATTAATACCCAATAGCCTGACCTCTCCACCCAGTTTTACTACCCAATAGCCTGACCAATAACCCCAGTATTAATACGCCAAAATTCTGACCCTTAACCCCAGTGTTAATACCAATAGTCTGACCCCTAACCCCATTATTAATACCAATAGTCTGAAACCTAACCCCAGTATTAACACCCCAATAGTCTGATCCCCTAACCCCAGTATTAATACCAATAGTCTGAAACCTAACCCCAGTATTATTACCCAATAGTCTGACCTCGCACCACAGTTGTACGACCAAATAGTCTGAACCCGAACCCCAGTATTAATAGCACAGAAGTCTGACACTTAACCACAGTATTAATACCAAAAGACTGACCCCTAACCCCAGTATTAATACACCAATAATCTGACAGCTACCCACAGTATTAATACCCAAATATCTGACCTCTAACCCCAGTATTAATACCTCAATATTCTGACCCCAACCACAGTATTAATACCAATATTCTGACACCCAACCCAAGTATTAATATCCAATAGTCTGATGTCTAACCCCAGTATTAGTACACCAAAATCTGACCCCTAACCCTTGTATTAATCCCCCATTGTCTGTCCCTTAACCATGTATTAATATCCAGTATTAATAACAATAGACTGAACCTTAACCCCAATATTAAAAGCAATAGTCTGACCACTAACCCCAGTATTAATACTCAAATAGTCTGACCTCTAATCCCAGTATTAATATCCAATAGTCTGATCTCTAACCCCAGTATTAACACCCCAAAAGCCTGACCCCTAACCCCAGTATTAATATCCCAAAATTCTGACCTTTAACCCCAGTATTGATACCAATAGTCTGAACCGTAACTCCAGTATTAATACCCAATAGTCTGATCTCTAACCCCAGTATTAATACCCAATAGTCTGACCCCTAACCCCAGTATTAATACCCCAAATGTCTGACCCCCTAACCCCAGTATTAATATCCCAGAATTCCGATCTCTAACCCCAGTATCAAAACCAATATTCTGACCACTAACCCCAGTATTAATACCCAATAGTCTGACGCTAACCCCAGTATTAATACCAAAAGTCTGACCTCTAACCCCAGTATTAATACCCAATAGTCTGACGTCTAACCTCAGTATCAATACACAATAGTCAGAACTCTCACTCCAGTATTAATACCCAATACTCTGACCACTAAACCCACTATTAGTAATCAATAGTCTGAACGCTAACCCCAGTATTAATACCCCAATAGTCTGAACCCAAACCCCAGTATTAATACCAATAGTCTGACCCCTCTCACCAGTATTAATAACCAATAGCCTGATCTCCAACCATAGTAATAATAACACAATAGTCTGAACCCATCCCCAGTATTAATACCAATAGTCTGACCCCTAACCTCAGTGTTAATACCCAATAGCCTGACCTCTAACCCCAGTATTAATATCCCAATAGTCTGACCACTAACCCCAGTATTAATACCAATAATCTGACACCTCACCCTAGTATTAATACCGCAATAGTCTGACCCATAAACCCAGTATCAATACACCAAGAGTCTGACCGCTCAACCCAGAATTAATATAAAATAGTCCGACCCGTAACCTCAGTATTATTAACATTAGTCTGACCGCTAACCTCAGTATTAATACCCAATAGCCTGCACTCTCACCCCAGTTTTACTACCCAACAGTCTGCCCACTAACCCCAGTATTAATAAGCTAAAAGTCTGACCCCTAACCCCAGTATTAATACCAATAGTCTGAGCCCTAACTCCATTATTAATACCCTAATAGTCTGACACCTAACCCCAGTATTAATACCCCAATAGTCTGATCCACTAACCCCAGTATTAATACCAATAGTCTGACACCGAACCCCAGTATTATTACCAATAGTATGACCTCTCACCCCAGTTTTACGACCAAATAGTCTGAACCCGAACCCCAGTATTAATACCCCAGAAGTCTGAAACTTAACCACAATATTAATACCAATAGACTGAGCCCTAACCCCAGTATTAATACGAATAGTCTGACCCCTAACCCCAGTTTTAATACACAACAGTCGGACGCCTAACCCCATTATTAATATCCAAAAGTCTGATCTCTAACCCTAGTATTAATACCCAATAGTCTGAACTCTAACACCCAGTGTTAATACCCAATAGTGTGACCTCACACCCCATTATTAATACCCAATAGTCTGACCCCTAACCCCAGTATTAATACCAATATTCTGACCTCTAACCCCTTATTAATACCAATAGTCTGAACCGTAACTCCAGTATTAATACCCAATAATCTGATATCTAACCCCAGTATTAATACCCAATAATCTGACCCCTAACCCCAGTATTAATACCCCAAAATTCTGATCCCCTAACCCCAGTATTAATATTCCAGAATTCCGACCTCTAACCCCAGTTTTAAAACCAATAGTCTGACCACTAACCCCAGCATTAATACGCAATAGTCTGACGCTAACCCCAGTATTGATACCAAAAGTCTGACCCCGAACCCCACTATTAGTACTCAATAGTCTGAACTCCAACCCCAGTATTAATATCTCAATAGTCTGAACCCTAACCCTAGTATTAATACCAGTAGTCTGACCCCTATCCCCAGTATTAATAACCAATAGCCTAATCACTAACCCCAGTAGTAATAACCCAATAGTCTGACCCCATCCCCAGTATTAATACCAATAGTCTGACCCCTAACCTCAGTATTAATACCCAATAGTCTGACGTCTAACCCCAGTATTAATACACAATAGTCAGAACTCTCAACCCAGTATTAATACACAATAGTCTGACCACTAAACCCACTATTAGTACTCAATAGTCTGAACTCCAACCCCAGTATTAATATCTCAATAGTCTGAACCCTAACCCTAGTATTAATACCAGTAGTCTGACCCCTATCCCCAGTATTAATAACCAATAGCCTAATCACTAACCCCAGTAGTAATAACCCAATAGTCTGACCCCATCCCCAGTATTAATACCAATAGTCTGACCCCTAACCTCAGTATTAATACCCAATAGTCTGACCTCTAACCCCAGTATTAATACCCCAATAGTCTGACCACTAACCCCAGTATTAATACCAATAATCTGACACCTCACCCCAGTATTAATACCGCAATAGTCTGACCCATAATCCCAGTATTAATACCCCAAGAGTCTGACCACTTAACGCAGAATTAATACAAATAGTCTGACCCCGAGCCCCAGTATTATTAACAATAGTCTGACCGCTAACCTCAGTATTAATACCCAATAGCCTGACCTCTCCACCCAGTTTTACTACCCAATAGTGTGACACCTAACCACAGTATTAATACCCCAATAGTCTGATCCCATAACCCCAGTATTAATACCAATAGTCTGACACAAAACCCCAGTATTATTACCCAGTAGTCTGACCTCTCACCCCAGTTTTACGACCCAATAGTCTGAACACGAACACAAGTATTAATACCCCAGAAGTCTGACTCTTAACCGCAGTATTAATACCAATAGACTGACCCTTAACCCCAGTATTAATACGAATAGCCTGACCCCTAACCACAGTTTAATACTCAACAGTCTGACGCCTAACCCTAGTATTAATACGCAATAATCTGACCCCTAACTCCAGTATTAATACCCAATAGTCTGACCCCTAACCCTAGTATTAATACCAATAGTCTGACCCCTAACCTTAGTGTTAATAACCCAATAATCTGACCACTAACCCCAGTATTAATACCAATAATATGACTCCTCACCCCAGTATTAATACCGCAATAGTCTGACCCATAAACCCAGTATCAATATCCCAAGTGTCTGACCGCTTAACCCAGAATTAATATAAATAGTCTGACCCCGAACCCCAGTATTATTAACAATAGTTTGAACGCTAACCTCAGTATTGATACCCAATAGCCTGACCTCTCACCCCAGTTTTATTACCCAATAGTCTGACCACTAACCCCAGTATTAATATGCCAAAAGTCTGACCCTTAACCCCAGTATTAATACCAATAGTCTGACCCCTAACCCTATTATTAATACTCTAATAGTCAGACACCTAACCCCAGTATTAACAACCCAATAGTCTGATCCCCTAACCCCAGTATTAATACCAATAGTCTGAAACCTAACCCCAGTATTATTACCCAATAGTCTGACCTCTCACCCCAGTTGTACGACCAAATAGTCTGAACCCGAACCCCAGTATTAATAGCATAGAAGTCTGACACTTAACCACAGTATTAAAACCAAAAGACTGACCCCTAACCCCAGTATTAATGCTAATAGTCTGACCCCTATCCCCAGTTTTAATAAATAACAGTCTGACGCCTAACCCCAGTATTAATATCCAATAGTCTGACCTCTAACCCTAGTATTAATACCCAATAGTCTGACATCTAACACCCAGTGTTAATACCCAATAGTGTGACCTCACACCCCATTATTAATACCCAATAGTCTGACCCCTAACCCCAGTATCAATACCAATATTCTGACCCCTAACCCCTTATTAATACCAATAGTCTGAACCGTAACTCCGGTATTAATACCCAATAATCTGATCTCTAACCCCAGTATTAATACCCAATAATCTGACCCCTAACCCCAGTATTAATACCCCAAAATTCTGATCCCCTAACCCCAGTATTAATATTCCAGAATTCCGACCTCTAACCCCAGTTTTAAAACCAATAGTCTGACCTCTAACCCTAACATTAATATGCAATAGTCTGACGCTAACCCCATTATTGATACCAAAAGCCTGACCCCGAACCACAATATTAATACCCAATAGTCTGACCTCTAACCCCAGTATTAATACCCAATAGTCTGACCTCTAACCCCAGTATTAATATCCAAAAGTCTGATCTCTAACCCTAGTATTAATACCCAATAGTCTGACCTCTAATACCCAGCGTTAATACCCAATAGTGTGACCTCACACCCCATTATTAATACCCAATAGTCTGATCCCGAACCCCAGTATTAATACCAATATTCTGACGTCTAACCCCTTATTAATATCAATAGTCTGAACCGTAACTCCAGTATTAATACCCAATAATCTGATCTCTAACCCCAGTATTAATACCCAATAATCTGACCCCTAACCCCAGTATTAATACCCCAAAATTCTGACCCCCTAACCCCAGTATTAATATTCCAAAACTCCGACCTCTAACCCCAGTTTTAAAACCAATAGTCTGACCACTAACCCCAGCATTAATATGCAATAGTCTGATGCTAACACCAGTATTGAAACCAAAAGTCTGATCCCGAACCCCAGTATTAATACCCAATAGTCTGACCTCTAACCCCAGTATTAATACCCAATGGTCTGACGTCTAACCCCAGTATTAATACACAATAGTCAGAACTCTCAACCCAGTATTAATACACAATAGTCTGACCACTAAACCCACTATTACTACTCAATAGTCTGAACTCTAACCCCAGTATTAATACCTCAATAGTCTGAACCCTAACCCAAGTATTAATACCAGTAGTCTGACCCCTATCCCCAGTATTAATAACCAATAGCCAGATCACTAACCCCAGAAGTAATAACCCAATAGTCTGACCCCATCCCCAGTATTAATAGCAATAGCCAGACCTCTAACCCCAGTATTAATACCCCAATAGTCTGACCACTAACCCCAGTATTAATACCAATAATCTGACACCTCACCCCAGTATTAATACCGCAATAGTCTGACCCATAATCCCAGTATTAATACCCCAAGAGTCTGATCGCTTAACGCAGAATAAATACAAATAGTCTGACGCCTAGCCCCAGTATTATTAACAATAGTCTGACCGCTAACCTCAGTATTAATTTCCAATAGCCTGACCTCTCCACCTGGTTTTACGACCCAATTGTCTGACCCCTAACCCCAGTATTAATACCAACAGTCTGACCCCTAACCGCATTATTAATACCCTAATAGTGTGACACCTAACCCCAGTATTAATACCCCAATAGTCTGATCCCATAACCCCAGTATTAATACCAATAGTCTGACACAAAACCCCAGTATTATTACCCAGTAGTCTGAACTCTCACCCCAGTTTTACGACCCAATAGTCTGAACCCGAACACAAGTATTAATACCCCAGAAGTCTGACTCTTAACCGCAGTATTAATATCATTAGACTGACCCCTAACCGCAGTATTAATACGAATAGTCTTACGCCTAACCCCAGTATTAATACCCAATAGTCTGACCCCTAACCCCAGTATTAATACCAATAGTCTGACCACTAACCTCAGTATTAATACCCAATAGCCTGACCTCTAACCCTAGTGTTAATACCCCAATAATGTGACCATTAACCCCAGTATAAATACCAATAATCTGACTCCTCACCCCAGTATTAATACCGCAATAGTCTGACCCATAAACCCAGTATCAATATCCCAAGAGTCTGACCGCTTAACCCAGAATTAATACAAATAGTCTGACCCCGAACCCCAGTATTATTAACAATAGTCTGAACGCTAACCTCAGTATTAATACCCAATAGCCTGACCTCTCACCCCAGTTTTATTACCCAATAGTCTGACCACTAACCCCAGTATTAATATGCCAAAAGTCTGACCCTTAACCCCAGTATTAATACCAATAGTCTGACCCCTAACCTCATTATTAATACTCTAATAGTCAGACACCTAACCCCAGTATTAACAACCCAATAGTCTGATCCCCTAACCCCAGTATTAATACCAATAGTCTGAAACCTAACCCCAGTATTATTACCCAATAGTCTGACCTCTCACCCCAGTTGTACGACCAAATAGTCTGAACCCGAACCCCAGTATTAATAGCATAGAAGTCTGACACTTAACCACAGTATTAAAACCAAAAGACTGACCCCTAACCCCAGTATTAATGCTAATAGTCTGACCCCTATCCCCAGTTTTAATAAATAACAGTCTGACGCCTAACCCCAGTATTAATATCCAATAGTCTGACCTCGAACCCTAGTATTAATACCCAATAGTCTGACATCTAACACCCAGTGTTAATACCCAATAGTGTGACCTCACACCCCATTATTAATACCCAATAGTCTGACCCCTAACCCCAGTATCAATACCAATATTCTGACCCCTAACCCCTTATTAATACCAATAGTCTGAACCGTAACTTCGGTATTAATACCCAATAATCTGACCCCTAACCCCAGTATTAATACCCCAAAATTCTGATCCCCTAACCCCAGTATTAATATTCCAGAATTCCGACCTCTAACCCCAGTTTTAAAACCAATAGTCTGTCCTCTAACCCCAACATTAATATGCAATAGTCTGACGCTAACCCCATTATTGATACCAAAAGTCTGACCCCGAACCCCAATATTAATACCCAATAGTCTGACCTCTAACCCCAGTATTAATACCCAATAGTCTGACCTCTAACCCCAGTATTAATATCCAAAAGTCTGATCTCTAACCCTAGTATTAATACCCAATAGTCTGACCTCTGATACCCAGTGTTAATACCCAATAGTGTGACCTCACACCCCATTATTAATACCCAATAGTCTGATCCCGAACCCCAGTATTAATACCAATATTCTGACGTCTAACCCCTTATTAATATCAATAGTCTGAACCGTAACTCCAGTATTAATACCCAATAATCTGATATCTAACCCCAGTATTAATACCCAATAATCTGACCCCTAACCCCAGTATTAATACCCCAAAATTCTGACCCCCTAACCCCAGTATTAATATTCCAGAATTCCGACCTCGAACCCCAGTTTTAAAACCAATAGTCTGACCACTAACCCCAGCATTAATACGCAATAGTCTGACGCTAACCCCAGTATTGATATCAAAAGTCTGACCCCGAACCCTAGTATTAATACCCAATAGTCTGACCTCTAACCCCAGTATTAATACCCAATAGTCTGACGTCTAACCCCAGTATTAATACACAATAGTCAGAACTCTCAACCCAGTATTAATACACAATAGTCTGACCACTAAACCCACTATTAGTACTCAATAGTCTGAACTCCAACCCCAGTATTAATACCTCAATAGTCTGAACCCTAACTCCAGTATTAATACCAGTAGTCTGACCCCTATCCCCAGTATTAATAACCAATAGCCTAATCACTAACCCCAGTAGTAATAACCCAATAGTCTGACCCCATCCCCAGTATTAATACCAGTAGTCTGACCCCTAACCTCAGTATTAATACCCAATAGTCTGACCTCTAACCCCAGTATTAATACCCCAATAATCTGACCACTAACCCCAGTATTAATACCAATAATCTGACACCTCACCCTAGTATTAATACCGCAATAGTCTGACCCATAATCCCAGTATTAATACCCCAAGAGTCTGACCACTTAACGCAGAATTAATACAAATAGTCTGACCCCGAGCCCCAGTATTATTAACAATAGTCTGACCGCTAACCTCAGTATTAATACCCAATAGCCTGACCTCTCCACCCAGTTTTACTACCCAATAGTGTGACACCTAACCACAGTATTAATACCCCAATAGTCTGATCCCATAACCCCAGTATTAATACCAATAGTCTGACACAAAACCCCAGTATTATTACCCAGTAGTCTGACCTCTCACCCCAGTTTTACGACCTAATAGTCTGAACACGAACACAAGTATTAATACCCCAGAAGTCTGACTCTTAACCGCAGTATTAATACCAATAGACTGACCCTTAACCCCAGTATTAATACGAATAGCCTGACCCCTAACCACAGTTTAATACTCAACAGTCTGACGCCTAACCCTAGTATTAATACGCAATAATCTAACCCCTAACTCCAGTATTAATACCCAATAGTCTGACCCCTAACCCTAGTATTAATACCAATAGTCTGACCCCTAACCTTAGTGTTAATAACCCAATAATCTGACCACTAACCCCAGTATTAATACCAATAATATGACTCCTCACCCCAGTATTAATACCGCAATAGTCTGACCCATAAACCCAGTATCAATATCCCAAGTGTCTGACCGCTTAACCCAGAATTAATATAAATAGTCTGACCCCGAACCCCAGTATTATTAACAATAGTTTGAACGCTAACCTCAGTATTGATACCCAATAGCCTGACCTCTCACCCCAGTTTTATTACCCAATAGTCTGACCACTAACCCCAGTATTAATATGTCAAAAGTCTGACCCTTAACCCCAGTATTAATACCAATAGTCTGACCCCTAACCCTATTATTAATACTCTAATAGTCAGACACCTAACCCCAGTATTAACAACCCAATAGTCTGATCCCCTAACCCCAGTATTAATACCAATAGTCTGAAACCTAACCCCAGTATTATTACCCAATAGTCTGACCTCTCACCCCAGTTGTACGACCAAATAGTCTGAACCCGAACCCCAGTATTAATAGCATAGAAGTCTGACACTTAACCACAGTATTAAAACCAAAAGACTGACCCCTAACCCCAGTATTAATGCTAATAGTCTGACCCCTATCCCCAGTTTTAATAAATAACAGTCTGACGCCTAACCCCAGTATTAATATCCAATAGTCTGACCTCTAACCCTAGTATTAATACCCAATAGTCTGACATCTAACACCCAGTGTTAATACCCAATAGTGTGACCTCACACCCCATTATTAATACCCAATAGTCTGACCCCTAACCCCAGTATCAATACCAATATTCTGACCCCTAACCCCTTATTAATACCAATAGTCTGAACCGTAACTCCGGTATTAATACCCAATAATCTGATCTCTAACCCCAGTATTAATACCCAATAATCTGACCCCTAACCCCAGTATTAATACCCCAAAATTCTGATCCCCTAACCCCAGTATTAATATTCCAGAATTCCGACCTCTAACCCCAGTTTTAAAACCAATAGTCTGACCTCTAACCCTAACATTAATATGCAATAGTCTGACGCTAACCCCATTATTGATACCAAAAGCCTGACCCCGAACCACAATATTAATACCCAATAGTCTGACCTCTAACCCCAGTATTAATACCCAATAGTCTGACCTCTAACCCCAGTATTAATATCCAAAAGTCTGATCTCTAACCCTAGTATTAATACCCAATAGTCTGACCTCTAATACCCAGTGTTAATACCCAATAGTGTGACCTCACACCCCATTATTAATACCCAATAGTCTGATCCCGAACCCCAGTATTAATACCAATATTCTGACGTCTAACCCCTTATTAATATCAATAGTCTGAACCGTAACTCCAGTATTAATACCCAATAATCTGATCTCTAACCCCAGTATTAATACCCAATAATCTGACCCCTAACCCCAGTATTAATACCCCAAAATTCTGACCCCCTAACCCCAGTATTAATATTCCAAAACTCCGACCTCTAACCCCAGTTTTAAAACCAATAGTCTGACCACTAACCCCAGCATTAATATGCAATAGTCTGATGCTAACACCAGTATTGAAACCAAAAGTCTGATCCCGAACCCCAGTATTAATACCCAATAGTCTGACCTCTAACCCCAGTATTAATACCCAATGGTCTGACGTCTAACCCCAGTATTAATACACAATAGTCAGAACTCTCAACCCAGTATTAATACACAATAGTCTGACCACTAAACCCACTATTACTACTCAATAGTCTGAACTCTAACCCCAGTATTAATACCTCAATAGTCTGAACCCTAACCCAAGTATTAATACCAGTAGTCTGACCCCTATCCCCAGTATTAATAACCAATAGCCAGATCACTAACCCCAGAAGTAATAACCCAATAGTCTGACCCCATCCCCAGTATTAATAGCAATAGCCAGACCTCTAACCCCAGTATTAATACCCCAATAGTCTGACCACTAACCCCAGTATTAATACCAATAATCTGACACCTCACCCCAGTATTAATACCGCAATAGTCTGACCCATAATCCCAGTATTAATACCCCAAGAGTCTGATCGCTTAACGCAGAATAAATACAAATAGTCTGACGCCTAGCCCCAGTATTATTAACAATAGTCTGACCGCTAACCTCAGTATTAATTTCCAATAGCCTGACCTCTCCACCTGGTTTTACGACCCAAATGTCTGACCCCTAACCCCAGTATTAATACCAACAGTCTGACCCCTAACCGCATTATTAATACCCTAATAGTGTGACACCTAACCCCAGTATTAATACCCCAATAGTCTGATCCCATAACCCCAGTATTAATACCAATAGTCTGACACAAAACCCCAGTATTATTACCCAGTAGTCTGAACTCTCACCCCAGTTTTACGACCCAATAGTCTGAACCCGAACACAAGTATTAATACCCCAGAAGTCTGACTCTTAACCGCAGTATTAATATCATTAGACTGACCCCTAACCGCAGTATTAATACGAATAGTCTTACGCCTAACCCCAGTATTAATACCCAATAGTCTGACCCCTAACCCCAGTATTAATACCAATAGTCTGACCACTAACCTCAGTATTAATACCCAATAGCCTGACCTCTAACCCTAGTGTTAATACCCCAATAATGTGACCATTAACCCCAGTATAAATACCAATAATCTGACTCCTCACCCCAGTATTAATACCGCAATAGTCTGACCCATAAACCCAGTATCAATATCCCAAGAGTCTGACCGCTTAACCCAGAATTAATACAAATAGTCTGACCCCGAACCCCAGTATTATTAACAATAGTCTGAACGCTAACCTCAGTATTAATACCCAATAGCCTGACCTCTCACCCCAGTTTTATTACCCAATAGTCTGACCACTAACCCCAGTATTAATATGCCAAAAGTCTGACCCTTAACCCCAGTATTAATACCAATAGTCTGACCCCTAACCTCATTATTAATACTCTAATAGTCAGACACCTAACCCCAGTATTAACAACCCAATAGTCTGATCCCCTAACCCCAGTATTAATACCAATAGTCTGAAACCTAACCCCAGTATTATTACCCAATAGTCTGACCTCTCACCCCAGTTGTACGACCAAATAGTCTGAACCCGAACCCCAGTATTAATAGCATAGAAGTCTGACACTTAACCACAGTATTAAAACCAAAAGACTGACCCCTAACCCCAGTATTAATGCTAATAGTCTGACCCCTATCCCCAGTTTTAATAAATAACAGTCTGATGCCTAACCCCAGTATTAATATCCAATAGTCTGACCTCGAACCCTAGTATTAATACCCAATAGTCTGACATCTAACACCCAGTGTTAATACCCAATAGTGTGACCTCACACCCCATTATTAATACCCAATAGTCTGACCCCTAACCCCAGTATCAATACCAATATTCTGACCCCTAACCCCTTATTAATACCAATAGTCTGAACCGTAACTTCGGTATTAATACCCAATAATCTGACCCCTAACCCCAGTATTAATACCCCAAAATTCTGATCCCCTAACCCCAGTATTAATATTCCAGAATTCCGACCTCTAACCCCAGTTTTAAAACCAATAGTCTGTCCTCTAACCCCAACATTAATATGCAATAGTCTGACGCTAACCCCATTATTGATACCAAAAGTCTGACCCCGAACCCCAATATTAATACCCAATAGTCTGACCTCTAACCCCAGTATTAATACCCAATAGTCTGACCTCTAACCCCAGTATTAATATCCAAAAGTCTGATCTCTAACCCTAGTATTAATACCCAATAGTCTGACCTCTGATACCCAGTGTTAATACCCAATAGTGTGACCTCACACCCCATTATTAATACCCAATAGTCTGATCCCGAACCCCAGTATTAATACCAATATTCTGACGTCTAACCCCTTATTAATATCAATAGTCTGAACCGTAACTCCAGTATTAATACCCAATAATCTGATATCTAACCCCAGTATTAATACCCAATAATCTGACCCCTAACCCCAGTATTAATACCCCAAAATTCTGACCCCCTAACCCCAGTATTAATATTCCAGAATTCCGACTTCGAACCCCAGTTTTAAAACCAATAGTCTGACCACTAACCCCAGCATTAATACGCAATAGTCTGACGCTAACCCCAGTATTGATATCAAAAGTCTGACCCCGAACCCTAGTATTAATACCCAATAGTCTGACCTCTAACCCCAGTATTAATACCCAATAGTCTGACGTCTAACCCCAGTATTAATACACAATAGTCAGAACTCTCAACCCAGTATTAATACACAATAGTCTGACCACTAAACCCACTATTAGTACTCAATAGTCTGAACTCCAACCCCAGTATTAATACCTCAATAGTCTGAACCCTAACTCCAGTATTAATACCAGTAGTCTGACCCCTATCCCCAGTATTAAAAACCAATAGCCTAATCACTAACCCCAGTAGTAATAACCCAATAGTCTGACCCCATCCCCAGTATTAATACCAATAGTCTGACCCCTAACCTCAGTATTAATACCCAATAGTCTGACCTCTAACCCCAGTATTAATACCCCAATAATCTGACCACTAACCCCAGTATTAATACCAATAATCTGACACCTCACCCCAGTATTAATACCGCAATAGTCTGACCCATAATCCCAGTATTAATACCCAATAGTCTGACGTCTAACCTCAGTATCAATACACAATAGTCAGAACTCTCACTCCAGTATTAATACCCAATACTCTGACCACTAAACCCACTATTAGTAATCAATAGTCTGAACGCTAACCCCAGTATTAATACCCCAATAGTCTGAACCCAAACCCCAGTATTAATACCAATAGTCTGACCCCTCTCACCAGTATTAATAACCAATAGCCTGATCTCCAACCATAGTAATAATAACACAATAGTCTGAACCCATCCCCAGTATTAATACCAATAGTCTGACCCCTAACCTCAGTGTTAATACCCAATAGCCTGACCTCTAACCCCAGTATTAATATCCCAATAGTCTGACCACTAACCCCAGTATTAATACCAATAATCTGACACCTCACCCTAGTATTAATACCGCAATAGTCTGACCCATAAACCCAGTATCAATACACCAAGAGTCTGACCGCTCAACCCAGAATTAATATAAAATAGTCCGACCCGTAACCTCAGTATTATTAACATTAGTCTGACCGCTAACCTCAGTATTAATACCCAATAGCCTGCACTCTCACCCCAGTTTTACTACCCAACAGTCTGCCCACTAACCCCAGTATTAATAAGCTAAAAGTCTGACCCCTAACCCCAGTATTAATACCAATAGTCTGAGCCCTAACTCCATTATTAATACCCTAATAGTCTGACACCTAACCCCAGTATTAATACCCCAATAGTCTGATCCACTAACCCCAGTATTAATACCAATAGTCTGACACCGAACCCCAGTATTATTACCAATAGTATGACCTCTCACCCCAGTTTTACGACCAAATAGTCTGAACCCGAACCCCAGTATTAATACCCCAGAAGTCTGAAACTTAACCACAATATTAATACCAATAGACTGAGCCCTAACCCCAGTATTAATACGAATAGTCTCACCCCTAACCCCAGTTTTAATACACAACAGTCGGACGCCTAACCCCATTATTAATATCCAAAAGTCTGATCTCTAACCCTAGTATTAATACCCAATAGTCTGAAATCTAACACCCAGTGTTAATACCCAATAGTGTGACCTCACACCCCATTATTAATACCCAATAGTCTGACCCCTAACCCCAGTATTAATACCAATATTCTGACCTCTAACCCCTTATTAATACCAATAGTCTGAACCGTAACTCCAGTATTAATACCCAATAATCTGATATCTAACCCCAGTATTAATACCCAATAATCTGACCCCTAACCCCAGTATTAATACCCCAAAATTCTAATCCCCTAACCCCAGTATTAATATTCCAGAATTCCGACCTCTAACCCCAGTTTTAAAACCAATAGTCTGACCACTAACCCCAGCATTAATACGCAATAGTCTGACACTAACCCCAGTATTGATACCAAAAGTCTGACAATGAACCCCAGTATTAATACCCAATAGTCTGACCTCTAACCCCAGTATTAATACCCAATAGTCTGACGTCCAACCCCAGTATTAATACACAATAGTCAGAACTCTCAACCCAGTATTAATACACAATAGTCTGACCACTAAACCCACTATTAGTACTCAATAGTCTGAACTCCAACCCCAGTATTAATACCTCAATAGTCTGAACCCTAACCCCAGTATTAATACCAATAATCTGACACCTCACCCCAGTATTAATACCGCAATAGTCTGACCCATAATCCCAGTATTAATACCCCAAGAGTCTGACCACTTAACCCAGAATTAATACAAATAGTCTGACCCCGAGCCCCAGTATTATTAACAATAGTCTGACCGCTAACCTCAGTATTAATACCCAATAGCCTGACCTCTCCACCCAGTTTTACTACCCAATAGTCTGAACAATAACCCCAGTATCAATACGCCAAAATTCTGACCCCTAACCCCAGTATTAATACCCTAATAGTGTGACACCTAACCACAGTATTAATACCCCAATAGTCTGATCCCATAACCCCAGTATTAATACCAATAGTCTGACACAAAACCCCAGTATTATTACCCAGTAGTCTGACCTCTCACCCCAGTTTTACGACCCAATAGTCTGAACACGAACACAAGTATTAATACCCCAGAAGTCTGACTCTTAACCGCAGTATTAATACCAATAGACTGACCCTTAACCCCAGTATTAATACGAATAGCCTGACCCCTAACCACAGTTTAATACTCAACAGTCTGACGCCTAACCCTAGTATTAATACGCAATAATCTGACCCCTAACTCCAGTATTAATACCCAATAGTCTGACCCCTAACCCGAGTATTAATACCAATAGTCTGACCCCTAACCTTAGTGTTAATACCCCAATAATCTGACCACTAACCCCAGTATTAATACCAATAATATGACTCCTCACCCCAGTATTAATACCGCAATAGTCTGACCCATAAACCCAGTATCAATGTCCCAAGTGTCTGACCGCTTAACCCAGAATTAATATAAATATTCTGACCCCGAACCCCAGTATTATTAACAATAGTCTGAACGCTAACCTCAGTATTAATACCCAATAGCCTGACCTCTCACCCCAGTTTTATTACCCAATAGTCTGACCACTAACCCCAGTATTAATATGCCAAAAGTCTGACCATTAACCCCAGTATTAATACCAATAGTCTGACCCCTAACCCCATTATTAATACTCTAATAGTCAGACACCTAACCCCGGTATTAACAATCCAATAGTCTGATCCCCTAACCCCAGTATTAATACCAATAGTCTGAAACCTAACCCCAGTATTATTACCCAATAGTCTGACCTCTCACCCCAGTTGTACGACCAAATAGTCTGAACCCGAACCCCAGTATTAATAGCATAGAAGTCTGACACTTAACCACAGTATTAAAACCAAAAGACTGACCCCTAACCCCAGTATTAATGCTAATAGTCTGACCCCTATCCCCAGTTTTAATAAATAACAGTCTGACGCCTAACCCCAGTATTAATATCCAATAGTCTGACCTCTAACCCTAGTATTAATACCCAATAGTCTGACATCTAACACCCAGTGTTAATACCCAATAGTGTGACCTCACACCCCATTATTAATACCCAATAGTCTGACCCCTAACCCCAGTATTAATACCAATATTCTGACCTCTAACCCCTTATTAATACCAATAGTCTGAACCGTAACTCCGGTATTAATACCCAATAATCTGATCTCTAACCCCAGTATTAATACCCAATAATCTGACCCCTAACCACAGTATTAATATTCCAGAATTCCGACCTCTAACCCCAGTTTTAAAACCAATAGTCTGACCTCTAACCCCAACATTAATATGCAATAGTCTGACGCTAACCCCATTATTGATACCAAAAGCCTGACCCCGAACCACAATATTAATACCCAATAGTCTGACCTCTAACCCCAGTATTAATACCCAATAGTCTGACCTCTAACCCCAGTATTAATATCCAAAAGTCTGATCTCTAACCCTAGTATTAATACCCAATAGTCTGACCTCTAATACCCAGTGTTAATACCCAATAGTGTGACCTCACACCCCATTATTAATACCCAATAGTCTGATCCCGAACCCCAGTATTAATACCAATATTCTGACGTCTAACCCCTTATTAATATCAATAGTCTGAACCGTAACGCCAGTATTAATACCCAATAATCTTATCTCTAACCCCAGTATTAATACCCAATAATCTGACCCCTAACCCCAGTATTAATACCCCAAAAATTCTGACCCCCTAACCCCAGTATTAATATTCCAAAACTCCGACCTCTAACCCCAGTTTTAAAACCAATAGTCTGACCACTAACCCCAGCATTAATATGCAATTGTCTGACGCTAACACCAGTATTGAAACCAAAAGTCTGATCCCGAACCCCAGTATTAATACCCAATAGTCTGACCTCTAACCCCAGTATTAATACCCAATGGTCTGACGTCTAACCCCAGTATTAATACACAATAGTCAGAACTCTCAACCCAGTATTAATACACAATAGTCTGACCACTAAACCCACTATTACTACTCAATAGTCTGAACTCTAACCCCAGTATTAATACCTCAATAGTCTGAACCCTAACCCAAGTATTAATACCAGTAGTCTGACCCCTATCCCCAGTATTAATAACCAATAGCCAGATCACTAACCCCAGAAGTAATAACCCAATAGTCTGACCCCATCCCCAGTATTAATAGCAATAGCCAGACCTCTAACCCCAGTATTAATACCCCAATAGTCTGGCCACTAACCCCAGTATTAATACCAATAATCTGACACCTCACCCCAGTATTAATACCGCAATAGTCTGACCCATAATCCCAGTATTAATACCCCAAGAGTCTGATCGCTTAACGCAGAATAAATACAAATAGTCTGACGCCTAGCCCCAGTATTATTAACAATAGTCTGACCGCTAACCTCAGTATTAATTTCCAATAGCCTGACCTCTCCACCTGGTTTTACTACCCAATTGTCTGACCCCTAACCCCAGTATTAATACCAATAGTCTGACCCCTAACCGCATTATTAATATCCTAATAGTGTGACACCTAACCCCAGTATTAATACCCCAATAGTCTGATCCCATAACCCCAGTATTAATACCAATAGTCTGACACAAAACCCCAGTATTATTACCCAGTAGTCTGAACTCTCACCCCAGTTTTATGACCCAATAGTCTGAACCCGAACACAAGTATTAATACCCCAGAAGTCTGACTCTTAACCGCAGTATTAATATCAATAGACTGACCCCTAACCGCAGTATTAATACGAATAGTCTTACGCCTAACCCCAGTATTAATACCCAATAGTCTGACCCCTAACCCCAGTATTAATACCAATAGTCTGACCACTAACCTCAGTATTAATACCCAATAGCCTGACCTCTAACCCTAGTGTTAATACCCCAATAATGTGACCATTAACCCCAGTATAAATACCAATAATCTGACTCCTCACCCCAGTATTAATACCGCAATAGTCTGACCCATAAACCCAGTATCAATATCCCAAGAGTCTGACCGCTTAACCCAGAAATAATACAAATAGTCTGACCCCGAACCCCAGTATTATTAACAATAGTCTGACGCCTAACCCCAGTATTAATATCCAATAGTCTGACCTCTAACCCTAGTATTAATACCCAATAGTCTGACATCTAACACCCAGTGTTAATACCCAATAGTGTGACCTCACACCCCATTATTAATACCCAATAGTCTGACCCCTAACCCCAGTATCAATACCAATATTCTGACCCCTAACCCCTTATTAATACCAATAGTCTGAACCGTAACTTCGGTATTAATACCCAATAATCTGATCTCTAACCCCAGTATTAATACCCAATAATCTGACCCCTAACCCCAGTATTAATACCCCAAAATTCTGATCCCCTAACCCCAGTATTAATATTCCAGAATTCCGACCTCTAACCCCAGTTTTAAAACCAATAGTCTGACCTCTAACCCCAACATTAATATACAATAGTCTGACGCTAACCCCATTATTGATACCAAAAGTCTGACCCCGAACCCCAATATTAATCCCCAATAGTCTGACCTCTAACCCCAGTATTAATACCCAATAGTCTGACCTCTAACCCCAGTATTAATATCCAAAAGTCTGATCTCTAACCCTAGTATTAATACCCAATAGTCTGACCTCTAATACCCAGTGTTAATACCCAATAGTGTGACCTCACACCCCATTATTAATACCCTAGAGTCTGATCCCGAACCCCAGTATTAATACCAATATTCTGACCTCTAACCCCTTATTAATATCAATAGTCTGAACCGTAACTCCAGTATTAATACCCAATAATCTGATCTCTAACCCCAGTATTAATACCCAATAATCTGACCCTAACCCCAGTATTAATACCCCAAAATTCTGACCCCCTAACCCCAGTATTAATATTCCAAAACTCCGACCTCTAACCCCAGTTTTAAAACCAATAGTCTGACCACTAACCCCAGCATTAATACGCAATAGTCTGACGCTAACCCCAGTATTGAAACCAAATGTCTGACCCCGAACCCCAGTATTAATACCCAATAGTCTGACCTCTAACCCCAGTATTAATACCCAATGGTCTGACGTCTAACCCCAGTATTAATACACAATAGTCAGAACTCTCAACCCAGTATTAATACACAATAGTCTGACCACTAAACCCAATATTAGTACTCAATAGTCTGAACTCTAACCCCAGTATTAATACCTCAATAGTCTGAACCCTAACCCCAGTATTAATACCAGTAGTCTGACCCCTATCCCCAGTATTAATAACCAATAGCCAGATCACTAACCCCAGAAGTAATAACCCAATAGTCTGACCCCATCCCCAGTATTAATACCAATAGCCAGACCTCTAACCCCAGTATTAATACCCCAATAGTCTGACCACTAACCCCAGTATTAATAGCAATAATCTGACACCTCACCCCAGTATTAATACCGCAATAGTCTGACCCATAATCCCAGTATTAATACCCCAAGAGTCTGATCGCTTAACGCAGAATAAATACAAATAGTCTGACGCCTAGCCCCAGTATTATTAACAATAGTCTGACCGCTAACCTCAGTATTAATTTCCAATAGCCTGACCTCTCCACCTGGTTTTACTACCCAATTGTCTGACCCCTAACCCCAGTATTAATACCAATAGTCTGACCCATAACCGCATTATTAATACCCTAATAGTGTGACACCTAACCCCAGTATTAATACCCCAATAGTCTGATCTCATACCCCAGTATTAATACCAATAGTCTGACACAAAACCCCAGTATTATTACCCAGTAGTCTGACCTCTCACCCCAGTTTTACGACCCAATAGTCTGAACCCGAACACAAGTATTAATACCCCAGAAGTCTGATTCTTAACCGCAGTATTAATACCAATAGACTGACCCCTAACCCCAGTATTAATACGAATAGTCTTACGCATAACCCCAGTATTAATACCCAATAGTCCGACCCCTAACCCCAGTATTAATACCAATAGTCTGACCCCTAACCTCAGTATTAATACCCAATAGCCTGACCTCTAACCCTAGTGTTAATACCCCAATAATGTGACCACTAACCCCAGTATAAATACCAATAATCTTACTCCTCACTCAAGTATTAATACCGCAATAGTCTGACCCATAAACCCAGTATCAATACCCCAAGAGTCTGACCGCTTAACCCAGAATTAATACAAATAGTCTGATCCCGAACCCCAGTATTATTAACAATAGTCTGAACGCTAACCTCAGTATTAATACCCAATAGCCTGACCTCTCACCCCAGTTTTATTACCCAATAGTCTGACCACTAACCCCAGTATTAATATGCCAAAAGTCTGACCCCTAACCCCAGTATTAATACCAATAATCTGACCCCTAACCCCATCATTAATACTCGAATAGTCTGACACCTAACCCCAGTATTAATCCACCAATAGTCTGATCCCCTAACCCCAGTATTAATACCAATAGTCTGAAACCCCAGTATTATTACCCAATAGTCTGACCTCTCACCCCAGTTGTACGACCAAATAGTCTGAACCCGAACCCCAGTATTAATAGCACAGAAGTCTGACACTTAACCACAGTATTAATACCAATAGACTGACCCCTAACCCCAGTATTAATGCGAATAGTCTGACCCCTAACCCCAGTTTTAATACACAACAGTCTGACGCCTAACCCCAGTATTAATACGGAATAATCTGACCCCTAACCCCAGTATTAATACCCAATAGTCTGACGCCTAACCCCAGTATTAATATCCAATAGTCTGACCTCTAACCCCAGTATTAATATCCAAAAGTCTGATCTCTAACCCTATTATTAATACCCAATAGTCTGACCTCTAACACCCAGTGTTAATACCCAATAGTGTGACCTCACACCCCATTATTAATACCCAATAGTCTGACCCCTAACCCCAGTATTAATACCAATATTCTGACCCCTAACCCTTTATTAATACCAATAGTCTGAACCGTAACTCCAGTATTAATACCCAATAATCTGATCTCTAACCCCAGTATTAATACCCAATAATCTGACCCCAAACCCCAGTATGAAAACCCCAAAATTCTGATCCCCTAACCCCAGTATTAATATTCCAGAATTCCGACCTCTAACCCCAGTTTTAAAACCAATAGTCTGACCACTAACCCCAGCATTAATACGCAATATTCTGCCGCTAACCCCAGTATTGATACCAAAAGTCTGACCCCGAACCCCAGTATTAATGCCCAATAGTCTAACCTTTAACCCAGTATTAATACCCAATAATCTGACCTCTAACCCAAGTATTAATACCCAATAGTCTGACGTCTAACCCCAGTATTAATACACAAAAGTCAGAACTCTCACCCCAGTATTAATACACAATAGTCTGACCACTAAACCCACTATTAGTACTCAATAGTCTGAACTCTAACCCCAGTATCAATACCTGAATAGTCTGTACCCTAACCCCAGTATAAATACCAATAGTCTGATCCCTATCCCCAGAATTAATAACCAATAGCCTGATCACTAACCCCAGTAGTAATAACCCAATAGTCTGACCCCATCCCCAGTATTAATACCAATAGTCTGACCCCTAACCTCAGTATTAATACCCAATAGCCTGACCTCTAACCCCAGTATTAATACCCCAATAGTCCGACCACTAACCTCAGTATTAATAACAATAATCTGACACCTCACCCCAGTATTAATACCGAAATAGTCTGACCCATAATCCCAGTATTAATACCCCAAGAGTCTGACCGCTTAACCCATAATTAATACAAATAGTCTGATCCCTAGCCCCAGTATTATTAACAATAGTCTGACCGCTAACCTCAGTATTAATACCCAATAGCCTGACCTCTCCACCCAGTTTTACTACCCAATAGCCTGACCAATAACCCCAGTATTAATACGCCAAAATTCTGACTCCTAACCCCAGTATTAATACCAATAGTCTGACCCCTAACCGCATTATTAATACCCTAATAGTGTGACACCTAACCCCAGTATTAATACCCCAATAGTCTGATTATATAACCCGAGTATTAATACCAATAATCTGATACAAAACCCCAGTATTATTACCCAATAGTCTGACCTCTCACCCCAGTTTTACGACCCAATAGTCTGAACCCGAACACAAGTATTAATGCCCCAGAAGTCTGACTCTTAACCGCAGTATTAATACCAATAGACTGACCCATAACCCCAGTATTAATACGAATAGCCTGATCCCTAACCCCAGTTTTAATACTCAAAAGTCTGACGACTAACCCTAGTATTAAGACGCAATAATCTGACCCCTAACCCCAGTATTAATACCCAATAGTCTGACCCCTAAACCCAGTATAAATACCAATAGTCGGACCCCTAACCTCAGTATTAATACCCAATAGCCTGACCTCTAAACCTAGTATTAATACCCCAATAATCTGACCACTAACACCAGTATTAATACCAATAATCTGACTCCTCACCCCAGTATTAATACCGCAATAGTCTGACCAATAAACCCAGTATCAATATCCCAAGAGTCTGACCGCTTAACCCAGAAATAATACAAATAGTCTGACCCCGAACCCCAGTATTATTAACAATAGTCTGAACGCTAACCTCAGTATTAATACCCAATAGCCTGACCTCTCACCCCAGTTTTATTACCCAATAGTCTGACCACTAACCCCAGTATTAATATGCCAAAAGTCTGACCCTTAACCCCAGTATTAATACCAATAGTCTGACCCCTAACCTCATTATTAATACTCTAATACTCAGAGACCTAACCCCAGTATTAACAATCCAATAGTCTGATCCCCTAACCCCAGTATTAATACCAATAGTCTGAAACCTAACCCCAGTATTATTACCCAATAGTCTGACCTCTCACCCCAGTTGTACGACCAAATAGTCTGAACCCGAACCCCAGTATTAATAGCATAGAAGTCTGACACTTAACCACAGTATTAAAACCAAAAGACTGACCCCTAACCCCAGTATTAATGCTAATAGTCTGACCCCTATCCCCAGTTTTAGTAAATAACAGTCTGACGCCTAACCCCAGTATTAATATCCAATAGTCTGACCTCTAACCCTAGTATTAATACCCAATAGTCTGACATCTAACACCCAGTGTTAATACCCAATAGTGTGACCTCACACCCCATTATTAATACCCAATAGTCTGACCCCTAACCCCAGTATCAATACCAATATTCTGACCCCTAACCCCTTATTAATACCAATAGTCTGAACCGTAACTTCGGTATTAATACCCAATAATCTGATCTCTAACCCCAGTATTAATACCCAATAATCTGACCCCTAACCCCAGTATTAATACCCCAAAATTCTGATCCCCTAACCCCAGTATTAATATTCCAGAATTCCGACCTCTAACCCCAGTTTTAAAACCAATAGTCTGACCTCTAACCCCAACATTAATATACAATAGTCTGACGCTAACCCCATTATTGATACCAAAAGTCTGACCCCGAACCCCAATATTAATCCCCAATAGTCTGACCTCTAACCCCAGTATTAATACCCAATAGTCTGACCTCTAACCCCAGTATTAATATCCAAAAGTCTGATCTCTAACCCTAGTATTAATACCCAATAGTCTGACCTCTAATACCCAGTGTTAATACCCAATAGTGTGACCTCACACCCCATTATTAATACCCTAGAGTCTGATCCCGAACCCCAGTATTAATACCAATATTCTGACCTCTAACCCCTTATTAATATCAATAGTCTGAACCGTAACTCCAGTATTAATACCCAATAATCTGATCTCTAACCCCAGTATTAATACCCAATAATCTGACCCTAACCCCAGTATTAATACCCCAAAATTCTGACCCCCTAACCCCAGTATTAATATTCCAAAACTCCGACCTCTAACCCCAGTTTTAAAACCAATAGTCTGACCACTAACCCCAGCATTAATACGCAATAGTCTGACGCTAACCCCAGTATTGAAACCAAATGTCTGACCCCGAACCCCAGTATTAATACCCAATAGTCTGACCTCTAACCCCAGTATTAATACCCAATGGTCTGACGTCTAACCCCAGTATTAATACACAATAGTCAGAACTCTCAACCCAGTATTAATACACAATAGTCTGACCACTAAACCCAATATTAGTACTCAATAGTCTGAACTCTAACCCCAGTATTAATACCTCAATAGTCTGAACCCTAACCCCAGTATTAATACCAGTAGTCTGACCCCTATCCCCAGTATTAATAACCAATAGCCAGATCACTAACCCCAGAAGTAATAACCCAATAGTCTGACCCCATCCCCAGTATTAATACCAATAGCCAGACCTCTAACCCCAGTATTAATACCCCAATAGTCTGACCACTAACCCCAGTATTAATAGCAATAATCTGACACCTCACCCCAGTATTAATACCGCAATAGTCTGACCCATAATCCCAGTATTAATACCCCAAGAGTCTGATCGCTTAACGCAGAATAAATACAAATAGTCTGACGCCTAGCCCCAGTATTATTAACAATAGTCTGACCGCTAACCTCAGTATTAATTTCCAATAGCCTGACCTCTCCACCTGGTTTTACTACCCAATTGTCTGACCCCTAACCCCAGTATTAATACCAATAGTCTGACCCATAACCGCATTATTAATACCCTAATAGTGTGACACCTAACCCCAGTATTAATACCCCAATAGTCTGATCTCATACCCCAGTATTAATACCAATAGTCTGACACAAAACCCCAGTATTATTACCCAGTAGTCTGACCTCTCACCCCAGTTTTACGACCCAATAGTCTGAACCCGAACACAAGTATTAATACCCCAGAAGTCTGATTCTTAACCGCAGTATTAATACCAATAGACTGACCCCTAACCCCAGTATTAATACGAATAGTCTTACGCATAACCCCAGTATTAATACCCAATAGTCCGACCCCTAACCCCAGTATTAATACCAATAGTCTGACCCCTAACCTCAGTATTAATACCCAATAGCCTGACCTCTAACCCTAGTGTTAATACCCCAATAATGTGACCACTAACCCCAGTATAAATACCAATAATCTTACTCCTCACTCAAGTATTAATACCGCAATAGTCTGACCCATAAACCCAGTATCAATACCCCAAGAGTCTGACCGCTTAACCCAGAATTAATACAAATAGTCTGATCCCGAACCCCAGTATTATTAACAATAGTCTGAACACTAACCTCAGTATTAATACCCAATAGCCTGACCTCTCACCCCAGTTTTATTACCCAATAGTCTGACCACTAACCCCAGTATTAATATGCCAAAAGTCTGACCCCTAACCCCAGTATTAATACCAATAATCTGACCCCTAACCCCATCATTAATACTCGAATAGTCTGACACCTAACCCCAGTATTAATCCACCAATAGTCTGATCCCCTAACCCCAGTATTAATACCAATAGTCTGAAACCCCAGTATTATTACCCAATAGTCTGACCTCTCACCCCAGTTGTACGACCAAATAGTCTGAACCCGAACCCCAGTATTAATAGCACAGAAGTCTGACACTTAACCACAGTATTAATACCAATAGACTGACCCCTAACCCCAGTATTAATGCGAATAGTCTGACCCCTAACCCCAGTTTTAATACACAACAGTCTGACGCCTAACCCCAGTATTAATACGGAATAATCTGACCCCTAACCCCAGTATTAATACCCAATAGTCTGACGCCTAACCCCAGTATTAATATCCAATAGTCTGACCTCTAACCCCAGTATTAATATCCAAAAGTCTGATCTCTAACCCTATTATTAATACCCAATAGTCTGACCTCTAACACCCAGTGTTAATACCCAATAGTGTGACCTCACACCCCATTATTAATACCCAATAGTCTGACCCCTAACCCCAGTATTAATACCAATATTCTGACCCCTAACCCTTTATTAATACCAATAGTCTGAACCGTAACTCCAGTATTAATACCCAATAATCTGATCTCTAACCCCAGTATTAATACCCAATAATCTGACCCCAAACCCCAGTATGAAAACCCCAAAATTCTGATCCCCTAACCCCAGTATTAATATTCCAGAATTCCGACCTCTAACCCCAGTTTTAAAACCAATAGTCTGACCACTAACCCCAGCATTAATACGCAATATTCTGCCGCTAACCCCAGTATTGATACCAAAAGTCTGACCCCGAACCCCAGTATTAATGCCCAATAGTCTAACCTTTAACCCAGTATTAATACCCAATAATCTGACCTCTAACCCAAGTATTAATACCCAATAGTCTGACGTCTAACCCCAGTATTAATACACAAAAGTCAGAACTCTCTCCCCAGTATTAATACACAATAGTCTGACCACTAAACCCACTATTAGTACTCAATAGTCTGAACTCTAACCCCAGTATCAATACCTGAATAGTCTGTACCCTAACCCCAGTATAAATACCAATAGTCTGATCCCTATCCCCAGAATTAATAACCAATAGCCTGATCACTAACCCCAGTAGTAATAACCCAATAGTCTGACCCCATCCCCAGTATTAATACCAATAGTCTGACCCCTAACCTCAGTATTAATACCCAATAGCCTGACCTCTAACCCCAGTATTAATACCCCAATAGTCCGACCACTAACCTCAGTATTAATAACAATAATCTGACACCTCACCCCAGTATTAATACCGAAATAGTCTGACCCATAATCCCAGTATTAATACCCCAAGAGTCTGACCGCTTAACCCATAATTAATACAAATAGTCTGATCCCTAGCCCCAGTATTATTAACAATAGTCTGACCGCTAACCTCAGTATTAATACCCAATAGCCTGACCTCTCCACCCAGTTTTACTACCCAATAGCCTGACCAATAACCCCAGTATTAATACGCCAAAATTCTGACTCCTAACCCCAGTATTAATACCAATAGTCTGACCCCTAACCGCATTATTAATACCCTAATAGTGTGACACCTAACCCCAGTATTAATACCCCAATAGTCTGATTATATAACCCGAGTATTAATACCAATAATCTGATACAAAACCCCAGTATTATTACCCAATAGTCTGACCTCTCACCCCAGTTTTACGACCCAATAGTCTGAACCCGAACACAAGTATTAATGCCCGAGAAGTCTGACTCTTAACCGCAGTATTAATACCAATAGACTGACCCATAACCCCAGTATTAATATGAATAGCCTGATCCCTAACCCCAGTTTTAATACTCAAAAGTCTGACGACTAACCCTAGTATTAAGACGCAATAATCTGACCCCTAACCCCAGTATTAATACCCAATAGTCTGACCCCTAAACCCAGTATAAATACCAATAGTCGGACCCCTAACCTCAGTATTAATACCCAATAGCCTGACCTCTAAACCTAGTATTAATACCCCAATAATCTGACCACTAACACCAGTATTAATACCAATAATCTGACTCCTCACCCCAGTATTAATACCGCAATAGTCTGACCAATAAACCCAGTATCAATACCCCAAGTGTCTGACCGCTTAACCCAGAATTAATACAAATAGTCTGACCCCGAACCCCAGTATTATTAACAATAGTCTGAACGCTAACCTCAGTATTAATACCCAATAGCCTGACATCTCACCCCAGTTTTATTACCCAATAGTCTGACCACTAACCCCAGTATTAAATGCCAAAAGTCTGACCCCTAACCCCAGTATTAATACTCTAATAGTCTGACACCTAACCCCAGTATTAATACCCCAATAGTCTGATCCCCTAACCCCAGTATTAATACCAATAGTCTGACACCTAACCCCAGTATTATTACCCAATAGTCTGACCTCTCACCCCAGTTGTACGACTAAAATGTCTGAACCCGAACCCCAGTATTAATAGCACAGAAGTCTGACACTTAACCACAGTATTAATACCAATAGACTGACATCTAACCCCAGTGTTAATGCGAATAGTCTGACCCCTAACCCCAGTTTTAATACACAACAGTCTGACGCCTAACCCCAGTATTAATACGCAATAATCTGACCCCTAACCCCAGTATTAATACCCAATAGTCTGACGCCTAACCCCAGTATTAATATCCAATAGTCTGATCTCTAACCCTAGTACTAATACCCAATAGTCTGACCTCTAACACCCAGTGTTAATACCCAATAGTGTGACCTCATACCCCATTATTAATACCCAATAGTCTGACCCCATAACCCCAGTACTAATACCAATATTCTGACCCCTAACCCCTTATTGATACCAATAGTCTGAACCGTAACTCCAGTATTAATACCCAATAATCTGATCTCTAACCCCAGTATTAGTACCCAATAATCTGACCCCTAACCCCAGTATTAATACCTCAAAATTCTGATCCCCTAACCCCAGTATTAATATTCCAGAATTCCGACCTCTAACCCCAGTTTTAAAACCAATAGTCTGACCTCTAACCCCAGTATTAATATCCAATAGTCTGACGTCTAACCCCAGTATTAATACACAATAGTCAGCACTCTCACCCCAGTATTAATACACACTAGTCTGACCACTAAACCCACTATTAGTACTCAATAGTCTGAACTCTAACCCCAGTATTAATACCTCAATAGTCTGAACCCTAACCCCAGTATTAATACCAATATTCTGACCCCTATCCCCAGTATTAATAACCAATAGCCTGATCACGAACCCCAGTAGTAATAACCCAATAGTCTGACCCCATCCCCAGTATTAATACCAATAGTCTGACACCTAACCTCAGTATTAATACCCAATAGCCTGACCTCTAACCCCAGTATTAATACCACAATAGTCTGACCACTAACCCCAGTATCAATACCAATAATCTGACACCTCACCCCAGCATTAATACCGCAATAGTCTGACCCATAATCCCAGTAATAATACCCCAAGAGTCTGACCGCTTAAACCAGAATTAATATAAATAGTCTGACCCCTCGCCCCAGTATTATTAACAATAGTCTGACCGCTAACCTCAGTATTAATACCCAATAGTCTGACCTCTCCACCCAGTTTTACTACCCAATAGTCTGACCAATAACCCCAGTACTAATACGCCAAAATTCTGACCCCTAACCCCAGTATTAATACCAATAGTCTGACCCCTAACCGCATTATTAATACCCTAATAGTGTGACACCTAACCCCAGTATTAATACCCCAATAGTCTGATCCCATAACCCCAGTATTAATACCAATAGTCTGACACAAAACCCCAGTATTATTACCCAATAGTCTGACCTCTCACCGCAGTTTTACGACCCAATAATCTGAACCCGAACACAAGTATTAATACCCCAGAAGTCTGACTCTTAACCGTAGTATTAATACCAATAGACTAACCCCTAACTCCAGTACTAATACGAATAGCCTGACCCCTAACCCCAGTTTTAATACTCAAAAGTCTGACGCCTAACCCTAGTATTAATATGCAATAATCTGACCCCTAACCCCAGTATTAATACCCAATAGTCTGACCCATTACCCCAGTATTAATACCAATAGTCTGACCCCTAACCTCAGTATTAATACCCAATAGCCTGACCTCTAACCCTGGTATTAATACCCCAATAATCTGACCACTAACCCCAGTATTAATACCAATAATCTGACTCCTCACCCCAGTATTAATACCGCAATAGTCTGAACCATAAACCCAGTATCAATACCCCAAGAGTCTGACCGCTTAACCCAGAATTAATACAAACAGTCTGACCCCGAAACCCAGTATTATTAACAATAGTCTGAACGCTAACCTCAGTATTAATACCCAATAGCCTGACCTCTCACCCCAGTTTTATTACCCAATAGTCTAACCACTAACCCCAGTATTGATATGCCATAAGTCTGACCCCTAACCCCAGTATTAATACCAATAGTCTGACCCCTAACCCCATCATTAATACTCTAATAGTCTGACACCTAACCCCAGTATTAATACCCCAATAGTCTGATCCCCTAACCCCAGTATTAATACCAATAGTCTGAAACCTCACCCCAGTATTATTACCCAATAGTCTGACCTCTCACCCCAGTTGTACGACCAAATAGTCTGAACCCGAAACCCAGTAGTAATAGCACAGAAGTCTGACACTTAACCACAGTATTAATACCAATAGACTGACCCCTAACCCCAGTATTAATGCGAATAGTCTGACCCCTAACCCCAGTTTTAATACACAACAGTCTGACGCCTAACCCCAGTATTAATACGGAATAATCTGACCCCTAACCCCAGTATTATTACCCAATAGCCTGACCTCTCACCCCAGTTTTATTACCCAATAGTCTGACCACGATCCCCAGTATTAATATGCCAAAAGTCTGATCCGTAACCCCATAATTAATACCCAATTGTCTGACCTATAATCCCAGTAGTAATACCCAATAGTCTGACCTATAACCCCAGTATTAATTCCCAATAGTCTGACACTTAACCCCATTATTAATACCCAATAGACTGACCGCTAACCCCAGTATTAATACCCAATGGTCTGACCGCTAACCCCAATATTAATACCCCAATAGTCTGACTCCTAACCCCAGTATTACTAGCCAATTGTCTGACCCATCTGAAGCATCCGTAGAGAGGAAGCAATGTTAACGTTTCTGGTTGATGACACTTCGTCAGAATTGGAGAGTGTGGGAAAAGATCAGATTCTTAACAAGCACTGATAGGGGGAGGGGCAGTTCATTATTTTCTCTTTTTGTTCCAGATTCCAGCATCCCCAGTATTTTGCTTTTGTATTAGTTAATTCCTCTCCACAGATGCTGCCTGACCTGCTGAAATGTACAGCATTTTCTGTTTGCATTCCAGATTCCAGCATCTACAATATTTTGCTTTTGTATTAGTGTTTAATTCAGGAATCTGTTCTTTTCCAACACTTTCCAGTTCTGACAAAGTGTCATCGATGCGAAACGCTAAATCGGCTTCCTCAGTACAGATGCTGCCTGACCTGCTGAGATTTCCAGCATTTTGTTATTATTCAAGAATCCAGCATCCGCAGTATTTTGCTTTTACTGTACCATGTGGGAACACGGGGACAACACCAGTGTCCCTGACGACTACATGTGCGGGAAGTGTATCCACCTCCGGCTCCTGACAGTCCGCGTTGCGGAGTTGGAGCTGAGGGTGGATTCAGTCTGGAGCATCCACGATGCTGAGAATGACGTGAGTAGCACGTGGAGCGAGTTGATCTTACCGCAGAAAAAGGATCCACAGCCAGCGAGGGAATGGAAGACCAGCAGGAAGAGTAGTGCAAGGAAGGTAGTGCAGGGGTCCCCTGTGGTCATCCCACTGCAAAACAGATACACTGCTTTGAGTGCTGTTGAGGGGGATGACTCATCAGGAGAGGGCAGCAGCAGCCAAGTTCATGGCACCGTGGCTGGCTCTGTTGCACAGGAGGGCAGGAAAAAGAGTGGGCGAGCGATAGTGATAGGGGATTCAATTGTAAGGGGAATAGATAAGCGTTTCTGCGGCCGCAACCGAGACTCCAGGATGGTATGTTGCCTCCCTGGTGCAAGGGTCAAGGATGTCTCGGAGCGGGTGCAGGACATTCTAAAAAGGGAGGGAGAACAGCCAGTTGTCGTGGTGCACGTTGGTACCAATGACATAGGTAAAAAAAGGGATGAGTTCCTACGAAATGAATTTAAGGAGCTAGGAGCTAAATTAAAAAGTAGGACCTCAAAAGTAGTAATCTCCGGATTGCTACCAGTGCCACGTGCTAGTCAGAGTAGGAATCGCAGGATAGCTCAGATGAATACGTGGCTTGAGCAATGGTGCAGCAGGGAGGGATTCAAATTCCTGGGGCATTGGAACCGGTTCTGGGGGAGGTGGGACCAGTACAATCCGGACGGTCTGCACCTGGGCAGAATCGGAACCAATGTCCTCGGGGGAGTGTTTGCTAGTGCTGTTGGGGAGGAGTTAAACTAATATGGCAGGGGGATGGGAACCGATGCAGGGAGATAGAGCGGAACAAAAAGGAGGCAAAAGCAAAAGACAGAAAGGAGATGAGGAAAAGTGGAGGGCAGAGAAACACAAGGCAAAGAACAAAAAGGGCCATTGTACAGCAAAATTCTAAAAGGACAGAGGGTGTTAAAAAAACAAGCCTAAAGGCTTTGTGTCTTAATGCAAGGAGTATCCGCAATAAGATGGATGAATTAACTGTGCAAATAGATGTTAACAAATATGATGTGATTGCGATTACGGAGACGTGGCTCCAGGATGATCAGGGCTGGGAACTCAACATCCAGGGGTATTCAACATTCAGGAAGGATAGAATAAAAGGAAAAGGAGGCAGGGTAGCATTGCTGGTTAAGGAGGAGATTAAGGCAATAGTTAGGAAGGACATTAGCTTGGATGATGTGGAATCTATATGGGTAGAGCTGCAGAACACCAAAGGGCAAAAAACGTTAGTGCGAGTTGTGTACAGACCTCCAAACAGTAGTAGTGATGTTGGGGAGGGCATCAAACAGGAAATTAGGGGTGCGTGCAATAAAGGTGCAGCAGTTATAATGGGTGACTTTAATATGCACATAGTTTGGGCTAACCAAACTGGAAGCAATACGGTGGAGGAGGATTTCCTGGAGTGCATAAGGGATGGTTTTTTAGACCAATATGTCGAGGAACCAACTGGGGGGAGGCCATCTTTGACTGGGTGTTATGTAATGGGAGAGGATTAATTAGCAATCTCATTGTGCGAGGCCCCTTGGGGAAGAGCGACCATAATATGGTGGAATTCTGCATTGGGATGGAGAATGAAACAGTTAATTCAGAGACCATGGTCCAGAACTTAAAGAAGGCTAACTTTGAAGGTATGAGGCGTGAATTGGCTGGGATGGATTGGCGAATGATACTTAAGGGGTTGACTGTGGATGGGCAATGGCAGACATTTAGAGACCGCATGGATGAACTACAACAATTGTACATTCCTGTCTGGCATAAAAATAAAAAAGGGAAGGTGGCTCAACCGTGGCTATCAAGGGAAATCAGGGATAATATTAAAGCTAAGGAAGTGGCATACAAATTGGCCAGAAATAGCAGCGAACCTGGGGACTGGGAGAAATTTTGAACTCAGCAGAGGAGGACAAAGGGTTTGATTAGGGCAGGGAAAACGGAGTATGAGAAGAAGCTTGCAGGGAACATTAAGACGGATTGCAAAAGTTTCGATAGATATGTAAAGAGAAAAAGGTTAGTAAAGACAAACGTAGGTCCCCTGCAGTCAGAATCAGGGGAAGTCATAACGGGGAACAAAGAAATGGCGGACCAATTGAACAAGTACTTTGGTTCGGTATTCACGAAGGAGGACACAAACAACCTTCCGATTATAAAAGGGGTCGGGGGGTCTAGTAAGGAGGAGGAACTGAGGGAAATCCTTATTAGCCGGGAAATTGTGTTGGGGAAATTGATGGGATTGAAGGCCGATAAATCCCCATGGCCTGATGGACTGCATCCCAGAGTACTTGAGGAGTTGGCCTTGGAAATAGTGGATGCATTGACAGTCATTTTCCAACATTCCATTGACTCTGGATCAGTTCCTATAGAGTGGAGGGTAGCCAATGTAACCCCACTTTTTAAAAAATGAGGGAGAGAGAAAACAGTGAATTATAGACCGGTCAGCCTGACATCGGTAGTGGGTAAAATGATGGAATCAATTATTAAGGATGTCATAGCAGTGCATTTGGAAAGAGGTGACATGATAGGTCCAAGTCAGCATGGATTTGTGAAAGGGAAATCATGCTTGACAAATCTTCTGTAATTTTTTGAGGATGTTTCCAGTAGAGTGGGCAAGGGAGAACCATTTGATGTGGTATATTTGGACTTTCAAAAGGCGTTTGACAAAGTCCCACACAAGAGATTGATGTGCAAAGTTAGAGCACATGGGATTGGGGGTAGTGTACTGACATGGATTGAGAACTGGTTGTCAGACAGGAAGCAAAGAGTAGGAGTAAATGGGTACTTTTCAGAATGGCAGGCAGTGACTAGTGGGGTACCGCAAGGTTCTGTGCTGGGGCCCCAGCTGTTTACACTGTACATTAATGATTTAGATGAGGGGATTAAATGTAGTATCTCCACATTTGCGGATGACACTAAGTTGGGTGGCAGTGTGAGCTGCGAGGAGGATGCTGTGAGGCTGCAGAGCGACTTGGATAGGTTAGGTGAGTGGGCAAATGCATGGCAGATGAAGTATAATGTGGATAAATGTGAGGTTATCCACTTTGTTGGTAAAAACAGAGGGACAGACTATTATCTGAATGGTGACAGATTAGGAAAAGGGGAGGTGCAAAGAGACCTGGGTGTCATGGTACATCAGTCATTGAAGTTTGGCATGCAGGTGCAGCAGGCAGTTAAGAAAGCAAATGGCATGTTGGCCTTCATAGCAAGCGGATTTGAGTACAGGGGCAGGGAGGTGTTGCTACAGTTGTACAGGGCATTGGTGAGGCCACACCTGGAGTATTGTGTACAGTTTTGGTCTCCTAACCTGAGGAAGGACATTCTTGCTATTGAGGGAGTGCAGCGAATGTTCACCAGACTGATTCCCGGGATGGCGGGACTGACCTATCAAGAAAGACTGGGTCAACTGGGCTTGTATTCACTGGAGTTCAGAAGAATGAGAGGGGACCTCATAGAAACATTTAAAATTCTGACGGGTTTGGACAGGTTAGATGCAGGAAGAATGTTCCCAATGTTGGGGAAGTCCAGAACCAGAGGTCACAGTCTAAGGATAAGGGGTAAGCCATTTAGGACCGAGATGCGGAGGAACTTCTTCACCCAGAGAGTGGTGAACCTGTGGAATTCTCTACCACAAAATGTTGTTGAGGCAAATTCACTAAATATATTCAAAAAGGAGTTAGATGAGGTCCTTACTACTAGGGGGATCAAGGGGTATGGCGAGAAAGCAGGAATGGGGTACTGAAGTTGAATGTTCAGCCATGAACTCATTGAATGTTGGTGCAGGCGAGAAGGGCCGAATGGCCTACTCCTGCACCTATTTTCTATGTTTCTATGTTTCTATGTTTGTCTCCTGAGATTCCAATCCCGATGTTTCTGCTGCCAATTTCCCTGTCTCTAGCGCTATATCCACTATTTCTAGTTAATATCCTGTTTCAGGAGGAAATTGCCCTGTTTCTGGAGTTATATCGACTGTATCTGGAGACCGCATTGCGGCATTTGAGCTGTGGATGGATTCACTCTGGAGCATCCACGGTGCTGAGGATTTCGAGAATTGCACGTTTAATTAGTTGGTCACACCGCAGGTAAAGGTTACAAAGGCAGATAGGAAATGCATGATCATCAAGCAGAACAGGAATGGAAAGGCAGTGCAGGAGACCCCTGCGGTCAACTCCCTCCAATACAAATTATCCATTTTGAATATTGTTGGGGAAAGATGGATCATCACGAGAAGGCAGCAGCAACAAAGTTCATGGCACCGTGGTTGGCTTTGATGCACAGGTGGGCAAGAAAAAGAATGTGAAGCTGTAGTGGTCCGGAATTCTATTGTAAGGGGAATAGATAGGCGTTTCTGCGGTCGCAACAGAGACTCCAGGGTGGTATGTTGAAGACTGGTCAAGGATGTCCCGGAGCGGCTGCAGGACATTCTGGAGGGGGAGCGTGAACAGCCAGTTGTCTTGGTGCATATAGGAACCAACGATATAGGTAAAAAACGGGATGAGGTCCTACAAGCTCAATTTAGGGAGCTAGGAGTTAAATTAAATGGCAAGAGCTCAAAGGTAGTAATCTCAGGATGGCTGCCAATGCCACGTACTAGTCAGAGTAGAGAGAGCCTGATTGCGAAGATGAATACATAGCTTGAGGAGTGGTACAGGAGGGAGGGATTCAAAGTCCTGGGACATTGGAGCTGGTTCTGGGGGAGGTGGTCCCAGTACAAACCGGACGGCCTTCACCTGGACAGGACCAGAACCAATGTCCTAGGGGGAGTATTTGTTCGTGCTGTTGGGGAGGTTTTAAATTAACATGGCAGAGACTGGCAACCTATGCAGGGCGATAGACGGAAGTCAAATGGGGGCAGAAGCAAAAGATAGATAGAAGAAAAGTAAAAGTAGAGAGCAAGAAACACAAGACAAAAATTTAAAACGGCCACATTACAGCAACATTCTAAAGGGATAAAGTGTGTTAAATATACAAGCTTGAAGGCTCTGTGCCTCAATGCGAGGAGCATTCGTAATAAGGTAGACAAACTAACTGCGCAGGCAGCTATTAATGAATATGATTAGGGGGACATGGTTCCACGGTGACCAAGGCTGGGAACTCAACATCCGGCGTATTCAACATTCAGGAAGGATAGACAGAAAGGAAAAGGAGATGAGGTAGTGTTGCTGGTTAAAGAGGGAATTAACGCAATACTAAGGAAGGACATTAGCTTGGAGGATGTGGAATCTGTATGGGTAGAGCTGCGGAATACCAAAGGGCAGAAAACGCTAGTGGACGTTGTATACAGACCGCCAAATAGTAATAGTGAGGTTGGAGACTTCAAACAAGCTATTAGGGATGCTTGCAATAAAAGGTACAGCAGTTATCATGGGCGACTTTAATGTACAGATAGATTGAGCTAGCCAATCTGGTAGCAATACGTGGAAAAAGATTTCCTGGAGCGTATTAGGGACGGTTTTCTAGACCAATTTGTCAAGGAACCAACTGAAGGACTGGCCATCCTAGACTTGGTGATGTGTAATGAGAAAGGACTAATTAGCAATCTTGTTGTGCGAGGCCCCTTGGGAAAGCGTGACCATAATATGGTAGAATTCTTCATTAAGATGGAGAGATAGTTATTTCTGAGACTAGGGCCCTGAAGTTACGGAAAGGTAACTTTGAGGGTATGAGACATGAATTGGCTAGAATAGACTGGCGAATGGTACATAAAGGGTTAACGGTAGATAGGCAATGGCAGATATTTAAAGATCACATGGATAAACTTCATCAGTTGTACATCCCTGTCTAGAGTAAAAATAAAACGGGGATTGTGGCTCAACCATGGCTAACAAGGTAAATTAGGGATAGTGTTAAATCCAAGGAAGAGGCACATAAATTGGCCAGAAAAAGGAGCAAACCTGAGTACTGGGAGAAATTTAGAATTCAGCAGAGGGCAAAGGGTTTAATTCGGAGGGGGAAAATTGAATATGAGGAAGCTTGCTGGGAATATAAAAACTGACTGCAAAAGCTTCTATAAATTTGTGAAGAGAAAAAGATTAGTGAAGATAAACGAAGGCCCCTTGCAGTCAGAATCAGGTGAATTTATCATGGAGAACAAAGAAATAGCATACCAATTGAACAAATACATACTTTGCTTCTGTCTTCAAGGAGGAAGACAAAATAACCTTCCATAAATACTAGGGGACCGAGCATCTAGCGAGAAGGAGGAAATGAAGGAAATCCTTATTAGTCAGAATATTGTGTTAGCGAAATTGATGAGATTGAAGGCCATAAATCCCCAGGGCCTGATAAGTACTCTGGGATGCAGACTAAGGAAGTGACCCTAGAAATAGTGGATGCATTAGTGATCATTGTCCAAAAGTCTATCGACTCTGGATCAGTTCCTATGGACCAGAGGGTAGCTAATGTCACACCACATTTTAAAAAATCAGGGAGAGAGAAAACGGGAAATTATAGACCAGTTAGCCTGACATCGGCAGTGGGGAAAATGTTGGAATCAAATATTAAAGATTAAATAGCAGTGCATTTGGAAAGCAGTGACAGGATCGGCGCAAATCAGCATGGATTTATGAAAGGGAAATGAAGCTTGACAAATCTTCTCGAAGTTTTGGAGGACGCAACTAGTACAGTGGACAAGGGAGAATCAGCACTTTCAGAAAGGCTTTTACCAAGGTCCCACACAAGAGTTTAGTGTGCAAAATTAAAGCACATGTATTGGGGGTAAGGTATTGAAGTGGATAAACGGGTCCTTTTCAGAATGGCAGACAGTAATAAGTGTGGTGCCGCAGGGTTCAGTGCTGGGACCCCAGCTATTTACAATATACATCAATGATTTAGATGAAGGAATTGAGTGTAATATCTCCAAGTTTGCAGATGATACTAGTGCTGGGTGGCGGTGTGAGCTGTGAGGAGGATGCCAAGAGGCTGCAGGTTGACGGACAGGTTAGGTGAGTGGGCAAATGCATGGCAGATGCAGTATAATGTGGATAAATGGGAGAATATCCACTTCGATGGCAAAAACAGGAATGCAGATAAAGGGGAGGTGCAACGAGACCTGGGTGTCATGGTACATCAGTCATTGAAAGTTGGCATGCTCGTACAGCAGGCGGTAAAAAAGGCAAATGGCCTTCATAGCTAGGGGATTTGAGTATAGGAGCAGGGAGGTCTTACTTCAGTTGTACAGGGCCTTGGTGAGGCCTCACCTCGAATATTGTGCTCAGTTTTGGTCTCCCAATCTGAGGAAGGACCTTCTTGCTATTGAGAGAGTGCAGCGAAGGTTCACCCGACTGACATATGAGGAGGGACTGGATCGACTGCGCCTGTATTCACTGGAGTTTAGAAGAATAAGAGGGGATCCCCTAGTAACATAAAATTCTGATGGGAGTGGACAGGTTAGAGGCAAGAAGAATGTTCCCGATACTGGGGAAGTCCAGAACCAGAAGTCACAGTCTAAGGATAAGGAGCCATTTAGGACCGAGATGAGGAGAAACTTCAGAGAGTTATTACCCTGTAGAATTCTCTACCATAGAAAGTTGTTGAGGCCAATTCGTTAGATATATTCACGAGGGAGTTAGATATGGCCCTCACCGATAAAGGGAATAAGGGGTATGGATGAAAAGCAGGAAAGGGGTAGTGAGGTGAATGATCAGCCATGATCTTACTGAATGGTGCTGCAGGCTTGAAGAGTCGAATGGCCTACTGCTGCACCTATTTTCTATGCTTTTATGTAGATTCATGTTCCTGGAGCTAGTTGCCCTGTTTCTGTATCCCACAATTCCGCAATTTCTGCAGCTAGTTCCCTTGTCCTTGACCGAATTCCACTGTTCGTGGAGCTTCAATCTCCCTTTTACCGGGAGCTTCAAATTCCCCTGTCCCTGGAGTGAATTCACATGTTCCGGAGCTAATTCACGCATTCCTGGAGCTGATACTGTCGCTTTTTCTGCTGATCCTACTTCCCCTGATGCTGGAGGTAATTCTCGTTTCTGGAGCTCCTACTATCGCGGTTTGTGGACGTCCTAATTCCTATTTCTCTGGAGCAATTCTGCATTTCTCGCGCTAAGACGCCTGTTTATGGAGACGATACCCCTGTTTCTGGAACTAATTCCACCCTCCCTGGAGTTACAAGCTCCCCTGTTTCTGAAGCGAATTCCCTTTTTTATGGAGCTTCGAATTCCCCTGTTTTTGGAGATCAAAATTCAGATGTTTATGTAGCAGCTAATTGTTCTTTATATGTGGCTGATAATTTCCCGATATTTGGAGCTCCGAATAGAAATTTAAAAAGTGTGCTCTCCTAATTTGCCTGCAACAGGCACACCTTGTTATGTATACAACCTTAGTAACCTGTATTAAACCGCCACCAGAGGCCATGCCTGTTGGAGTCTCAAGGGCTCCTAGCATTCCTTGGGAGCAATGTCGATAAGCAGGCCTCCCACGCTGCACCAACACTCTGGATTTTGAATAAAGGAGCTAAGGTCCCACTTACTCATGTCTACAGTACTCAGTTACATTACTTTATTATGAGTTTAACAACTGGCGACGAGATAACGAACAATCAAGCGAAAATGCAGAGAACTGCTAGTACCCTGGAAAAATTCTCAGAAGGTGATGATTGGGAGGCCTTCCTGGAGTGAATCGAGCCAAACTTCATGGCCAACAAGCTGGAAGGGAATGAGAACGCTGCTAAATGAAGGGCGATCCTCCTCACCCTCTGTGGGGCAACATCCTATGACCTCATGAAGAATCTTCTAGCTCCGATGAAACCAACAACTAAATCGTATGAAGAACTATGTGCGCTGGTCTGGGAGCATTAAATTCGAAGGAAAGCGTTCTGATGGCAAGGTATCGATTTTACAGATGTCAATGGTCTGAAGGCCAAGAAGTGGCGAACTATGTCGCCGAACTCGGGCCCCTTGCAGAACATTGCGAATTCGAGAGATTCCTTGAGCAAATGCTCCCTGTTTATGGAGCTGCTAGTGTCTCTCTCTTTATGGCACTTTCAATTTTCCTGTTTCTGAAGCTCCAGTTTGGCGATTTTAGGAGCTCAAAATCCCTTGTTAACAGAGCAAATAATTTTCCTGCAGTTGGAGCTCGCTGGTAACTGCACTGGTTTGGGTCAACTCTCCTAATACCCATTTCCTGACCTTGATTTTAGAGATCCATATTGCCCCATTTCTGGATCTCCTAATTCCCCTCTTTCTTCAGCATTCTTATAATTCCGCCGAGTTTGGAGACCTGGGCTCAGAGGTCATGGAGTGAGATCAGTAAGTAGCGAGAGAAAATAGGGTCAGGCGTCAGATATTGGGGACAATTCAGCTATATATAGATCGTTGCACTAAGACACGTAATAAGTACAACTGGGAGCTCCAGCAACATGGAGAACTAGGAGCTCCAGGAACAGGGGAATTCGCTTGGTACAGCGAAATTAGCTGCAGCTAAAGAGGAATTAGGTTTAGAAAGGAGAGTTGGAGAAAGACACAGGTAAATAAGCTGTTCATGCAGTAGGAGGATTTAGAGAGCGAACCACAAGCAAAATAATTCTGAGCTATATATATATATCGTGGAAATGGTAGCCACCTAAAAAGCACAATTAGGTGCTGCGTAAATAGCGCAATTTGGAGCCCCAGAAACACGGAATGAGCTTTCCTTAAATACAAGAATTAATTCCAGAAACACCAGAATGAGAAAAATGACGTCCAGAAATCTGTTAAAATATGTCAAGACAACCAATGAGAAAGGAGATTCTTTAATCCGTACAAGAATATTGGAAATCACCAAAAAAAACTTCAGACTGTAATAGTAATAATAGTTTAAAAATTAAAAAACTTAGAATAAAATTGAAAAATAAATCTAGGCATTTTTAAACCAGGATCAATTGACCAGAACTTTTAAATTTAAGCGATTTTTTAAAGCCATTTCAAATATTTATATAAATCATTCTGCTGGTAAATGACCTTACTGCTTTTACCAAGTACAAGTGTTTGCTGGGCAGTAGTTGGGCAAATAGCCCAATCCTGCACCAGCGAAAGGAAATTTACAGCGATCAGTCATGGAGAAACTGGACATATCGCAAATTCTGTTGCTTTTTTTCCCTCATCCAAATGCTGAAATCGCAGAAAGGCACTTGCGACAACGTGCGCTGTGCCTAGGCCGTCATAGGACCGGTTAAATCCAGCCCATTGTCTTTTGGATGATGTCACCGAGGTACAATATGTAGATGGAGATAAGGAGGGGACAAGCACGGAGATAACAACGCCTCAGTTACTGAGGGTTAAAGGAAGTTGCCACCAGCTCGAGCGGTCCAGTCTGATCACTCAATATGGAACACTGACCGTGCTGGGACTGGGGAGTTGAGTCAGCACATTAAACTGCTGAAGCGGCTGTGCTTCCATTGGTCAGTGGGGCAAGCTCAGGTGGAGCGGCCTAAGGGGTCCAAAGCATGAGGAAAGGAAGAGAGGCGTGAATGGAGGGGGCGGGGGGCAGAAATATTCACATTCTATCAGGAGTGCACGTTGCCGAAATCTCTTGCTGCACCACCAATTGCAGCACGATCCAAGCCCGAGTTCAGCCGACTCCTGCGCAGGCTCATGCGCTATTCCTCGGACAACGAATTACTCACTTCACCCGAAATAAGCTCAAGCACCGGAGACCAGAACCTTACAGGAACGATCTTTATTAAGTATATCAAAAAGCGTTAAACAAAAATAATTAATTCGATTACCACATTTTGCCACCCTAGGCCACTTACTGCCCGGAAGAAGAATGAGTGAAGCATCACACTGACATGCTGAGACCCAGCTTGGCCCAGCATCAGAGAATTAAACTTCAGGCATAATCTGTTACCTCTCGGGCGCTGGTCCGTTTTCAAAGCTCCGCCCGAGGGAACAGTTCCGCGGCCTGGTTGGGGGTTGGAGACAATAAAGCGGACCGGAATCATTCAGGTAACGAAAGTTGGAGCTTCACACCGACTGGAGCCCCGGCAGCCGAGGAAAAACTGACACATGCAACAAACATTTCAGAGAGGACATTGGAATAGACCGAACTGAGCAACGACAAATGTATACGGATCAGGAATTTCCGGCTGTGCACTTTTCACCGATCCCGGTTTCCACAATCACCAGCGAGCCTGTTCACCGGTGAAGTTGAAGGGGAAAGACAAAGGCGGATTTCAGTCTGAAGACAGTGGTATGTTTCCAGTTACACTTTTTCTCCCTCCCCCCCACCCCGCTAATAATGTGTCCCGGACACACCACCCGGCCACCTGCCGACAGTACCGAATCAGTTAGCAAGACCTGGGATCTTCCCGTTCATGTCTCAATGGCTGTATCTCAGCCACTGGGAGAACTGATAAATCCAGGCTTTGATCGTAAACTGCGCTCTCTAGTTATTTCAGTCCAGTTTACATCGTGTGCCCTCCACACCGCGAGGATATAAGCTGCAATTTCTACATTCATTTGTGGGTGCAGCCCAATCAGGCAGACGAACAATGAGGAACAGTCCGGACTTGTTGTTCACCCCACCACCACCACAATAGTCCGTTAGCAACAAGACTCCAATCCCAAGGATCCTGCTGGGAAACGGAAGTTTCCTCCATCTCGGTGCCCAGAGCTGGGAGCCATTAGTTTGAAACATCCCACAGCTCAGACGCTGGACGTTTGCCTCGGTGTCAGATTCAAATTCAGCCCAGAATTGCCGGAGACTGCGCCCGCCTCTAAGATCACTGAGATGTGAGCCTCAAATCAATTCTCAGTGGTCACAGCCCTGCCGCGGGCTCTGGTCCCAGCGCTCAGATTCACATGCCAGCTCAGGCACTCAGTTATTGAGGTCGGGCAGTGCGTGAACTGGGCGTGTCCAGAAATTATCCAACAGGCCAGTGTTTGGGGAAAAAAAGGATATATAGATTAGGGGAGGGGGTCAATCAATGCTTAAATTGGCTCGGATTTCATTTTTTAATGAACATAAAACTATGGGCAGAGAGCCAGAGAAGTGCCGTGGTGTGGGGGCGGAGAGCGGGCCTCCAGGGTCGAGAGAAGCGTTGACTGTGGTACCTGATGTCTCCTTGTGCCTGGCCCGCCTGTGGCCTCTCGGTTGTGCGCGAAGCGCATCAATGCACTCAGCCATTGAGATAAACTGCACAACAGCCGTGCCCTCGCACTCCCTTTTCTTGGGGCAAGACAGCTTGAAAGGTTTAGGCACCATGCATCCTCGGATTGCGTGTCTGGAATGAGAGTAGCATTAGTGCAGAATCTCAAGCTCCCATCCTACTCTCTTCTCAATCCCAGGGTCAATATCAATACATACAATGCCTAGCACCTCCTCCAGGGTTACAATCCATCTGATGTACATTGCCCAGAAATTAAGCCAGTGCTCCAGAGGAGGTCCAAGCAGAGCTCTGAACAATCAGTAACTTCCATTCTCGGCCATCACTTAAAATTTGTCTTTTGTACTTCCCACTGGTTTAATGATATCTGCTCATGGGTCCCCCTTTATCTACAGCTTCAGTTCCTAGCTTCTAACCAAACACAGAAATAGTGATCCAACGTTCTCGGGATTTAAAGTAGATACTCTCACACTTCCCACATTCAACGCCATCTTGGCAGTTTTGCAGCCTTAATTTAACGGCCTTTTGAAACTTAATTGCTCCCATATACATTACTTACTGTGCCAGCCAACTTGCTGGCATGAGCAAACTTGGATATATGGCTGTGTGTCGGCCGGTGCGGACACTATGGGCGTGAAATGGCCTCCTTCTGCAGTGTAAATTTCTATTGCTTCATCTAAGTCATTGAAAGTGAAAAGCTGAGGCCCCAGTACAGATCCCTAGGAGGACTACAAATCATATCCTGCCAATTGCAGTAGATGGACAGTATCGCTGTCCACTAACCAATGTTTTACCACTGGCAACAGGTTGCCTTCGAGTCCATGCACTGTCATTTATTCCCAGAGTCTAGTTCGTGAAACATTAACGAATGCCCATGATTATTACATGTATTCCACAGCACAGAAAGGGGCCGCACAGCCCTGATGCTCGATGCTACACAAGTGCGTCCTTCCACCCAATTCACCGAACCCAACACATAGAATCTTATATTCCTTTCACCCATGTTAATTGCATCTATGTTACTTTCCTCAAATGCTCCCCATCGTATCCAGTTCCACATTCTATCCACCAAGTAGTTTCGCAATCTTTATTGGTTAATTATTGACCATCATATATTATGATGGTTTTGGATTCTCCACAAACCACCATATTTCTAATCTAGTCTTTCAAAGACCTTCATTCGTTTTTGAAATATTTCCTCGGATCACCTCAGTGCCCCACCCCGTTCAAGCGGTTGTGACGGATCATTTATGCAAAGACTGTTGTATAACATTATGAGGGGCCTCGATAGAGTGGATAGGAAGGATCGAATTCCCGTCGAGGGCCCAACATGCAGGGGCCATAGATTTAAAGTAATTGGTAGGAGATTTAGAGAAGATACGATGGGAATGTGTTCCTCCAGAGGGTGCTGGGGGTCTGGAACTCCCGGCCTGAAAAGGTGGTCGAGGCAGAAACGCTCACCTCTTCTATAAAGTACTTGAGAGCGAGAGAGCGAGAGAATATAGGGGCCGGGGGGGGAGAGAGGAGAAGTTATGCTGCGGGTGCACAAATCCCTGGTTAGACCATATCGGGAGTAGTGTGCATAGTTCTGGGCACTACACCTTGATATATTGGCCTGGCCAATTTTACCAGATTGAAAACTGGACGCAAACTGTTAAATTACGAGGAGATATCACAAACTAACACGTGGAATTTATTCCAGAGTGGACAAGTGCAGTCAGCCTGTTTACCTGCTCCAGCAATAGCGAAATGCATCATTGCTTCGTTGAGCTGTGTTCTCCAATCTCCTTTTACAATCGAACGATTGTGGTCATTCCTGTTCCTCGAAGCTTATTGGCTTCCAGTATTCCTTGCGCGTCCTGGGGAGCAAAGGCAAGCAGAGATGGCAGTTTGTTCATCCAGTCCATAAAACAACAAGAGTTAGACTGCCAGTACTTCAACACAAGTCAACCTCCCAGTGCGAATGAAAACTTTATAGCTCCTCACGACCACCGGATGTCCAAAGCGCTTTACAATTAAGTACTTTCGAAGTCTGGTTACAGTTGTAATGTGGGAAACGCGGCAACCAATTTTCGCACAGCAAGCTCCCACAAACAGCGATGTGTTAGTGACCAGATAATCTGTTTGTTACATTGATTGAGGATAAACGTTGATCTGCTAAATATTAATCCCCAGACACCGGGGATAACAACCCCTGCTCGTAAAGAGTCTCAGCGGATCCTTTCTTGCCACTCCTTCCCCCTACAAAAGTGGCGGATTAAGAAAAGCACCCCAACCCCAGGAATTTGCACAGGTACCAGGACCTGAACTATTAGGGTGCATCACTTCAGGTAATGTGAATCAGTTCCCAGCTCGTATCACAGAATCATAGAATGGTTACAGCGTGGAAGGTGGCCATTCGAGCCCATGGCAAATCAGCTAATCCTGTTAAGTCCTATTTCGGGTGGTCAGCTGCATTCGACAACAATCGAGTCAGATACCTTTAATCTTTACGTCTTTATTGAAGCAGCTTCGGACCTGTTACCAAACTGCCAGCACAGAGTCTACAGATTCTGAGGCAGGCAGACAAAAGGTCTGCCTATCCTTACAGACGCATCCTTTTTATTCTTACAAACTAGAGGAGGTATGGCCCGCTTCATCAATCACAGTGTGTTACTAGGGCTTCAGGAATTGATAGCCCGTTTATCTTTAGAGCACTTTATACTTTTACGAGCGGAATAGCCCAGCTTAATCACACGAAGCAAATGTGCACCTCATCAAGTCATGGCCATCAACCCTTGTTTATCAGTGATGGTCACACAAGCTACTTTGTCCACTACTTTCTCACAGGAAACTAATTCTGTCTTTTCTTATTTTCTTATTGATTCGTAGAACCATTTTATTAACCCTTTCATGATTCTTCCACCTACATTCACATTCCCTCCTGTTATCATTCCATGATAACTTCTCATTTATATGTTTACTCTCAATTGTGTGCACGGCCCGGTACTCCCTGCCTCAACGTGCTGGCCAGTCACGCGGTTTCAGGAGTCCCAGTTGCTTAGATCAAATAATGCCCCATGTTATTGCTAAGATCAATTTTTTCCCGACCAGTATGTGTGAAATTATACGAATCCAAGGATGGGTGTTCACACTTATTCCCCAATCCCAGACCTTTCTCCACCAACTCTGACTTTGTAAGTCTACATCGATATCTTCTTCCAGTACTTTGATTTTAGTTTGCAGTTGGTGGTAGAGCTTTACAGATTGACCCACTCTGAGCCTCAATTCTCGTAATACTGCGGTTAGATGTGGGATAGGGACCTGATCTGGCTCGTCATAATCCTGCAAATGATCGCGGAGCTGATCGGTTACATCAATAACTTCAGGCTTCCGGCGCCTAACCTGTGTGATATGCGCTTGCCCGATCGCGACAGGTCGTAGTGGCATAAAGCAAAAGTTTGGCTGTGGTATAGGGCACTGCAGGTCATTTGGGTCCCTTGTCTTACTTCTACACAGGCATCCACACTCTGGCAAGAGGTGATGCCCGTGTTTGAGTCGTGAAGACAGGAATAATTGGACTGCTTTGTGAGACAAATCTGGTTAACGGGCACGTCCACTTTTGGGCACCCGAATCCTGTACCATTCCAACACTGTGGGTACCCATCCTTCCCAGACCTTGTGGTGTTTAGGCAGGTGGCTGTGGTGCCTCAGCCATCGGAATATGTGAAGGTAATGTTTTCGGCGGGCGGGGTATCATTGTATCCTCGTATGTAAAGACTGGGATCCATAACCGGGGTTGGGGTAAACAATTCAGTAACCGACATAACAGGGTAGCATACAACCGACTCTGGCGCGAATAAGATCTTATGAGTCCTCAGAAATATATTATGATCTTTCCCCAGTTGCCCTTGCACGTTCATTTTCCTCCTTTGCCCTGTTACTGATTCCAGGGATTGGTCCTTTGAATCAACTAAGTCATCTTCAGGTTGATCAGGTCAAACAAAGTCCTCAGGGCAAACAAAGTCCATTTCACATTCCCTGAACCGGCATGGCAAATTCCATCGGTCTTTGCCCTGTAGAGTCACCTGTCGATCAACTTGTGAGAGTATACCCGTACGGGATTTTATTTTAGTCATGGTCCATGATTCGAGATCGTCTGGTGTCCTGGTCCCACATTGTACTATATCTCCCGTACAGAGGCGGAGAATTTGCTCTCGTGAGCCATCGGTAGGGCAGCTGAGTAGTCGTCCCCCTGTTTTTGTTACTGTTATCAGCAGGATCACGACTCCTAGCAGCAGAGTTCCGTGCATTCTTTCAATCCTGAAAGACAAAGGGGCTTACAAACCGTCATATTACTATCGTGGCCACCAAGGCCTCATGTTATGCCTAAATACCTAAAAGCAGGACAAGCAATCATATGATAATTAGATTAATTAAAATTATGGCTTAAAATTACGGCTAAAACGGTTACGGAACGACGGGAATGAACGTATTATGGCACTTCAATTATTAGACCACACTTCAATTATTAGTCCACGTCTATCTCCACTCCCGCCTTTTGATTACCGCCGGTAATCAATTTGCAATGATGCATGTGCACCCACGCAAATCTACCTTCCACCTTTACAGCGGTGGGCTGGTGAGTAAGACCTGAAATGGACCATCCCATCGGGGCTGGAGATGATGTCGCGTCCAATTTTTGATGAGGACGAAGGATCCGGGCTCGATAGGGGATGATCCGTGAGAAGAGGGACGGTCATCATAAGCGGCGCGAACCTGTGAATGAGAGGCTCGCAATGGCTTAGTTAGGGCTAACACATAGGTAGTCATCTTCTCAGTCATGTGATGAAAGTAAACGGCAACTGGAGAATAGTGGTCCCAAGGGGTGCGAAGAGTCTGCCGTACACGATCTCGGCCGGGGTGAGACGCGTCGTCCCTGCGGGGGTGGAGCGAATCTGAAAAAGAGCTACAGGTAACAATTTTAACCAAGTCGACCCTGTTTGAGAGGTCAGTTTAGCTAACTTGGTTTTAAGAGTCTGGTTGGTTCGCTCGTCCAGACCCGCTGCCTGGGGGCGATAGGCACAATAGAGTTGCTGAAGTATCCCTAACTGTTGGCACAATTCCTTGTTTACAGCTGCAATGAAATGGGGTCCATTATCTGAGCTAAGACGACTGGGAACCCCGAAGCGAGGGATAACTTCCTTCAGCAATATCTTAACAACAGTATAGGCTCTATTATCCGTAGTAGGATAAGTTTCAATCCATTTACTAAAAACATCAACAATAACCAACACATATTTATAACACTGACAGCATGGCAATTCTATATAGTCCATCTGCAAAGTCTCGAAGGGTCCGGCTGGCAAGGGTTTTTTACGTAATTAACATGGTGCCCCCCTTCCAGGATTATGGCGTTGGCAGGTAAGGCAATGAGAAATAATATTCTGCGCAAACATTTGGAGGCTAGGATGCCACCATGTCTGGAGGAGCAGGCCACTAGTGGCTTTTGCTCCACAATGTGTGGTGTAATGAACACATTCAATTACCCAAAGGGCCAATTCATCGGACATACAAGTTTGATCAGCAGGTGTGATCCACAACCCGGAGGCAGTATCATATTTACAATCAAGATCGTTCCAAAGTTGTTTTTGTACAGCAGGAGCGCCCTCCTGTAGGCGAAGTACCTCTTTGATGGTTGGCATTGGCTTTTCAGGGGCCGACAAGCTCGGTTTAGAGCTGGACGTCTGCCTCATCATTCGGGGCACAACAATCTGCTGACTCCATGCAGCACACTTAGCCGCCTCGGCAGCAAGGCGGTTTCCGATGTCGATTGGAGAGAAACCGGCAGTATGAGCGGAACATTTAATAACAGCGATTTGTCGAGGGAGCAGAAGAGCAAGTAATAGGTCAGACACAAGCACTTGGTTCGAGATTGGCGTACCGGTTGAAGTTAGGAATCCTCGGTTTTTCCAGAGCTGGCCGAAGTCGTGGACAACCCCAAAGGCATAATGGGAGTCAGTGTAGATATTGACTCGGAGATCCTCTCCTAAAATACACGCACGGGTGAGGGCAAAAAGTTCTGTTTGCTGAGCGGAAAGGGGGACCTGGAAGGCTCCAGACTCGAGAGTCGTTCCTTCTTGACTGACAACAGCATAACCGGAAATGCGGGTTCCTTCCTTGTCGATGGAGGAACTGCCATGAGTGAACATAACGAGGTCAGGGTTTAACAGAGGGGTATCTGAAAGGTCGGAGCGAGGGCTCGTGTCCTCGAGGACTGAGTGCAGACAGTCATGATCCGGCTTAACAACATATTCTGTCTTTACTTTAGTCAGCAGTGAATCTTTTAGCTCAACTGTCGGACCGTCCTTCCAAAAAGCTTTGACTGCTCGAGACATTTCCTGAGTTGTGGCGTCACACCAGTCAAGATTATTGGTCCTTATTGCAGTAGCAACTGTTCCAGGAAGGCAGTTCATTAACATAGAACAAAACTGAGGAGAGGGTTGTCCCCTAGAAAACGCCTGGTCTCCTGACTGGGTTCCATATACTTCCTTAAATCTCTCTAAAAATTCCTCGGCTGTCTCGCCCTTCTTTGGTTTCATGTCCAAGACTTTGGTAATATCGACAGGTTTTCGCAGAACTACGTGTACAGCATCCAGAATCATCGTCTCTCTGTCCTCGTTATTCGCGGGTGCTGCTTCTAAGGCTTCGTGAGTTTGATGTCCTAAGGCTTCCTGAAATCTGGTCCATTCAGAACCAGTAAGTACCTGTTGTACCAGAGACCAATGGTCCCTTGAGTCTGCTTGATAGACTCTAATGGTTCGTGACAAAAATTCAATGAACCGTTGAGGACAGGTATTTTTATTCGGGGCACTGGTTAATATGGACATAAGTTCATGAGGTTTCCAAGGTAACCACAATTGTATCATAGCAGGTGGTGGCACATTCGGGCCCCCATCCACAACAGGCGCTGCTGGTGCCAACGCGCGAGGGTTAGGGACAGTTCTGACGGGCAGCTGTTTCGGCGCACATTTCTTCAGGGTTCTTGGTGTCTCCCCGTCATTGTCCCCTTCAACATCACCAACCCATCCCGACTCTGAATCTGTCCCAGTGTCTGACCCTGACATTATCACATCATCCTCATCCGTAGGGGTTAATTTCCCCTTTTTCCCTTTACCACTACGTCGTTAATTTCTTTCAAGCCGTTGTAATTTCCTTATTTCCTGTTCAAATTGACGCCGTCTTTGAACCTGGCTTCTAATCCCCTCTGCAACGGATCGACAGAAAACCTCATCATCAGACTTAGTTCCCCAAGACTGTCGTTCTATATTAGACACATTTTCTAAACTGGGATAAATGAGTGTTGCAGCAGCAGTGGCGCCCGGTGTTGGGACATTAGGACCGGGGTAAGGGGGTGGTAGAACTCCGTTCGTCTGTAAATTTTGCACCGGCACATTTACTGCCACAGCCGCGTCAGCCAAGGCATTAACATCGGGTTGTGCCCTCGGACGAGGCGGGGGAGCCCCTGGAGTCATATTCTAATTATCCCATTTATTGTCCTCGTCAGCCCCTTGCATGCCAAGACCAGCCATTGAACTACGTAGTTCAGTTAAAGATTCCTTGTTTGTTCTATTTCTCTTTTCCTGTGCACATTCCTTTCTTTAAATTTCTAATGACTTAGGGATTCCCGCATCGGTTAATTCCTGCCTTGAGAGCATTCTCCTACCAACTCGCCAGAATATTCTTATCTTTTTCATCCTGACAATGTTTGCGCCAGATTTCAATCAATTCTTACTCTTTTTCCTGATTTCCTTTTTCCAAATTAATTCTTGGGCGCGTTTAATTGTTTCTAAATCACTTGAACCCCCTAATGGCCATATGTCTGAACCTAATTTCTGATTCAAACCTCCCGACAATTGTCTGAGTTGCTCGTTTTTATCTGGGTGTTTATTACCCACGATAAAACTTATCTTAACCTAGGTATTCAACGTTTTGATGGACTCATTAAGTGAGACAATTTCAAATCAGTTATTCAACGTTTTGACGGACTCATTAAGTGAGACAATTTCAAATCAGTTATTCCTTTTCTCTCTATTCCTTTTCTCTTTATTCCTATTCTCTTTATTCCTTTTCTCTTTTAACGTTTGACGGACTTCTTATGGTAGACAATTTCCAGATCAACCTACACCTTCGTCATTTTAACAGACCACCATTGTGGACAATTCCAAATCTATTCCTTCGTAACTTTAACGGACCACCATCGTGGACAATTCCAAATCTATTTTTTCCTGGGGTAATCTGACAACTGACCACGGGCGATCCCGTCAACAATTAATTGAACAGTGGTGAAAGATCCGCGACCAGAACTTAGACAGGAGGAAAACAAAGTGGCAATTTAGCTAAATATACTCACTTTGGGGCCCATTTCCTCTGCCGCGTCCCATCTGTAGGATATCAATGATTCAGCCACTTCCAATGGAGAGTTTTTGGGATCCCACTTCTGACACCAAATGTTAAGTCCTATTTCGGGAGGTCAGCTGCATTCGACAACAATCGAGCCAGATACCCTTAATCTTTACGTCTTTATTGAAGCAGCTTCGGACCTGTTACCAAACTGCCAGCACAGAGTCTACGGATTCCAAGGCAGGCAGTCAAAAGGTCTGCCTATCCTTACAGACGCATCCTTTTTATTCTTAACAACTAGAGGAGGTATGGCCCGCTTCATCAATCACAGTGTGTTACTAGGGCTTCAGGAATTGATAGCCTGTTTATCTTTAGAGCACTTTATACTTTTACGAGCGGAATAGCCCAGCTTAATCACATGAAGCAAATGTGCACCTTATCAAGTCATGGCCATCAACCCTTGTTTATCAGTGATGGTCACACAAGCTACTTTGTCCACTACTTTCTCACGGGAAACTAATTCTGTCTTTTCTTATTTTCTTATTGATTCGTAGAACCATTTTATTAACCCTTTCATGATTCTTCCACCTACATTCACAATCCCACTCCCCAGCCCTTTCCCCATAGCCCTGCAATATGTTTCCTTCAGATACTTGGCCATCTCCCCTTTGCACAAGAAGAGTTTTTCTCCACCATCCTTTCAGGCAGTGCAATTCTGGTTCTTAACCACTCGCTGCATAAAAATGTTTTACATCATCTTTTGGTTCTTTTGCCAATCACCTTGAATGTATCCTCTGGTTCTCGCCCCATCTGCCAATGGGAACAGTTTCTCTATCCACTCTGTCCAGACCCCTCATGATTGAACACTTAGCAAATCTTTTCTATTCAAAAAAGAGAACCACCCCAGCTTCTCCAGACTATCGATGTAACTGAAGTCCCTCATCCCTGGAATCATTCTCGTAAATCTTTTCTATACCTTTAAAAAAGGTCTTCACATCTTTCCTCAAGTGTGGTTTCCAGAATTTGACAATGCTCCAGTTGGGGCCGAACCAGTGAACAGATTAATTATAATTTTCACTTGTCCTCATACCTCTATGAAGTCCAGGATCCGGCAAGCCTTTTAACTGCTTTTTCAACCTGCCCTGCTACATTCAGCGATTTATGCACACGTCTCTGCATGCACCCCATGTAGGATTGTACAATTTACTTTACATGTGCTTCACTCATTATTCCTACCAAAATACTTCATTTCACGTGAGTTAAATTTCATCTGCCGCGTGTCTTCCCACTTCACCAGCCTGTCCATGTCTTCTTGAAGTCGATCACTATCCTCCACACATCACTTTACTTCCAAGTTTTGTGCCGCCTGAATTTTGAAATAGTGCCCTGTAACTGAAGTCCAAGTCATTGATATACATCAAGAAAAGCAGTGGAACGTGGACCAACCCCTGGGGAACACCACTGTATACCTTCCTCCAGTCTAACCCACCATTCAACTCTGCTGTTTCCTGTCACTTAGCAACTCTGTATCCAGACTGCCACTGCCCGTTTTATTCAATGGGCTTCAACTTTGCTGGCATGTCTATTATTTGGCACTTTGTCAAACATCTTTTGGAAATCCATGTACATTAACCGCATTATCCTCATGAACCCTGTTGCATCAAAAACTTGATCAAGTTGGTTAAACACGATTTGCCGTTAAGTCTGTGCTGGCTTTCCTTAATTAATCCACCCCAGTTAATTGTCTACGATTACTGTTTCTAGAAGCTTCCCTATTACCAAGGTTAAACTGAATGGCTTGTATCCGTTTGGTTTTCAACACTGGCTTAACATTTTCAATTCTCCAATACTCTGTCAGCCTTCCCAATACCTCATTTTTTCAATCATATCAAGTCTCACCACTATCCTCTTTCACTAGGTCTATGACAGCATCCTCTTCCTTGGTGAAGACAGATACAAAGTATTAATTTAGTACCTGGCCATACCTTCTGCCTCCATGCACATGTCTCTTTGGTCCCTAATTTTCAACATCCTCCTCACTACCCAGTTACTATTTGGATGCTTAATGACTTTTGGATTAACTTACGTTGGCTGCCATTTTATTCTCACCCTCAAATATGAGCTTTGTATATAGCCAGATGATCATATATTTGCAACTTAACATCCGTCATGTGTTCTGATTCATCATTCTATTTTGTCATCCAGGGAGCTCCGAATTTAGTTGTCCTACCTCCCTCTTTCCTCCCGCATCCCCGCAAACCTTGTGGAATGTACTTCAAATGTACCTGAACTATTTCCTCTTTAATGCAGCCCATTGTTCTTTGCCTGCTAATCTTTTGATTCCAATTGATCAGTTCTCGTCTCACTGAAATCAGTCTTCCCCAGTTAAACATTTTTACACGAGATTGTTCAGTCCTTTTCCATAGCTAATTTGAGCATATGATACTATGATCGCTGTTCCGTAAATGTTCACCCATTTGACCCACCTCGTTTCCCCAGAAACAGATCCAGCCTCATCGGATGGAACCGATTATCCTGAAAACACATCAGAAATGTATCCTCTTCTCTGCCCTTTATATTACTATAATTCACTCATTATGATTGTATGTCCTTCCCCAATATTACTACTCTACATTTGTACCTCCAATTGTGCTGGCCCATATATTTCCCACTATTTGATTGTCCATAGAATACGCATCGGGTGATCATTCCGAAGCTAAATATAGGGCCACTTACGTTGTATTATTGGGAGGGAAATAATTCCTCCAGCATAGAGTGAAGGCTCACGCCATCAGACTGAGTGAGACCAGCTCAGAGTGCTGTAGATTTGCCGAGCTCATGTTACCCATTAGTGAGGCTATGACAGCTAGTTTAGTTCTGAACTTCAAAAGCACCGGGTCTGTTATCTCAATCACTTCTACTCGTCCCACTTCCTCACCTCCCCGCCCCCAGCGTCACCGGAAGGTCGCTAGTTTCTTTTTACTTATTTGACCTTCATGGGATTGAGCCTCACGCAGTGGGCAGCAAGTACCAGGAGCGAGCACCTCAGATTCGCCAGACCAGCAGCATCAGTCGGAGGTACTGACGCAACTTAAACCATTACCTATTCCCCAAAGAGAAAATGGATTTCGAGTACATCCAATCATCAACACTCCAAGTATAGTGAGCCTGAAGCGATCGGAAGGGGCAGGAATCTCAGGTGCAGACCAAGGCATGAAGCTCCGGCCGTTTTGTAATTTAGACATCAATTATTGCTGTTAGTTGTGCCTTTACCCATGGAGTCGCTAGAAGAAGCAGCGTGAAAAGAATTTACACAGACCTCGAATATTATACACAAATCCGGATGTAGCTCTGGAACAAAGGAGGTTTGATGTGCGAGAGGAGCAGCTAGCACGGGTGACAACAGCAGATGGATGCTGAATGTGGCGTGACTGGATTCGTGTAAATCAGAATTATATCAGGTTTTGGCCCATCGTTTCAGTGCCGGCCAAAAAAAGCTATGCAACCTAACCCACATCCCAGCTCTTGGCCTGTAGCCTTGTCGGTTCAGCAAGTGCACATCCAAGTACAAGTGTTGAGGGTTTCTGCCTCTACCACCCTTTCAGGCAGCGAGTTCCAGATACCCCCATCACCCACTTGGTGAAACAAAGTTATCCTAATCCTCGTTCCAATTACTTTAAATCTATACCCCCTGGTTATGGAATCCTCTGCCAAGGGAAATAGATCCTTCCTTTCCATTGTATATAGGCCCGTCAGTAACGTACACCTCCAGCTTCCCTCGTTCCAAAGAAAAAACCTCAGCCATCCAATCTTTACTCAGCTAAAATTATCCAGTCCTGGCAACATCATCGGAAATCTCCTGTGTAACCTATCTAGTGCAAACGCGATTTTTCTGTTATGCGATGACCAGAACTGTATGCAGTGCGCTCGCTGTATGGGTGGGGGTTGAGGTGGGGAGATTTTCTCCCTGGTCCCCATCAAAACTACGGCATTGTCAAAAGCAGACGTTGCAATAAGAGCCTTGCCATTGGACTGCTGGTCCGATTCTTTAAGCTAGAGTTAAGTCATAGGGGAATCTGGATACTGAAGTAATAGCGGATGCATTGACAGTCATTTTCCAACATTCCATAGACTCTGGATCAGTTCCTATCGAGTGGAGGGTAGCCAATGTAACCCCACTTTTTAAAAAAGGAGGTGAGAAAAAACAGCGAATTATCGACCGGTCAGCCTGACATCAGTAGTGGGTAAAATGATGGAGTCAATTATTAAGGATGTCATAGCAGCACATTTGGAAAGAGGTGACATGATAGGTCAAAGTCAGCATGGATTTGTGAAAGGGAACTCATGCTTGACAAATCTGGAATTTTTTGAGGATGTTTCCAGTAGAGTGGACAAGGGAGAACCAGTTGATGTGGTATATTTGGACTTTCAGAAGGCTTTCGACAAGGTCCCACACAAGAGATTAATGTGCAAAGCTAAAGCACATGGGATTGGGGTTAGTGTGCTGACATGGATTGAGAACTGGTTGTCAGGCAGGAAGCAAAGAGTAGGAGTAAATGGGTCCTTTTCAGAATGGCAGGCAGTGACTAGTGGGGTACCGCAAGGTTCTGTGCTGGGGCCCCAGCTGTTTACATTGTACATTAATGATTTGGACGAGGGGATTAAATTTAGTATCTCCAAATTTGCAGATGACACTAAGTTGGGTGGCAGTGTGAGCTGCGAGGAGGATGCTATGAGGCTGCAGAGTGACTTGGATAGGTTCGGTGAGTGGGCAAATGCATGGCAGATGAAGTATAATGTGGATAAATGTGAGGTTATCCACTTTGGTGGTAAAAACAGAGAGACAGACTATTATCTGAATGATAACAGATTGGGAAATGGGGAGGTGCAACTAGACCTGGGTTGGCGTGCAGGTACAGCAGGTGGTTAAGAAAGCAAATGGCATGTTGGCCTTCATAGCGAGGTGATTCGAGTACAGGGGCAGGGAGGTGTTGCTACAGTTGTACAGGGCATTGGTGAGGCCACACCTGGAGTATTGCGTGCAGTTTTGGTCTCCTAACTTGAGGAAGGACATTCTTGCCATTGAGGGAGTGCAGCGAATGTTCACCAGACTGATTCCCGGGATGGCGGGACTCACATATCAAGATAGATTGGATCAACTGGGCTTGTATTCATTGGAGTTCAGAAGAATGAGAGGGGATCTCAGAAAAGTTTAAAATGCTGACGGGTTTAGACAGGTTAGATGCAGGAAGAATGTTCCCAATGTTGGGGAAGTTCAGAAACAGTGGTCACAGTCCAAGGATAAGGGGTAAGCAATTTAGGACTGAGATGAGGAGAAACTTCTTCACCCAGAGAGTGGTGAACCTGTGGAATTCTCTACCACAGAAAGTTGTTGAGGCCAATTCACTAAATATATTCAAAAAGGAGTTAGATATAGTCCTTACTACTAGGGGATCAAGGGGTATGGCGAGAAATCAGGAATTGGGTACTGAGGTTGCATTTTCAGCCATGAACTCATTGAATGGCGGTGCAGGCTCGAAGGACCGAATGGCCTACTCCTGCACCTAGTTTCTATGTTTCTATGTTTATATGAACAAGCCCAGTTCAGACCGACGTGTTTGTTGCAACTTACATGAGAAATGTGGAAGTTCGAGACACCGTCACCTTGGGCTTCCAGGGAACCGCCACATGACCTCTATAGCTCGATTGTTGGTCTGTAGCAATCCTGCTGGGAGAGAGCAATTAATTTATCAAAGTCATCTTTAGATGATCATCTGCCTGGTGCAATAAGGAAGCATTACACGGAGCAAGTGAAAACATTGGTATTAATCCAAAATCATGGCAATAGCCGAATGGTATTCATGGTTAGTACGGACTGAGCGTTAACTATGAAGATGAGATCATCCACGATGAACTAGAGATTTATTTTCCGGGAAAACTGAAGAGTCTAGAGAAGCAACTGGAGGCGGGAAGAATTACTGCCATGACCAACCTTTCCTCAAAGGCTACACCAAATTGGAGAGCAGATGGTAGAATCCAGGCCGATTTCTGGCGAAAGTTATGGTCAATTGACCGCAGTCCCCGGCTCCGGGGTTGTAACTGGGTATAATTAACAAGGCGAGTCTACAAACTGCTTTGGAGTGGACTGTTCCATTTGCAGCAAGGGAAGTGCGGGAGGTGCCACCAGGGCAAAACCAACTGCCACGATACCCAGAGTAGTATTTGAGACTGCGTGTGCTCTTTTGTAGATCAACCCAGTTCGTCCCACTCCATATCCTTGCAATATTTTATCCTTCCAGTCTTGATCCTATTCCTTATTCAATCTGCCTCTTCCTCGCTATCAGACAGTGCATTCCAAATCCTAGCTAGTCGCTGCTAAAAAAAAAGTTAAGTCACCTCTGGTTTCTTTGCAAATCACATTAAATCTGTGCCCGCGTGGCCCTTCAGCCATTGGAAACAGATCATTTCTAAACCCTTCATAACTTTGAACATCTCAATCAAGTAGCCTCTTGGCTTTCTCTGCTCCAGGGAGAACTAGCTTCTCCAGTCTCAGCTCAAATGGAACCCGCATTCCTGAAACAATGCCTAAAAAAAAAACCTAGTCTGTACCCTCTCCAAAACCTTCAAGTCCTTAACCTGTGACCAGAGGTGGAGACAAGTCTGCACCTGAGGCAGAAGTCGTGTAACTTCCTGGAATGTGCTCCATGCTGCTATTTATAACGCGCCCACGATCCCATATGCTTTATTAAGCTCCCCTGCCACCTTCAATGATTTGTGCACAAGCACCCACAGGTCTCTTCCTGTACTCCCTTTAAAATTGTACCATTAAATATGTATTTTGGAAAGAAAATTCATCACCTCAATTTCATCTACCAAAATGCATCAATTTATGCGTTGAATTTAATCTGCGATGTGTCGGCCCATTCTACGAGTCGGCCTGAAGTCTATTACACTTCGAAGTTCTGAGTCATCTGCAAATTTCGAAATTGTGCATCAAGCCCCAGTAATCATAGTATAACCTTGAGAACTCTGCGTAGCTCTCGTCCAAAAAACAGCTATTCGCCACAACTGAGTGTTCGATCCCATTTGTATCCATGTTGCTCTGTACTTTTAATCCCATTAGGTTTGTTGGCAAAATTGAAGCCAATGTGATATTTATCAAACGCCTTTTTAATGGCCATATACACCAGCAACTGCACAAGCCTCATCCACCCTTTGACCACAAAACAACCAATCACGTTAACAAAATATGATTTGGTCTCAACAAATGCGTGCTGGGTCCATTGACCAAAGTGAATGTTTTTTTCTCTCCAAGATTATGGTTACCAAAAATGTGCCCCATGACCAATGTTAAACTAACTAGCTCCAATTTCTGGGTTTAGCCATTTCCTCTTTCAAAATGGTGTCACATTTGCTATTCAGTCCTTTGGCACCACCCCTGTATCTAAGGATTGGAAAGTCGGGGGCAACACCTCCGCAATTTTGACCCTTACTTCTCAGTAACCGAGGCTGCAGCCCATCTGGACCTTAAAATCTGGACTTACCCCTTTAGTGTCCTTATTTTTAAATCACTTACAGTATCATGGCAATCTCTTTGTTTACTATCGTTTTCCCAAACTGCTAACCTAGTTTTCTACTTCAGCTACACCTTCTGCCTCCACCAATAAATCCCCAACTAGCATATCGGCTTCTGAAAATTCTTGTTGAGTTTGCCTTTGGATTTCTGTTATGTTACCCACTAATCCATTGTCATACTGTGTTTTGACCCTTCTACTTTATATTCATCCTGATCCTCCCTTGTTTATTCAAGCCGACATGGCATAACCTCTTTGAGTCATCCTAAATATAACTCAGTTCACCAAGTAGCTGGGGATGCCCTCCCTTATAGGAATGTGGTCAGAGAACCCAAACTATCTCTTCTGGTCCGCGCATTGCTCAGTTACACTCTTGACTGCAAGTCCTGATTCCAATTTACCCAAGCCAGATCCCTCAATTCGCTAAATAGCCCTCCTGTCTAGATTGCTCCTTGTCCTCTATGTAATCTAGGCTAAACGTTACAATACTACGCCAAATATTAGAGATGCTCTCCAACTGGGACGTCCAGTTAACCCATTCCATTCCCCAGGACTCGATCCAGCAATGCCACCTTCCTCGTGAAATAAACATGCTGATCTAGAAAATGCTCGAGCTCACCAGAAATCCCTCCCTTCTCTGCCGCATTCAATAAAAGGCATCACTATCGTTCATGCGTATCTAGTTCGAAAAAATCTGCCCATGTATCTCTACTATTAAATGACCCATCAAATTTACCAAATAGCACAATAGATCGTTTTTCAACAACTACAACCAAATACATTATGTCTTTGATCCCTCAAGGACATTTCGAATAATATTTTCCTCAGTCATAAATGCTACGTCTCGGATTTTTTCCCTCCCCATCTTGTAGTCAGGAATATGAAGCATGCAACGCTGCCATTTGAGCCAGGTCTCGTTATTTGTGCCTGCAGCTCACTACACTCCGTTCTTACATTTAAACGAACGCCAAACCCGACCTTTGCATTTGTTGCATTTGTATTTCCAACGAGTCAAAGTCCAGCACAGTTCCATTCTTTCATACTACATCTTTATGCACACGCGAATTAGCTTATACCGACCCCTACAGTATTAGTTAACCTGTCGCAAGGATATTGGTCCCAGCTCTATTCTGGTGTAGCCTTTCCATATTGAACAAGTCCCTCCTGCCACAATTTCACAGGAATCGGAGTCCCTCCCTCCAACGCCACGTCTCTAGCCACGCATTAACCTGCAATATTGTCCTATTTCTGCTCACTAGCCCGGATCCCTGGGATAATCTAGCAACCAGTCACACGGGGGCCTGCTTTATAACTGGATACTAGATTACATTGATGGAGTGAACAATCCCTCCCTCAAATCCATGTTGAAACCAGTTCGAGCACCAACTCGACGAACCTAATCCTTCAGCGGAGAATGAGCTCGGACAATTCGGACAGTGCCAGCAGGCAGGATCCCCAGATCTTGGGCCCCACAGTTCATTTCTAAAAGCTCAGAATAAGATTGCAAACAGCTCAATGTGTGGCAGCCCATTAGAACTGGGACGAGATTAATCTCTAGGCTCACATCACAACAGGAGTACCCTTTGCAAGTTCGTCTATTGGCTATAAGTCGCTTTGAGACCTCCAGATCATAACAGATGCAAGTTACTCTTTAAAATCCTTACGGCCAGTAGAAAGAAGATCTTTAGAATAGTGAGGAGACAGTAAAACATCCCGGACACCGAGTGAACCTGCTCCAGACTCGGCCACTAAACCATGGAACTCCGAACAGCTGGATTTTAGAGACCAAGTATAAAGAAAGGTAACTTACCGGACTCAGATCTTCCCATTCGACTCACGACGGCCTTTGGTATGCCACAGTTCCAAGGTTTACAAGGCACAGTTATTTTGGCACCACTCGCCATATCTGCCAGTTTTACGCCAAATGTAAGATCCAATGTGCAGCAAAAGGAATCACTATCAGCTCAGTTCGGAGGTTTACCTGAACGTATCTGGAGGATCCGGTAATATGTCAGTAAATAGAGGGAAGGAGACTAAATGAAGTGAGCTCTGAAATGACGGCGCTACACTCATCCGAATAGCTGGCAAAAGCGGCTTGCCCCAAATCAGAAGGAAACAAGTAGCCGAGACCTGGAGCCTGCCGAAGAAAATCCAACAATATGGTTACCTGCAGCCCAGTCCAGGAGCCCGGCCCAGACCTGGAAAACCCAACATTACGGTTACCTGCAACCCAGGAGCCCGCCCCAGACCTGCAAAACCCAACAATACGGTTACTTGCAGCACATAAATAAAAGATTAGATCGACAGCATTAGCACAGGAAGTGCTCCCGATTCAACGCGAAACATTGTGTTTCCCAACTAGAGACAGAAGGAAACGATAAACTGAGCTCAGGGACAGAAAAAATAATCATCCGTTCACTAAAATGTTGCTCTTTCTCAACTCCGGAGACCTTCAGGAAGAGTGCCATTCAGCTGCTAATGACCGCAGCTCCTATACTGGGAATCTAACCGTGAATTGACCAATCAAATCTCACTTTTAATCAATTTCTCATTGGTCGGCCCGAGTGGCCACTGACCCTAGATTTCTGGTGGCACTTCAATCCCACGCTCCAGATCTTTGGGCTTCCTGTGCGGAGGGGAGTGGGCAGGTTGCAAGGCCTTCTCGTGAGACTACTCCTGGGCATAGCCAAGGTGGCCATTCACCGGCACAGGCGGTCGTTCAGCCCGACTGCCTGCCTTTCTTCTGTGGTTACATCCGAGCCAGGGTGTCCCTGGAAATGGAGCATATGTTGTCCATCGGTACGCTCATGGTCTTCCACGAGAGGTGGGCGCCGGAGGGACTGGAGTTCATCACCGCTGGTAAACAGATTTTAATTTGATGAAAATTACTGTAAAAGTTTAGTTTGACATTTGTTGGTTCTGGTGCCCTTGCCAAAAGGGGGTACTTGGTTTATGTTTAACTAATATAGTTGCAGCCACTCTTCCATTAGTTAAAGGGGCTGCTGTTGGATATATTGCAGCACTTCAGTCCCACGCTCCTGATCTTTGAGCATCCTGTGTGCAGTGGAGTGCGCAGTTCGGAAGGCCTCCTCGTAGGACTGCTCCTGGGCCTAGCCAAGGTGGCCATTAACTGGTCCAGGCAGCAGGTGGTCGAGTGGTTTGTACAGCCCGACTGCCTGCCTCTTCTGCGGTTACCTTTACACCAGGGTATGCCTGGACATGGGGCGCATCGTGTCCACTGGTACACTCGCGTGCTTCCACGAGAGGTGTGCACAGGAGGGACTGGAGAGCATCATTACCCCCGGCAACCAACTTTTGATTAAACATTTTTGGTTCATTTGGTTAGTTTGCAGGTTGTAGTTGATGTGCCCCTTTAACAAGGGGGAACTTGGTTTAATTATATAATTTAAAAGCGTTGTAGGGTTGGGGCAGGGTGATTGTTCGGGTCGGTATTGGGAACAGGGTCAGTAGTGGGGACAGTTTCCGGCCCAGATCTGAATAACCCAACATTACGGGGAATATTGATCCCACTACTCTGGCAAACATTCCATCCAATCGGTTGATCAGTGTTTGTCAACAACTTCCTTATTTCACTCAACCTTTCAGTTTGCTACTTTGATCGTGTTTCTTGGCCCATTCACCATTATATTCATACTGCTTTGAATTACGTGGTGTACAACTTCTTGAATCATGCAGCAGCATCCTTCCAGACGACTGTTCCATCACATTCTTGCCTGGTGCCTTATGCGAGGTATACTAAGCTCTCGTAGCCACGCCGTTTACGTGTCTGGTCAGTTGGCTTTCTTATCAATGGCGACACGCAAAATGTTAATGAGGTGGGATTCCGTGAAGATAATACCATTGAATGTGAAGGGTAGGTGTTGAAACTCTCTTGTTGATGGTTATTATGGACTATTTCATTATCCGAGGAGTTATGCATGGAGCTGAATACTATAATCTTTAGTGAACTGGCCCATTTCTGACTCTATGATGGAGGGAACATAGGAACACGATCGGGCCAGTTAGCTCCACGAGTCGGTCGCGCCATTCAATCAGATCGTGGCTGATCTGTGATCTAACTCAATATACCCGCATTTGACCCATATCCCTTAATACCTTTGGTTAACAAAAATCTATCCACCTCAGATATAAAATGATCAAATGACCCCAGCAACAGCTGCCGTTTCTGGAAGGGCGCTTGAAACTTCTACCATACTTTGCGTGTATAAATATTTCCTAACCTCCGTCTTAAAAGGACTAGCTCTAATTCGTAGCCTATGACCTCTCGTTTTAAAATTCCCAACCAGCAGAAACAGAGTCGATAAAGAGAAACTATCTGTTTGCTTTTCTATCTTGAAAACGTCGATCAAATCACTCCTTAATCTTCTAAATCACAGGGAATGAAAACATTATTGTGTAATCTCTCTTCGAAATTTAACCCTTGGATTTCATAAGACCATAAGAAATAGGAGCAGGAGTCGGCCATATGGCCCTCGAGCCTGCTCAGCCAATTAATACGATCATGGCTGATCCGATCATGGACTCAGCTCCACTTCCCTGCCCGCTCTCCATAAGCCCTTATTCCCTGATCTTTTAAGAAACTGTCCATTTCTGTCTTAAATCTATTCAATGTCCCAATTTCCACATCTCCTGAGGCAGCAAATTCCACAGATCCACAACCCTGAGAAGAAATTTTCCCCCATCTCAATTTTAAATGGGGCGGCCCCTTATTCTAAGATCATGCCCTCTAGTTCTCGTCTCCTTCATCAGTGGAAACGTCCTCTCTGCATCCACCTTGTCAAGCCCCCTCATAATCCTATATGTTTCGATCAGATCACCTCTCCTTTTTCTGAATTCCATTGAGTCGAGGGCCCAATCTACTCAACTTTTCCTCATAAGTCAACCCCCTCATCTTTCATTTATCTTTCAGGTACACTAAGGCCAATATATCGTTCTGAAGGTGTGATGCCCAGAACTGAACACACTACTGCAGAGGGAGGGCGGTGCTATTTGTGCTGAATACTTTAGGCGCTAAAGAGGTGGCCAAGATGGGGGCGGGGGTAATTTTGGTCAAATGGTGAAAATAGGCACTAAATAAAGAAGCCGTCAGTGTACGTCTAGGGGTGAACGATCCCCGACTCCCAGAACTGTTTTACATTGAACCCAGCTTAGAACAAGATGCATCATCATCATGGGCAGTCCCTCGAAATCGAGGAAGACTTGCATCCACTCTAAAAGTGAGTTCTCAATCCAATACAGGAATTACCGTCTCTGTTACAGGTGGGACAGACAATGGTTAAAGGAAAGCGTGGGTGGGGAGTCTGGTTTGCCACACGCTCCTTCTGCTGCCTGCACTTGTTTTCGGCATGACGAGAATCAAGGTGCTCAGCACGCTCCCGGATTCTGTTCCTTCACTTAGGGTGGTCTTTGGCCAGGGACGTCCAGCTGTCGGTGGGGATGTTGCATTTTATCAAGGAGGCTTTGAGGGTGTTCTTGAAACGTTTCCTCTGCCCACCTGGATCAGGCCAACATCCCCAGTATCGAAGCACGGACAACACTTGACCAGCTACGTTGGGCGGGCCACATTGTCCGCATGCCCGAGACAAGACTCTCACAGCAAGCGCGCCATCAAGATGCATTCCAGTTAACAGAAGAATAGAGACAAACTTCACCCACAACTGAGGGAGACGAAAGCAGCCATTAGAGAAGCTAAGAAATATTTGCTAAAGCTGATGCTGCACAATTGTATTAGTGACTGCAAAAAGTTTTCCTGGTAAGTCAGGGGTCAGTAGACTGTTAAAGATGATTTTCAGATCAGTCTACACTCCTGTGCACGATGCTTAGATTCCAGCTGTGGGATGTGATATCGACAATAACATCAGCAATATTAAAATAGAAAGAAATTGTCATACACTCATCGAATAGTACCGCACAGAAGGAGACTATTCTGTCCATCGAGTATGTACCAGCTGTTTCGACGAGCAATCCGTTTAGTCCCACCTCCCTCCCTTTCCCCATATCCCTGCAAATTCTTCTCCAAGTCCCTTTTGAAGGCTACTATTAAATCTGTATCCGCCAACATAACAGGCAGTGCATTACAAATTCTAACCACTCAAGACTAAAAAATTTTTCCTCATGTCACCTCTGATTCTTTTGCCAATCACCTTAAATCTGTGTTCTCTGGTTATCGACCCTTCAGCCATTGGAAAACGTGTCTCGCTATTTACTCCATCTAAACCCTTTGTGATGTTAAACACCTCACTTAAATCTCCACTTGGACTTCCCTAATGTTCCAACAACCTCAGGGGTATTTTCTGTGGTGGGACTGACCCGATATCCTCAGACTTGGTGTGGGCCACGTTCAACAAAAGTTATCAAAAATAAATAGATGAAGATAGACTATATCGGTACTTACTTACATTTAGATTTTACTTCCTGCTATTGGTGCTCACGATTCCTGCTACTTCTGAGCTTGAATCATTGCATCAACATTTCGACCAAATGACTGGGCTGAGGCCTGTCTTGGATGAAAACACGAGGATCCTTTGTAACCACAGAACCTGTGCCCCTACCACTGACCCTGGAAGTGAATTCCACAGCCTCACAACTCTGTGTGAAGAAGTTTCTCCTGATCAATGTTCTCAATCTCTGACATTTAATCCTGTATCCGTGGCTCCTTGTCCTGACCCATCAACCACTGGAAACAGCTCGTTTCTATTCACCCCATCCCATCTTGCATCAAGTTAAACATTGCTCTCATATCGTCCATTAATATGTATTGAATATAAGAAGGATGAGTCCTAGCAGAACGGACACAAAAATCAGAATGGGCCTGAGACTGAATCACTGGCAGTTCTGGTCAGGAATACACTTGTCGGGTTGGACTTCCTGTAGTCCTGATCTGTATACTTCCACGACTGGCTGCCTCAGAGATTATTAGCGTTAAACAACAAGCAGCCAACACTCTCTGCTGCTCACACCTTGTAAGCACCATCTATGGGCCTCCACAGTGAGAAAGAAAACGGCAATAGGGGAAAAGAGGAGCCCATCCTTCCTCGCGCAATCTGCATGTTTACTCTATAATCTTTACCCTTCAAATAAAGTAAATCACTCAAAGCGGGTTTTACAGACCCCGCCCCCACAAGCAGCACGTTCCCTCGGCACCGCCCCCACACAGAGCGCGTTTCCCAGGGCCTGCCCCCACACAGTGCGGGTTTCGCAGGCCCCGCCCCCACACAGCGCGGGTGTCGGAGGCCCCGCCCCCAACACAACGCGGGTTTCCCAGGCCCCGCCCCCACACAGCGCGGGTGTCGCAGGCCCCGCCCCCAACACCGCGCGGGTCTCCCAGGCCCCGCCCCCACACAGCGCGGGTTTCCCAGGTCCAGCCCCCACACAGAGGGTGTTTCCCAGGCCCCGACCCCTCAATCAGCGCGTGTTCGCTCGGCCCTTCCACTGTCTGGGGGAATGGGGCAGTAACTCCATGTTCTCTTCTTATTTATGGTTAAAGGGACAGTCCAGTTTATCTTGGAGTGTTGATGGACTTCACTAGCTGCTCTCCCATTAACAGACGCTGTCTTCTCTACTGTGCAGTGATTGTAAAGCTCTCTATTTAACGGACTTGAGCCTTTCTAAAATGTCTGCTTTTTGATGATCTATTTAACTTGCTCGTTTAATTTTGAAAGATTTAAACCTTTGCAGTATGTCGAAGTTCTCGTTTAAATATGGAGTGATACTTCTTTCTAAATATTCTGTTCTAACCCTCTCCCACCGCCGCCCTCCACTTTAGCACACTCTGCACTACTGATTCGGAGGGTCCCAAGTTTAATCCTTCATCTGTGCTGTTAGTTGATATCTGTCAAGGCAGCAGTTCAGGGCTATAATTAGCCTCAGTTCCACTGGGCCAACTAAGAGTAAAATCAACCACCTCCCCTGCTCTTGATTGCGACCAAGTGACCTCAATTGGTAAGTTATGGATGTGAATTGAGGGCAGGATTGGACTTTACTGTGATGCCTACCACAGTGCAAATCCTGCTGACTCTCAGTGTGGCGGCTGATGGTGAGGCACGGAAGGAAAGGTAAAGACTGTGGAATTTAACCCGGCCAGATCCAGCAACTTCTGCAGAGAAGGGGAGAAACAAAATCCCGGAAGGTGCAATTAATATTGCTTTTAATAAGGGTGGAGGGAGCGTGTGTATAATGTGAAACCCCAGACTCAACTAGCAGGATCCTAATACACTGTGAACCCCAATAAAACGGTGTAAATTGTTATATTGGAAAACCCCAAACATAGCAGGCAATTATGCTGATACATTGAGAATCCCCATACACATCTGCCAGGATCCCAATATAGGGTGAAAACCCATACACACCTGGCATGATCCTGGTACACAGTGCAAACCCATAGACACCTAGGAACCTGACGCACTGTCCAGACAAGATTCAGGCCCAGGATCCTGTATCAAAAAATATGAGATTAACCACTCACTATCACAGCAGTTTGAATCCACTTGTTGTCACGACAATTAACAGGTATATAGAGCTGATATTACTGACAGTATCTGTGCTGATTATAGAGCTGATATTAACTGACAATATTTGTGCTGATTATGGAGTGATATTACTGTTATATTTGCATTGATTATAGAGCTGATATTACCGACAGTATCTGTGCTGGTTATGGAGCTGACAATATCTGTACTGAATATAGAGCTGATATTACTCACAGTATCTGTACTGATTATAGAGCTTATATTACTGAGAGTATCTGTACTGATTATCGAGCTGATATTACTGACAGTATCTGTGCTGATTATGGAGCTGATATTACTGATAATATCTGTGCTGATTTTGGAGCTGATATTAGTGATAAAGTCTTTACTGATTATAGAGCTGATATTACTGATAATACCTGCACTGATTATAGAACTGACATTAATGACAGTATCTGTACTGATTATAGAGCTGATATGACTGACAGTATCTGTACTGAATATAGAGCTGATATTACTCACAGTATCTGTACTGATTATGGAGCTGATATTACTCGCAGTATTTGTGCTGATAATGGAGCTGATATTACTGGTAATATTTGCATTGATTATAGAGCTGATATTACTGAGTATCTGTGCTGGTTATGGAGCTGTCAATATCTGTACTGATTATAGAGCTGATATTACTGACAGTATCTGTACTGAATATAGAGCTGATATTACTCACAGTATCTGTACTGATTATGGAGCTGATATTACTGCCAGTATCTGCACTGATTATAGAGCTGACATTAGTGACAGTATCTGTACTGATTATAGAGCTGATATTACTGACAGCATCTGTACTGTATCTAGAGCTGAGATTACTGACAGGATCTGTACTGATTATAGAGCTGATATTACTCACAGTATCTGTACTGATTATGGAGCTGATATTACTCACAGTATCTGTGCTGATTATGGAGCTGATATTACTGCTAATATTTGCATTGATTATAGAGCTGATATTACTGACATTATCTGTGCTGCTTATGGAGCTGACAATATCTGTGCTGATTATAGAGCTGATATTACTGACAGTATCTGGACTGAATATAGAGCTGATATTACTCACAGTATCTGTACTGATTATAGAGCTGACATTACTGACAGTATCTGTACTGATTATAGAGCTGATATTACTGACAGTATCTGCACTGAATAGAGAGCTGATATTACTCACAGTATCTGTACTGATTATGGAGCTGATATTACAGATAATATTTGCATTGATTATAGAGCTGATATGACTGACAGTATCTGTGCTGGTTTTGGAGCTGACAATATCTGTACTGATCATAGAGCTGATATTACTGACAGTATCTGTACTGAATATAGAGCTGATATTACTCACAGTATCTGTAGTGATTATGGAGCTGATATTATTGACAGTATCTGTACTGATTATAGAGCTGGTATTACTGACAGTACCTGTGCTGGTTATGGAGCTGACAATATCTGTGCTGATTATAGAGCTGATATTACTGACAGTATCTGTACTGAATATCGAGCTGACAATACTGTCAGTATCTGAACTGATTATAGAGCTGGTATTACTGACAGTACCTGTGCTGAATATAGAGCTGATATTAATCACAGTATCTGCACTGATTATAGAGCTGACATTACTGACAGTATCTGTACTGAATATAGAGCTGATATTACTGACAGTATCTGTACTGACTATAGAGCTGATATTACTCACAGTATCTGTACTCATTATGGAGCTGATATTACTCACAGTATCTGTGTTGATTATGGAGCTGGTATTACTGATAATATTTGCATTGATTATAGAGCTGATATTACTGAAAGTGTCTGTGCTGGTTGTGGAGCTGACAATATCTGTACTGATTATAGAGCTGATATTACTGACAGCATCTGTACTGAATCTAGAGCTGATATTACTGACAGTACCTGTACTGATTATCGAGCTGATATTACTGACAGTATCTGTGCTGATTATGGAGCAGATATTACTGAGAATATCTGTGCTGATTTTGGAGCTGATATTAGTGATGATGTCTTTAATGATTATAGAGCTGATATTACTGATAATACCTGAACTGATTATAGAGCTGACATTACTGACAGTATCTGTACTGATTATAGAGCTGATATGACTGACAGTATCTGTACTGAATATAGAGCTGATATTACTCACAGTATCTGTACTGATTATGGAGCTGATATTACTGGTAATATTTGCATTGATTATAGTGCTGATATTACTGACAATATCTGTGCTGGTTATGGAGCTGACAATATCTGTGCTGATTATAGAGCTGATATTACTGACAGTATCTGTAATGAATTTTGAGCTGATATTACTCACATTAACTGTACTGATTATGGAGCTGATATTACTGAAAACATCTGTACTGATTATAGAGCTGACATTACTGACAGTATCTGTACTGATTATAGAGCTGATATTACTGACAGCATCTGTACTGAATCGAGAGCTGAGATTACTGACAGGATTTGTACTGATTATAGAGCGTATATTACTGAGAGTATCTGTACTGATTATCGAGCAGATATTACTGACAGTATCTGTGCCGATTATGGAACTGATATTACTGATAATATTTGTGCTGATTTTGGAGCTGATATTAGTGATAAAGTCTTTACTGATTATAGAGCTGATATTACTGATAATACCTGTACTGATTACAGAACTGACATTAATGACAGTATCTGTACTGATTATAGAGCTGATATGACTGACAGTATCTGTACTGAATATAGAGCTGATATTACACACAGTATCTGTACTGATTATGGAGCTGATATTACTCACAGTTTTTGTGCTGATTATGGAGCTGATATTACTGGTAATATTTGCATTGATAATAGAGCTGATATTACTGAGCGTATCTGTGCTGGTTATGGAGCTGACAATATCTGTACTGAATATAGAGCTGATATTACTCACAGTATCTGTACTGATTATGGAGCTGATATTCCTGATAATATATTCATTGATTATGGAGCGGATATTACTGACAGTATCTGTACTGATTTTAGAGCTGATATTACTAACAGTATCTGCACTGATTATAAAGCTGATATTACTCGCAGTATCTGTGCTGATTATGGAGCTGATATTCATGATAATATTTGCATTGATTAGGGAGCTGAAATTACTGACAGTATCTGTACTGAATATAGAGCTGATATTACTGACAGTATCTGTACTGACTATAGAGCTGATATTACTCACAGTATCTGTACTGATTATGGAGCTGATATTACTCACAGTATCTGTGTTGATTATGGAGCTGGTATTACTGATAATATTTGCGTTGATTATAGAGCTGATATTACTGACAGTTTCTGTGCTGGTTCTGGAGCTGACAATATCTGTACTGATTATAGAGCTGATATTACTGACAGCATCTGTACTGAATCTAGAGCTGATATTACTGACAGTACCTGTACTGATTATCGAGCTGATATTACTGACAGTATCTGTGCTGATTATGGAGCAGATATTACTGATAATATCTGTGCTGATTTTGGAGCTGATATTAGTGATGATGTCTTTACTGATTATAGAGCTGATATTACTGATAATACCTGAACTGATTATAGAGTTGACATTACTGACAGTATCTGTACTGATTATAGAGCTGATATGACTGACAGTATCTGTACTGAATATAGAGCTGATATTACTCACATTATCTGTACTGATTATGGAGCTGATATTCCTGATAATATATGCATTGATTATGGAGCGGATATTACTGACAGTATCTGTACTGATTTTAGAGCTGATATTACTGACAGTATCTGTACTGATTTTAGAGCTGATATTACTGACAGTATCTGCACTGATTATAGAGCTGACATTACTGACAGTATCTGTACTGATTATAGAGCTGACATTACTGACAGTATCTGTACTGTTTATAGAGCTGATATTACTGACTGTATCTGCACTGATTGTAGAGCTGACATTACTCACAGTATCTGTGCTGATTATGGAGCTGATATTCATGATAATATTTGCATTGATTAGGGAGCTGAAATTACTGACAGTATCTGTACTGAATATAGAGCTGATATTACTGACAGTATCTGTACTGACTATAGAGCTGATATTACTCACAGTTTCTGAACTGATTATGGAGCTGATATTACTCACAGTATCTGTGTTGATTATGGAGCTGGTATTACTGATAATATTTGCATTGATTATAGAGCTGATGTTACTGACAGTGTCTGTGCTGGTTCTGGAGCTGACAATATCTGTACTGATTATAGAGCTGATATTACTGACAGCATCTGTACTGAATCTAGAGCTGATATTACTGACAGTACCTGTACTGATTATCGAGCTGATATTACTGACAGTATCTGTGCTGATTATGGAGCAGATATTACTGATAATATCTGTGCTGATTTTGCAGCTGATATTAGTGATGATGTCTTTACTGATTATAGAGCTGATATTACTGATAATACCTGAACTGATTATAGAGCTGACATTACTGACAGTATCTGTACTGATTATAGAGCTGATATGACTGACAGTATCCGTACTGAATATAGAGCTGATATTACTCACAGTATCTGTACTGATTATGGAGCTGATATTACTGGTAATATTTGCATTGATTATAGTGCTGATATTACTGACAATATCTGTGCTGGTTATGGAGCTGACAATATCTGTGCTGATTATAGAGCTGATATTACTGACAGTATCTTTAATGAATTTTGAGCTGATATTACGCACAGTAACTGTACTGATTATGAAGCTGATATTACTGAAAATATCTGTACTGATTATAGAGCTGACATTACTGACAGTATCTGTACTGATTATAAAGCTGATATTACTGACAGCATCTGTACTGAATCTAGAGCTGAGATTACTGACAGGATTTGTACTGATTATAGAGCGTATATTACTGAGAGTATCTGTACTGATTATCGAGCTGAAATTACTGACAGTATCTGTGCCGATTATGGAACTGATATTACTGATAATATGTGTGCTGATTTTGGAGCTGATATTAGTGATAAAGTCTTTACTGATTGTAGAGCTGATATTACTGATAATACCTGTACTGATTACAGAACTGACATTAATGATAGTATCTGTACTGATTATAGAGCTGATATTACACACAGTATCTGTACTGATTATGGAGCTGATATTACTCACCGTTTTTGTGCTGATTATGGAGCTGATATTACTGGTAATATTGGCATTGGTAATAGAGCTGATATTACTGAGCGTATCTGTGCTGGTTATGGAGCTGACAATATCTGTACTGAATATAGAGCTGATATTACTCACAGTATCTGTACTGATTATGGAGCTGATATTCCTGATAATATATGCATTGATTATGGAGCGGATATTACTGACAGTATCTGTGCTGGTTATTGAGCTGACAATATCTGTACTGGTTATAGAGCTGATGTTACTGACAGTATCTGTACTGATTATAGAGCTGATATTACTGACAGTATCTGTACTGATTTTAGAGCTGATATTACTGACAGTATCTGCACTGATTATAGAGCTGACATTATTGACAGTATCTGTACTGTTTATAGAGCTGATATTACTGACTGTATCTGCACTGATTGTAGAGCTGACATTACTGTCAGTATCTGTACTGAATATAGAGCTGATATTACTCACAGTATCTGTGCTGATTATGGAGCTGATATTCATGCTAATATTTGCATTGATTATGGAGCTGAAATTACTGACAGTATCTGTGCTGGTTATTGAGCTGACAATATCTGTACTGGTTATAGAGCTGATGTTACTGACAGTATCTGTACTGATTTTCGAGCTGACTTTACTGACAGTATCTGTACTGAATATAGAGCTGATATTACTCATAGTATCTGTAATGATTATTGCGCTGATATTACTGACAGTATCTATACTGATTATAGAGCTGACGTTACTGACAGTATATGTACTGATTTTCGAGCTGATTTTAATGACAGTATGTGTACTGAATATAGAACTGATATTCGTCACAGTATCTGTACTGATTATGGAGCTGATATTACTCACAGTATCAATGCTGATTATGGAGCTGATATTACTGATAATATTTGCATTGATTATAGAGCTGAAATTACTGACAGTATCTGTACTGATTATAGAGCTGACATTACTGACAGTATCTGTACTGATTATAGAGCTGACATTCCTGACAGTATCAGTACTGATTATAGAGCTGATATTACTGACAGTATCTGTACTGAATATAGAGCTGATATTGCTCACAATATCTGGACTGATTATGGAGCAGATATTACTGCCAGTATCTTTACTAATTATAGAGCTGACATTACTGACTGTATCTGTAATGATTCTAGAGCTGACAGAACTGTCAGTATCTGTACTGAATATAGAGCAGATATTACTCACAGTATCTGCACTGATTATGGAGCTGATATTACTCACAGTATCTGTGCTGATTATGGAGCTGATATTCCTGATAATATTTGCATTGATTATGGAGCTGAAATTACTGACAGTATCTGTACTGCTTTTACAACTGATATTACTGACAGTATCTGTACTGATTATCGAGCTGACATTACTGACGGTATCTGTACTGATTATAGAGCTGATATTACTGACAGTATCTGTACTGAATATAGAGCTGATATTATTTACAGTATCTATACTGATTATAGAGCTGACATTACTGTCAGTATCTGTACTGAATATAGAGCTGATATTATTACAGTATCTGTGCTGATTATGGAGCCGATATTACTGCTAATATTTGCATTGATTATAGAGGTGATATTACTGACAGTATCTGTGCTGGTTATGGAGCTGCCAAAGACTGTGCTGATTATAGAGCTGATATTACTGACAGTATCTGTGCTGAATATAGAGCTGATATTACTCACAGTATCTGTACTGACTATGGAGCTGATATTACTGACAGTATCTGTACTGATGAAAGAGCTGCAATTACTGACAGTATCTGTACTGTTTATAGAGCTGATATTACTGACTGTATCTGTACTGATTGTAGAGCTGACATTACTGTCAGTATTTGTACTGAATATAGAGCTCATATTACTCACAGCATCTGTACTGATTATGGAGCTGATATTACACACAGTATCTGTGCTGGTTATGGAGCTGATATTCCTGCTAATATTTGCATTGATTATAGAGCTGATATTACTGACAGTATCTGTACTGATTATAGAGCTGACATTTCTGGCAGTATCTGTACTGATTATAGAGCTGATATTACTGACAGTATCTGTACTGATTTTCGAGCTGACTTTACTGACAGTATCTGTACTGAATATAGAGCTGATATTACTGACAGTATCTGTACTGATTATAGAGCTGACAGTACTGTCAGTATCTGTACATATTATAGAGCTGGTATTACTGACAGTATCTGTACTGATTATGGAGCTGATATTACTCACAGTATTCGTGCTGATTATGGAGCTGATTTTACTGGTAATATTTGCATTGATTATAGAGCTGATATTACTGACAGCATCTGTACTGAATCTAGAGCTGAGATCACTGACAGGATTTGTACTGATTATAGAGCGTATATTACTGAGAGTATCTGTACTGATTATCGAGCTGATATTACTGACAGTATCTGTGCCGATTATGGAACTGATATTACTGATAATATTTGCATTGATTATAGAGCTGACATTAATGACAGTATCTGTGCTGGTTATGGAGCTGACAATATCTGTACTTGTTATAGAGTTGATATTACTGACAGTATCTGTACTGAATATAGAGCTGATTTACTCACAGTATCTGTACTGATTATGGAGCTGATATTACTGCCAGTATCTGTACTGATTATAGAGCTGACATTATTGACAGTATCTGTACTTATTATAGAGCTGGCATTACTGTCAGTATTTGTACTGAATATTGAGCTGATATTACTCACAGTATCTGTACTGATTATGGAGCTGATATTACTCACAGTATCTGTGCTGATTATGGAGCTGATATTACTGATAATATTTGCATTGATTATAGAGCTGATATTACTAACAGTATCTGTACTGATTATAGAGCTGAAATTACTGACAGTATCTGTACTGATTTTAGAGCTGATATTACTGACAGTATCTGTACTGAATATAGAGCTGATATTACTCACAGCATCTGTACTGATTATGGAGCTGATATTACTCACAGTATCTGTGCTGATTATGGAGCTGATATTACTGATAATATTTGCATTGATTTTAGAGCTGATATTACTGACAGTATCTGTGCTGTTTATAGAGCTGATATTACTGACAGTATTTGTACTGAAGATAGAGCCGATATTACTCACAGTATCTGTACTGATTATGGAGCTGATATTACTGACAGTATCTGTACTGATTATGGAGCTGATATTACTCACAGTATCTGTGCTGATTAAGGAGCTGATATTACTGATAATGTTTGCATTGATTATAGATCTGACATTATTGACAGTATCTGTACTGATTATAGAGCTGATAGTATCTGTACTGATTATGGAGCTGACATTACTGTCAATTTCTGCACTGAATATAGAGCTGATATTACTCACAGTATCTGTACTGATTATGGAGCTGATATTACTCACAGTATCTGTGCTGATTTTGGAGCTGATATTACTGTTAATATTTGCATTGATTATAGAGCTGATATTACTGACATATCTGTGCTGATTATAGAGCTGACATTACTGACAGTATCTGTACTGATTATAGACCTGATATTACTGACAGTATCTGTACTGATTATAGAACTGACATTACTGACAGTATCTGTACTGATTATAGAGCTGAAATTACTGACAGTATGTGTACTGAATATAGAGCTGATATTACTGCTAATATATGCATTGATTATAGAGCTGATATTACTGACAGTATCTGTGCTGGTTCTGGAGCTGACAATATCTGTGCTGATTATAGAGCTGATATTACTGACAGTATCTGTACTGATTATGGAGCTGATATTACTGACAGTATCTGTACTGATTATAGAGCTGACATTACTGACAGTATCTGTACTGATTATAGAGTTGGTAATTCTGACAGTATCTGTACTGAATATAGGGCTGACATTACTATCAGTATCTGTACTGAATATAGAGCTGATATTACTCACAGTATCTGTAATGAATATAGAGCTGACATTACTATCAGTATCTGTACTGAATATAGAGCTGATATTACTCACAGTATCTGTACTGATTATGGAGCTGATATTACTCACAATATCTGTGCTGATTATGGAGTTGATATTACTGTTAATATTTGCATTGATTATGGAGCTGATATTACTGACAGTATCTGTACTGATTATAGAGCTGATATTACTCACAGTATCTGTACTGAATATTGAGCTGATATTACTCACAGTATCTGGACTGATTATGGAGCAGATATTACTGCCAGTATCTGTACTAATTAAAGAGCTGACATTACTGACAGTATCTGTACTGATTATAGAGCTGACATAACTGTCAGTATCTGTACTGAATATAGAGCAGATATTACTCACAGTATCTGTACTGATTATAGAGCTGACATAACTGTCAGTATCTGTACTGAATATAGAGCAGATATTACTCACAGTATCTGTACTGATTATGGAGCTGATATTACTCACAGTATCTGTGTTGATTATGGAGCTGATATTCCTGATAATATTTGCATTGATTATGGAGCTGATATTACTGACAGTATCTGTATTGATTTTCGAGCTGACATTACTAACAGTATCTGTACTGATTGTAGAGCTGATATTACTGACAGTATATGGAGTGATTATAGAGCTGACATTACTGACAGTATCTGTACTGATTATAGAGCTGATATTACCCACAGTATCTTTGCTAATTATGGAGCTGATATTACTGATAATATTTGCATTGATTATAGAGCTGACATTAATGACAGTATCTGTGCTGGTTATGGAGCTGACAATATCTGTACTGGTTATAGAGCTGATATTACTGACAGTATCTGTACTGATTATAGAGCTGATATTACTGACAGTATCTGTACTGATTTTCGAGCTGACTTTACTGACAGTATCTGTACTGAATATAGAGCTGATATTACTGACAGTATCTGTACTGATTATAGAGCTGACAGTACTGTCAGTATCTGTACATATTATAGAGCTGGTATTACTGACAGTATCTGTACTGATTATGGAGCTGATATTACTCACAGTATTCGTGCTGATTATGGAGCTGATTTTACTGGTAATATTTGCATTGATTATAGAGCTGATATTACTGACAGCATCTGTACTGAATCTAGAGCTGAGATCACTGACAGGATTTGTACTGATTATAGAGCGTATATTACTGAGAGTATCTGTACTGATTATCGAGCTGATATTACTGACAGTATCTGTGCCGATTATGGAACTGATATTACTGATAATATTTGCATTGATTATAGAGCTGACATTAATGACAGTATCTGTGCTGGTTATGGAGCTGACAATATCTGTACTTGTTATAGAGTTGATATTACTGACAGTATCTGTACTGAATATAGAGCTGATTTACTCACAGTATCTGTACTGATTATGGAGCTGATATTACTGCCAGTATCTGTACTGATTATAGAGCTGACATTATTGACAGTATCTGTACTTATTATAGAGCTGGCATTACTGTCAGTATTTGTACTGAATATTGAGCTGATATTACTCACAGTATCTGTACTGATTATGGAGCTGATATTACTCACAGTATCTGTGCTGATTATGGAGCTGATATTACTGATAATATTTGCATTGATTATAGAGCTGATATTACTAACAGTATCTGTACTGATTATAGAGCTGAAATTACTGACAGTATCTGTACTGATTTTAGAGCTGATATTACTGACAGTATCTGTACTGAATATAGAGCTGATATTACTCACAGCATCTGTACTGATTATGGAGCTGATATTACTCACAGTATCTGTGCTGATTATGGAGCTGATATTACTGATAATATTTGCATTGATTTTAGAGCTGATATTACTGACAGTATCTGTGCTGTTTATAGAGCTGATATTACTGACAGTATTTGTACTGAAGATAGAGCCGATATTACTCACAGTATCTGTACTGATTATGGAGCTGATATTACTGACAGTATCTGTACTGATTATGGAGCTGATATTACTCACAGTATCTGTGCTGATTAAGGAGCTGATATTACTGATAATGTTTGCATTGATTATAGATCTGACATTATTGACAGTATCTGTACTGATTATAGAGCTGATAGTATCTGTACTGATTATGGAGCTGACATTACTGACAGTATCTGTACTGATTATAGAGCTGATATTACTGACAGTATCTGTACTGATTATGGAGCTGATATTAATGATAGTATCTGTACTGATTATAGAGCTGATATGACTGATAATATCTGTGCTGATTTTGGATCTGATATTAGTGATAATGTCTTTACTGATTATGGAGCTGATATTGCTGACAGTATCTGTACTGATTATAGAGCTGATATTTCTCTAGTATCTGTACTGATTATTGATTTATCCTTTCATTCATTCAGTGATTCATTCATTCATTCTTTCCATTCCCTAGTTGTACCCAATTACATCCCTGGAGCAGAGGGTCTGCGGTCAATTGCCAATTTTACCTGAGCCACAAATCGTCCTGGATTCTACCATCTGTCTAATTTGGTGTATCCTTTGAGGACCGGTTGATAATGGCAGTTATTTCTCCTACGTCCAGTTGCTTGTTGTCCAGATTCCACCGTAATTTGCCCGGAAAATAAATACCGTTCTTAATAGTGGACGCTCTCATCCACATAGTTAAAACTCAGCCCGTACTAACCATGAATACCATCCGGGTATTGCCGTGATTTTGTATTAATACCAAACGTCTTTCACTTTCTCCATGTAACGCTTCCTTTTTACACCGGGCAGATGATTATCTAAAGATGACTTTGCTAAATTAATTGCCCTCAGCTGAATTGCTACAGACCAACAATCGGGCGATAGAGGTCATGTGACGATCCCCTGCAGCCCCTAGGTGATGGTGCCTCGAACTCCCACAGTTCTCAAGTAAGTTGCAACCAACATGTCGGCCTGAACTGGCTTGTTCCTTCAGTATCCAGTTTCCCCTATGACCTAACTGTAGTTTGACAAAGGATCGGACCAGCGGTACAAAGGCAAGGCTCTTATGGCAACCTCTGCTTTTGACAATGTTGTGTTTCTGATGGGGACCAGGGAAAAGATTTCCCCCTCCACCCCCTGCCCCCACCCCCACAGCTAGCGCACTGCATAAGATCAGTCATGATATTGAATGGCGCAGCAGGCTCGAGGGTCCGTATGGCCTACTCTTCCTATTATGTTCTGCTCATAAAATGGTGTAATGTATGCAATGTGTAAATGATTTTGGCTCCGTTTTTAATTGGAGTCCAGAGTGCAGGTACAGCGTGGGAAGCCTGCTTATACAGAATGCGCACAAGGGATGATGAGATCCCTTGGGACTCCAACAAATCGGCCCTCTGGTGGTGGTGTGATGCAGGTTGCCAAGGGTTAAATACATAACGCTTATGATCTTGGTTCTGGTCACTGCATTACAGGAAATTGCAATGGAGGGTACAGATGAGATTTACGAGGATGTTGCCAGGACTGGAGAATTTTAGCTGAGGAAAGATTAGATGGCTGGGGTTGGTTTCTTTGGAAGGAGGATAGCTGGACTTGTATATAACTGTGGGGCCTATATTAAATGGACAGGAAGGACCTACTTCCCTTGGCAGAGAGGTCAATAACCAGGATGCATAGATTTAAAGTAATTGGTACGAGTATTAGGAGAACGTTGTTTCACCCAAAGAGTGGTGCGGGTTTGGAACTCGCTACCTGAGGGCGGTAGAGGCATAAAACCTCAATTCATGTGTTTGGATGTGCACTTGCTGAACCGACAAGGCTACGGACCAAGAGCTGGGAATTGAGTGGGTTTGACAAGATGAATGCAGAGACGAAGTTTTCACCGATTGGGGAGACTAGAACTAGAGGGCATTAACTTAGAATAAGTGTCCCCCTCCTCCATTTAAAACTGAGTTGAGAAATTTCTTAAGGGTTGTGGATCTGTGGAATTCGCTGCCTCAGAGCTGTGGAAGCTAGGACATTAATATAAGACCGAAATAGACAGTTCCATAAACGATAAGGGAATAAGGATGTATGGAGAGCTGGCAAGGAAGTGGAATTAAGTCCATGATTGGATCAGCCATGTACGTACTAAATGGCGGAGCAGCATCGAGGGGCTGTATGGCTTACTCCTGCTCCATGTTCTAAGTCGGATTAGAATGGATAGCTCTTTTCGGTCGGCACGATGGACCGAATGGCCTCCTGTGCTATAAACCGATACAGGATTCGTGTAAACCAATGATGTCACCACATTGAGCACCCTCTCCTGTTGTCACGCATGCTCACTGCTCACCTTGCAAATCAAACCTCCTTTGTTCCAGAGCTACATCCGGATTAGTTGAGTAAATTTGGGTGCTACCTTCGTGGTCTAAGTTCTTCTTTTACGCTGCTTCTTTCAGCGACTCTTTGGGTAAAGGCACCACTTAATGCAGCAATTCCTGTCTCCTTACAAAATGATCGGAGCTTAATGCCTTGGTTTGGATCTGAGATTTCTGCTCCTTCTGATCGCTTCAGACTCATTACATTTGGAGTATTGGACCATCGGGTGTACTCGGCCCATTCTCCGCAAAGGGAAAATGGATATAATTTAAGTAGCGTCAGCACCTCTGTCTACTGGTCTGGCGAACCTGAGGCGCTCGCTCCAGGCACCTGCTGTCCACTGCGTGAGGTTCAAACCCGTGAACGTCAAATCAGTAACGAGAAACTAGCGACCATCCAGTGGCGCTGGGGCCGGAGTGGAAAGTGGGATTAGAAGTGATTGAGTTAACAGGCCTGGTACTTTTTGAAGTTCAGAACAAAATTAGTTGTCGCAGCCTCATTGATGGGTTACATGAGCTCGGCAAGTCTAAAGCACTCCAAACTGGTCTCTCACTCTGGCTTGAGCCTTAACTCTATGCTGGAGGAATTCTTTCCCTCCGAATAACACAATGTAAGGGGCCCTATATTTAGCTTGGGGATGATCACCTGATGTGTTTTCTATAGACAGTCAAATAGAGGGAGATATATGGACGAGCAAATTTTCAGCAAAATTAGGGGTGCAAGACGTGGAGTAGTATTATTGGGGAACAAACAATCCTAATATAGACTGGATCATAGTAGTATAAGGGGCAGAGAAGGGGCTGAATTTCTGAAGTTAAGGCGAATGATCACTTCCAATCCGAAGATGTGAGTGAGTGACAAACGGACGGACAGTCAGTGAGAGAGAGCCATGAAATCAAAAGGCAAGGTGCAGAATAGAAAGCCTATTTCTGTAGGCCACAAAGTGAAACAATAAGATACTGAAAAGTGTATTTTTGGTTTTAAACTTCCAAAATGAGAGTTATCCCTCTGTTGGCAGCCCTCTATGTGAGAGAGTAAAATGTTGTGTTTGTGTGAGATGTGGTCTGCTGTCTTATTAGCTGTTGTTGTATTAACCCCTATTGATTTCATTCTGGCCTGGTCCACATGTAAAGCTGCTGTGTATCACTTTGTTTCACTTCAAGACAGTCAGGCAGTCAGTGAGAAACTGAAAAATGTGCTAGTGGAGTGTCTGACAGTAAAAGCTGTATGGGATCTTTACATTCTTTTTATTCCACTTAAATCATGACAAGCAGTGAGAGAGACACATGGAATCAAGACAATGTGCAGAGCAGAAAATGCTGGAAATACTCAGCAGCTCAGGCAGCATCTGTGGGGAGAGAGAGAAACAAATTTAACGTTTCAGGTCATTGACCTTTTGTCAGAACCTTGCCAGAATCTGAAGACAGGTCATCGAGCTGAAACGTTAACTCTCTTTCTCTTTCTCATGCTCCACAGATGCTGCCTGACCTGCTGAGTATTTCCAGCATTTTATGTATATATTTCTGATTTCCAGCATCCGCAGTATTTTGCTTTTGATGCAGGATGGAAAGCCTGTTTCTGTAGGCTGAAAAGTGAAAAGGTAAGATACTGAAAAGTGTCTTTTTGTTTTTAAACTGCCAAGCACATTGGAGCAGTGCGACAAATCAACGCTATTTCACTGCTGACAGTGCTGTGTGGCTATTTTACAGGCTGGCCTGTGTGTGTGTGTGTGTGTGTGTGTGTGCGTGAGAGACACAGAGAGACAGCAAAAGCTGGTGTGTAAGCAGGGCTTGTCTGTGTTCAACTTACCTGCCGTGTGCATTGTTGCTGCATATCATGTCTGTAAAAATAAAGAGTATACCCCATTGGATCAGACTGATTTCATTCCAGACTGCACTGCTGTGGGATCTTTCTTGGCCTTTCATTCAAGGCTTTCGTAACAAGCAAAGCTACACATATATATGAAGTCATTTGATTTTTTCCTGGACTGGACATTAACGGGGAATGTTTGTGGGTGTTTCAGAGCATATCCTGCTGTGGTATCTTATTTGCCATTTAATTCACGACACAACCAAAGAGAAAACAAAGCATATATATATTATATTGTTATTATTTTCAGAGTAATCAATCTATTTCATTTATTTCTGGACAGGGCTTTATTCGGCAATGTATGTGGTGTGTTTTCAGAGCAAAATATGCTGTGGGATCGTTCCATTCATTTTATTCCACTCCACTTGTCTCGAGTTACAGACAGACAGACAAATTTTATTTACAAAAATAAAGTGTATCGATTATATTTATTTATTCTGGATAGCATTTACTTATTTTAAGCCTTCCTGCACATCTGCTGGGGCATCAATCACACCTGTCCAACCCCATCCAATCCCCAGCTCATTCCCCAGACCCTTGTGGTCCTGAGCTCCACACTCACTCACCAATCCCCAGCCCCTTGTGGTCCTGAGCTCCACACTCACTCACCTATCCCCAGCCCCTTGTGGTCCTGAGCTCCACATTCACCAATCCCCAGCCCTTGTGGTCCTGAGCCCCACACTCACTCACCAATCCCCAGCCCCTTGTGGTCTTTAGCTTCACACTCACCAATCCCCAGCTCTTGTGGTCCTGAGCTCCACACTCACTCACCAATCACAAGCCCCTTGTGATCCTGAACCCCACACTCACTCACCAATCCCCAGCCCTTGTGGTCCTGAGCTCCACACTCACTCATAAGAACATAAGCACATAAGAAATAGAAGCAGGAGTAGGCCATTTGGCCCATTGAGCTTGCTCCACCATTCAATAAGTTTATGGCTGATCTGATCTTGGACTCAGCTCCACTTCCCTGCCCACTCCCCATAACCCTTTACTCCCTTATCGCTCAAAAATCTGTCTATCTCCGCTTTAAATATATTCAATGACCCAGCCTCCACATCTCTCTGGGGCAGAGAGTTCCATAGATATACAACACAGAGAAGAAATTCTTCCTCATCTCAGTTTTAAATGGATAACCCCTTATTCTGAGACTATGTCCCCTAGTTCCAGTTTCCCCTATCAGTGGAAATAGCCTCTCTGCATCCACCTTGTCCAGCCCCCACATTATCTTTTATGTTTCAATAAGATCACCTCTCAGTCTTCTGAACTCCAATGAGTAGAGGCCCAACCTACCTTCATAAGTCAATCCCCTCATTTCCAGAATCAACCTCATGAACCTTCTCTGAACAGCCTTCCTGATTACTTGCTGTGCCTGCATTCTAACTTTGTGTTTCATGCAAAAGGATCCACAGGTCCCCCTGTACTGCAACAGTTTGCAATTTTTCTCCGTTTAAGATGCAATTTCCTTTTCTATTTTTTCTACCACAGTGAATAACCTCACATTTTCCAACATTGTATCCATCTGACAATTTGTTGCCCACTCACTTAGCTTGTCTGTACCCCTTTGCAGATTGTTGTATCCTCCTCACAATTTGCTTTCCCACCCGTCTTTGTATCAGCAGCAAACTTGGATAAATTACACTCGGTCCCTTCATCCAAGTCATTAATATAGATTATCAATAGATGAGGACCCAGCACTGATCGCTGCGGCACCCCACTAGTTACTGTTTTCCAAGCAGCGAATGACCCATTTATACCGACTCTCTGTATTCTGTTAGTTAGCCAAATATTCCATCCTTTCGAATATATTACCCCAACCCCATGAACTTTTATCTTCTGCAGTAACCTTTTATGTGCCATCTTATAGAATGCCTTCTGGAAATCCAAATACACCACATCCACTGGTTCCCCCTTATCCACCCCGCTCATTACATCCTCAAAGAACTCCATCGAATTTGTCAAACTTGATTCCTCTTTCATAAAACCATGCTGACTCTGCTTGACTGCATTATGTTTGTCTAAATGTCCTGCTATGGCTTCCTCAATGATGAACTCCAATATTTTCCCAACCACAGATATTCGGCTAACTGGTCAAGGGTTTCCTGCTTTCTGTTTCCCTCCTTTTTTAAATAGAGGTGTTACATTTGCAGTTTTCCAATCCGCTGGGACCACCCCAGACTCCAGAAAATTTTGATAGATTGCAACCATGCAGCCACTTCTTTTAAAACCCTAGGATGTAGGCCATCAGGTCCAACTTTAATCCCATTGTTTTACTGAGTACTTTTTCTTTAGTGATAGTGATTATTTTAACTTTCCCCTACCTATATCCCCTTGATTATCTATCATTGTGATGTATTTAGTGTCTTCTACCTTGAAGAACGATACAAAATATTTGTTCAAAGTCTCTGCCATTTCCCTGTCTCCCATTATTTATTCCCCAGTCTCATCCTCTGAGGGATCAATGTTTACTTTAGCTACCCTCTTCCTTTTTATATACTATCTGCTTTTATGTTCCTTGATAGTTACTCTCATATTCCATCTTCTCTCTCTTTCTTATTGATTTAAAAATATCTCCCAATCCTCTGGCTTCCCAGTAATTTTGGCAACATTGCCATTGTTTTTAATTTGATAGTATCCTTTACTTCCTTAGTTAGCCACGGATGGTGCTCCCTTCGCTTAGTCTTTCCTTCTCATTGGATACATTTTTGTTGAGGGTTATGAAATATCTTCTTACATGTCTGCCACTGCTCATCAACCGTCTTACCCTGTAATCAATTTTCTCAGTTCACTTGAACCAACCTGCCTTCATACCTTTGTAATGGCTTTTATTTAAGATCAGGACACTGGTTTGAGACCCAACTTTCTCACCCTCCAACTGAACTTGAAATTCAACCATGCTATGGTCGTTCTTTCCTTGAGGATCCTTTACTATCAGATCATTTATTAATCCTGTCTCATTACACAGTACCAGATCTAAGATAGCCTGCCTCCAGAATTTTGAACCAGAGACGATGAAGGAACGGTGATATATTTCCAAATCAGGATGGTTTATGACATGGAGGGGGATTGGGAGGTGATGGCGTTCCCTTGTGCCTACTGCCTTCTACATCTAGGCAGGTCTGGGAGCTGCTGTCGAAGAGGCACCTTGTAGACGGTACACACTGCAGCCACGGTGGCAGAGGGAGTGAATGTTTAAGGTGATGGATGGGATGCTCATCAAGCGGACTGATTTTTCCTGGATGGTGACACGATTTTTGAGTGTTGGAGCTGCACCCATTCAGGCAAGCAGAGATTATTCCATCACACTCCTGACCTGTGCCTTGTAGGTGGTGGGAAAGCTTTAGGGAATCTGGAGGTGATACACCAGTAACTGCTGTATTCTTGTAACCACAGTTCTTATGTGGCTGGTCCAGTTAAGTTTCTGATAAATGGAGATGCTCAGGATGTTGATGGTGGGGCATTCGACGACGGTAACCCCATTAAATGCAAATGTTAGACTCTCAATGTTGATTTTATATGGGGCTTTTAATGATGAAACATGTCCCAAGGCGATTCAGAGGCAGAATCAGACAATGGGCCCAAGACAAAGGACGAGATGTTAGTAGGACGGACCGTGAGTTGGGTTAACCAACTCAATTTCAAGGGGGAGAGCAAAATGGAGAGACAGAGGGGTTTAGTGAGAGCGACTAAATTCCAGAGATTTGGGCCTGAGGCAATTGAATGCTCGTCCACTGCTAGCAGTGTGAAGCGGGCGTGTGATACACAAGAGGCCACCGTCAGAGGGACAGAGAATTCTAGGGACGCAGGAGGGTCGTCGAGCTGGAGGAGGTTTCAGAGATAGGGAGAGGAAAGGCCATGAAGGGATTGAAGAATTTTAAATTGGAGGCATTCGAGGACCGAGAATCAATATGGTGAGTGAACACACGAGTGATGTTGGAGCGTGACCCGGGGAGGGACAAGTACACATATCAGAACTTGGAATAGCTAAAGATTTCAAGTATACAACGTGGAAGACCAGCCCGGGGAGGACTGGAATAGACAAGTCTGGAGTTAATGGAGGAGGGTTCAGCAGCAGATGGGTTGAGGAAGGTGTGGAGATAAACAATGGAAAGGAGATAGATTTATCTCCTTATGATAGAGAGTATTTGGTTTCGGGAGTTCAGCTTGAGGTTGTACGCTGAGATTGTGGACAGTCAGGTTCAGCCTTAGACAGTGGCGGGGGAGGGGGATGAAGTGGTGAGGGGGCGGAGTTTGTGGTGGGGGTAGAACAAGATGGCTTCAATCTTCCCAATATTTAACTGGTGAAAATTCAAACTAAAGAAACAGCAGCATGTAAAAAAATACTGAATCTAAACAGTGAAAGAATATAAAAATATAAAACTGCTAATATTTCATCATTCAGTCATTCTCTTGTTAACCAGAATGGAGCAGAAATCCATCTGCTAATTTTAGATAACAGTTATTGTAGACGGAATGAACTCAAGTTGTTGATGTTCCCCCTGGACAGTGACGTTCCACAACCAGAGTACAGGGGCAGGTCATTTCCCCAGCTGTGTGCAGATGTGGACTCTCCATTGTACGAAGGAAATAGAAAACACTGGAAAACCAATCCTGTAGATCCACTAGGATGATACCAGGGATGTGGAGTTACTGTCAGGGAGGGAATTTGAGAATTATGGGCTCATTTAACTAAAGTTGAAAAGATTATGAGACGATTTGATGAAACACTTCAACATTCTGAAATCTTATGATGAAGTAAATGTTTACACATCGTTTCCATTGTTTGGTCAGAGGGTACACATTCAGGTGAATTCCAAGATTTACGGGCAAGACGGGAAGAATGTATTTCCGTATGTGCTGGTTATGATGCATAATGTATTCCCCAAAACTGTTGCAGATGTAAGTCGATCAATTATAATAGATCATTACATATTTTTGTTGGAAACTAGCTTTTATCGTTAATATCTCACCTAATGAGCAGAAGTTTGGTATTAGACTGGGTGGGGTATTAACGGTCATGGACAGTGAGTAGGACGTTGGGATTAGACTGGGTGGGATATTAAAGGAAATGGACAATGAGCAGGAGGTTGGGATTAGACTGGGTGGGATATTAACGGTAATGGACAGTGAGCAGGAGGTTGGGATTAGACTGGGTGGGAAGTTAACGGTAATGGGCAGTGAGCAGGAGGTTGGGATTAGACTCGGTGGGATATTAACGGTAATGGGTAGGTGCATAGGAACACAAGAACAGCGGTAGGCGATTTAGTCCTTCGAGTCTGTTCTGCTATTCAATGAGACCATGGCTGATCTGTGATCTAACTTCATAAATCCGCCTTTGGCCCATATCCCTTAATATATTTATTTAACAAAAAGCTATCAATCTTTGATTCAAAAATAACAATTGATCTAGGATCAATTGTCGTTTGCAGAAAAGAGTTCCAAACTTCAAACACCCTTTAGGTGTATAGGTGTTTCCTAATATCACTCCTGAAAGGCCATGCATAGGTACAGAAAATAATCAAAAAGTCGAATGAAATGCTCGTCTTTATATCTGAGGACTAGAATACAAGTATGATGCAGCAATACAAAACCCTAATTTTTAAACTATGCAACCTAGATTTCCGAGAATCTCAATCCAGCAGAAATAATTTCTCTCTATCCACCCTATCTCTTCCCTTTAACACATTAAACTTCGATCAGATCACCCTTTAACCTTTCCAATTCGAAGTAACACAAACATAATTTGTTAATCTATCCTTTAATTTAAGTCTTGGAGTCCAGGTATCATTCTGGTAAACCTACGCTGCACTCTGTCCAAAGCCAATATTTCCTTCCTAAGATGTGGTGACCAGAACTGCTCACAGTACTCCAGGTATAGTCTAATCAGGGTTTTGTAAAGCTGCAACTTAACTTCCACACCCTTGTATTCTAGTTCTCTGGATATAAAGGCCAGCATCCCATTAGCCTTTTTGATTATTTTCTGTACCTGTTCATGACATTTTAATGATCTACGTACCTGGACACCCAAGTCTGTTTGGATATGTGCTGTTTTTAAGCTTACCATTTAGAAAGTACCCAGTTCTAATTCTTCTTGTGCCCGAAGTGGTTGACCTCACTTTGACCTATAATGAAATCCATTTGTCACAGTTTTACCCAGAGATCCCTTTGTAAATTTATACTTCCATCTACACTACCGTCTATCTTTCTGTCATCGGGGAATCTGGATATGTGACTTTCTCTGCCATCATCTAAATTTTTAATAAATACTGTGAATAGTTGAGGCCCCAACATAGATCCATTCGGGCCACCACTAGTCACATCCTGCCAATTTGAGTAACTACGTATGATCTCTACTGCCTGTCTCCTGCCACTCAGCCTATTTCCTAACCATTCTCAATTCCGTGGGCTTCTACCTTAGTTAACAGTCTCTTATGTTGGACTTCATAAAATAAGGACACAAGAAATAGGAGCAGGAGTAGGCCATACGGCCCCTCGAGCCTGCTCTCCCATTTAATACGAATATAGCTGATCCGATCATGGACTCAGGTCCACTTCCCTGACCGCTCCCCATAATCCCCAATTCCGTTATCGGTTAAGAAACTGTTTATTTCTGTCTTAAATTTATTCAATGTCCCAGCTTCCACAGCTCTCTGAGGCAGCGAATTCCACAGATCCACAACCCTCAGAGATGAAATTTCTCCTCTTCTCAGTTTCAAATTGGCAGCCTATTATTCTAAGATGATGCCCTCTAGTTCTAGTCTCCCCTATCAGCGGAAACATCCTCACTGCATCAACCTTGTCAAGCACCCTTATAATCTTATATGTTTCAATAAGATCGCCTCTCAAATTTCTCAATTCCAATGAGTAGAGGCCCCAAACTACTCAACCTTTCCTTACAAGTCAACCCCCTCATCACCGGAATCAACTTAGTGAACCTTCTATGAACTGCCTCCAAAGCAAATATATCCTTTCTTAAATATGGAAAACAAAACTGCACGCAGTATTCCAGTTGTGGCCTCACCAACACCCTGTATAACTGTAGCAAGACTTCCCTGCTTTTATACTCCAGCCCCTTTGCAATAAAGGTCAACATTGCATTGCCCTTCCTGATCACTTGCTGTACCTGCATGCTAAACTTTTGTGTTTCATGCACCAGGACCTCCAGGCCCCGTTGTGCTGCAGCACTTTGCAATATTTCTCCATTTAAATAATAACTTGCTCTTCAATTTTTTTCTGCCAAACCTTATATTTTCCAACATTATACTCCATCTGCCAAATTTTTACCCACTCACTTAGCTTGTCTATGTCCTTTTGCAGGTTTATTGTGTCTTCCTCACACATTGATTTTCCTCGCAACTTTGCACCATCAGCAAACTTGGCTACGTTACACTCGGTCTCTTCTTCCAAGTCGTTAATATAAATTATACATTGTTGAGGACCCAGCACTGATCCCTGCGGCACTGCAATAGTTACTGATTGGCAACCGGAAAATGAACCATTTATCCCGACTTCCTGTTTCTGTTAGTTAGCCAATTCTCTATCCATGCTAATATATTACCACCAACTCTGTGAACTTTTATCTTGTGCATTAAACTTTTATGTGGCATCTTGTCAAATGCCTTCTGGGAGTCCAAGTACAACACACCCACTGGTTCCCCTTTATCCACTCAGTTTATTACATCCTCAAAGAATTCCAGCAGATTGTCAAACATGACTTCCCTTTCATAAATCCGTGCCAACTCTGCCTGACTGCATTATGCTTTTCCAAATGCCCTGCTGCTGATTTTTTAATAATGGCTTCTGGAAGTCCATATAAATGCCATCATAGATATTCTGCGGTCCACTACTTTAATCACTTCCCCATAAATTACAGTAAGGTTAGTCAGGCATGAACAAATCAATGCAGGAGGTTGGGATTTGACTGGATGGGAAATTAGCAGTGATGGACAGTGCACAAGAGGTTGGGATTAGACTGGGTGGGATATTAACAGTAATGGGCAGTGAACAGACGGTTGGGATTAGACGGTGGGAAATTAACGGTAATGGACAGTGAGCAAGAGGTTGGGATTCGACAGGGTGGAATATTAACAGTAATGGGCAGTGACCAGATGGTTGGGATTAGACTGGGTGGGATATTAATTTAATGGGCAGTGAGCAGGCGGTTGGGATTAGACTGAGTGGGATATTAACAGTAATGGACAGTGAGCAGGAGATTGGGAATCGACTGGGTGGGATTTTAAAAGTAATGGACAGTGAGCAGGGGGTTGGGATTAGACTGGGTGTGATATTAACGATAATGGACAGTGAGCAGGAGGTTGGGATTAGACTGGGGTGGAATATTAACGGTAATGGGCAGTGAGCAGGAGGTTGGGATTAGACTGGGTGGGATAATAACGATAATGGGCAGTGAGCAGGAGGTTGGGATCAGACTGGGTGGGATATTAACAGAAATGGGCCGTGAGCAGAAGGTTGGGATCAGACTGGGTGGGATATTAACAGTAATGGACAGTGGGCAGGAAGTTGGCTTCAGACTCGGTGACTCAGGAAGGAAAGAAACACTTGCAGAGAATCAATGGGGAACGATCTGTTTTTCTCCCTCTCTGTAGTTTTTTTTGTTTGGGTTGTTTTCTCGGTTTGGTTTTCAGACAATTTCACTATTTGAGCTATTTCGTTTTAAATGTCTTTTGTTTAAACACAGAGCATTTGTGATAATCGAAAAGTTCCCTGATTTGCTATTAAATAGTTTCCTGCTCACTCAGCTCGCTGCCTTCCCTCAACGTTGCCATGGTCTCTCTTTTTCCCAGTCCCAATAACATGGTTTCCATTTGCTTTCAGTCCACACAAGAGATATACCCGAATTTCTCCCCGTCCTTTGTACAGAAACTGCCGTATCCTCTGGATATTGTCAACTCTTCGCATCGTTTCAGATTCACATTGTTTGCTGTTTGATACATTTCTTTGCTATTTTGCCAGTTTCTATTCTGTAACAATCTACGAGTCTAAGATCTGATATTGCACTAAAACAAATCACACCTTGGGGTGTAGAAATAGGTTAATATTGAGCTGAAATAGTGAGTCAGTCCTGCAACTTTATAAATAATTGATGTGACTGCACTTACAATACAGTGTACTGTTCTGGTAGCCTCAGTACAAAGGTTATCGTAGCTGTTCAAGAGAGCAACCACAATGATTGAGAGGATGAGGGGTTGGATTAGGAGGAACTATTAAGTAAATTGGTCATATCACACTGGAGAGATAGGTCGAGAGGTGATACGATTGCTGCTTCACTTTGCCCAGTAGAGTAGAAGCGCTTGAAGGAGTGTAAATTCTAAACTAATCTGTGGAAACAATATTTCAGTGAGGGAGTGGTCATTCTGGGGAACAGGCTCTCCATGGAGATGGTGGACGCAATTCCTATTGATTCCTTAAAGGGCAAATGAGAGAGATTTATTTCAGAAATAACATTTTGGGATGCAGCATAGGAGTAATTTGCAATATGACATGTGGTAATGCAACATGCTGGGGAGGAACAGGTGACTTTGGATCTATGGTTGTCAAAGCTCTCCACCTATGGGGTTTTCACCAACTCCATTATCATTGTAGCATGAGAGTATCAGAGTGTTAGATGGTAAATTACACGCAGCTCGGTCTTTTTTCATTGAGCAATTCCTTTCTTCCTATGCTAGGATATTCAGTCAGCTCTATCATGTTAGAACAATCAAAACTCACTCTGTGTCCTTTCCACTTACATGATTAATTTATCCACTGAAATGGTCCTCGCCCGTTAACCAGAGACTGAGTCCCTCCACTCCCTCTTCAATCGCTTGTTCCTGTCTGTCTCGGTAGAATTTTGTCAACTGGAACAATTGGTGATCGTCGCACTTTGTTAAGAGCTCAGTGATTGTAGAGTTTGGATCTGTGAACACAAATGGCCTCATTAACACACACTTTCAGAAAACTCATATAAACCGCATGTGTCACATTCCATCAATCTATTCTTAAAAACATTTGTCAAACACGACTTATCTACAGCTCATCGATTCCAGCATTCCCTGATCATCCCCTGTATCTGTCAAAGTTGACTAATTCAACCTTGAAATACAGTTTCCAGGAGTTTGCTCACAACGCAGCACCCCTGCTACCCTCTATCTCATCGCCACTGCTCAATAGCCTGCAAAACCCACCAAGAAATGTGCTGTTTCCCTTCCTATTCCTTAGCTGTATAACGATAGATTCTATCTTAAGTTTCCAGGCTCGAAGGGCCGAATTGCCTATTCCTGCACCTATTTTCTATGTTTCCAAGTATTTGAAATTGGAAATACGGATAGCCGTTTTTGATCAATTCTTTATAATACTGTGAAGAAAAGAACGACGGCACTATATATGTGTTGGTTGTCTGGTTGCATTGTGATTAATATTCTAATCACTTATGTGGACATACATAGAAACATAGAAAATAGGTGCAGGAGTCGGCCATTCGGCCCTTCGAGCCTGCACCACCATTCAATAAGATCATGGCTGATCATTTGGCACAGTACCCCTTTCCTGCTGTCTCTCCATATCAAATGAACTGGCATCAATAAATCACTGCGGTAAAGAATTCCACAGTTAACAACTCTCTGAGTGAAGAGGTTTCTCCTCATCTCAGTCCTAAATGGCTTACCACTTATCCTTAGACTGTGACCACTGGTTGTGGACTTCCCCAACATTGGGAACATTTTTCCTGCATCTAACCTGTCCAGTCCCGTCAGAATTTTATATGTTTCTATGAGATCCAACCATGATTTCTCTTTCATAAATCCATGCTGACTTGGACCAATCCTGTCACTATTTTCCAAATGCGCTGCTATTTCATCTTTAATAATTCATTCCAACATTTTCCCCACTACTGATGTCAGGCTAACCAGTCTATAATTCCCCGTTTTCTCTCTCCCTCCTTTTAAAAAAAGTGGTGTTACATTAGCTACCCTCCAGTCCATAGGAACTGATCCAGAGTCAATAGACTGTTGGAAAGTGATCACCAAAGCATCCACTATTTCTACAGCCACTACCTTAAGTACTCTAGGATGCTGACTATCAGGCCCTGGGGACTTATCAGCCTTCAATCCCATGAATTTCCCTAACACATTTTCCTGACTAATAAGGATTTCCTTCAGTTCCTCCTTCTTGCAAGACCATCGGTCCCCTGGTATTTCCGGAAGTTTATTTGTGTCTTCCTTCGTGAAGATGTTCCAAAGTATTTGTTCAACTGGTCTGCCATTTCTTTATTCCCCATTATAATTTCACCTGATTCTGACTGCATGGGACCTACGTTTGTCTTCACTAATCTTTTTCTCTTCACATATCTACAGAAGCTTTTGCAGTCAGTTTTTATGTTCCCAGCAAGCTTCTTCTCATACTCTATTTTCCCCCTTCTAATTAAACCCTTTGACTTCCACTGCCGAATTCTAAATTTCTCCCAGTCCTCAGGTTTGCTGTTTTTTCTGTCTAATTTACATGTCTCTTCCTTTGGATTTAACACTATCCCTAATTTTCCTTGTTAGCCACGGTTGAGCTACCTTCCCCGTTTTATTTTTATTCCAGATGAGGTTGTACTATTGTTGAAGTTCATCCATGTGATCTTTAAATGTTTGACCTTGCCTATCCACCGTCAACCCTTTAAGTATCATTCGCCAGGCTATTCTAGCCAATTTACATCTCATACCATCGAAGTTACCTTTCCTTAAGTTCAGGTCCGTAGTCTCTGAATTAACTGTGTCACTCTCCATCTTAATAAGGAATTCTACCATATTATGGTCACGCTTCACCAAGAGGCCTCGTACAACAAGATTGCTAATTAGTCCTTTCTCATTACACATCATCCAGTCTAGAATGGCCAGCCCACAAGTTGGTCCCTCGATATTTTGGCCTAGAAAACCATCACTAATACACTCCAGGAAATCCTCCTCCACCGTATTGCTACCAGTTTGGTTCGCCCAATCTATATATAGATTAAAGTCCCCCATGATAACTGCTGTACCTTCATTGCATGCATCCTTAATTGCTTGTTTGATGCTGTCCCCAACCTCACTACTACTGTTTGGTGGTCTGTACACAACTCCCACGAGCGTTTTCTGCCCTTTGGTATTCCGCAGCTCTACCCTTACAGATTCCAGATCATCCAAGCTAATGTCCTTCCTCACTATTGAGTTAATTTCCACTTTAACCAGCAATACTACCCCACCTCATTTTCCTTTCTGTCTATCCTTCCTGAATGTTGAATAGCCCTGGATGTTGAGTTTCCAGCCTTGGTCACCCTGGAGCAATGTCTCCGTAATCCGATTTATATCATATCCGTTAATAGCTGCCTGCGCAGTTAATTTGTCTAACTTATTATGATTATTCCTTGCATTGAAGTACAGAACCTTCAGGCTTGTCTTTTTAACACACTTTGTCCCTTTAGAATTTGGCTGTAATGTGGCCCTTTTTGATTTTTGCTTTGGGTTTCTCTGCCCTCCACTTTGCCATATAAACCCGTGCCAGTGCTCCTCCTGCTTGTGCAGCCATTGCTAAAGTGACATGAGAGATGGGCTAACACGCTGAGTAGTTCTAAGTTAATATTAATTGCATGTATAGATATGCCTCTTTGAGCTCACTTTCGGATTTTAGATTATTTGTCGATGCATAACTGTGTAACTGAGTGACATCCCTGAGGAGGACAAAGGGTTTGATTAGGGCAGGGAAAATAGACTACGAGAGGAAGCTTGCAGGGAACATTAAAATGGACTGTAAAAGCATCTTTAGATATGTAAAGAGAAAAAGGTTAGTAAAGACAAACGTAGGTCCCCTGCAGTCAGAATCAGGGGAAGTCATAACTGCGAACAAAGAAATGGCAGACCAATTGAACAAGTACTTTGGTTCAATATTCACTAAGGAGGACACAAATAACCTTCCGGATATAAAAGGGATCAGAGGGTCTAGGAAGAAGGAGGAACTGAGGGAAATCCTTATTAGTCGGGAAATTGTGTTGGGGAAATTGATGGGATTGAGGGCCGATAAATCCCCAGGGCCTGATTGTCTGCATCCCAGGGTACTTAAGGAGGTGGCCTTGGAAATAGCGGATGCATTGACAGTCATTTTCCAACATTCCATAGACTCTGGATCAGTTCCTATGGAGTGGACGGTAGCCAATGTAACCCCACTTTTTAAAAAAGGAGAGAGAGAGTATACAGGGAAATATAGACCGGTCAGCCTGACATCAGTAGTGGGTAAAATTATGGAATCAATTAATAAGGATGTCAAGCAGTGCAGTTGGAAAAAGGTGACAAGATAGGTCCAAGTCAGCATGGATTTGTGAAAGGGAAATCATGCTTGACAAATCTTCTGGAATTTTTTGAGAATGTTTCCAGTAGAGTGGACAAGGGAGAACCCGTTGATGTGGTGTATTTGAACTTTCAGAAGGATTTTCACAAGGTCCCACACAAGAGATTAAAGCACATGGGATTGGGGATAGTGCACTGACGTGGATTGAGAACTGGTTGGCAGACAGGAAGCAAAGAGTAGGAGTAAATGGGTACTTTTCAGAATGGCAGGCAGTGACTACTGGGGTACCGTAAGGTTCTGTGCTGGGGCCCCAGCTGTTTACATTGTAATTACTGATTTAGATGAGGGGATTAAATGTAGTATCTCCAAATTTGCAGATGACACTAATTTGGGTGGCAGTGTGAGCTGCGAGGAGGATGCTATGAGGCCGCAGAATGACTTGAATAGGTTGGTGAGTGGGCAAATGCATGGCAGATGAATTATAATGTGGATGAATGTGAGGATTGGTTGTAAAAACAGAGAGACAGGTTATTATCTGATTGGTGACAGATTAGGAAAAGGGGATGTGCAACGAGTCTTGAGTGTCATGGTACATCAGTCATTGAATGTTGGCATGCAGGTGCAGCAGGTGGTTAAGAAACAAATGGCATGTTGGCCTTCATAGTGAGGGGATTTGAGTACAGGAGCAGGGAAGAGTTATTACAGTTGTACAGGGCCTTGGTGAGGCTACACCTGGAGTATTGTGTACAGTTTTGGTCTCCTAACTTGAGGAAGAACATTCTTGCTATTGAGCGAAGGTTCACCAGACTGATTCCCGGGATGGCCGGACTGACATATCAAGCAGAGTAGATCAACTGGGCTTGTATTCATTGGAGTTCAGAAGAATGAGAGGGGATCTCATAGAAACGTTTAAATTTCTGACGGGTTTAGACAGGTTAAATGCAGGAAGAATGTTCCCAATGTTGGGGAAGTCCAGAACCAGGGTTCATAGTCTAAGGATAAGGGTAAGCCATTTATGACCGAGATGAGGAGAAACTTCTTCACCCAGAGTGGTGAACCTGTGGAATTCTCTGCCACAGAAAGTTGTTGAGGCCAATTCACTAAATAAATTCAAAAAGGAATTAGATGTATTCCTTACTACTAGGAGGATCAAGGTGTATGGCGAGAAAGCAGGAATGGGGAACTGAAGTTGCATGTTCAGCCATGAACTCATTGATTGGCGGTGCAGGCTCGAAGGGCCGAATGGCCTACTCCTGCATCTATTTTCTATATTTCTATGTTAATGCATTGTTATGCAGTTCCTTTGTATCACTCATTTCTGACAAGTATTCTTTTCAAATAAGTTTGCACATCACAAATCCAAAGCTCTTAATCAATTCGACCATAAAAACCTTGCAGAATGGGCAGATACATGATAAATGTATTCAATATAAGTGTGAGGTGGTAAATTTTGGTCGGATGAATAACGAGGCTACCTACTTGGAAAATAAGAATCTAAATGGAGTAGAGATGCAAAGTGATCTCGGGGTACAGATTCACATATCATTAAAAGTAGCAGCACAGGTTATAAAGGCATAACAATGCCAATAAAGCACTCGGGCTCATTTCAAGAGAAATAGAATTAAAAAGCCAGGAAGTTATGTTAAACACATATAGAACCTTGTCTGTCTCATGATTTGAGACAGTGGGGTCGAAATGGCATTGGTCTATATATGCTTTTAAGTGTTCGTTTTTTGCTGTTGTTGTAAAATTGCCTCATGGATGAAAAGGTTGCGCTCAAAGGAGTTCGTGACCCTTTCAATACAGAAATAAATTAGAGAGAACTTTGCCTGTGAGTGTAGTGCCCCTCTGGATGGTTACTCACTTCCCTTTTTCTAATCAGTCCCTGTCCTGTTCCCTCTTCCTGTGTAAGCTCAGGTTCTTGCACGGAATTTGTCAGGACAGAAATGATATGGAAATGAATGATAACCTACCTGTGTCCTTTCTTATTCTTGTTGAAGATGTCAGATCTTCTCCCCTGTTTGGACCTTCAGCCAGGGTGGTGACAGGCGTTCCCAGTTTCTGATGCTCTGTAATAAATATATTAATAGGGGGGTTAGACGGAAATATTAAAATGAGAAGGAGGACGTTGCCTTGTTAAACATGATATCAGTCTCTCCTCACTCATCAGTACAACAGCGGTTAGCTCTGGGATCGAGCATTTCCCGAGTGTTACGATCAACTCTCCACATCAGGTGTGATACATACAACTGCCCAATGACATCCAGTGAGTCCCGCTGATCTCCACAACCCAGTTCCAGAGAGGCTCCCGTCGGCCGAGACCCCGCAATGGGAGCATCCATTGGTGAGATTTACTCACAGTGCAGGCCCAAACCAGCCTTATTCCTGAGGTAGGGAATATTCTGCAGGGAAATGTGGAGCGGGTGATCATTGATGGATTCAATGATCCTTCACTCGGTTTTAAACAGTCTGGCAGTATTGTATTATTTTTATTCACAGATCTTGTTTAATATTTTTGATTTGTTGAGTTGTGATATTAAATTATGGAATTTTATAAATATATCTATCCACATACACAATATATAGCTGGGTGTAATTCCTCTGGTCTCTATGGGCAGTGACATTGTCCGTGTGTTCAAGGAGATGTGACCTGGTTGCTGCTCTATTTGAATATATTGACCATATCTCTCATGGTGTCAGCACCTGACCAATCAGCACTGCAGGAGGTGAGGACATTTCCCACTGTTCCACTGATAATAACACTAATGTAGAATGATATAAACTGTGTACCTTCAAAGTCGGGGATATATAACATTGCTTTGTTTCATTTTCATTTGATGTCTTACAATCTCAAAGCACCATAAATATATAATTGATAGATTTAGCTGCTGTTTACAATCATAATTCTCCACTTGTGCATGTGCAGACACACGCTCACCCACTTTATCTGGCCGTGTCCTTTTCTTTCCCCACTCTGATAATGCAAAAGTGATTCAGTCTCGGATCAGCAATTTCTCCAAACAATATTTGACGTTATTCTCTGGCATTAATTTGAGACGAGTTATTAAAGGGGCACCAGGGTTTTGGATGAGTGCAACTTTATGGAGAACGGCCAGGAGAAAGTTGGAATAAGAACATAAGAAATAGGAACAGAAGTAGGCCATACAACCCCTCGTGCCTGCTCCGCATTTAATAAGATCATGGCTGATCTGATCATGGACTCAGCTCCACTTCCCTGCCCACTCCCCATAAGGCCTTATCGTTTTAGAAACTATATTTCGGTCTTAAATTTATTCAATGTCTCAGCTTCCACAGCTCTCTGAGACAATGAATTCCAGATTTACAACCCTCTGAGAGAAGAAATTTCTCATCACTGTTCTAAATGGGCAGCCCCTTATTCTAAGATCATGCCCTCTAGTTCTAGTCTCCCCCATCAGTGGAAACAGCCTCTCTACATCCACCTTGTCAAGCCCCCTCGTCATCTTATACGTTTCGATATGATCACCTCTCATTCTTCTGAATTCCAATGAGTAGAGGCCCAACCTACTCAACCTTTCCTCATAAGTCAACCCCTCCTCCACCGAATGAACCTTCTCTGAACTGCCTCCAAAACAAGGATCTGCATTCTTAAATATGGAAACCAAAACCGCACGCAGTATTCCAGGAATAGTCAACTCTCGAGGCAACAAAGGCATGGATAAGGGTTTCACAACAGATGGGTCATGTACTGTTGTTCCTCAATCTGTAAGGCATGTTTACTTCCTGCTGTAGACCTTTCTCTATCACTCCATCATTTACCCGGGATCTAATTATGAGAGACAGAAACTGAGGTAAATATTGATAAAGTGATGTAGATTGGGACTCTCTCTCAGCTTTCTCCCCACTCCCCAGGACCAGTGCGTATTTGACTCAATGGGACTCTCTCTGACGTTTCTCGCCAGTCTCCCAGTGTAAAAATTATAAAGTCGAGAAGTTGAGAACGTGGGAATTGTATAGCGACAGTATAAGCTAACAAAGAATTCATGGTGGAATAGCCATGACATCTCAGACTCGAGACTGCGAAATGTTACAACATTAACACATATTGAAACAAGACCCACAGCTTGCAGAAAAATCGCAAGGTCTTATTAAATCATGTTATTAACCTGAAACATTAACAGAAGGTCTTTGTTTAAAATCAGACCATACTTAGGTCGGCTTATGAGTTGACAAAGGGAAAGAGGGATCAAAAGGGATAGACTGGACTAGGATGTCACTCTAGCCCTATCTTGTTATCTTTTGCCGAAAATGTACAACCGTCGTCCCTTTACAATGTAACGTCACTTTGTCCATAGGAAGTGGGTGCGTTCTATCAGAGTTGCATTCCTTCTGTCTGATAAGGTCCCCGATCGGGATTTGCTTTTTAAATAAAAGCTTGCTTTGTTTAAAGCACAAATGGTATTAGTTTCAGTAATTTTGCTGAACCAGATTGAGGTAAAAGAATCCAAAAATCAACATTTGGTGTCAGAGGTGGGATCTCAACGGACGACTGTTGAAAACTTCCGAATTAAGAGCAAGAATAGCCTTGGACGAGACGAGGGGAAAGTGGCCACTGGAGTGAGTATGATTTCAATACTGCTCCAGTTTCCCCCGGTTTCAAAAGTCTGAGGAAAGTTTAGCCACTCGCTGGTTCTCAGGTAGTGTCTGAACGAGATCCAGGACAATCTGGTGAATACCTTTCAAACTTAGAATAGGGTTAGAGATAGGGAAATTGCGCGGTGACGCAAACCAAGCGGTGACTTGGAAAGATAGGTTAGAATAGGTAAGTATTGCGTGGTGACGCAAACCAAGCGGCGACTTGGAAAGATAGGTTAGAATAGGTAAGTATTGCGTGGTGACGCAAACCAAGTGGCGACTTGGAAAGATAGGTTAGAATAGGTAAGTCTTGCGCAGTGATGCAAACCAAGCGGTGACTTGGAATGATAGGTTAGAATGTGTGGGTTCGAGGCCCAAGTAGATCCGTGCGGCGACACGGAATGGAGGGATAGTTCGAGCTAGATAGAGATAGATGATCAATCATGGATCCAAAAATTAATAGGAAAGAAAAGAGACTCTTGTGAACGTTTGTTTTAAGTGAGACATGCTTGTGTGATTTTTACTGTGTAAAAAAAAGCCGGGGAGTTGTGGTTTGTTTTAGCTCCACCCACTTTTTCAAACAGAATGAAAGTTTTTTTAACCCTTCGTAGTGTTGTCCTGTATGTGGGAAGTTTAAGAGTGTGAACCTTATTGAATTACGTATATTCAGATGATAAGTTACGGAGCCAGGAAATGCAAAAAGGATAGGTTTGTTGAGTAAAAAAAAAAGAAAAAATTACATGGTCCCGGTGGTTAAAAAAAGGATTTAACATGCTCACTTACTTGTCGAAAGAAAACTTTCAGAGAAGGCACAGCAAAACAACTGAGATGGATTCAAAAGGATTCAAAAAAAATATTATATTAAATAACACAACCTTGAGGCTGGAACAATTGTGATAACGAAAAGCAGTCCACAGCCTAAGTGCCAGACTTCTCTCTAGTTATGGAAAAGACAAAAAAAAGTAACGTACTAAATAGGTGCTGAAAGAAAAAAAAATGTACTGAGATTTTAAATTATGAGTAAAATTCCACTACAGTCTAAAAAAAAATCACTCCTGTCCAGTTGGCAGAAAAACTCCATTAAATTAGAGCTTTCATTGACAGAAGGAGGACATATTAAAAACCGTAGACGTCTTAAAGAAAGAGTGCACGCACGAGAAACGTACTCAGAGTTCCACTGGGACCTCTGAGAAATGTACCAATAGACTACTTAGTTAAAATTGTTGGCTGTGCGTTGACCGAGGCTGATGAGGAAATTGAATTTCAGTAAACAAATGTGTGGTCTCGTTTTAAATCAATTAAAAAAAATGCTGCCTTTCCTGATGTAACCATCTGAAAAAAAATATTTTCGTGAAGTCACGTAATGACATCAGGTCATCTTACAAACCTGTAAAGGAGTTAACCCTTTCCATTGAAAGCCGTTTCATACTGAACATTATCAATTTGGATTTCTTAATAGAAAAAAGACCACCTAACAGAGGAATGGTGCGATAGTCAGAATAAAAATAAAAACAGAACTAGCTTATGTAATAATACTTGCCTGATACAATAAAGAAATAGATACTCAAACAAAACAAATTGAAGAGTTAAAAGGCTAAGATAAATAAGCTGAAAGTGATCCACAAACCCAACTTAACCCTGACCTCCGATTTCACGGAGTGACCTCGACATGCATGGATATAATGCAGAATCAAGGGGCCTGTGGGCCCTAGTAAAACAAACCCTGAGCCCAACCGAGCATGCCCGATTTCTAACTCACCGAGGACGTGCTACTCATGATGCATTAATGGTTGCTCACCCTAACGATGTCCAGGATCGCCTAAACGCTATCTTTAATGCTTTCACCACGACCCTTCAGAAGCCCATCAGTATGGAGCCGCCTCGGGTGGAAGGACCAAAACCTGACCCAAGGGGATACCAGATGGAACCGCAGTATTGCGTGCAGGGTTGGGTGGATAAACGGGGATACGGTTATATCAAACACCCAAATGGCCCAGGCCCTGCTAATTACGGACCGCCCTACTGGTATGGGAAGAGGTCGCGGCTGGGAAAGACGAGATTGATGCTTTATTTGTGGGCAAGAAGGATATTGGAATAGAAATTGTCCCTCCCGTCAGCACGAAAAAGGAAGAGGAGGAAGAGGAGGGGGGCAAGGGGGGAGAGGACGGGGATCGTACACTAACTTCTCCCAGAACAACCCCTCTGGCCAACCGTCCCCCGATTCGTATTGACTATGCAGCTTGATTGTGCAGGGACCCTCCCCGGATGACGAACCGATTGTTAAAAATTCGGAATGAGTGGCAACCCTTCTTGATAGATACGGGAGCCTTCATGTCTTCTGTACAATCAAAGCTTAAACTCCCCGCCTTCACTGAAACACAGCGACTGTCAGGATTCCTGGGACAAGTCTCTACATTCCCGGTGTCAGAACCAGTTAAAATGGGTTACCAGGTAAAATCGGTGGAACATCGATTTGTTATCACAACCAATCTGGACTGTAACTTGATGGCTAGAGACCTCCTCTGCAAATTCCAGTTGCATTTGGAGTGTGGAGATGATGGGATTATTGTAAAACAGGGAACCCTTAAGCAGCAGTATTATACCACTAGAACCCCTCAGTGGTGGTCTCTGGACCTGCCGCAGGCACCTTATCACGTGACCCTAGCATACGATCCCAGTGGAAAGAATCAGAACCTGCAGAACTTTTATCAGGATCACGAAGGGGAAGTGAAGGAAATTCTATTAAGGGCTAGAGTGACTGGACCGGAAGGGAAGGCAGATTTTGTGGAAATGGACAGCCCCCAACGGTGGCACCACATATTACTCGAAGTATTACCTCCCCACCACGCTAAATATTTGGAAGTTATGGTGCACCAGGCTATAGACGAGGCTGATCCTACCCGCCGGGATGTGCAAATTGTAAAACATGGCCGAACAGTCCAATTTCACGGGGACCCCGAGAAGGTCTTAACGACTCTGCAGCATCATACTGGCTCTGGCACACCTGACTATGTGGATCCTCATATGTGGGCAGAGGACCCCTCCTAAGTGGATTATACTCCCATTGATCCGATTGAGATCCCAGTGCAGGGCAATGTGGACTGGCCCTCGATCCGACAGAACCCACTGAAATCACAGGCAATCCTAAACTGACCTTTCGGCACTGTACTGCAATTAATCCGGCCTGTTTTCTTACTGAGCCACCCCAAGATGAGGAAGAACCCAGTCATGATTGTTTATCTTTAATTTAAGAGGCCACATCAGTCAGGGAAGATTTTGTTGATGTACCAATTGAAGATCCAGACTGTATTATATATGTTGACGGAAGTTCTTCTATTAATCCAGAAGGTACACGAATCTCAGGATACGCCATAGTAAACCAGGAGAATCAGGTCTTGGAATCTGCCGCTTCTGAAACCGCCTATTCTGCCCAACAAGCTGAACTATTGGCCCTCACCCGAGCCTATATCTTGGCCAAAGACCTCAGTGAATATCTATATCGACTCTAGGTATGCCTTTGGGGTGGCCCATGATCTGATTTGTTGCAAGCCCTCATGCTCCCCAAGCACATTGCTGTTGTTAAATGTACCGCCCACACCACCGGAAAATCCCCGGTTGATATAGGGAACCACTGTGCTGACAAAGAGGCTAAACAGGCCTCTCGTGACCAACAGATGGTAGTGCCCAAAATGATGAGTCAGACTAAAAAATCCTGCGAAGGATAAGTTAGCCTCGGAAAAACCAATGCCAACCATCCAAGATGTTATAAAAGCACAGGAGGACGCTCCTGAAAAAGATAAACTGTTGTGGAAATATTATGGATGTACTTAAGACAATGTTTCTAAACTCTGGACCACTCCCGCGGAACAGACTTGCATGTCTGACGAGTTGGCTCTATGGGTTATTGACTGTATGCATTTTGCTACTCATTGTGGAGCAAGAACCACGAGTGATACACTTTTGGCTACTTGGTGGCACCCTAGACTCCAGGCGCTCGCCCAGAACATCAGTAGTCGTTGCCTGGTTTGCCAGCAACATAATCCAGGGAAGGGAGTCCCCTGTGATTGGGGTAAAACGCCCTTACCCGAAGGTCCCTTTGAGACATTTCAGTTGGACTACATTGAGTTGCAAAAAGTTCAGTGTTACAAATATGTGTTAGTAATAGATGTGTTTAGCAGATGGATTGAAGCCTACCCTACCCTGGACAATAAGGCTCAAACTGTTATTAAGCTGTTAATGAGGGAAATTGTTCCTAGATATGGTATCTCAGCTCGACCGATGACCACCAATGTTCCTTCTCTGACTCAGGCTCTGCGACTAGCTCACAACCAGGTTCAAGATGCTCACCTCGACCTCCCAGTTTTACCCGAATTGTCCCTCGTGGCACCAGGGAACTATGGATTCGGAAGTGATTCGAGCCACAATGGGAGGGGCCTTTTCAGGTGTTACTCACTACCCCCACTGCAGCCAAGGTTGAGGGGAGGGGTGCCTGGGTTCACCTGCACCACTGCAAGCTCACCACCCTCTAACGAACCTTATTCTAATTCCTGTTTCTGTTCCAGACTTCCTCTTCTCCATAGCTGAACAAGGCCGTTGGCATCCTAATTGGAACGTGGACCAGTTTGAACTTTTACCCGTAGTGATAGACAGCCAGCTACACCGACGGTGACCTAAGAAGAGAACGGGAGAACCGAACTCTTTTAATCAGCAAAATAATTGGACTATTTATCTGAATCCTGAGCCATAAGATGAAACTGTCTGTATGCCACAGTTTGTATAATAGTGTTCATATATGACAGTTTCGGCGCATGGGAGGGGAGACAGAGACGAGAGCTCCATGAAAACACCTTTTTGTACATGTCTTATGTTTATGCGCAAAATGGGAACTTTTCTAGATGCTGGGTGTGTTCACATTCCCTATACATTTCTCTATACATTCCAAAGGGGGAATTCCTTTGCGCCCCGTTCCACTGACCCTAACTGAGACTGTCAGATGGATTCAGAGCCAAACTATCACGAGAGGAGGGGGGGCCAATACAAATACGAGAGAGGAAAGGCGGGTCAAAAGAGGGATCATAGAGTTCAGGAGGAGTATCACACCGTTACCACATGAACGACCACGGGGAGGTCACCAAGTGGGAGAGTGCTGGAGATACCATTAGTCAGACATTCCAGGGATGGTAACAACCAACCTACAACCATGAAAAGGAACCCCCATTCATAGCCCTGACCAATACCTCAGGGATTGGGAGGCCAACCGGGGACATATGTCTAACCCGAAATTACACCAGTAACAAGGGACATATCGTAGGGTACAGCAATTGCCCACACAGTCTCAACCTCAGCACAGGTACACGAGTCACCATCCACTCTCACGATCCGAACCCTTGGTTGCCTAGGCGATGGACAGGGTTCTGCTATATGGGATATGTGGTGCCATTTGTGCGGCAAGTCCGTACCATGGCGGAAGCACATGCTTCCAGCCGATATAAGCGAGCCATCACCCCCGCCGACAAGTTCTTTGGGGTCCTGGTGTTCCCAATCGGGATAAGATGTCTCATGGACGAAGTACAGAACTTAGAGACGATATTGGAACAGATAGCTAACCATACTGCTGAAGCTCTGGAGGGCATCACAGCTGAAATGGTAGCAATAAGGACCGTAGCATTACAAAACCGAATGGCCCTCAATTACCTGTTCGCTGAGAAAGGGAGAACGTGTGCCCTGATAGGATCTGAATGTTGCACTTACATTCCTGATAGTTCAGAAAACATAACCAATCTCGCTGATCTCATAAGAAGGGAGGTGAAGAAGTTATCCACACCAGCAGAAGGATCTAGCTGGTTTGATTGTTGGTTGCATTAACCTTTGTTGTAAAGTAATGATGGCAAGGTTAGCAAACCCTCTTGTGGTCAAGGGCTCCCGAGTTATGATCCAACGAACTAAAGAACTACTAGACACTAACGACAATATGATTCAGGAAATAGAGTGTGAACGAATGAATGCGATACTCCTAGAATGATCCTAAATGTTATCATGGAATGATAAAAGCGGGGAATGTGAATGTTTAAAAATGTATAAAGTCGAGAAGTTGAGAACGTGGGAATTGTATAGGGACAGTATAAGCTAACAAAGAATTCATGGTGGAATAGCCATGACATCTCAGACTCGCGACTGCAAAATGTTACAACACTAACACATATTGAAACAAAATACACAGCTTGCAGAAAAATCTCAAGGTCTTATTAAATCATGTTATTAACCTGAAACATTAACAGAAGGTCTTTGTTTAAAATCAGACCATACTTAGGTCGGCTTACGAGTGGACAAAGGGAAAGATGGATCAAAAGGGATAGGCTGTACTAGGTTGTCACTCTAGCCCTATCTTGTTATCTTTTGCTGAAAATGTATAACCGTCGTCCCTTTACAATGTAACGTCACTTTGTCCGTAGGAAGTGGGTGCGTTCTATCAGAGTTGCATTCCTTCAGTCTGATTAGGTCCCCGATCGGGATTTGCTTTTTAATTAAAAGCTTGCTTTGTTTAAAGCATAAACGGTATTCCTTTCAGTAATTTTGCTGAACCAGATTGAGGTAAAAGAATCCAGAAATCAACACCAGGACCAGTTTGAACATGAATCAATGGGACTCTCTCTGAGCTTTCTCCCCAGTCCCCCAGGACCAGTGTGAATCTGAATCAATGGAGCTCCCTCTGACATTTCTCTCCAGTCTCCCAGGACCAGTGTGTATCTGGGTCAATGGGGCTCTCTCTGACCTTTCTCCCCAGTCCCGCAGGACCAGTGTGTATCTGAGTCAATGGTACTCTCTATTCCCTTTTTCCCTTCTCGATGTATGGAAGCTCTGTGAATCAGAAGAGATCTCCCTGTTTGGTGCTCTCACAATCCTGGGCTGGTTCACCTGCTGTTGTTCCTCAGTCTACAATCCCTGTTTACTTCAAGCTCTGGACCTTTCTCAATCACTCCTTCATTCACTGGGATATCTAATTATGGCAGAAAATGAGAACAATATTGACGGTGTGAAGTAGAGTGTGACATTAACCTACCCTGTAGTTATTGGTGGAAAGAAAACATTGAAATAAAAATAATTCTTTAGTGAGTAGTTAGAGACTCCTCATATACCGGCCGCACATTTTCCAGGAGTAGCTCACATATTGGGGACTTTCTCCGCTATCTGTAATCACTGGCCATTCCTTTATATTCTTGGCTGAAGCCCATCCAGGACACAGCCGCCCAGTCTCCACCTGTCTTTCTTTCCCTCGTGTTTTGCTTTCTCTCAGTGACACCTCAGGCAGAGGGAGAGCTGACAGACAATATATTCAGCTCAGACAACTCAGCAACATTCCTGGAGCGTTGCCCAGCTTTAATGACACTGATTAACAAGGGGTTTCTCCCTCCCACTGTCTGTTGTCTCTCCGGACACAGAGAGAGCCCCAGTGAAGATCGCTCTCAATTCCTGTCTGAGTATCCGCCACATCTGGAGAGGGTCCGCCCACCGTGTGTGAGGTCGGAGCACCGCCCCAATAACCCGGGCAACCATCCTGTGCCTGCCCGTCACTCACACACCAGCCCCGCCCCTGTAACCCGGGCAACCATCCTGTGTCTACCCTTCACTCACACACCAGCCCCGCCCCTGTCACCCGGGCAACCATCCTGTGCCTGCGCGTCACTCACACACCAGGCCCGCCCCTGTAAGACGGGCAACCATCCTGTGTCTGCCCGTCATTCACACACCGGCCCCGCCCCTGTAACCCAGGCAACCTTCCTGTGCCTGCCCGTCATTCACACACAGCACGCAGGACACAACACGCAGAGCCCGCCCTCCGGGATACGACCTATGGGAGGACAACAATTGCCCCCCGGGCACTGCCTGGGGTAAGTGCGGGGTCTCAGACCGGGAAGTGTCGCCGTGTTGGTGAGCCGAGAGAGCCCCAAAGGGAGGAGAAGCGCTCGGACATTAACCCGGATACTGAGCCCGGCCGCCCGCCGAGCACTCCGCCACAGTTCCCGCGGTTTACCCACACTGTCCAACCGTTGTTTGCAGCAAACTGTGCTGCATCCGAGGACTCGGAGTTGGCGGGGCGGCACCGAGCTTACGCACCGCGGTCACACCGTGCGTTCGCTGCATCAATTAATGACCCTGGCTGAGTCCTCCCGTCCTATTGACTGCATGCAGGAGAGTGACAGCGGCTTGCATCAATCGCAGTTCCTCCCCGCCACAGAGTCCCTCCCGCGGACTGCAGAAGCGCGCGGGGGGTCACGTGGCTCCTGATTTGAATCTGCGACAGTTGAAATGTCACGCCGCGAGCCCGGCAGCACGCCGTACATGGCCCCGCCCAACGTGTGTGATGTCAGGGCCCCGCCCACAGAGCCCCTGAGCTCAGCAGCTGGAATGCTGCAATGTGAGACAAAAAAGAGAGAAGGTGCTGGGGACAGTCAGCCGCTCAGGCAGCTTATGTATGGGGAGAGAGAGAGAACGGACCTGAGGGAAGTTCATTGTCATTGCCCTGACATTCAGGGCCACGGAGCTTTACCTGTTGCTGGGGGAAGTGCAGCTGAAAGATTTATTGACAATATACAGCACTGTTTTCTGACACAACATGTTAATGAAGTAACTGGGAAAACCATAGATTTGATCTGATGTTTAGTAGTGAGCCTGACCTCGGATCAGGCCTCCGTGTGGGGAACATCTGGGCAACACTGATCACATTATACCGTCCGAATTGGCCGGGAGAACCAAAGGGACTGAGAACCTGTAACTTGGACCGCATTTCAGGGCAAACTTCTCCAAAATGGCAGAAGACTTGCAACACGTAAATTGGCCAACCCTCCTCGGTGTTGATGTGACCGATGTTGAATATAAATGGAAAGTTTTCAAGAACAAGATTACAAATGTGGTAAACAAACGTAGTCAAAATCAAAAGAAGGAAATATGGTCAGAAAAAGTAATCAGAAATGTTTCCATAAATTACATAATTTATCAAATAAATAGGGTTGAATACAAAGAACAATTAAAAAAACGAAGGCTGATATTCAATCAGCAAAAAGGCTCTCGGAAAAAAAGGATTGTAGACAACTGGCAGTAATGGGAAAAGCTTTTTCAGTTATGTGAAGAGTCAGAGAACTATCAAAGACTGTATTGGGCCACTGAAGGTTGTTTGGGGAAAGGTTATACAGGGCTCACTGAGTATGGCGGAAATATTAATGCTAAAATATTGGAATTTATTCATACTAGTTTGATCAGGAACATTAACATAGATAAGCACATTGTTTCAGTAAACATTAAGAACTTATAAATAGATAGAGCAGCCGAGCCAGATGATATCCACCCCAGGGTCCTCCGGGAGATGGGACATGTGCTGTGTGAGGGTCCTCCTGGAGATGGGACATGTGCTGTGTGAGCCCCTGGCCTTTATGTTTAACAACTCACTGTACTCTGGAATGGTTCCTGCAGATAGGAAGGAGGCTAAATTTAAAAAAGGTGACATGGCAGACCCAGGTTACGAGAGGCCCATCAGTTTAACATCAGTAATAGGTAAGATGTTTGAAAGAATCATAAGGGATGCAATATATGAACACTTGGATAGAGAGGTACAAATCCGGCACACCCAACATGGCTTCATAAAAAAAGTTCATGTCTCACAACTCTAATTGTATTTTTTGAAGAAGTTACAAAGTTGGTTGATGAGGGAAGCCAAGCAGACATTATCTACTTAGATTTCCAAAATCCTTTGGACAAGGTACTGCACAAGAGGCTTATCTATAAGATCGGAGCCTCTGGTATTCGTGATAATATATTGACCTGGATACAGACCTGGCTGGCAGGATGCAGGTAAAGAGCAGCTTTTGATGGATTTGGATCTGTTTGGAGACCGGTCACCAGTGGTGTCCCGCAGGGATCAGTGTTGGAACTTTACTTTTCACTATTTTTATTAATGATCTGGAATTTGGGGTTGCGGGCACAATTTGGAAATTATAGCAAGATCTGTGTAAGTGCTAGAAGAGGCTCGTCTGATTCAAGCAGATCATAAAGTTTTGGGAGACTGGCCTCATGACTGGAGAATTACGTATAACTTAGATAAGTTCAGTGTTATGCATGTCGGCAGGGCAAATGCTCAACGTTCATACACTCTCCAGGGAAAGACATTAAAGATAGTAGAGATAAAAAGAGATTTAGGCGTTGTAGTGTATACGCCCTTAAAGGTACATTAGCAGTGCCATGCAACGACAGCTGGAGCAAATAGGGTGTTGGGGTGTATCCATAGGACAATTGAGTGTAAGACGAGGTGTACTGTTTTTTCCGAGTACTACACCTTAGTCAGGCCGCACTTGGAACACTGTGTCCAGTTTTGGTGGTCTCACATGGTGGGTGATATTGAGGCTCTGGAAAGGGTGTAGAAGAGGTCCACAAGACTCATTTCAAGACTAAATCATCTTATTTATCAAGATAAGTGAAAAGAGTTGTGACTCTTTACCTTAGAGCAGCGTAAACTTCGGGAGATATGATTGAGGTTTATTCGACAATGAACGGAATAGAGAGTTGTCCTGCTGACCATTTATTTCAGTTAAATAGACCAGGGGGCACAAATTTAAGTTGTACAAGGCTAGATCTAGGTTAGATGTCAGGAGTGGGTCTTTTCCCAGAGAATAGTAGATCTCTGGAACAAGCTCCCTCTCATGTGGTGGATGCAGACTCACTGAATTCCTTCAAGCAAAAGCTGGATTTGTTTCTGGCTGCAGCAGAGATCAGAAGGTACCCTCTTACAGAAGGTAGGTACTGCAGGGAATTTAATGACCATGGTGATCTCCTGGACTAGTTTCAATCTCTTAGATGACTCGGAGAGGAATTTCTCATATTTTATTTACCCAAATTGGCCTCAGTTTTTTTCAAAATCTATTTTTTTAATTCTCCCAGGAGATCACATGCTTTCGTGTGGAGTGGAGTGTATATGCTGTGACATATCGCAATTGTGTGGGACAGGCTTGCTGGACCAGATGGTCTTTGCCTGTCCATCATTTTTCATATGTAGTAAAATGCTTCTTCTGCGCTGTCCCTTCGAATACTACCAGAGCAGGTACAGCACTGATTAGATTCAAAGTAAAGCTCCCTCTACACTATCTCATCAAACAATCCCACAGCAGCTAAAGCACAGCTTAGATACAGAATAAATCTTTGGCCCCGAATTAGAGCCCACATGTCCCATGGTGTCTGGCCCGGGTGAGCGCAGATACTGGCTACCATCTTGCACAGGGCGGGATCAGGACGCATGTGTGGCCATCTTGATTCTGGAACAGAGAGTGGGCGGATCTTCATGGTCTCTGTTGCCAACTGGGTCCCAGTGCCCAGGAGATGAAGCATCCTGGCCAACCGGTTTTGCATCATCTTAGAATCAGAGAGGGTTACAGCACGGAAAGAGGACATTTGGTCCGACGAGCCCATGCCGGCTCTCTGCAAGAGCTTCAGCTAATCCCACTCTAAATACACTGTCCAGACCCCTCATGATTTTGAACACCTCTGTCAAATCTCCTCTGCTCTGAGGAGAACAATCCCAGCTTCTCCAGACTATCGACATAATTGAAGTCCCTCATCCCTGGAATCATTCTCGTCAATCGTTTCTGCACCATCCCGACGGCCTTCACATACTTACTAAAATGCGGTGCCCAGAACTGGACACAATACTCCAGTTAAGGGCCGAACTAGTATTTTATGCTGTTCATCATAATATCCACACTTCTGTACTCTATACCTCGATTCATGAAGCCTAGGACCCCCGAAGCCTTTGTAACTGCTTTCTCAACCTGCCATGCCACCTTCAGCCATTGGTGCACATATTTTCCTTGGTCTCTCTGTTCACGCACCCATTTAAAATTGTACCATTTAGTTTATATTGCCTCTCCTCTTTCTTCTGAACAAAATGTATCACTTTTGAACTTTTCCACGTAAAATTTAATCTGCCACATGTCTGCCCATTCCACCATTCTGTATATCTTTCTGAAGTCTATCACTATCCTCCTCAGTGTTTACCATCCTTCCAGAGAAACATAGAAAATAGTTGCAGGAGTAGGTCATTCAGCCCTTCGAGCCTGCTCGATAAGATCATGGCTGCTCATTCCTTTAGTACACCTTTCCTGCTTTCTCTCTATACCCCTTGATCCCCTTAACTGTAAGGGCCATATCTAACTCCCTCTCGAATATATACAATGAACTGCTATCAACAACTCTCTGCGGCAGGGAATTCCACAGGTTAGGAACTCTCTGAGTGAAGAGGTTTCTCCTCATCTCAGTCCGAAACGGCCTGCCCCTTTTTGTTTCATTTGCAAATTTGGACATTGTGCCCTGTACACCCAAGTGCAAGTCATTAATATAGGTCAACAAAAGTAGTAGTCGCAGTACCGACCCCTGGGGAACACCACTTCCTCCAGTCTGAAAAACAACCGTTGACCAATTCTCTGTGTGTCACTTAGCCACTTTCATATCCATGGTGCCACTGTCCCCGTTATTCCATGGGCTTCGATTTTGCTGGTAATGGTAACACGTCCGGGATCACTAAACACGAAACCCAGTCTGTTAATCACTTTCAGTAACTGGACATAGCATGTACCCCACAGCATCTCTTCTACCTTAAATATGTGAACAGAGCATCACGCCTGCAAACCTGGTTTAAGTTTTTATCCTCTCAGCAAATCGATTTTAAGAAAAGCCTGTAGGCCGATGAGACACTGTTAAGTTGCCAGTGTGCTGCTGGTTTGCTCGGCATTTTGCCTTTAATGGACTCCATATTTTGGTCTCCATATTTATAGAAGGGTATACTTGCATTGGAGGCTGTTCAGAGAATGTTCACCACATTGATTCCAGAGATGAGGGGGTTGACTTATGCAGACAAGTTGAGTAGGTTTGGCCTATACACATTGGAACTCAGAAGAATGCGAGGTGATCTTATCAAAACTTATAAGATAATGAGGGAGCTTGACAAGGTGGATGCAGGAAGGATATTTCAATTCAGGGGAAACTAAAACTAGGGACATAGACTTAGAATAAGTGGCCGGCCATTTGAAATTGAGAGGAGGAATTTCTTCTCTGAGGGTTGTAAATCTATCGCATCCTCTGCCTCAGAGAGCTGTGGAGGCTGGGTCTTTGAATATAATTAAGGCGGAGATAGACAGATTTTTGAGCGATAAGAGAGCAAAGGGTTATGGGGAGCAGGCAGGGAAGTGGAGCTGAGCCCATGATCAGATCAGCGTTGATCATATTAAATGGCAAAGCCGGCTCGAAGCTCCAAATGTCCTACTCCTGCTCCTATTTCTTAAGTTCTAACTGAACATTTCTCCCAGTGTAAACTTTGATGTATTGAAATATGTATCTTTTAATAAGCTTCAGGTCCTAGCTCATGCCTGCTGCAATTGTGTAGAAAAGGTATGTGTAAAGAGATGGTATTTGTATGGAGATGTGAAACAAGGAAACACTACCTGTGTGTGACAGTGACACAGCCATGTGGTCACAGGCAGAACAATGCACTGATATCCTTGTGGTTATGGTTTGAGCAGGGTTAGTTCACCAATGCTCAAGCTAAGAGGTGGGAGGAATCGGGAGCAGCACCAGTAAATAAAATCGAAATGTAAATTCTGATATAGTTTATCTTCATTTATTCCGATTTTAATTGCTTTTGCTGAATGTGGCCCACGCCAAGTGCAAGGATATCGGATCAGGCCCACCATAGAAAATGAGTTTGACACCCCGGAGGTAGACCATATCAACCGGATTCCCTCCGTCCACCAATTTAACAACTTCTGCACGAACTAAAGCTAGTTTGTAAGACGTGACCTTGTTTTGAGGAAGCCATATTCAGTACCTGTAATGGCCCCTTCACTTTCCCCATGAAAACAGCATCTCTCAGGATCTGTTCGAGCATCTTCCTGGTGATCGAGGTCACGTTGATGGGCCTTTATTCCCTAGTTCAGATTTGTCCCCAATTTGGAAAATGGGAACTACATGTGCTGCCTTCTAATCTCAGGGAACAACCCATGACTCTACTGAACTGTTGGAGATAGGGACAAGGGGGTGACAGAGCGCCCATCCCATCTCTTTAATCACCCTTGTGTGGGTATCATCTAGACCGTACACATGTCAGGATTAACCCGCATGGCAACTTTGCTGTCAGTGAAGAGAGATGAGAAATAATAAAGTGCTGTTTGCCCCTCTCAGTGTGGCCCTGAAGGACTGTGTCCAGGCTGAAGTTATGTTCCCCCCGTAAGCTCCTCCCCCCAGATTGTCCTTTCTTAGCTCCAGCCAGGTGATGCTAAACACTCAGGTGGGAAAGACAAAAATCCACAGCAATGTGTTGAAATCAACACTAATTTATGTGTCTGTATCCCAAATATTAAACTCCAGTCCAGTTGCAGGAGTTATTAACACCAGTGCTACAGGAGTTATAAACCCCAACTGTCAGAATTAACATGATTCAGTCCGGGATGTGATTAACAGCAGAATCCAAGCCCTGCAGTCACTTGTGAACTCGCTGCTGTCTCAGCAGGTACTGTTTGCTTTTAAAACTCTTCTCGCAGTCAGAATATTTAAAAGGTCTCTCCCCAGTGTGAACTCGCTGATATGTCTATAGGTGGGATGACCGAGTGAATCCCTTCCCACACTCAGAGCAGGTGAACAACCTCTCCCTGGTGTGAACTCGCTGGTGTGCCAGCAGGTCAGATGACTGAATGAATCCCATCCTACACACTGAGCAGGTGAACGGCTTCTCCCCAGTGTGAACTCGCTGATGTGTCCGCAGGTAGGATGATGTCGTGAATCCCTTTGCACAGTCTGAGCAGGTGAAAGGCCTCACCCCAGTGTGAACTCGCTGGTGTATCAGCAGGTGGGATAACCGAGTGAATCCCTTCTCACAGTCGGAGCAGATGAACGGCCTCTCCCCGGTGTGAATTCGTCGATGTGTTTTCAGCTGGAACAGGTAGTTGAATCATTTCCCACAGTCCCCACATTTAAATGGTTTCTCCGCAATGTCACTGCGCTTGTGTCTCTCCAGTTTGCATGATTGGCTGAAGCATTGTCCACACAGAGAGCACGTTTACCGTTTCTCCCCACCGTGAACGGTAGCTTCTGCTTCCATGATCAAAAGCTGATGATAGTCCAGTTCGAATGGATCGAGTGATTCTGTCGGATGTTTGGTTTGAGCTTCCACTCTACAAATCCTCCCCTTTAGCAACCTGTAAAGTGAATTTCAAACAGGAAAAGGGAGCGAGAGAGAGAACCCACAAAAACACAAAGGCAGGTTGTGAAATCGAGCTGAATGAATCTGGTCATTTGTGGGGCCAGCACTAGCAAAAAGTGATCAGGAAAGCTGCCGGATTGTCGTAAAATCACATCTGGGTCAGTACTGTCCTTCAGGGAAGGGAACCCACCTCCCTTGACAGTCCCACATGAGACATTTTTGGTCCCACTGGGCCCCGAAGTACTGCGGGTGAAAGCCAGCAGCTTCTCCACGCTCTCCATTCCAGCTCAAACTGATGCAACAAACAGACCCACACAGGTCAGGGAGCGACTTGCACAACCAGAGGCCACCCTGATACAGAGCGGCTGGGAATTGGTGGGCCTGCTGTATAACTGCAAGTTGTTGTTTTCCTGGTGTGGGGGACGTGCTGCCTCCCTGGTTTGCTGTTGCTGGGACTGGAAACTGACTCGGGGCCTGAGAGCCGCACTGGGTGTTACCCAGGGCAAGGGGGCTGCCCGCCACCCCAAGAGCCACACGCCGTGCCGCCCGGTGCCCCGAGTGCCGCACGCCGCCCCGCCCGGGGCCCCGAGAGTCGCACGCCGCCCCGCCCGGGGCCCCGAGAGCCGCACACTGTCTCGCCCGAGGCCCCTTGAGCCGCACCCCGCCCTGCCCGGGGCCCCAAGTGATTCACGCCGCATTGCCCGGGGCCCCGAGAGCCGCATGCCGCATTGCCCATGGCCCCGAGAGCCGCACGCGGTGTTGCCCAGGGTGGGGGGCGGGCTTGCCTGGCGGATCTGACTCGTAGACCGAGAGCCTCACTCGGTGAAAAAGGAGGCAGACAAAAAGCAGGAAACTATACACCATTCAGCCTAACTTGTGTGGTTGGGAAATTGTGGTGGTCCATTACTAAAGATGCAGTAGCAGAACATTTGGAAAAGCATAATTTGGTCAGGCAGAGTCAGCATGGATTTATAGAAACATAGAAACAAACAAAATAGGTGCAGGAGTAGGCCATTCGGCCCTTCTAGCCTGCACCGCCATTCAATGAGTTCATGGCTGAACATTCAACTTCAGTACCCCATTCCTGCTTTCTCGCCGTACCCCTTGATCCCCCTAGTAGTAAGGACCTCATCTAACTCCTTTTTGAACATATTTAGTGAATTGGCCTCAACAACCTTCTGTGGCAGAGAATTCCACAGGTTCACCACTCTCTGGGTGAAGAAGTTCCTCCGCATCTCGGTCCTAAATGGCTTACCCCTTATCCTTAGACTGTGACCTCTGGTTCTGGACTTCCCCAACATTGGGCACATTCTTCCTGCATCTAACCTGTCTAACCCCGTCAGAATTTTAAATGTTTCTATGAGGTCCCCTCTCATTCTTCTGAACTCCAGTGAATACAAGCCCAGTGGATCCAGTCTTTCTTGATAGGTCAGTCCCGCCATCCCGGGAATCAGTCTGGTGAACCTTCGCTGCACTCCCTCAACAGCAAGAATGTCCTTCCTCAGGTTAGGAGACCAAAACTGTACACAATACTCCAGGTGTGGCCTCACCAATGCCCTGTACAACTGTAGCAACACCTCCCTGTCCCTGTACTCAAATCCCCTTGTTATGAAGGCCAACATGCCATTTGCTTTCTTAACCGCCTGCTGCACCTGCATGCCAACCTTCAATGACTGATGTACCATGACACCCAGGTCTCTTTGCACCTCCCCTTTTTCTAATCTGTCACCATTCAGATAATAGTCTGTCTCTCTGTTTTTACCACCAAAGTGGAAAACCTCACATTTATCCACATTATACTTCATCTACCATGCATTTGCCCACTCACCTAACCTATCCAAGTCGCTCTGCAGCCTCACAGCATCCTTCTCGCAGCTCACACTGCCACCCAACTTAGTGTCATCCGCAAATTTGGAGATGCTACATTTAATCCCCTCATCTAAATCATTAATGTACAGTGTAAACAACTGGGGCCCCAGCACAGAACCTTGCGGTACCCCACTAGTCACTGCCTGCCATTCTGAAAAGTACCCATTTACTCCTACTCTTTGCTTCCTGTCTGACAACCAGTTCTCAATCCATGTCAGTACACTACACCCAATCCCATGTGCTCTAACTTTGCACATCAATCTCTTGTGTGGGACCTTGTCGAACGCCTTCTGAAAGTCCAAATATACCACATCAACTGGTTCTCCCTTATCCACTCGACTGGAAACATCCTCAAAAAATTCCAGAAGATTTGTCAAGCATGATTTCCCTTTCACAAATCCATGCTGACTTGGACCTATCATGTCACCTCTTTCCAAATGCACTGCTATGATATCCTTAATAATTGATTCCATCATTTTACCCACTACCGATGTCAGGCTGACCGGTCTATAATTCTCTGTTTTCTCTCTCCCTCCTTTTTTAAAAAGTGGGGTTACATTGGCTACCCTCCACTCCATAGGAACTGATCCAGGTCAATGGAATGTTGGAAAATGACTGTCAACGCATCCACTATTTCCAAGGCCACCTCCTTAAGTACTCTGGGATGCAGTCCATCAGGCCCTGGGGATTTATCGGCCTTCAATCCCATCAATTTCCCCAACACAATTTCCCGGCTAATAAGGATTTCGCTCAGTTCCTCCTCCTTACTAGACCCCCCGACCCCTTTTATAACCGGAAGGTTGTTCGTGTCCTCCTTCGTGAATACCGAACTAAAGTACTTGTTCAATTGCTCCGCCATTTCTTTGTTCCCCGTTATGACTTCCCCTGATTCTGACTGCAGGGGACCTACGTTTGTCTTTACTAACCTTTTTCTCTTTACATATCTATAGAAACTTTTGCAATCCGTCTTAATGTTCCCTGCAAGCTTCTTCTCATACTTCATTTTCCCTGCCCTAATCAAACCCTTTGTCCTCCTCTGCTGAGTTCTAAATTTCTCCCAGTCCCCAGGTTAGCTGCTATTTCTGGCCAATTTGTATGCCACTTCCTTGGCTTTAATACTATCCCTGATTTCCCTTGATAGCCACGGTTGAGCCACCTTCCCTTTTTTATTTTTATGCCAGACAGGAATGTACAATTGTTGTAGTTCATCCATGCGGTCTCTTAATGTCTGCCATTGCCCCTCCACAGTCAACCCCTTAAGTATCATTCGCCAATCCATCCCAGCCAATTCACGCCTCATACCTTCAAATTTAGCCTTCTTTAAGTTCTGGACCATGGTCTCTGAATTAACTGTTTCATTCTCCATCCCAATGCAGAATTCCACCATATTATGGTCACTCTTCCCCAAGGGGCCTCGCACAACGAGATTGCTAATTAATCCTCTCTCATTACATAACACCCAGTCTAAGATGGTCTCCCCCCTAGTTGGTTCCTCGACATATTGGTCTAAAAAACCATCCCTTATGTACTCCAGGAAATCCTCCTCCACCGTATTGCTTCCAGTTTGGTTAGCCCAATCTATGTGCATATTAAAGTCACCCATTATAACTGCTGCACCTTTATTGCACGCACCCCTAATTTCATGTTTGATGCCCTCCCCAACATCACTACTACTGTTTGGAGGTCTGTACATAACTCCAACTAACGTTTTTTGCCCTTTGGTGTTCTGCAGCTCTACCCATATAGATTCCACATCATCCAAGCTAATGTCCTTCCTAACTATTGCCTTAATCTCCTCCTTAACCAGCAATGCTACCCCACCTCCTTTTCCTTTTATTCTATCCTTCCTGAATGTTGAATACCCCTGGATGTTGAGTTCCCAGCCCTGATCATCCTGGAGCCACGTCTCCGTAATCCCAATCACATCATATTTGTTAACATCTATTTGCACAGTTAATTCATCCACCTTATTGCGGATACTCCTTGCATTAAGACACAAAGCCTTTAGGCTTGTTTTTTTAACACCCTCTGTCTTTTTAGAATTTTGCTGTACAATGGCCCTTTTTGTTCTTTGCCTTGGGTTTCACTGCCCTCCACTTTTCATCATCTCCTTTCTGTCTTTTCTTTTTGCCTCTTTTTTGTTTCCCTCTATCTCCCTGCGTTGGTTCCCATCCCCCTGCCATATTAGTTTAACTCCTCCCCAACAGCACTAGCAAACACTCCCCCGAGGACATTGGTTCCGATTCTGCCCAGGTGCAGACCGTCCGGATTGTACTGGTCCCACCTCCCCCAGAACTGGTTCCAATGCCCCAGGAATTTGAATCCCTCCCTGCTGCACCATTGCTCAAGCCACTTATTCATCTGAGCTATCCTGCGATTCCTACTCTGACTAGCACGTGGCACTGGTAGCAATCCCGAGATTACTACTTTTGAGGTCCTACTTTTTAATTTAGCTCCTAGCTCCTTAAATTCATTTCGTAGGAACTCATCCCTTTTTTTACCTATGTCATTAGTACCAACGTGCACCACGACAACTGGCTGTTCTCCCTCCCTTTTTAGAATGTCCTGCACCCGCTCCGAGACATCCTTGACCCTTGCACCAGGGAGGCAAAATACCATCCTGGAGTCTCGGTTGCGGCCGCAGAAACGCCTATCTATTCCCCTTACAATTGAATCCCCTATCACTATCGCTCGCCCACTCTTTTTCCTGCCCTCCTGTGCAACAGAGCCAGCCACGGTGCCATGAACTTGGCTGCTGCTGCCCTCTCCTGATGAGTCATCCCCCTCAACAGCACTCAAAGCAGTGTATCTGTTTTGCAGTGGGATGACCACAGGGGACCCCTGCACTACCTTCCTTGCACTACTCTTCCTGCTGGTCTTCCATTCCCTCGCTGGCTGTGGACCCTTCTCCTGCAGTAAGACCAACTCGCTACACGTGATACTCACGTCATTCTCAGCGTCGTGGATGCTCCAGACTGAATCCACCCTCAGCTCCAACTCCGCAACGCGGACCGTCAGGAGCCGGAGGTGGACACACTTCCCGCACATGTAGTCGTCAGGGACACTGGTGTTGTCCCCGTGTTCCCACATGGTACAGGAGGAGCATATCACGTGACCGAGCTGTCCTGCCATGACTTAACCCTTAGATACACTTAAATTGCCGACAACAATGTTAAAAGTTACTGACTAATAAAGAAAAATAAAAACTACTCACCAATCCGCAGCCAATCACTTACCACGTTGGCTGTGACGTCACCTTTTGATTTCTTTCTACTTCTTTTTTGACTTCTCTCAGCTGGAGCTGCACAAGTACGCCTCTCTCGACTCCCGCCTCTCTCGACTCCCGCCTCTCTCGACGCTCCCCGGACTGCTGAGCCTTTTATAGGCCGCTGCCTCTCTCGACTCCCGCCTCTCTCGACGCTCCCCGGACTGCTGAGCCTTTTATACGCCGCTGCCTCTCTCGACGCTCCCCGGACGGCTGAGCCTTTTATAGGCATTTGACAAGGTGCCACATAAAAGGTTACTGCACAGGGTAAAAGTTCACGGAGTTGGGGGTAATATATTCGCATGGATTGAGGATTGGCTAACTAACAGAACTAAAATTCCAGATAAATGGTTCATTCACGGTTTGGCAATCAGTAATTAGTGTCAAATGCCTTCGGGATGTCCAAATACACCACATCTACTTTACCCACCCTGTACATTACATCGTCACATAATTCCAGCAAATTTGTCAAATATGACTTGCACTTCATAAATCCATGCTGACTCTACCGCAGGGATTGATGCTGGGACACCAACTATTTGCAATCTATGTTAACGATTTGGAAGAAGGGACCGAGTGTAATGTAGCTAAGTTTGCTGATGTTACAAAGATGGGAGGAAAAGCAATGTGTGAGGAGGACACATAGAATCTGCAAAAGGACACAGATACGCTAAGTGAGTGGGCAAAAATTTGGCAGATGGAGTATAATGTTAGAAAGTGTGAGGTAATGCACTTTGGCACATAAAACCAAAGAGCAAGTTACTATTTAAATGAAGAAAGATTGCAAAGTGCTGCATTACAGCGGGACCTGCGGGTACTTATGCATGAAAGACAAAAGGTTAGTATGCAGGTAGAGCAAGTGATCAGGAAGGCCAATGGAATCTTGGCCTTTATTGCAAAGGAGATAAAACCAGGGAAGTCTTGCTACAGTTATACAGGTTATTGGGGAGGCTACACCTGGAATTCTGCATGCAGTTTTGGTTTCCATATTTACACAAGGAGATACTTGCTTTGGAGGCAGTTCAGAGAAGGTTCTCTAGGTTGATTCGGGAGATGAGGGGGTTGACTTATGAGAAAAGGTTGAGAAGGTTGGGTCTCTACACATTGGAATTCAGAAGAAAGAGAGGTGATTTATCAAACCGTAGAAGATTATAAGGGGGTTTGACAAGATGGATAGAGAGAGGATGTTTCCACTGATAGGAGAGACTAGAACTAGGGGGCATAATCTTTGATTAAGATGTCGCCCATTTAAAACGGAGATGAGGAGGAATTTCTTCTCACATGGTTGTAAATCTGTGGAATTTGCTTCCTCAGAGAGCTGTGGAAGCGGGGACATTGAATAAATTTAAGACACAGATAGACAGTTTATGAACCGATAAGGGAATAAGGGGTTACGGGGAGCGGGCAGGGAAGTGGACCTGAGTCCATGATCGGATCAGCCATGATTGTATTAAATGGAGATGTCTCCGCAAGATCCTGCAAATCCCCTGGGAGGACAGGCCTACCAACATCAGTGTCCTCGTCCAGGCTAACATCCCCAGAATTGAAGCACTGACCATCAATCAGGTTCACTGGGCAGGCCACATAGTTCGCATGCCAGACACAAGACTCCCCAAGCAAATGCTCTATGCGGAGCTCCTTCATGGCAAACGAGCCAAAGGTGAGTAGTGGAAACGTTACAAGCACACCCTCAAAGCCTCCCTGGTATCGAGCAACATTGCCACTGACACCTGGGAGTGCCTGGCCGAAGGCTGCCCTCGGTGGCGATAGTGCATCCAGGAGTTCTTCGAATCTCAACGCCGAGAGAATGAAGTGATCAAGCGCAGTCAGTGGAAGGAGCGTGCAGCAAACCAGTCCCGCCCACCCCTTCCCTCGGCGAATGTCTGTCCCACCTCTGACAGATTCTGTGGCTCCGGTATTGGAATGTTCAGCTACCAAAGAACTCACATCAGGAGTGAAAATAAGTCTTCCTCGATTCCGAGGGGCTGCCTATGATGAAATGGCGGAGCAGGCTCGAGGGGCCATATGGCATACTCCTGCTCCTTTTTCTTATGTTCTTACATTATGGGTGTGTGGTATGGGAGTGTGGATTTTACTCTGTATCTGTCCATCGCTGGTATGGGTATGAGGGTTTTACACTTTATGTCAGTTTCTGATATGAGACCGTGGGTTTTATCATGTAGCTGCCAATTTCTGGTAATTTCCTGTGGGTTTCATTCTGTTTCTTTCCATTCCTGAAGTGTGAATGTGTGTTTTGTGCTGTATCTGTCCATCTCTTATGTGAATGTGAGCTCTGCTCCATACCCGTCATTCTCCAATATAGAAACATAGAAATTTACAGCGCAGAACGAGGCCATTTCGGCCCATCATGTTCACGCCGACCGACAAAGAGCCGCACGGCCCTTGGAAAGCAGCCCAAATGGTTACATAAAATTATGAATAATGACGGAAAGGCAAAGAGCACCCAGCCCAACCAGTCCGAGTCTCACAACTGTGATACCCCTTATACTGAAACATTCTACACACCAACCGAAGCCATGTGATCTCCTGGGAGAAGCAAACACTAGATAAAAACACAAGCCAATTTAGGGAGAAAAAATCTGCGAAAATTCCTCTCGACCCATCCAGGCGATCGAAACGATTCCAAGAGATGACCCTGGTCGTATTCGATTCCTTGCAGTACTTACCATTATATCTGCACTGCCCAACAAAGAGTCATTCAGTCTAATCCCAATTACCAGCTCTAGGTCTGTAACTCTACAGGTTAAAGCACTTTAAATACCCATCCAGCCATCTTTTAAAAGTGGTGAGGGTTTTTGCATCCACCACTCTTCCAGACAGCAAGTTCCAGCTCCCCACAATCCTCTGTGTGAAGAAGCCCCCCCTTAAATTCTCTCTAAACTTTCCACGAACCACCTGAAAGCTATGCCCCCTTATAATAGACCGCTGCACCAATGGAAATAGACGCTTACAATCCACTATATCGAGGCCCCTCAATATTTTGTACATCTCAATCAGGTCTCCTCTCAACCTCCTCTGTTCCAATGAGAACAAACCAATCTGTCCTCATAACTAAGATTCTTCATTCCAGGCAGCATCCTAGTCGATCTCCTCTGCACCCTCTCTAGTGCAACCACGTCCTTCCTATAATATGGCGACAAGAACTGCACGCAGTACTCCAGCTGTGGCCTAACTAAAGTATAATACAATTTAAACATAACCTCCCTGCTCTTATGTTCGATGCCTCGACCAATAAAGCCAAGTCTTCTGTATGCATTCTTAACCAACTTATCCACCTGGCCTGCTACTTTCAGGAATCTGTGGACCAATGGTGGAGCTTTGGAAGCGTGGCCTATTCAGTTGGAGCTGTGCTGCTGAGAGAGAAGGGACTCCCTGCTGAAGCTGCTGTCTGGAAGGCCGAGTGTGAGCCCTGAGACCAGCCCAGGAATAGGAGGAAGGGGCTGGCTTACTACAGTTCAACGTCCAGAGGGAGAGGAGGAGAGCAGAAAATGTATCACTTATTACAACTACAGAGAGTTGGAGAGAGGGGGAAAAGAGCATCCTGAGAAAACACCATCCAGCGTGGAAGGAGGGAGAACCATTTCTACAATCTTCGACAGGTGGGTGTGTTTTGGTGCATTCCCCGAAAGACTTTGTTGTATCGGTGGGGGGAGGAAAGAAGATAACTTGATGGCCGCAATATCGCGAGGGGTGTGTGTGTGGAAGTGTGTGTGGGGGTCTTGCTTACAGCTAGGACCCACACACCACGAAAGCACCCCTCCCCCATTTCCTAGCCTGGGATAGCTGGAGCTACCTGGCTGAAGAAGTACTAATCACCCTATTAAACATCGCTGGGAGTGTGTGCCTGGGTGGCTCCAGCTACCCCAGGTGAAGACATCTTCTCCCCCCACCCGAAGACCATCTACAAAGACTGTGTTTTTTGCCATCTGGGGAGTGCACCCCAAGAAACACCCACCCATCGCTGTGAGGGGAGAACTGCCCTCGCAGCTTCCCTCCTTCCCACCAACCTCTCTCTTTCTCTCTCACTCTGTCTCTCCCCTCTCTCTCTGAGAGCCCTTTCCTCCTAATTGTAAAACAATTAAGTCAACTGAGCAGAGGGAGCAAGGCCCCTCCCCATTCGTTAACTAGGGGAGAGTTGTGCCCCATTAAGAGCTCCCTCTGCTCAAAAAAACCAACGAGGCCAATTAAAGGCCTGTGACTTTGGGGTGGGTGTAGCCCTTAAAGGGACCCCGTGATGGCGGCCCCATCCACGCTGGTGGCAGGGCCAACTAGGACATATGCGCAGACGGCGACCACATCTACGGCGCCTCCTGCGCCTCCTGCTGCCCTGCCACCATTCAGATTGATAACAAAAAAACACGGGGTCAAGTGCGACACTCACCCCACAATGAGCATTGAGGAGTGCGTGCGGGCGATGGCTAGGGAAGTCTGCCCCTCGGCCATTGTCGCGGCCTCCAAGATGTCTGGGAAGGCTGTGTTCTTCCTGGGGTCTGAGCGGGCGGTGTCCCTGGCCCTCGAAAAAGGGCTCACTGTAGGCGGGACGTTCCTGCCGGCGGATCCTCTCGAGGCCACCGCGCAGAGGGTCATCATTTCAAACGTTCCGCCCTTTGTTCCCGCTGAGCTCCTCCACCCTCACCTACACCAACTAGGGGAGGTAAGGTCAGGGATCAACTCCATACCGCTCAGCCTCAGGGAGAGCAGCCTGCGCCATGTGTTCTCCTTCTGCCGCCAGCTCTTTGTCCGGCTGGCGCGGGAGGAGACGACGGAGGGCAATTTTAATGTGGTGCACGAGGGGACTGCCTACCGCATCTTCTGGACGTCAGACGGCGTGCGGTGCCATGCCTGTAGGGAGGTGGGGCGCGTTCGCAAGAACTGCCCCGCCTCCAATGCCGCCAAACGACCGAGGGCGGCCAAGGCTGGCGCCGCCGCCACCCCTCCCCCTAGTAGCGTCCGCGTGCCGGGAGCCGTAGGTGCGCGGGCATCGTCGGGGGCCTTTGTTTTCACGGCCTCTGGCGGGGGGGAGGGATAGCATCCGATCGGAAGGAAGGCGCGGAGGAAAACGAAACATCTCGAGGCGGGTCCCCTCAGTGCGCCAGAAAGTTTGACCACCGCGCTCAGCCCAACCCTGACACCGGCGAGCGTGGGGTGCCCTGAGCCCGTGCCCGAGCCCTTGACCAATACCGCAGAGGGGCTCGGGCGCGGGCAAGATAAGAAAAAGAGGGGGGCGGAGCAGGAGACCTCGACAAACATGGAGGTCTCCCTGCCTCCGCGCCCCCCCCAGGAACAAAAGGAGGCACCGCTCCAATGAGGCGGATGGGGAACAACATCCCTCCGTGGAGGAGTCGGTGCCCACCGCATGTCCCGCGTCCCCCACCAGCGCCCCCAAACTGCGCCGTAGGCAGGAGGTATCTGTCCCCGGGGAGGGTGAGACAGTCGAGGCTGCCCAGCCTCTGCCTCCCGGGGATGGCATGGAGGATCTGCCTGTCGTGGGGGGCGTGGGGCCAGCGGAGGAATGCATTGCCGCCGGGTCGAGCGTCCCGGGGACTGAGGCGGGCGGGGCCGAAAAGGCCGAACCTGAGCCCGCCTAGCTATTAACCAAATTCCCGCGGGTGTAGCTCGGCGCGGAAGAAAAGGAAATTATGAATAATTTTAACGATTCAGTACACGCTGGGCCGGGGGTGGCGGCGGGGAGGGGGAAGAACAACACTCATCGCCCCCAACTTTGGAGCTGAGGTACTTGGACGACGTGGAACATTACTTTGGCCAGGTCTCTCCGTGTTCCCCGGTTCCTGGGGTGGAGGAGGATCCCCTTCCGCTGTCACCTCCTGACCCAGCACCACTTTTAAAAGAGCCCAGTGGGGACTCCTCTGCCGAAGATCCTGGGGGTGGGATCGGGGCAGAGACAGGGCCGGATGGAGTGGCCGGGCCATTTGCCATACCTCGTGTGGATGACGGGCCGGCTGCTAGCGGCGACCTCCCGGAGGGGGACGAGGACTCGGTGGAGGATGCGGGTGAAGATCTCGAGTCCATCGCCAGTGAGGCGGTAGATCTCCTCGTGCCTGCCGCTGAGTTCCCCCTCATTCCCGTAGAGGAACTCCGGGACTTTTTGGTCCAGAGCCAGGGTCGCCGCAACCGAACCCATCTGGCCCGGGAAAGATGGTCCGAGCCGGGGCTGCTCATCGCTTCCGTCCGCATCGCCGCGAAAACGATGGCCGCGGGTGGGCACTTATCAAAGGCGCAATGCCTTGAGCTGCGCCGGCTCAAAAAGTTCCTCGCTGGGCTGCTGAAGGAGTGGAGGTCAACAAATGACTCCACTCCCCCCCCCACAATAGGTTTGGTAGAGGTTGCACTATGCTTTTGTCATGAAGATAACCATAGCCAGCCTCAACATCAACGGCAGCAGAGAGGCACACCGTAGATTTAACAATTTTTCGCTCCTGCGGGAGGGGAAATATGCGGTGTGCTTCCTGCAAGAAACACACACCGTTCTGGAAGACGAAGCCATGTGGCTCCTGGAATGGCAAGGAGAGGTCCGCATGAGCCACCTCACTACCACTTTTTGTGGGGTGGCCATTTTCTTGGCCCCGCATTTTCAGCCGGAGATTTTGGGGGTCGAGGAGCCCGTGCCAGGCCACTTGCTGCACGTCACGTTTCGCCTGGGGGACGTGCCGCTCCATCTCGTGAACGAGTACGCCCTCAGCCCGGACCGAAGCAAACGCGCTTCCTCGAAGAGGTGTCCGCTCTTCTTGGCTCCGTCGACGTCGGCGACTGCATTGTCCTCGGGGGGAATTTTAACTGCACCCTCGAGGCGAGGGACCGCTCTGGTGCCCCGCAGAGCATGACGGCGATGGAGAAGTTGAGGGAGCTCGTCGGATCCTTCAACTTGGTGGACGTCTGGCGAAATCTCCATCCCACTCCAGCGCCTTTATTTGGGTGAGGCCTGGAATAGGATGGTCCAGAGTCGACCACCTTTACGTGTCTCAGCGTACGTTTCCTGCATCCCGGCGGCCTCCATGCGACCGGTGCCGTGTTCGGACCACCACCTGGTATGGGCAGAGCTCGCTTCGCTCCGCGCGAGGACGGGGTCCGCGTACTGGCATTTTAACAACCAGCTGCTGGAGGACGTGCGGTTCCAGGACACATTCCGTCGTTTCTGGGCCGACTGGAGTAGGAAGCAGGGGGTCTTCCCCTCCTTGAGACGATGGTGGGACATGGGCAAGGCACACGTCCGCATCTTCTGTCAAGAGTATGCGAGGGGGTCGACCAAGATGCGGGCGGCCAGTGTCGGGCGCCTAGAAAAAGAGTTCCTCGAACTGGAGTCCCATCTCGGTCAAGTCGTCGAGGACCCGGCCCTACGGATGGTGTACGAAGCGAAGAAGGCCGCGCTGAAGGACCTGCAGCTCATCGGGTCCCGAGACACGTTCGTGAGGTCGCGGATCTGGTTCCTGCGGGATCTGGACCGCGGCTCCCCCTTCTTCTACTCGCTGGAAAAAAGACAGAGTGTCCGTAAGCAGCTCTTGACGCTGCTGGCCGACGACGGCTCTCTCGTCTCGGATCCGGAGGGCGTCAACAACAGGGCCCGTGAATATTACAGGGCTCTATTCTCTCCGGAACCGTCCAGCGAGGAAGCGCGTAGAGTTTTGTGGGAGGACCTGCTGAAGGTCAGCCCGGAGGGCGCCGAAAATCTGGAAACTCCGCTAAGCCTGGCGAAGCTGACCAGCGCCCTCGTCCGGCTCTCGAGGGGAAAAGCCCCGGGGCTGGACGGGCTGACCGTGGAGTTCCACAGGGCGTTCTGGGATGTCCTGGGGGGCGACTACGCGCGGGTCCTGGGGGAAAGTCTGGCGACCGGGGAGATGCCCCTCTCTTGGCGAAGGGCAGTCATCGTCCTGCTGCCTAAGAAGGGCGATCTCCGCCTCCTTAAGAATTGGCGCCCAGTCTCCCTCCTCAGCACGGACTACAAAATCTTCGCCAGGGCGATGTCTGCTCGTCCTTGGCGCCGTGCTGGACCACATGATCCACACCGACCAGTCCTACACGATCCCGGGCCGGACAATCCACGATAATATCCATCTGGTCCAGGACCTCATTTATCATTCCCAGGAGGCTGGTCTGTCAGTCGCCTTCCTATCTCTTGACCAAGAGAAGGTGTTCGACAGGGTGGATCATGACTACCAGTTCAGAACTCTGCGCGCTTTCGGGTTTGGGACGCATTTCGTCACCCGGATCCGACTTTTGTACGCCGCCGCAGAGTGTCTGATAAAGGTTAACTGGTCCTTGACGGCGCCCCGTCGCTTTGGGAGAGGGGTGCGCCAGGGATGCCCCATGTCCGGCCAGTTATATGACATCTGGGTGGAGCCTTTCCTGCGCCTCCTGCGGACGAGGTTGACGGGACTGGCTCTGCCAGGGCCGGGCGTGGAGGTCGTCCTCTCGGCTTACTCCGATGATGTGCTCCTCGCAGTAGAGGATCCCGCTGACCTGCGGAGGATGCCTGAGTATCAGGAGATTTACTCGGCCGCATCATCTGCCAGGATCAACTGGGAGAAATGTTCCAGACTCCTGGTGGGTCAGTGGCGGGTGACTCCCTGCCGAAGGAGCTCAGGCCTTTTGCCTGGAGCATGACCCATCTCCTCTATCTGGAAGTCTACCTTAGCCCAGACGAGGAAGCCTGGCCGGCGAACTGGCAAGAGCTGGAGGCCAAGGTCACCGCTCGCCTAGGGCGCTGGACAGGACTGCTTCGAGTGCTGTCCTACAGGGGTCGAGCGCTAGTCATAAACCAGCTGGTGGCCGCCATGTTGTGGTACCGGCTGGTCACTTTGACCCCTCCCCCTGCGTTTGTCACCAAGATACAGAAGAAGCTGGTGGACTTCTTCTGGAACAACAGGAAGCACTGGGTCTCTGCCGCGGTCTTGAGTCTCCCGCTTGAGGAGGGCGGTCAGTCGTTGGTGTGCATCAGCACCCAGCTCGCGACTTTCCTTCTTCAGACCCTGCAGAGATACCTTTATGTCGAGCCCCCTCCTTGGTGGTGTGCTCTGGCGACGTACTTCTTCCGCCAGCAGCACGGCCTCAACTACGACACACAGCTCCTGTTTGTGAGCTTGGGGGGCGTCAGGACCGCCTTCCAGGAGCTGCTTGTCTTTTACAAGGAACTCACCAGGGTCTGGAACAAAGTCTCCACCAAGCGCAGCTCTCCACCGGCTGGAGTGGCGGCTGTCCTGCAGGAGCCGCTGCTCGGGAATCCGTACCTCCACGACCGAGGTTTTAGGTGGCAGTCGGACGAGAGGGCTGTGGCTGGTGAGGTGACCAGGGTCAGGGACCTACTCGATGGCGGAGGAGCGGGCTGGATGGCGCCAGACACGCTGGCGCGGCGCATAAATTCCGCCAACGTCCGCCGCGCAGCCGATGCCATCGAGTCGCTAAAAACAGCTCTGGGCCCTGACTCCGTTAGGTGCATCGAGGAGGCTCAAGCACGTGGGGAGATCCTGTCCGAACTGACCCCGGTCCGGACGGAATTCCTCACTGATGCCAAACCCCGGAACCTCCCTCGGGAGCCGGCGCCTCACAACTTGAGCCGCCTCGAGGAAATCCCCTCCGTGCCTTTCAGTTCCGCGCGGAGGGGTTTCCTGTACGTCTGCTCCTGCACACTCTCAAATTTGTCATCCTCACCTGCCATCTGGACACGCAATGGCGTACCATCTTGCCGTCCAGAGGAGGCGGGATCCCCGATGGAGGGCACTCTATGCGGGAGTCCTCCCAATATTTAGTGGGGACTTGGCCTGGAGGGTGGTGCACGGAGCAGTGCCCTGCAAAAATTTTTAAGCCGGTTCACGGACTCCCAGGCCGCCTGCAATTTCTGCGGTCTCGAAGAGTCCATGTTCCATGTTTTTATTGAATGCACGACGTTGCAGCCCCTGTTTTATTATTTAAAGGGGCTGCTCCTGAAATTCTGGCTGCACTTCAGTCCCACACTCCTGATCTTTGGGCACCCTGTGCGGAGGGGAGCGTGTAGGTCCGAGGGCCTCCTCGTAGGACTGCTCCTGGGCATGGCCAAAGGTGCCATCAGCCGGTCCAGGCAGCGGGCGGTCGAAGGGATCGTTCAACGTGACTGCCTGCCTCTTTTCTTCTCGTACATCCGCGCCAGGGTGTCCTTGGAGATGGAGCACGTGGTGTCCACCGGTACGCTCGCGGCCTTCCGTAAAAGGTGGGCACCGGAGAGACTGGAATGCATCATCACGCCCGACAACCAAATTTTAATTTGATTTTATGTTTCAAAGTTTAAATTGTTTTAATTGCCGGTGTTTTTAATGTCCCCCTCCCCTTTTATAGGGGGCACTTGGAGGAAAAATATATGATTTTAGTGTCCAAAAAAAAACTTTAAACAAAACACAATAAAACAAAAAAAACCAAAACAAGGGCCTTGGAAATGTTTGGTGCGCCCCCCAGATCGGGGGGACACGATTTAATGATTTTATGTTTTAATGTTCTCCCAAAAAAGAGTTCTGTGGACCAATAGTGGAGCTTTGGAGGCGTGGCCTATTCAGTTGGAGCTGTGCTGCTGATAGCGAAGGAACTCCCTGCTGAAGCTCCTGTCTCGAAAGCCTGGAGTGAACCCTGAGAACAGCCGGGAAGAGGATTAGAGGGCTGGCTTACTACACATTCAACGTCCAGAGGGAGAGGAGGAGCGCAGAAATTTTATCATTTATTGCTACTACAGAGAGTTGGAGAGAGGGGGAAAAGAACATCCTGAGAAAACACCATCCAGTGTGGAAGGAGGGAGAGCCATTTCGACAATCTTCGACAGGTGGGTGTGTTTTGGTGCATTCCCCGAAAGACTTTGTTGTATCGGTGGGGGGAGGAAAGAAGCCCTTTTGAGGGCCGGAACATCGCGGTGGGTGTGTGTGTGTGGAAGTGTGTGTGGTTGTCTTGCTTACAGCTAGGCCCCACACACCACTGAAGCACCCCTCCCCCATTGCCTAGCCTGGGATAGCTGGAGCTACCTGGCTGAAGTAGTACTAATTACACTATTAAACATCGTTGGGATTGTGTTCCTGGGTGACTCCAGCTACTCAAGGTGAAGACATCTTCTCCCCCCACCCGAAGACCATTCTACAAAGACTGTGTTTTTTGCCATCTGGGGAGTGCACCCCAAGAAGCACGCACCCATCGCTGTGAGGGGAGACCTGCCCTCGCAGCTTCCCTCTTTCCCACACCCCGATTTTTTTCATTCTCTCTCTGAGAGCCCTTTCCTCCTAATTTTAAAAACAATTAAGACAACTGAGCAGAGGGAGCAAGGCCCCTCCCCATTGGTTAACTAGGGGAGAGGTGTGCCCCATTAAGAGCTCCCTCTGCTCAAAAAACCAACGAGGCCAATTAAATACCATTAAGGCCTGTGACTTTGGGGTGGGTGTAGCCCTTAAAGGGACCGCATGATGGCGACCCCATCCACGCCGGTGCCAGGGCCAGCTAGGGCATATGCGCAGGTGGCATCCACATCCACGGCGCCTCCTGCACCTCCTGCTGCCCTGCCACCATTCAGACAGATAACAAAAAAACACGGGGTCAAGAGCTATACTCACCCCACAATGAGCATTGAGGAGTGCGTGCGGGTGATGGCTGGGGTAGTCGGTCCCTTGGCATTGTTGCAGCCTCCAAGATGTCTGGGAAGGCTGTATTCTTCCTGGGGTCGGAGCGGGCGGTGTCCCTGGCCCTCGAAAAGTGGCTCACAGTGGGCAGGATGTTCCTGCCAGTTGACCCTCTCGAGACCACCGCGCAGATGGTCATCATTTCAAACATTACGCCCTTTGTTCCCGCTGAGCTCCTCCTTCCTCACCTACACCAACTGGGGGAGGTGAGGTCGGGGATCAACCCCATACTGCTCGGAATCAGAGAGAACAGCCTGCGCCATGTGTTCTCCTTCCGCCGCCAGCTCTTTGTCCGGCTGGCGCAGGAGGAGACGACGGAGGGCAATTTTAATGTGGTGCAAGAGGGGACAGCCTACCGTGTCTTTTGGACGTCGGACGGCGTGCGGTTCCATGCCTGCAGGGAGGTGGAGCATGTTCGCAAGAACTGCCCCGCCTCCAAGGCCGCCAAACCACCGAAGGCGGCCAAGGCTGGCGCTGCCGCCACCCCTCCCCCTATTTGCTTCCGCGTGCTGGGAGCTGTCGGTGCGCGGGCATCGTTGGGGGCCTTTGTTTTCACGGCCTCCGGCGGGGGGGGAGTGAGAACGTCCGATCGAAAAGAAGGCGCGGAGGAAGGCGAAACATCTTGAGGCGGGTCCCCTCAGTGCACCAAACAGTCTGATCACTGCGCTCTGCCCAACCCCGTCACCGGCGAGCGCAGGGTGCCCTGACCAATATCACATAGGGGCGCGGGCGTGGGCAAGATAAGGAAAAGGGGGGAGTGGAGCGGGAGGCCTCAGCAGACATGGAGGTCACTCTGTCTCCGCGCCCCACCAGGCACAAAAGGAGGCGCCGCTCCAATGAGGCGGAGGGGGAACAACATCCCTCCGCGGAGGAGTCGGTGCCCGCCTCGTGTCCCGCGTCCCACACCAGCGCCCCCAAGCTGCGCTGTAGTCGAGAGGAGTCTGTCCCCGTGGATGGTGAGACTGTCGAGGCTGCCCAGCCTCTGCCTCCCGGGGATGGCGTGGAAGATCTGCCTTTCGTGGGGGGCGTGGTGCCAGCGGAGGAATGCGCAGCCACCGGGTCGAGCGTCCCGGGGACTGAGGCGGGCGGGGCCGAAAAGGCCAAACCTGAGCCCACCCAGCCAATATCCAACTTCCCCCAGGATTTTCTCGACTCAGCAGAAACTGAAAATGATAATTTTACAGAACATCTGCATGCTGGGCCGGGGGGTGGCGGCGGGGAGGGGGAAGAACAACAACCCTCGCCCCTTACTTTGGAGCTGGGGTACTTGGAGGATCTAGTACATTACTTTGGCCAGGTCTCTCCATGTTCCCCGGTTCCTGGGGGGGAGGAGGAACCACTTCCGCTGTCGCTTCCTGACCCAGCACCACTTTTAAAAGAGCCCAGTGGGGACTCCTCTGCCGATGATCCTGGGGGTGGGATCGGGGCAGAGCCAGGGTCGGATGCAGCGGCCGGGCCGTTTGCCGTACCTCGTGCGTTCGACGGGCCGGCTGCTGGCGGCGACCTCCCGGAGGGGGACGGGGACTCGGTGGGGCACGAGGGAGATAAATTCGAGTCCATCGCCAGTGAGGCGCTGGATCTCCTAATGCCTGCCGCTGAGTCCCCGCTCATTCCTGCAAAGGAACTCCGGGACTTTTTGGTCCAGAGCCATGGTCGCCGCAACCGAGCCCATCTGGCCGTGGAAAGATGGTCCGAGCCAGGGCTGCTCGTCGCGTCCGTCCGCGCCGCCGCTAAAACCATGGCCGCGGGCGGGCCCTTATCAAAGGCGCAAGGCCTTGAGCTGCGCCGGCTCAAAGGGTTCCTCGCTGGGCTGCTGAAGGAGTGGAGGTCAACAAACGTCTCCACTCCCACCCCCCACAATAGGTTAGGTAGAGGTTGCACGATGCTTTTATCATGAAGATAACCATAGCCAGCCTCAACATCAACGGCGGCAGAGAGGCAAACCGTAGGTTAAACAATTTTTCGCTGCTGAGGGAGGGGAAATATGTGGTGTGCTTCCTGCAAAAAACCCACACCGTTCCGGGAGACGAAGCCACGTGGCTCCTGGAATGGCAAGGAGAGGTCCGCATGAGCCACCTCACTACCACTTCTTGTGGGGTGGCCATCTTGCTGGCCCCACATTTTCAGCCGGAGATCTTGGGGGTCGAGGAGCCCGTGCAAGGCTGCTGGCTGCACGTCACGATTCGCCTGGGGGATGTGCCGCTCCATCTCGTGAACGTGTACGCCCCTCAGCCCGGACCGCAACAAACGCGCTTATTCGAAGAGGTTTCCGCTCTTCTTGGCTCCGTCGACGTCGGCGACTGCATTGTCCTCGGGGGGGATTTTAACTGCACCCTCGAGGCGAGCGACCGCTCCGGTGCCCCACAGAGCATGACGGTGATGGAGAAGTTGAGGGACCTGGTCGGGTCCTTCGACTTGGTGGACGTCTGGCAAAATCTCCATCCCGACTCCAGCGCCTTTACTTGGGTGAGGCCTAGAGTAGGATGGTCCAGAGTCGACCACCTTTACGTGTCTCGGGCATACATTTCCTGCGTCCCGGCGGCCTCCATGCGACCGGTGCCGTGTTCGGACCACCCCCTGGTGTGGGCGGAGCTCGCTTCGCTCTGCGCGAGGGCGGGGTCCGCGTACTGGCATTTTAACAGCCAGCTGCTGAAGGACCTGCGGTTCCAGGACTCGTTCCGTCGTTGCTGGGCCGACTGGAGAAGGAAGCATTGGGCCTTCATCTCCTTGAGGCTATGGTGGGACGTGGGCAAGGCTCACGTCCGCGTCTTCTGTCAAGAGTACGCGAGGGGGTCGACCAAGTGGCGGGCGGCCAGGGTCGGGCGCCTAGAAAAAGAGGTGCTCGAAATGGAGTCCCGTCTCAGTCAAGTCATCGAGGACCCGGCCCTGCGGACGGTGTACGAAGCGAAGAAGGCCACGCTGAAGGATCTGCAGCTCGTCGCATCCCGAGGCGCGTTCGTCAGGTCGTGGATCCGGTTCCTGTGGCATCTGGACCGCGGCTCCCCTTCTTCTACTCGCTGGAAAAAAGACAGAGTGTCCGTAACCAGTTCTTGAAGCTGCTGGCTGACGACGGCTCTCTCATCTCGGATCCGGAGGGCGTCAACAACAAGGCGCGTGAATATTACGGGGCTCTGTTCTCTCCGGAGCCGTCCAGCGAGGAAGCGCGTAGAGTTTTGTGGGAGGACCTGCCGAAGGTCGGCCCGGATGGAGCCGAAAATCTGGAAGCTGCGCTAAGTCTGGCAGAGCTGACCGGCGCCCTCGCCCCGCTCTCGAGGGGAACTGCCCCGGGGCTGGACGGGCTGACCGTGGAGTTCCACAGGGCATTCTGGGACATCCTGGGGGGCGACTACGCGTGGGTCCTGGAGGAAAGTCTGGCGACCGCGGAGATGCCCCTCTCTTGGCGCAGGGCAGTTATCATCCTGCTGCCTAAGAAGGGCGATCTCTGCCTCCTTGAGAACTGGCGCCTTGTCTCCCTCCTCAGCATGGACTACAAAATCTTCGCCTGGTCGATATCTGCTCGCCTTGGCGCCGTGCTGGACCACATGATCCACCCCGAACAGTCCTACACGGTCCCGGGACGGATAATCCACGATAACATCCAAATGGTCCGGGACCTCATCCATCATTCCCAGGAGGCTGGTCTGTCGGTCGCCTTCCTATCTCTTGACCAAGAGAAGGCGTTTGACAGGGTGGATCACGACTATCTGTTCGGAAATCTGCGCGCTTTCGGGTTCGGGACGCATTTCGTCGCCCGGATCCGATTTTTGTACACCGCTGCGGAGTGTCTGATAAAGGTTAACGGGTCCTTGACGGCACCCCTTCATTTTGGGAGAGGGGTGCGCCAGGGATGACCCATGTCCGGCCAGTTATATGCCATCAACGAGGAGCCATTCCTGCGCCTCCTGCGGACGAGGTTGACGGGACTGGCTCTGCAAGGGCCGGGTGTGGAGGTCGTCCTCTCTGATTACGCCGATGACATGCTCCTCACGGTAGAGGATCCCGCTGACCTGCGGAGAATGCGTGACTGCCAGGAGATTTACTCAGCCGCATCCTCCGCCAGGATCAACTGGGAGAAATGTTACGGACTCCTGGTGGGTCAGTGGCCGGTGGACTACCTACCGGAGGAGCTCAGGCCTTTTGCCTGGAGCACGACCCATCTCCTCTATCTGGGAGTCTACCTTAGCCCCGACGAGGAAGCCTGGCCGGCGAACTGGCAAGAGCTGGAGGCCAAGGTCGCCGCTCGACTAGGGATCTGGACAGGACTCCTCCGAATGCTGTCCTACAGGGTTCGAGCGCCAGTCATAAACCAGCTGGCGGCCGCCATGTTGTGGTACCGGCTGGTCACTTTGACCCCTCCCCCTGCGTTTTTCACCAAGAGACAGAAGAAGCTGGTGGACTTCTTCTGGAACAACAGGAAGCACTGTGTCTCTGCCGTGGAGTCTCCTGCTTGGGGAGCGCGGTCAGTCATTCTTGTGCGTCAGCACCCAGCTCGCGACTTTCCGTCTTCAGACCCTGCAGAGATACCTTTACATCGAGCCCCCTCCTAGGTGGCGTGCTCTGGTGAAGTACTTCTTCCACCAGAATCATGGCCTCAACTATGACAGACAGCTCCAGTTTGTGAGCTTGGGGGGCATCAGGACCGCATTCCAGGAGCTGCCTGTCTTTTACAAGGAACTCACCAGGATCTGGAACAAAGTTTCCATCAAGCGCAGCTCTCCACCGGCTGGAGTGGCGGCTGTCCTGCATGAGCCGCTGCTCGGGAATCCGTACCTCCATGACCGAGGTTTTAGGTGGTGGTCGGAGGAGAGGGCTGTGGCTGGTGAGATGGCGGATGAGCAGGCTGGATGGCGACAGACACACTGGTGCGCCGCCTAAATTCTGCCAACGTCCGCCGCGAGGCCGATGCCATCGAGTTGCTAAGAACAGCTCTTGGCCCCGACTCCGTTAGGTGCATCCAGGAAGCTCAAGCACGTGGGGAAATCCCGTCCGAACTGACTCCCATCTGAACGGAATTCCTCATCGGCGCCAAACCCCGGAACCTCCCTCGGGAGCCAGCAACTCACAACTTGAGCCGCCTCGAGGAAATCCCCTCCATGCCTTTCAGTTCCGCGCGGAGGGGTTTCCTGTAGGGGCTGCTCCTGCACACTCTCAACTTTACCATCCTCGCCTGCCATGCGGACACGCCATGGCGTACCAACTTGCCATCTGGAGGAGGCGCTCATCCCCAATGGAGGGCACTCTACGCGGGAGTCCTCCCAGTTGTTATCGGGGACTTGGCCTGGAGGGTGGTGCACGGAGCAGTGCTGTGCAATAAATTTTTAAGCCGGTTCACGGGCTCCCAGGTCACCGGCAATTTCTGCAGTCTGGAAGAGTTCGTGTTCCATGTTTTTATTGAATGAACGAGGTTGCAACTCCTGTTTTATTATTTAAAGGGACTGCTCCTGAAATTCTGGCTGCACTTCAGTCCCACACTCCTGATCTTTGGGCACCCTGTGCGGAGGGGAGCGGGTAGGTCCGAGTGCCTCCTCGTAGGACTGCTCCTGGGCACGGCCAAGAGTGCCATCAGCGATCCAGGCAGCGGGCGGTCGAGGGGGTCGTTCAACCTGACTGTCTGCCGCTCTTCCGCGAATATATCTGCGCCAGGGTGTTCCTTGGAGATGGAGCAGGCTGTTTCCACCAGTACGCTCATGGCCTTCCGCGCGAGGTGGGCACCGGAGGGACTGCAGTGCATCATCACGCCCGGCAACCAAATTTTAATTTGATTTTATATTTTAAAGTTTAATTTTTTTTAATTGCCTGTGTTTTTAGTGTCCCCCCTCCCTTTTTATAGGGGGCACTTGGAGGAAAAATATATTATTTTAGTGCCCCAAAAAACTTTAAAAAAAGCAAAAACACAAAAAAAAACACAAAAAAGGGCCTTGTAAATGTTTGTTGTGCCCCCCCAGATAGGGGGGACACGATTTAATGATTTAATGTTTTGGTTCCTCCCAAAAGCGTTCTGTGGACCAATGGTGGAGCTTTTGAGGCGTGGCATATTCAGTTGGAGCTGTGCTGCTGTGAGAGAAGGAACTCCCTGCTTTGCTCCTGCCTGGAAGGCCTAGAGTGAGCCCTGTGAAACATCCCAGGAAGAGGAGGAGAGGGCTGGCTTCCTACAATTCAACGTCCAGAGGGAGAGGAGGAGAGCAGAAAAATGTATAATTATTACTACTACAGAGAATTCGAGGGAGGGGGAAAGGAACAACAACCTGAAAAAACACCATCCAGTGTGGAAGGAGGGAGAGCCATTTCTACAATCTTCGACAGGTGGGTGTGTTTTGGTTCATTCCCCGAAAGACTTTGTTGTATCGGTGGGGGGAGGAAAGAAGACCATCTCGAGGGCCGGAACATTGCGGGGTGTGTGTGTGTGTGTGGAAGTGTGTGTGGGGGTCTTGCTTACAGCTAGGCCCCACACACCACTGAAGCACCCCTCCCCCATTGCCTAGCCTGGGATAGCTGGAGCGACCTGGCTGAAATATTACAAATCACCCTATTTAACATCCTTGGGAGTGTGTGCCTGGGTTGCTCCAGCTACCCCAGGTGAAGATATCTTTTCCCCCCACCCGAAGAACATCTACAAAGACTGTGTCTTTTTGCCATCTGGGGAGTGCACCCCAAGAAACACCCACCCATCGCTATGAGGGGAGACCTGCCCTCGCTGCTTCCCTCTTTCCCACCGACCTCTCCCTTTCTCTCTCACTCTGTCTCTCCCCTCTCTCTCTGAGAGCCCTTTTATCCTAATTGTAAAAACAATTAAGACAACTGAGCATAGGGAGCAAGGCCCCTCCCCAGTTGTCAACTAGGGGAGAGGTGTGCCCCATTAAGAGCTCCCTCTGCTCAAAACACCAACGAGGCCAATTAAAGACCATTAAGGCCTGTGAATTTGCGGTGGGTGTAGCCCTTAAAGGGACCCCGTGATGGCGACCCCATCCACGCTGGTGGCAGGGCCAGCTAAGACGTACGCACTGGTGGCGTCCACATCCATGGCGCCTCCTGCGCCTCCTGCTGCCCTGCCACCATTTCGACTCATAACAAAAAAACACGGGATCAAGAGCAACACTCACCCCACAATGAGCATCGAGGAGTGCGTGCGGGCGATGGCTGGGGTAGTCGTCCCCTCGGCCATTGTCGCGGCCTCCAAAATGTCTGGGTAGGCTGTATTCTTCCTGGGGTCGGAGCGGGCGGTGTCCCTGGCCCTCGAAAAGGGTCTCACAGAGGACAAGACGTTCCTGCTGGTGGACCCTCTCGAGGCCACCGCGCAGAGGGTCATCATTTCTAACGTCCCGCCCTTTGTTCCTGCTGGGCTCCTCCTCCCTCACCTACACCAACTGGGGAAGGTGAGGTCGGGGATCAATCCCATACCGCTCGGCCTCAGGGAGAGCAGCCTGCGCCATATCTTCTCCTTCCACCGCCAGCTGTTTGTCCGGCAGGCGCGGGAGGAGCCGAAGGAGGGAAGTTTTAATGTGGTGCACGAGGGGACTGCCTACCGAGTCTTTTGGCCGTCGGACGGCGTGCGGTGCCATGCTTGCAGGGGGGTGGGGCACGTTTACAAGAATTGCCCCACCTCCAAGGCCGCCAAACCACCGAAGGCGGCCAAGGCTGGTGCCGCCGCCAGCCCACTCCCGAGTTGCATCCGCGTGCCGGGAGCTGTAGGTGCGCGGGCATCGTCGGGGGCCTTTGTTTTCACGTCCTCCGGCGGAGGGGAGGGAGAGCGTCCGATCGGAAGGAAGGCGGGGAAGAAGGTGAAACATCTTGAGGCGGGTCCGCTCAGTGCGCCAGACAATTTGTTTACCGCGCTCAGCCCAACCCCGTCACCGGCGAGCGCGGGGTGCCCTGAGTCCATGCCCGAGCCCTTGACCAATACCACAGAGGGGTTCGGGCACGGGCAAGATAAGAAAAAGGGGGAAGTGGAGCAGGAGGCCTCGGCAGACATGGAGGTCTTCCTGCCTCCGTGCCTCCCCAGGAACAAAAGGAGGCGCCGCTCCAATGAGGTGGAGGGGGAACAGCATCCCTCCGCGGAGGAGTCGGTGCCCACCGCGTGTCCCGCATCCCCCACGAGCGCCCCCAAACTGTGCCGTAGGCAGGAAGAATCTGTCCCCGGGGAGGGTGAGGAAGTCTAGGCTGCCCGGCCTCTGCCTCCCGGGGATGGCGTGGAAGATCTGGCTGTCGTGGGGGGCGTGTGGCCAGCGGAGGAATGAGTAGCCGCCGGGTCGAGCGTCCCGGAGACTGAGGCGGGCGGGGCCGAAAAGGCCGAACCTGAGCACGCCCAGTTATTAACCAACTTCCCCCGCGAGTCGCTCGACCCGGCAGAAACTGAAAAGGTTAATAATTTTACAGAGCATCCACACGCTGGACGGGGAGTGGCAGCGGGGAGAGGAAAGAACAACAACCCTCGCCCCCTACTTTGGAGCTGGGGTACTTAGAGGACCTGGAACATTTCTTTGACCAGGTTCTCCGCCTTCCCCGGCTCCTGGGGTGGAGGAGGAACTCCTTCCGCTGTCGCTTCCTGACCCAGCACCGCTTTTAAAAGAGCCCAGTGGGGATTCCTTTCCTGACGATCCTGGGGGTGGGATCGGGGCAGAGCCAGGGCTGGATGGAGCGGCCGGGCCGTTTGCCGTACCTCATGCGGTCGACGGGCCGGCTGCTGGCGGCGACATCCCAGAGGGGGATGGCGACACGGTGGGGGACGAGGGAGAAGATCTCGAGTCCATCGCCAGTGAGGCGGTGGATCTCCTCGTGCCCGCCGCTGAGTCCCCCCTCATTCCTGCATAGGAACTCCGGGACTTTTTGGTCCAGAGCCAGGGTCGCCGTAACCGAGCCCATCTGGCCCTGGAAAGATGGTCCGAGCCGGGGCTGCTCGTCGCGTCCATCCGCTAAAACCATGGCCGTGGGCGGGCCCTTATCAAAGGCGCAAGGCCTTGAGCTGCGCCGGCTCAAAAGGTTCCTCGCTGGGCTGCTGAAGGAGTGGAGCTCAACAAACGACTCCACTCCCCCCCCACAATAGGTTAAGTAGAGTTTGCACTATGCTTTTGTCATGAAGATAACCATAGCCAGCCTCAACATCAACGGCGGCAGAGAGGCACACCGTAGATTTAACATTTTTTTGCTCCTGCGGGAGGGGAAATATGTGGTGTGCTTCCTGCAAGAAACCCACACCGTTCCGGGAGATGAAGCCACGTGGCTCCTGGAATGGCAAGGAGAGGTCCGCATGAGCCACCTCACTACCACTTCTTGTGGGGTGGCCATCTTGTTGGCCCCGCATTTTCAGCCGGAGATCATGGGGGTCGAGGAACCCGTGCCAGGCCGCTTGCTGCACGTCATGGTTTGCCTGGGGGACGTGCCGCTCCATCTCGTGAAAGTGTACGCCTCTCGGCCCGGTCCGCAGCAAACGCGCTTCTTCAAAGAAGTTTCCGCTCTTCTTGGCTCCGTTGAGGTCGGCGACTGCATTGTCCTCGGGGGGGACTTTAACTGCACCCTCGAGGCGAGGGACCGCTCCGGTGCCCCGCAGGGCATGACGGCGATGGAGAAGTTGAGGGACCTGGTCGGGTCCTTCGACTTGGTGGACGTCTGGCGAAATCTCCATCCCGACTCCAGCGCCTTTACTTGGGTGAGGCCTGGAGTAGGATGGTCCACAGTCGACCACCTTTACGTGACTCGGGCGTACGTTTCCTGCGTCCCGGCGGCCTCCATGCAGCCGGTGCCCTGTTCAGACCACCACCTGGTGTGGGCGGAGCTTGCTTCACTCCACGCGAGGACGGGGTCCGCGTACTGGCATTTTAACAACCAGCTGCTGGAGGACGTGCGGTTCCAGGACTCGTTCCGTCATTTCTGGGCCGACTGGAGAAGGAAGCAGTGGGGCTTCCCCTCCTTGAGGCTATAGTGGGACGTGGGCAAGGCTCACGTCCGTGTCTTCTGTCAAGAGTACGCGATGGGGTCAACCAAGAGGCGGGCAGCCGGGTCAGGCGCCTAGAAAAAGAGGTGCTCGACCTGAAGTCCCATCTCGGTCAAGTCGTCGAGGACCCAGACCTGCGGATGGTGTACGAAGCGAAGAAGGCCGCGCTGAAGGACCTGCAGCTTGTTGGGTCCCGAGGCGCGTTCGTGAGGTCGCGGATCCGGTTCCTGCGGGATCTGGACCGCGGCTCCCCCTTCTTCTACTCGCTGGAAACAAGACAGAGTGTCCGTAAGCAGCTCTTGACGCTGCTGGCCGACGACGACTCTCTCGTCTCGGATCCGGATGGCGTCAACAACAGTGCACGTGAATATTACGGGGCTCTGTTCTCTCCGGAGCCGTCCAGCGAGGAAGCGCGTAGAGTTTTGTGGGCGGATCTGCCGAAGGTCGGCCCGGAGGGCGCCGAAATTCTGGAAGCTCCGCTAAGCCTGATGGAGCTGACCGGTGCCCTTGACCGGCACTCGAGGGGAAAAGCCCCGGGGCTGGACGGGCTGAGCGTGGAGTTCCACAGGGCATTCTGGGACGTCCTGGGGGGCGACTACGCACGGGTCCTGGGGTAAAGTCTGGCGACCGGGGAGATGCCCCTCTCTTGGCGCAGGGCAGTCATCGTCCTGCTGCCTAAGAAGGGCGATCTCCGCCTCCTTAAGAACTGCCGCCCGGTCTCACTCCTCAGCAAGGACCACAAAATCTTCGCCAGGGTGATGTCTGCTCACCTTGGCGCCGTGCTGGAGCACATGATCCACCCCGACCAGTCCTACACGGTCCCGGGCCGGACAATCCACGATAATATCCATCTGGTCCGGGACCTCATCCATCATTCCCAGGAGGCTGGTCTGTCGGTCGCCTTCCTATCTCTCGACCAAGAGAAGGCATTCGACAGGGTGGACCACGACTATCTGTTCGGAACTCTGCGCGCTTTCGGGTTCAGGACGCATTTCGTCGCCCGGATTCTACTTTATACGCCGCCGCGGAGTGTCTGATAAAGGTTAACGGGTCCTTGATGGCGCCCCTTCGCTTTGGGAGAGTGGTGCGCCAGGGATGCTCCATGTCCGGCCAGTTATATGCCATCTACTTGGAGCCTTTCCTGCACCTCCTGCAGACGAGGTTGACGAGATTAGCTCTGCAAGGGCCGGGCGTGGAGGTCGTCCTCTCGGCTTACGCCGATGACGTGCTCGTTGCGGTAGAGGATCCCGCTGACCTGCGGAGCATACGTGAGTGCCAAGAGATTTACTCGGCTGCATCCCCTGCCAGGATCAACTGGGAGAAATGTTCCTGACTCCTGGTGGGTCAGTGGCGAGTGGACTCCCTGCCGGAGGAGCTCAGGCCTTTTGCCTGGAGCACGACCCATCTCCTCTATCTGGGAGTCTACCTTAGCCCCGACGAGGAAGCCTGACCAGCGAACTGGCAAGAGCTGGAAGGCAAGGTCGCCGTTCGTCTAGGGCGCTAGACAGGACTGCTCCGAGTGCTGTCCTACAGTGGTCGAGCGCTAGTCATAAACCAGCTGATGGCCGCCATGTTGTGGTACCGGCTGGTCACTTTGACCCCTCCCCCTGCGTTTGTCACCAAGATATAGAAGAAGCTGGTGGACTTCTTGTGGAATAACAGGAAGCACTGGGTCTCTGCCGCGGTCTTGAGTCTCCCGCTTGGGGAGGGCGGTCAGTCGTTGGTGTGCGTCAGCACCCAGCTCGCGACTTTCCGTCTTCAGACCCTGCAGAGATGCCTTTACGTCGAGCCCACTCCTAGGTGGCGTGCTCTGGCAATGTACTTCTTCCGCCAGCAGCACGGGCTCAACTACGACACGTAGCTCCTGTTTGTGAGCTTGGGGGGCGTCAGTACCGCCTTCCAGGAGCTGCCTGTCTTTTACAAGGAACTCACCAGGGTCTGGAACAAAGTCTCCACCAAGCGCAGCTCTCCACCGGCTGGAGTGTCGGCTGTCCTGCAGGAGCCGCTGCTCGGGAATCCGTACCTCCATGACCGAGGTTTTAGGTGGTGGTCGGACGAGAGGGCTGTGGCTGGTGAGGTGACCAGGGTCATGGACCTGCTCGATGGCGGAGGTGCGGCCTGGATGGCGCCAGACACGCTGGCGCGGTGCTTAAATTCCGCTAACGTCCGCCGCGCTGCCGATGCCATCGAGTCGCTAAAAACAGCTCTGGGCCCTGACTCCATTAGGTGCATCGAGGAGGCTCAAGCACGTGGGGAGATCCCGTCGGAACTGACCCCCGTCTGGATGGAATTCCTCATCGACGCCAAACCCTGAAACTCCCTCGGGAGCCAGCGCCTCACAACTTGAGCCGCCTCGAGGAAATCCCCTCCATGCCTTTCAGTTCCGCGCGGAGTGGTTTCCTGTACGGGCTGCTCCTGCACACTCTCAACTTTGCCATCCTCGCCTGCCATCCGGACACGCCGTGGCGTACCATCTTGCCGTCCGGACGAGGTGGGGGTCCCCGATGGAGGGCATTCTACGCGGGAGTCCTCCCAGTATTTATCAGGGACTTGGCCTGGAGGGTGGTGCATGGAGAAGTCCCGTGCAATAAATTTTTAAGCCGGTTCACGGGCTCCCAGGCCGCCTGCAATTTCTGTGGTCTGGAAGAGTCCGTTCTCCATGTTTTTACCGAACGCACGAGGTTGCAGCCCCTGTTTTATTATTTAAAGGGGCTGCTCCTGAAATTCTGGCTGCACTTCAGTCCCACACTCCTGATCTTTGGGCACCCTGTGCGGAGGGGAGCGGGTAGGTCCGAGGGCCTCCTCGTAGGACTGCTCCTTGTCATGGCCAAGGGTGCCATCAGCCGGTCCAGGCAGCGGGCGGTCGAGGGGGTCATTCAGCCTGACTGCCTGCCTCTCTTCCGCGCGTACATCTGCGCCAGGGTGTCCTTGGAGTTGGAGCATGCGGTGTCCACCGGTATGCTCGCGGCCTTCCGCGAGAGGTGGGCAACGGAGGACTGGAGTGCATCGTCACCCCCGGCAACCAAATTTTAAGTTGATTTTATGTTTTCAAGTTTAATTTGTTTTAATTGCCCGTGTTTTTAGTGTCCCCCTCCACTTTTTTGGGGGGCACTTGGAGAAAAAAAAGTAAGATTTTAGTGCCCCCAAAAAAAACTTTACAAAAACCAAAAAAAACACAAAAAAAGGGCCTTGGAAATGTTTGGTGCGCCCCCCAGATCGGGGGTACATGATTTAATGATATAATGTTTTAATTTTCTCCCAAAAAGAATTCGGTGGACCCTTTGTTCAACTACACTATTAAGTGGCCTACTGCTTTATGTGTATATCCTTTGCTTATTAGCCCTTCCAAAGTGCATCACCTCACACTTCTCTGAATTAAATTCCATTTGCCACTGCTCTGCCGACCTGACCAATAGATTGATATCCTCCTGCAGCCCATGACTTTCCTCTTCATTATCAACCACACAGCCAATTTTAGTGTCGTCTGCAAACTTCTTAATCATACTCCCTGTATTTAGATCTAAATCATTTATATATACCACAAAAAGCAAGATACCCAGTACTGAGCCCTGCGGAACCTCACTGAAAACATCCTTCCATTCACAAAAACATCCATCAATCATTACCCTTTGCTTCCTACCCCAAGCCAATGTTGGATCCAACTTGCCACTTTGTCCTGGATCCCAAGAGCTTTAACCTTCATGACCAGTCTACCATGCGGGACCTTATCAAAAGTTTTGCTAAAGTGCAGATATACTACATCGTACGTATGTTAGTATTATTTTGTCAATTTTTGTTATGGAGGTGAGTATTTATGTTGAATCTGTCGGTCTCTGGTAAATGAGTCGGAGTTTCACTCTGCATCTATCTGTCTCTGCTATGTGAGTGTGGGCCTTTCTCTGTATCTCCATTTCTGTTATGGGAGTCTAGGTTTTATTCTGTATCTTTCAAGTTCTGATATGTGATTGTGGGCCTTACTCTATACCTGCCAGTTTCTGCTCAATTGAGAGTCGGCTTTCCTTTGTACCTGTCAGTTTCTGGTATGGAAGAGAGGTCTTTACCCTGTACGTGTCAATTACTGGTAAGTGAGTATTGACATTTCACTGTATGTCAATTTATGTTATGGGAATATGGATTTTAACATGTCAGCCTCTGATGTGTGAGTGTGGGTTTTAACTGTATCTCAGTCTCTGATATATGAGTGTGGGTTTTATACTGTATTGCTCAGCCTCTGATATGAGTGTGGGTTTTATACTGTATCGCTCAAACCCTGATATGCAACTGTGTATATTTTTCTGCAACTGTCAGGTTTTGGTATGTGTGTTGAGATTTAATCTGTGCTTCTCAGTTTCTGCTGTGTTAGTCTGGGTTTAATCTGTGCCTATTGGTTCCTGCTACTTGTTTGTATATTTTAGACAGTACCTGTCAGTTCCTGCTATGTGAGTGTGGAATTTACTCTGTATCTGCCAGTCTCTCGTATGTGAACGTGAGAATCAATTTTACTTTTTCCTCTATTTCTGATATGTGAGTGAAGATTTTGCTTTCTACGTGTGATTTTTCTGATGTGCGGGGCAGAGAAATACCCAATCAGTTTCTGCGATGCAAGTAACAATTTTACTTACCGCCTTTCAGTTTTTCGATATGTGCACGTGAGATTTACACTTTATCTGTCACTCACTGGTATGCAAGTGCAATTTTTATTCTGTTACTGCTACTTTCATATATGTGTGTGTGTGTTGTATACTGTATCTGTCTATCTATGGTACAGGAATGTGGGTTTTATTCTGCACCTGTCATCTTCTGGCATGTTGCGTGGGGTAAATACTGAATCTGTCAGCTTCTGATATGCGAGTGTGGTTTATACGAAATGTTTGACATTTTTTCTGATAGATGATTGTGTGATTTAATCTCTACCTGCCAGTTTCTGGCAAGTGAGTGTGGGTGTTTAATGTGTGATCTGTTTCAATAGTGAAACAGTATCTCATTCTACTGCTCAATGTGGCTGTAAGATTCAAAAGTAACTCTGCCACTTCGGATCACTGTGGGACTAACAGCTTCTGCTGCCTGTGAAAATAGGATTGAGTCCAGTTCTGTGTCTCTGCGCTCTGCCAGTGATAATCTACTGACTGTGTTTGAGAAGGAGCTGCCAGTACTTTCCTTGTGTTCCGGGTGGAGGAGGAAAGCTTACATTTGTTCTGGCTAGTTAAAGAATTTTGCTCTGAGAATAATAATACGAGAACATTATTAGTTTTAAGATATGGATGCGGGGGAGACTGTGATGTATCTGAGGGAAAGACAATGTATCTCTCAATACCAGCAACACGGCTCTGGAGAACTCAGCTCACCGACACAATATAACTGGTATGTAAAATATCTTCTCCCACACTCCTTTTCTGATGCCTGCGATAGATGAACTTTGTGAAACTCCTCACATCCTCACTGTCAGGCTGTGTTTCCACTGTTCACTGTCCAAGAACAACAGACACGGTGAGATTGGAACTGAATCAGGAACATTCACTGCTGATTTGGGGAAAGAAAGCAGCAATGATTTGAAAGAACGAACTGGTTTACTTTCTCTGTTACCTGACACTGTCCACACACAGCCCGAGATTGGCTTGTCCCTTCCCCCATGCACTCCATGTTCCGGAACTAGTTCCTGATCCACTCTGCCTCTTGCATACAGCCCCCGACTGAACTAAAACATGAACGTTCAGTACTGGTTTGGAGAGAGAAAGCAGCAATGATTGTAAATAGCAGATCCTGCCTATTCTGTCTCCCTTACCTGGACACACGCTGTCTACACACAGACTGAGAATACCCTCTCCCTTCCCCCACTCACACCATACACAGAGACTGGTTCCTGCTCCATGCTGCCTCTTGCACACAGCTCCAGACTCCCCCTGAACTCGCCCCTTATTCTAAGATCATGCCCTCGAGTTCTAATCTCTCCCATCAGTGGAAACATCCTCTCTGCATCCACCTTTTCAAGTACCCTCATAATCCTATACGTTTCGATAAGATCACCTCTCATTCTTCTGAATCCCAATGAGTAGAGGCTCAACCTACTCAACCTTTCCTCATAAGTCAACACCCTCATCTCTGGAATCAGCTGAGTGAACCTTCTCTGAACTGCTTCCAAATAAAGTATATCCTTTCATAAATATAGAAACCAAAACTGAACGCAGTATTCCAGGTGTGGCCTCACCAATACCCTGTGTAGCTGCAGCAAGTCTTGCCTGCTTTTATACTCTATCCCCTTTGAAATAAAGAACACGATTCCATTGGCCTTCCTGGTCAATTTCTGTACCTGCATACTATCCTTTTGTGTTTCATGCACAAGTTCCCCCACTTCCTGCTGTACTGCAGCACTTTGCAATCTTTCTCCAGTTAAATAATAACTTGTTCTTTGGCAGAAAAAATAAAAGAGCATGACTCACACTTTCCAACATTATACTCCATCTGCCAAATTTTTGCCCACTCACTTAGCCTGTCTATGTCCTTTTGCAGAGTTTTTGTGTGCTCCTCACAGATTGCTTTTCCTCCCATCTTTGTAACATTAGCAAACTTGGTTATGTTACACTCAGTCCCGTCTTCCAAGTCGTTAATATAGATTATAAATATTTGGGGTCCCAGCACTCCTGTGGCACCCCACTCATTACTGATTACCAACCAGAGAATTAACCATTTATCCAGACTCTCTGTTTTCTGTTAGTTAGCCAATCATTTACCCTTTCCAAAATATTACCCCCAACCCTGTCAACTTTTATCTTATGCCGTAACCTTTTATGTGGCACCTTGTCAAATATCTTCTGGACGTCCAAATACACCACATCCACTGGTTTCCCTTTATCCACCCTATCGTAACATCCTCAAATAATTCCAGCAAATTGTTCAAACGTGACTTCCCCTTCATAAATCGATGCTGACCGAATTTTGCTTTTCCAAATATCCTGCTGCTGCTTTTTTAATAATGGACTCCAATGTTTTCTCAAACACATATGTTAGGCAAACTGGTCTATGGTTTCCTGCTTTTTGTCTCCCTCATTTTTTAAATAGGGGCATCACATTTTCAGTTTTTCAATCTGCTGTGACCTCCTCAGAATCCAGGGAATTTTGGTAAATTACAACCAATGCATCCACAATCCCCACCATTACTTCTTTTAAGAACCGAGAATGTAAGCCATTAGGTCCAGGGGATTTATCTGCCTTTCGTCCCATTATCTTACTGAGTGCCACCTCCTTAGTGATTGCGTTTGTGTTAAGTTCCTCCCCCGCTATAGCCCCTTGGCCATCCACTGTTGGAATATCGTTAGTGTCCTCTACGGTAAAGACTGATACAAAATATTTGTTCAGAGTTTCTGCCATCTCCCTGTTCCCCATTACTAATTCCCCAGTCCCATCCTCTAAGAGACCAACATTTACTTGAGCTATTCTTTTCCTTTTTATAAAACTATAGAAACTCTTGCTATCTGTTTTGGTGTGTTGAGGTTTAATCAGTGCATCTCAGTTTCTGGTATGTGTGTCTGGGTTCAAACTGTACCTATTTGATACTGCTACTTGATTGTGTGTTTTAGACAGTATCTGTCAGTTCCTGCTATGTGAGTGTGAAATTACTCTACATCTGCCAGTCTCTGGTATGTGAATGTGAGTATCAATTTTACTTTTTACCTATATTTTTCTGATATGTGAGTGAAGATTTTGCCTTCTCCTTGTCATTATTGTGATGTGTGCATGTGGGTTTTACTCTGCCCCCATCAGTTTCTGCGATGCAAGTAACAATTTTACTTAATGCCTTTCAGTTTTCCGATATGTGCACATGGGATTTACACTTCACCTATCACTCTCTGGTATGCAAGTGGAAATTTTATTCTGGTACTTTCACATATGTGGGTGTGAATACAGTTGTATACTGTATCTGTCAGTCTGTGGTACGGGAATGTGGGTTTTATTCTGCACCTGTCATCTTCTGGTATGTTCTGGGAGTTAAATACTGGATCCGTCAGATTCTGAAACATGAATATAGCTTTTGCTCTGTACCCGTCAGTTTCTGAAATGCAAGTTTGGTTTATACTATCTATTTGACATCTTTTCTGATAGATGATTGTGTGTTTTATTCTCTACCTGCCAGTTTCTGTCAAGTGAGTGTGGGTGTTTAATGTACCCGTCAGTGTGATGTGTTTCAATGGTGAAACAGCATCTGATTCTACTGCTCCATGTGGCTGTAAGATTCACAATGTAACTCTGCCACATCAGATAACTGTGGAACTGACAACTTCTGCTGCCTGTGATAATAGGATTGAGGCCAGTTCTCTGTCTCTGCGCTCTGTGTGATAATCTACTTACTGTTTGTGAGAAGGAGCTGCCTGCACGGTTCCTTGTGTTCTGCGTGGAGGAGGAAAGATAACATTTGTTCTGGTAGGTTGAAGAAGTTGCTCGGAGAATAATAAAACGAGAACATTATTAGTTCTAAGGTATGGATGCGGGGGAGAATATGATGTATCTGAGGGAACGACAATGTATCTCTCGACCACCAGCAGTCAACACGTCGAAACAATATAACCAGTCATAAAAATATCTTCTCCCACACTCCTCTCCTGGTGCCTGCAATAGATGCACTTTGTAAAATTCCCACATCCTCACTGTCAGGCGGTGTTTCCACTGCTCAATGTCCAAGAACAATAGACACGGTGAGATTGGAACTGAATCAGGAACATACAACGCTGATTTGGGGAAAGAAGGCAGCAATGATTTGAAAGAGCGAGGTGATTTACTTTCTCTGTTATCTTACACTGTCCACACGCAGCCCGAGAATGTCCTCTCCCTTCCCCCACTCACTCCATGTCCCGGAACTAGTTCCTGCTCCACTCTGCGTCATGCACACAGCCCCCGACGGAACTAAACCAAGAACGTTCACTACTGGTTTTGGAGAGAAAGCAGCAGATTCTAAATAGCAGATTCTGCCCATTATGTCTCCCCTACCCTGGACAAAAGCTGCCCACACACAGCCCGAGAATGGCCTCTCCCTTCCCCCACTCACACCACGCACTGAGACTGATTCTTGGTCCACTCTGCCCCTGACACACAGCCCCCAACTCCCCCTGAATTTCCCCCCGACTCAATGCCGGTCTCTGAGCCCATCTGCGGACACGCACCCAAAGCGCTGCGCTGCTGTAAGGAGGCTGCTGCGCTGCTGCCTTACCCCGGGGCCGCGGTGCCTCCATTTCTGGCTGTTCTAAACCATCTTCTTCCGCTCACTGAGTGAATGGCGATCACAGGCAGGGCTGGGGGAGGGGAGGGCGCACGTGCTCTTCTGCTCACTGAAAATCGACACAGGGGGTGGAGCTTATCCGCCCATGCGCGGCTCTCTGCACTAATTTAGCCTGTAAAAATCAAAGTGTACTTTTCCCAATTAACTTTTATCAGAATCTGAGCAAAGGAACTTGTCCTGGGGGGAAAGGACAGAGAATGATTAAAGCTGGGAGCCTTGTTCCTTTGAGATGCTCAATTTAGGATCATTCCGTACAGGTTGTTTCTTTCCATGAGCTCGTCTTCACAAAGCAATCCTGCAGCAACATCGGAGGGACGAGGGAGTGGGAGTGTTTACGGGACTGTGCAGGATTTGATATCTGACAGAACAGTCCGAGATCAGTTTAATTAGAGTAAAACACTCGGTCACTGAGAGTAATACCGAGCGGCCCTGAGCTGCAAGATTGCAGAGATTACAACAAGCAAGCGAGGGTTAAATGGAGCCATTGTTTCTCTCACTCTCTGACACTGTCCCGGAGTGTGGGATTAATAATGTGTCTGTCTCTGGTACAATATCAGTGAGAGAGGAGTCTGCATCTTCTGTCTCTCCAATGGGAATTTCAGCATAAAACGGGACTTCACAGGTCAGTCTGGAACTGATACTGTACATGTCTTTCTGTGTCTCACCGCCCTATCTCGCACTCTCCTGTCTCTCGCTCAGCCCTCTCCCCTCTCTCTGACTCTCTGTTGCTATCCGCTCTCTCTTGTACTGGTTGTGAAGGCGGGGTACTATTAATTAGCGTGATGTGGAAACAATTTTGGAGGTGTAAGACTGATAATGTCGCTATTTCTCTCTCTGGTGCAATACGTGAAGGCGTGGCACGGTTACGGAGCATAATATGGTGACACTAATACAAAGTGTAAGACTGATACTTTGTCTGTCTCTCTGTCTTTTCCGCTGGTGCTATAGATGAATGTGTGATATTACTATTGTGTGTAATATGGAGACACAGTTTGGGAGTTTAAGACTGATACTGTGTCTGTCTCTCTGTCGCTCTCTCTCTCTCTGATAGCCATCTCTGGGTGTTGAGTTTGGGATGGATCAGACGCCAGTTACTGTTATATGTCCCTCATTTTCGGAGGAGAGAGACAAAGAGAAGCTGCAGAGGCGGTGAGCACATCATTTGTATTTTCATATTAGTCAAACATATTTCTGCATTAGATCAATATAACAACTTAAAGCAGAGATGGGTTAAGCCAGCCACAGCTGTGATTGGCCCCTGCCACTGATTCTGGGAACAGATACTGCGAGGAGCAGCAGCCTCAGAGTGTTTAACATTTACTGAGCTGGGAAACTTTCACTGACCCGAGAAACGGCAGCACAGCCGAGCGGAGAGGAAAACCTGTGATGGGAACTGTAAATCTGGGAACAGTTTGTGTATGAATGTGCAGATTTCAACATTGTGTGAACGAGAGTGTGTTAAAGGGGCGGGCGTGTTAGACTAATATCACTGTATTTGTGTGTCCGCTCTCATCGCCGGATTTCAGAGTCCTTCTTGTGTAAAATTCTAAGATTTCCCTGTCACAGTATCGCCCTGCTGCCCTGCTCAGGCCTGAAGCTGGAATTAAACAGAAAGTTTGACTTGATTTCAAATTTCAGTCAAAAAATGGAAAATATCCGCGATCGGGTGAGAGAACGCGACCAGTGCAGCAATGAAACGGGTTTAATTCGAAATTGCTGCCTTCAATTCGGATGAACCTTTCTCGACAGCAAGCATCCCGGTCTTGGGGACAGAAAGAAGCCCGTCTGGAAATCGGGAGAGCTGGAGTTGCATTGGAATCGGAGAGTTAGTGAGGAGACAGAAACACAGAGGGTCGGGGAGCTGACAGAAGGATATCTCCGCCCCGTCCACTAGCTGCCTTTAAGTTGCTCTGTGTCGCCACCTCTCATTTCATTTCTGACCCAGCTCTGACTGTCAGAGAGATTTTCCATGGAGTCGTGGACATGACTGATAATTGCAGCCGTGGAAATGGCTCCTCCTGCCGCCGCCGCTCAAACCAGGGCTCCCAGCAAGAAGAAGGTGGTGTATTCCTGCTCCAAGCCAGCCGGCCCCAAGTTCGGCAAACAGATTCTCAAGGTTGTGGCCGAAGGCAGTGATCGCAAGGGGATGTCCCTGGCTGCGATAAAGAAGGCTCTTGCGGTCAAAGGAGTCGATGTGGAGAAGTGCGGGTACCAGATCAGGTTCAGTATCAAGAGGAATGTGACAAATGGTTCCCTGAAGCAGATCAATGCCACGGGCGCCTCGGGCTCCTTCAAAGTCGCTGAGATGGAAACCCCGGGGAAAGTGGGAAGGAAGGTGAAGAAACCAGCAGCCAAAAAATATCCAGCCAAGCAGACGAGCACCAAGAAGGCGCCAACGGCAAAAAAATACAGCGAAAGCACCGGCTGGGAAGAAGGCATCGGCAAAGAAGCCCAAGAGCCCCAAGAAGGCCACAGGCGCAAAGTTGAAGGCGGCCAAAAAGGTGGAGAAATCAATCGCCAAGGCCACGCCCAAATCAGCAAAGTCGAAGAAAGCAGCGGCGAAAAAGTAAATAAAAAGGGCAACTTCTAAACATCTGAACCCAAAGGCTCTTCTGAGAGCTACCCACACCTCTCTGAAAAGAGCTCATCCGGGAATCAAATGATCCCTGTCCCGGGGCCGGGCTCAGATTCCGTTCAGAAATCATTGAAAATGATCCCAGGATCACTTGTGACTCGCTGACATTAGCTGCACCCACACTCATCCAGTATCTGGACCCACCCCTCCCCGAGTGTCTGCACCCACCCCCTCCCCTGGTGTCTAGTGTCATTGCAAGAGGGATGGAGTACAAAAGCAGGGATGTCCTTCTGCAACTGTATAGGGTATTGGTGAGGCCGCACCTGGAGTACTGCGTGCAGTTTTGTTCACCTTACTTAAGGAAGGATATACTAGCTTTGGAAGGGGTACAGAGACGATTCACTAGGCTGATTCGAGAAATGAGGGGGTTACCTTATGATTAAAGATTGAGTAGACTGGGTCTTTACTCCTTGGAGTTCAGAAGGATGAGGGGTGATCTGAGAGAAACATTTAAAATCATGAAAGGGATAGACAAGATAGAGGCAGAGAGGTTGTTTCCATTGTTGGGGGAGACTAGAACTAGGGGGCACAGCCTCAAAATACGGAGGAGCCAATTTAAAACCGAGTTGATAAAGAATTTCTTCTCCCAGAGGGTTGTGAATCTGTGGAATTCTTTGCCCAAGGAAGCAGTTGAGGCTGGCTCATTGTATGTTTTCATGTCAAAGATAGATAGATTTTTAAGCAATAAGGGAATTAAGGGTTATGGGTAGAAGGCGGGTAAGTGGAGCTGAGTCCACGACCAGATCAGCCATGATGTTATTGAATGGTGGAGCAGGCTCGACGGGCTAGATGACCTACTCCTGTTCCTAATTCCTATGTTCCTATGTTCCTATTAAGTGAAGAGGTTTCTCCTCATCTCGATCCTAAATGGCCTACCCCTTATCCTAAGACTGTATCCCCTGGTTCTGAACTTCCCCCACATCGGGAACATTCTTCCCGCAGCTAACCTATCCAGTCCCGTCAGAATCTTAAAAATTCGAAGAGATCCCGTGGCATCCTTCTAATCTCCAGTGTATAAATGCCCAGTTGATCCAGTCTCTCTTCATATGTCAGTCCAGCCATCCCTGGAATCAGTCTGGTGAACATTCGTTACACTCATTCAATAGCAAGAACGCCCTTCCTCAGATTAGGAGACCAAAACTGGACACAATATTCCAGGTGAGGCCTCACCAAGGCCCTGTATAATTGCAATAAGACCTCCCTGCTCTTCGACCCAAATCCCCTAGCTATGAAGGCCAACTTGCCATTTGCCTTCTTCAATGCCTGCTGTACCCGCATGCCAACTTTCAATGACTGATGAACCATGAACCCAGGTCTAGCTGCACCTCCCCTTTTCCTAATCTGCCACCATTTAGTTAATATTCTGCCTTCGTGCTTTTACATAGAAACATAGAAAATAGGTGCAGGAGTAGGCCATTCGGCTCTTCTAGCCTGCACCGCCATTCAATGAGTTCATGGCTGAACAGGCAACTTCAGTACCCCATTCCTGCTTTCTCACCATACCCCTTGATCCCCCTAGTAGTAAGGACTTCATCTAACTCCCTTTTGAATATATTCAGTGAACAGGCCTCAACAACTTTCTGTGGTAGAGAATTCCACAGGTTCACCACTCTCTGGGTGAAGAAATTCCTCCTCATCTCGGTCCTAAATGGCTTACCCCTTATCCTTAGACTGTCTTCCCTGGTTCTGGACTTCCCCAACATTGGGAACATTCTTCCTGCATCTAACCTGTCTAACCCCATCAGAATTTTAAACGTTTCTATGAGGTCCCCTCTCATTCTTCTGAACTCCAGTGAATACAAGCCCAGTTGATCCAGTCTTTCTTGATAGGTCAGTCCCGCCATCCCGGGAATCAGTCTGGTGAACCTTCGCTGCACTCCCTCAATAGCAAGAATGTCCTTCCTCAGGTTAGGAGACCAAAAATGTACACAATACTCCAGGTGTGGCCTCACCAAGGCCCTGTACAACTGCAGCAACACCTCCCTGCCCCTGTACTCAAATCCCCTCGCTATGAAGGCCAACATGCCATTTGCTTTCTTAACCGCCTGCTGTACCTGCATGCCAACCTTCAATGACTGATGTACCATGACACCCAGGTCTCTTTGCACCTACCCTTTTCCTAATCTGTCAACATTCAGATAATAGTCTGTTTCCTTGTTTTTACCACCAAAGTGGATAACCTCACATTTATCCACATTATACTTCATCTGCCATGCATTTGCCCACTCACCTAACCTATCCAAGTCGCTCTGCAGCCTCATAGCATCCTCCTCGCAGCTCACACTGCCACCCAACTTAGTGTCATCCACAAATTTGGAGATACTAAATTTAATCCCCTCGTCTAAATCATTAATGTACAGTGTAAACAGCTGGGGCCCCAGCACAGAACCTTGCGGTACCCCACTAGTCATTGCCTGCCATTCTGAAAAGTCCCCATTTACTCCTACTCTTTGCTTCCTGTCTGACAACCAGTTCTCAATCCAGGTCAGCACACTACTCCCAATCCCATGTGCTTTAACTTTGCACATTAATCTCTTGTGTGCGACCTTGTCGAAAGCCTTCTGAAAGTCCAAATATGCCACATCAACTGGTTCTCCCTTGTCCACTCGACTGGAAACATCCTCAAAAAATTCCAGAAGATTTGTCAAGCATGATTTCCCTTTCACAAATCCATGCTGAGTTGGACCTATCATATCACCTCTTTCCAAATGCACTGCTATGATATCCTTAATAATTGATTTCATCATTTTACCCACTACCGATGTCAGGCTGACCGGTCTATAATTCCCTGTTTTCACTCTCCCTCCTTTTTTAAAAAGTGGGGTTACATTGGCTACCCTGCACTCCATAGGAACTGATCCAGAGTCAATGGAATGTTGGAAAATGACTGTCAATGCATCCACTATTTACAAGGCCACTTCCTTAAGTACTCTGGGATGCAGTCCATCAGGCCCTGGGGATTTATCGGCCTTCAATCCCATCAGGTTCCCCAACACAATTTCCCGAATAATAAGGATTTCCCTCAGTTCCTCCTCCTTACTAGACCCTCCGACCCCTTTTATATCCGGAAGGTTGTTTGTGTCCTCCTCAGTGAATACCGAACCAAAGTACTTGTTCAATTGGTCCGCCATTTCTTTGTTCCCCGTTATGACTTCCCCTGATTCTGACTGCAGGGGACCTACGTTTGTCTTTACTAACCTTTTTCTCTTTACATATCTATAGAAACTTTTGCAATCCGTCTTAATGTTCCCTGCAAGCCTCTTCTCGTACTCCATTTTCCCTGCCCTAATCAAACCCTTTGTCCTCCTCTGCTGAGTTCTAAATTACTCCCAGTCCTCGGGTTCGCTGCTATTTTTGGCCAATTTGTATGCCACTTCCTTGGCTTTAATACTATCCCTGATTTCCCTTGATAGCCACGGTTGAGTCACCTTCCCTTTTTTATTTTTACGCCAGACAGGAATGTACAATTGTTGTAGTTCATCCATGCGGTCTCTAAATGTCTGCCATTGCCCATCCACAGTGAACCCCTTCAGTATCATTCGCCAATCTATCCTAGCCAATTCACGCCTCATACCTTCAAAGTTAACCTTCTTTAATTTCTGGACCATGGTCTCTGAATTAACTGTTTCATTCTCCATCCTAATGCAGAATTCCGTCACATTTATCCACATTATACTGCATCTGCCATGCGTTTGCCCACTCACCTGACATGTCCGAATAACCCTGCAGCCTCTTAGCATCCTCCTCACAGCTCACACCGCCACCAAGTTTAATGTAATTTGCAAACTTGGAGATATTACACTCAATTCCTTCATCTAAATCATTGATGTATATTGTAAAGAGCTGGGGTCGCAGCACTGAGCCCTGCGGCACTCCACTAGTCACTGCCTCCCATTGGGAAAAGGACCCGTTTATCTCGACTCACTGCCTCCTGCCTGCCAACCAATTCTCTATCTATGGCAGTACCCCCAATACCATGTGCCTTGATCTTACACACCAATCTCTTATGTGGAACCTTGTCAAAGGCCTTTTGAAAGTCTAAATACACCACATCCACTCTACTAGTTACATCCTCATAAAATTCCAGAAGATTGGTCAAGCATGACCTACCTTTCATAAACTGATGCTGACTTGGACCGATCCTGTCACCGTTTTCCAAAATGCGCTGCTATTTCATCCTTAATAATTGATTCCAACATTTTCCCCACTATTGATGTCAGGCTCAACAGTCTATAATTATCCGTTCTCTCTCCCTCCTTTTTTAAAAAGTGGTGTTACATTAGCTACCCTTCAGTCCATAGGATCTGATCCAGAGTCAATAGACTGTTGGAAAATGATCACCAATGCATCCACTATTTCAAGGGCCACCTGCTTAAATACTCTGGGACGCAGACAATCAGGCCCCGGGGATTTATCGGCCTTCAATTCCATCAATTTCCCCAACACAATTTCCTGCCTAATAAGGATATCCTTCAGTTCCTCCTTCTCATAGACCCTCGGTCCCCTAGTACATCCGGAAGGTCATTTGTGTTTTCCTTCGTGAAGACAGAAACAAACTATTTGTTCTATTGGTGTGCCATTTCTTTGTTCCCAATTATTAATTCACCTGAGTCCAACTGCAAGGGACCTACGTTTGTCTTCATTAATCTTTTTCTCTTCACATATCTATAGAAGCTTTTGCAGTCAGTTTTTATGTTCCTGGCAAGCTTCCTCTCGTACTCTCTTTCCCCCCTCGTAATTAAACCCTTTGTCCTCCTCTGCCGAATGCTAAATTTCTTCCAGTCCTCAGGTTTGCTGCTTTTTCTGGCCAATTTATATGCCTCTTCCTTGGATGTAACACTATCCTTAATTTCCCTTGTTAGCCACGGTTGAGGCACCTTCCCTGTTTTATTTTTACTCCAGACAGGGATATACAACTGTTGAAGTTCATCCATGTGATCTATACATGTTTGCCATTGCCTATCCACCGGCAAACTTTTAAGTATTGTTTGCCAGTCTATTCTAGCCAATTCACACCTCATGCCGTCGAAGTTAGCTTTCCTTAAGTTTAGGACCCTAGTTTCTGAATTAACTGTGTCACTCTAAAATTTAATAAAGAATTCTACCATATTATGGTCACTCTTCCCCAAGGGGCCTCGCACAACAAGATTGCTAATTCGTCCCTTCTCATTACACATTACCCAGTCTAGGATGACCAGTTCTTAAGTCGGTTCCTCGGTCAAGAAAACCATCCCTAATACACTCCAGGAAATCCTCCTCTACTGCATTGCTACCAGTTCGGTTAGCCCAATCTAGATGTAAATTAAAGGCGCCCATGATAACTGCTGTATCTTTATTATACACATCCCTTATTTCTTGTTTGATGCTGTCCCAAACCTCACTACTACTGTTTGGTGGCCTGTACGCAACTCGCGCCAGCGTTTTCTGCCGTTTGGAATTCCGTAGCTCCACTCATACCGATTCCACATCATCAAGCCAATGTCCTTCCTTACTATTGCATTAATTTCCTCTTTAATCAGCAACGCCACCCCGCCTCCTTTTCCTCTCTGTCTATCCTTCCTAAATGTTGAATACACCTGGATGTTGAGTTCCCAGCCTTGGTTACGCTGGAGCCATGTCTCCATGACGCCAATTACATTGTATCCATTAATTGATTTCTGCGCAGTTAATTCATCCATCTTATTCCGAATATTTCTCGCATTGAGGCACAGAGCCTTCAGGCTTGTCTTTTGAATACACCTTGTCCCTTTATAATTTTGCTGTAATGTGGCACTTTTTGTTCTTTGTCTTGGGATACTCTGCCCTTCACTTTTACTATTCTCCTTTCTATCTTTTGCCTCTTTCTCCTTTTTATTTCCCTCTGCCTTCCTGCATAGGTTCCCATCCCCCTGCCATATTAGTTTAAATCCTCCCAAACACCCCCCCCATGACATTGGTTCCGGTCCTGCCCAGGTGCAGACCGTATGGTTTGTACTGCTCTCACATCCCCCAGAACCGTTTCCAATGCCCCAGGAATTTGAATCCCTCACTTCTGCAACACTCTTCAAGCCACGTATTCATCTGAGCTATCCTGCGATTCCTACTCTGACTAGCACGTGGCACTGGTAGCAATCCTGAGATTACTAATTTTGAGGTCATACCTTTTAATTTACCTCCTAGCTCCTAAAATTCGTGTCATAGGCCCTCATCCCGTTTGTTACCTATATCGTTGGTACCTATGTGCACCACAACAACAGGCTGTTCACCCTCCCTTTTCAGAATGTCCTGCACCCGCTCTGAGACATTCTTGACGCTTGCACCAGGGAGGCAGCATAACATCCTGGAGTCTCGGTTTTGGCCCCAGAAACGCCTATCTATTCCCCTTACAATCGAATCCCGTATCATTATAGCTCTCCCACTCTTTTTCCTGCCCTCCTGTGCAGCAGTGCCACCCATGGTGCTATGAACTTGGCTGCTGCTGCCCTCCGCTGATGAGTCATCCCCCTCAACAGTACCCAAATGGGTGTATCTGTTTTGCAGGGGGATGATCGCAGTGGACCCCTGCACTATCTTCATTGCACTGCTCTTCCTGTTGGACACCCATTTACTATCTGGCAGTGTACCCTTTACCTGCAGTGAGACCAACTCGCTAAACGTGGTATTCATGTCATTCTCAGCATCGTGCATGCTCCAGAGTTCATCCACCCGCAGCTCCAGCGCCGCAATGCGGTCTGTCAGGATCTGCAGGCGGATACACATCCTGCACACGTCGTCGTCAGGGACACCGGAAGCGTCCCTGACTTCACACATTGTACAGGAGTAGCATAACACGTGTCCGAGCTCTCCTGCCATGACTTAACCCCTAGTTAAACTTAATTTGGCAACAACAATGTTAAAAGGTTACTTACTGATAAAGGAAAAGAAAAAGAAAAGCTACTTACCAATCACCAGCCAATTACTTACCCCTTTGGCTGTGACGTCATCTTTCGCTTTTTTCTACTTCTTTATTGCTTTCTCCCTGCATCTGCACAAGCCACGCCTCCTCGACACTGCCCGACTCCTGACCTCGCGGCCTTTATATAGCCCTCCATCCCCGGACTCTCGCCTCCTCCTCGACACTGCCCGATTCCTGACCTTGCGGCCTTTATATAGCCCTCCAACCCCGGACTCTCGCCTCCTCCTCGACACTGCCCGACTCCTGACCTCGCGGCCTTGATATAGCCCTCCAACCCCGGACTCTCTCCTCCTCCTCGACATTCCCCGACTCCTGAACTCATGGCATTTTTATAGCCCTCCATCCCCGGACACTGGCCTCCTCGTCGACGCTGCCCGACTCCTGAACTCGCGGCATTTTTATAGCCGTCTGACACCGGACACTCGCCTCCTCCTCGATACTGCCCGACTCCTGAACTCGCGGCCTTTTCATAGACCTCTGACCCCCGACTCTCGCCTCTTCCTCGACGCTGACCGACTCATGAACTCGCGGCATTTTTATATCCCTCCATCCCCGGACTCTCGCATGTTCCTCGACGCTGCCAGACTCCTGAACTCACGGCCTTTTTATAGGCCCCCGACCCCGGACTCTTGCCTCCTTCTCGACGCTGCCCGACTTCTGATCTCGCGGCCTTTTTATCGGCCTCCGACCCCGGACTCTCGTCTCCTCCTCGACGCTGCCCGACTCCTGAACTCGCGGCCTTTTTATAGGCGTCTGACCCCAGACTCTCGCCCCTTCCTGACACTGCCAGACTGCTGAAATCGCGGCCTTTTTATAGGCCTCCAACCCCGGACACTCGCCTCTTCCTCCTTGCTGGGTATTAGAAGGGGAGGATCTGCAGTTGGGAAAATCAAACCAAATATCACGTCAAGATTTGAGAGATTCATGGGATTCATCAGGATCACCTTATAATCATTCTTTGGAAAAACACCAATCACAACGGGGAGAAACAGGACATATGTTCTGTGTGTGGATACAGCTTCAACCAATCGTCTAGCCTGTGAGACTCGTGCGTCCAGCTGACTCAACACTGTAAATGTAGGGACAGTGGGAATGGATGCAGATGTGCGTCCGGTGGAAACACATCAGGGAGAAGCCATTTAGCAGCTGAGTGTGGAAACAGATTCAGTCTCTCATCTCACCAACTGACATTCGAGGTCTTAGATAACAGACATTCTCCTGTGAATATAGAGCTGGGTTATTGGGCCATCATGTTTTTAATTGTTCACCTTGTTGACTGTAAACCTTTGCAAATTATTTGACGTGATAGGTTTACTTATACATAATTTTAAAAATACATTTACTGAGTGGATTCAAATGTAAATTGAAAGCAGTTTTGCAGGTATGATATTCTATTCACACATCGAAGGTGAGAGATGCTGTCGGCACGCGCTAAGTCCTGTCGCTGAAAGTGATTACAAGACTGGGTTTTGTGTTTAGTGATCCCGGGCATGTTAGCTATCCCTACCCTGGACACCAAGGCAAAGAGAGGCATTCTGGAAGGTATGGGACCTGGGACATGTCCCTGAGAGTAACCAAAGGCCTGAGAACTGAAACAATCTAGAGTTAGAAAGGAGAATAAGTGCAGAATGGAGTTGTCGGTAACAGGACATCAATTAGTCTCCTCTTATCATGGAGACATCAAATATCGACACACTGTGTTATTTGAAATAGCAAAATATTAAACTCCAGCCCAGTTTTCGGGGTTATTAACATCATCAGAAACAAATCCCAACTGACAGAATGACTACGATTCAGTCAGGATGTGATTAACAGCAGTAATAACAGTAGAACCCAACCCTTGCAATCACTTGTGAACTAACAATTCAGATGACTGAGTGAATCTCTTCCTACACTTTCCCAGTGTGAACTCGCTGGAGTTTCAGCAGATCAGATGAATGAGTGAAACCCTGCCCATGGAGAGAGCAGGTGAACGGCCTCTACCCAGTGTGACTGCAACGAAGAATTACTAGATCAGACGGGGAACTGAATCCCTTCCCATAGTCCGTACATTCCCACGGTTTCTCCATGGTGCGGATGTCCTTGTGTCTCTCCAGTTTGGACAATCAGTTGAAGTTTCATCCACACATAGAACACGTGTAGTTTTTCCCCGCTGTGAATGGTGCAATGTTTTTTCAGGCTGTGTAACTGGTTGAAACTCTTTCCACAGGCAGTGCACTGGAACACACTGAATCGGATGCGTGTGTCAGTGCTTTTCCAGTCACATTGATGTTTAAAATATTTCCCCACAGACAGAACAGACAAATATTTCTCCTTCCATATTCAAAGGCAAAGGATGTTCAACATTTCCAGCTTACATGGTTGGATTCAGATGTGCATCCGCTGTGCGCAAAGTGGGAATAAAATCAATGAGATGCTGATTTTCTCTGCTGGTTACAGGGCCTTTTGTGCCAAGCCGTTTGTAGGGGGCTGTGCTGGCCCGAATGGGTGAGCGCGCTCTGGCCCAATAGGATGACCTCAGGCTGGCCTGATAGGGTGAGCCAGGGCTGAGGCAATAGAGCGAACCTGGGCTGGCCCAATAGTGTGCGCCCGTGCTGGCTGGAGAATCTGGTGTTTGTGGTTTGAGTTGTGAGGTGGGGTATCGCTGCCAGTACCAACGTCTCACAGAGACTGTGCCCCTGAATCTGTGAAATGACAATGGGCAGCAACTGAGACTGGAGCCGAACACAAACCCTAGTTCGAGTGAGGCCTGGGACGGAAATCCCAATCTCTGTGTGTTTTATTGCAGACACTGAGGGAGGGTGGGTGCGGACACCGAGGGAGGGGTGGGTGCAGACACTGGGGGAGGGGTGGGTGCAGACACAGAGGGAGGGTTGGATGCTGACACAGGGGGAGGGGTGGGTGCAGACACTGGGAGAGTGGTGGTGCATACACTAGGGGAGAGGTGGGTGCAGACACTGGGGGAGGGGTGGGTGCAGACATTGGGGGAGGGGGAGGTGCAGACACTGGGGAAGGGGTGAGTGCAGACACTGGGGGAGGGGTGGGTGCAGACACTGTGAGAGGGTGGGTGCAGACACTGGGGGAGGGGTGGGTGCAGACATTGGGGGAGGGTTGGGTGCAGCCAATTTCATTCTGTCACCAGGGATCCTGGGATCATTTCCAATGATTTCTGTCTGGAGTCTGAGTCGAGCCCCGTGACAGGGAGCATTTGATTCCGGGATCAGCTCTTTTCTGTAAGCCGTGGGAGGCTCTGAGAAGACCCTTTGGGTTCAGAGGTTTACAAGTTGCCCTTTTTATTTAATTTTTGGCCGCTGCTTTCTTGGTCTTTGGTGATTTGGGCGTGGCCTTGGCCCTCGGTTTCCCCACCTTTTTGGCCGCCTTTGCGCCTGTGGCTTTCTTGCAGCTCTTGGGTGGCTTCGCCGCCTCCTTTTTCCCAGCTGGCACTTTTGCTGACTTTTTTTGCCGTTGGCATCTTCTTGGTGCTCGGTTTCTTGGCTGCTGGATTTTTGACTAAAACATAAAAACATAGAAATTTACAGCGCAGAAGGAGTCCATTTCGGCCCATTGTGACCGTGCCGGCCGATAAAGAGCCACAAGGCCCTTGGTCAGCAGCCTTAAAGGTTACATATAAACCTATGAACAATGACGGAAAGTCAAAGAGCACCCAGCTCAACCAGTCCGCCTCACACAACTGCAACACACCTTATACTGAAACATTCTATACTCCACCCCAACCAGAGCCATGTGACTTCCTGGGAGAGGCAAATACCAGATACAAACCCAGGCCAATTTAGGGAGAAAAAATGTGGGAAATTTCCTCTTCGACCCATCCAGGTGATTGAAACGAGTCCAGGAGATCGCCCTTGCCGTATTCTATACCCTGCAGTACTTACCATTATATCTGCACCGTCCAACAAACGGTCATCCATTCTAATCCCAATTACAAGCTCTAGGTCTGTAACCTTGCAGGTTACGGCACTTTAATTGCACATCCAACCATCTCGAAAACGTGGTGTGGGTTTCATCATCCACCACTCTTCCAGGCAGAGAGTACCTGATCCCTACAACCCTTTGGGTAAAGAAGCCCTCCCTCAAAACCCCTCAAAACCTTCCACCAACCACCTTAAAACTATGCCCCCTCGTAATAGACCCCTCCATCAATGGGAATATACACTCACTATCCACTATCTCCAGGCCCCTAAATATTTTGTACACCTCAATGAGGTCTGCTCTCAACCTCCTCTGTTCAAATGAGAACAAACCCAACTTATCGAACCTGTCCTCAAATCTAAGATTCTCCAATCCAGGCTGCATCGTCGTAAATCTCCTCTGCACCCTGTCTCGTGCAATCACATCCTTCCTACAATACGGTGACCAAAACTGCACACAGTACTCCAGCTGTGGCCTAACCAAAGTATTATACAATTTAAGCATAACCTCCCTGCTCTTATATTCTATGCCTGGGCGAATAAATGCAAACATTCCGTATGACTTCTTAACCAGCTTTTCCACCTGGCCTGCTACTTTCACGGTTCTGTGAACAAGCACTCCAAGGTCCATTTGTTCATCTACACTATTAAGTGGCCTACTGCTTAATGTATATACCCTTTCCTTATTAGACCTCCCAAAGTGCATCACCTCACACTTCTCTGAATTTAATTTCATTTGCCACTGCTCTGCCCATCTGACCAGTAGATTGATATCCTCCTACAGTCCATGACTTTCCTCTAAATTATCAACCACATAGGCAATTTAGTGTCGTCTGCAAACTTCTTAATCATACTCCCTATATTCAAATCTAAATCGTTGATATATAGCACAAAAAGCAAGGGACCCCAGTATTGAGCCCTGCAGAACCCCATTGCAAATATCCTGCTGCTTCCTTGGTTGGTTTATTGGCTGCTGCTTTCTTGGCTTGAGATTTCTTGGAAATGTCTTCATCTTACTTCCCACTTTCCCCGGGGTTTCCATCTTAGACCTTGAAGGAGCCCGAGGCCCCTGTGCCGTTGATCTGCTTCAGGGAGCCATTTGTCACATTCTTGTTGATACTGAACCTAAGCTTGGACTCACGCTTCTGCACACCGAATCCTTTGGCCGCCAGAGCCTTCTTTATCAGGTACAGCGACATCCCCTTGCGATCGCGGCCATCGGCCACAATCTTGAGGAATTGTTCGCCCAACTTGGGACCGGCGGCTTGGAGCAAGCAGCCGCATTCTTCGTCTTGCTGGGAGCCTTGGTTTGAGCGGCGGCGGCAGGAGGAGCCTTTGCAAAATCACGCTGACAGTCAGAGCTGGGTCAGAAATGAGAGGCAGCGACACAGAGCACCTTTAAGGCAGCGAGGGGAGGGGCGGAGACATCCTGCTGTCAGCTCCCCGCCCCTCCAGCCTCTCTGTGTTTCTCTCTCCTCGTTAACTCTCCGATTCCAATTCAACTCGGGCCCTCCCCAGAATCCCAACCTGGCCTCTTTCTGTCACCAAGACCGGGATTTTTGCTGTCAAGAAAGTTCCATCCGAATTGAAGGCAGCAATTTCGATTTAAATCCGTTTCATTGCTGCACTGGTCGCGCTCTCTCAGCCGATCGCGGATATTTTCTCTCTTTTTCGATTGAAATTTGAAATCAAATCAAACTTTCTGTTTAATTCCCGCTTCAGGCCTGAGCAGGGTAGCAGGACATAGAGTGAAATGCCCATACTCACTTACCCGTAATTGACAGGTACACAGTAAAGAACTCGCTTCCATACCAGAAACTGATAGGTACAACGGAAAGCCCACTTATAATCAAGCAGGAACTGCCAGGTATAGAGGAAGGCACACACTCACATATCAGAACTTGACATGTTCAGTATAAAACCCAGACTCCCATAACAGAAACGGAGAGATACAGAGTAAAACTCAGACTCACATAATTGAGACCGACAGATTCAGCATAAACACTCACCCCCATAATAAGAATTGACAGAAAATAAAACAAATACTCTATCAGGAATTGGTGGTACAGAGTAAAACAATACTAACATACTGGAGAATGACGGGTATGGAGTAGAGCTCACATTCACATAGCAGAGATGGACACGTACAGCACAGAACAAACACTCACACACCAGGAATGGAAAGATATAGAATGAAACCCACAGGCATTTACCAGAAATTGACAGGTATCGGATAAAACCCACACTCTCGTATCAGAAACTGAAATACAGAGTACAACTCTCATTCACATACCAGAGCTGGACAAATACAGAGTAAATTCCACAATCCCATACCAGACACCCATAATATTAATTCTTTATTTACCTGTCAATGGATCAGAGAGTGAAAGTGCCAGTATCTATCCTATAATCACCGGTCAGTCCCACACAGACACTGCACCGAGATTAAAAGTGGCAATGTCCATCCTATACCCACCTGTCAATCAGAATCTGTCACATAGCGTCAGAGAATGAGAGAGGCAGTATCTATCCAACACTCACCTGTCACATAATGTCAGAGAATGAGAGAGGCCGTATCTATCCTCCACTCACCTGTCAAATAGTGTCAGAGAATGAGAGAGGCCATATCTATCCTCCACTCACCTGTCACATATTGTCAGAGAAAGAGAGAGACGCAGTATGTAGCCAACACTCACCTATCATAAGAATCTGTTACATCGAATGAGAGAATAACAGCGACAGTATCTATAACAAAAACACAACTGACAATCCAACTCTGCCTCACTGTATCAGAGATTGAGAGATGCAATATCTATCCGATGTTAACAAATGTATCCATACTGATAGCAATATCATAAATGGGAGGTACAGTGTCTATCTCATATTCTGCAGTCAATCTTACAATGAAACACAGTACCAAAGAGTGAGAGTGGCAGTTTCTTTCCTCTATTCTCTCTCAATCCACTACTGATGCACAGTACCAATATTGTCTCGTCCCTATATTCTCCCTCAATCCCACATTAACACATTTATCAGAGAGTGACGGGTAAATTATTTTTCCAGAAATAAACTATCAATTCAATTGGTCACACTGTATTAGAGAGTGGGAGTTAAATATCTATATTCTGCATTCAACTGACAATCAAATACTGCCACACAGTAACAGAGAGTGACAGGTACACTATCTATCCTATAGTCAACAACAATTCCCAAAATGACCAGAGAGTGAGTGGCAGGTATTTCCTATACACACCCGTCAATCTCAGACTGACATAAAGTACCAGAGAGTGAGTGGCAGGTATGACCATAGTACCAGAAAGTGACACATAAAGTGTTTAGTCGCCTTAACCAAGCAACTTAAAACCGTCACATTTTACCAATGAGTCTCAGAAACAATATCAATCACTTTTCACCGTAGAAGTGAGTGTAGAACTGAAGCCAGCCAGAGTCAGCTCCTTCAGGACAGGAGAGGGAAGGCAACCAGTGAGTGTAGGACTGAACCCAGCCAGAGTCAGAACCTTCAGGGCAGAAGAGGGAGGGATACCAGTGAGTATAGAATGGAACCTATTGTAGAACTGGAAGCAGCCAGATTCAGCACCTTCAGGAGAGGGGAACCAGTGATTGTAGAGCTGAACCCAGCCAGAGTCAGCACTTTCTGCGGAGGAGAGGGAGTGGAACCAGTGAATGTAGAACTGAAACCAGCCAGAATTAGTACCTTCAAGGGAGGAGAGGGAGGGACCAGTGAGTTTAGAACTGAACCCAGACCCAGTCAGCATATTGAGCGGAGCGGAACCATTCAGTGTCGAACTGAACACAGCCAGAGTCATCACCTTCAAGGGAGGAGCGGGAGGGGAACCAGTGATGGTGGAATTGAACCCAGCCAGACTCAGCACTTCGAGAGGAGTGGGAGGGAAACCAGTGAGTGTAGAACTGAGCCCAGCCAGAGTTGGTGATGATAATTGGGAGCGTAGGAAAACCTGCCTTTAGACATGCGATGTGTTTGAATTTCAGGACAGGGACGGGGAAGAGTTTATGTGGCAGGGATTTACAGTTCTGGAGGAACAAGAGAGGAAAGAATGGTCATTACAATCTAGAATTGTTTGTTCTGAATTTCTGTCCTGTACTTGCAGTAATGATTTTTGCAAACTCCTTTTCCACAGTATCAGGAGGGGAGGATTTGCAGACGGGAACCTCAATACAAAAATCACGTCAAGATCTGACAGAATCACTCGATTCCTCAGGCCCTGAATATCATCGGCCTTTGAATGTTGAAGGGGAAAGTTTGTCTGTTCTGTCTGTGGGAACAGATTTCAAATATCAGTGTGACTGGAAAAGCACCGAGACACACACACACCCGAGTGAGAGTGTTCCAGTGCATTGACTGTCGAAAGAACTTTAACCAGTTACACAATCTGACAAAGCTTCGCACCATTGAAAGCGGGGAGAAAGCGTACACGTGTTCTGTATGTGGACCAGGTTTCAACTGATCGACCAACCTGGAGAGACACAAGGACACCCGCACCACGGAGAAACCGTGGCAATGTGGAGACTGTGGGAAGGGATTCAATTACCCGTCTGAGCTGGAAGTACATCGGCCAAGTCACACTGGGGAGAGGCCGTTCACCTGCTCTGAGTGTGGGAAGAGATTCACTCAGCCATCCAGCCTGCTGACATTCCAGCGAGTTCTTACTGGGGAGAGGCGGTTCAACTGCTCTGTGTGTGGGAAGGAATTCACTCAATCATGCACGCTGCCGAGACACCAGCGAGTTCACAAGTGACTGCAGGGTTTGGATTCTGCTACTGTCCCAACTGAATCGTGTCCATTCTGACAGTTGGGCTTTTTTTCTGCTGATATTGATTCTCCCTATAACTGGGCTGGAGCTTAATATTCGGGATATTTGACAAATTAATCAGTGGAAAAATGGTCAGATAAAAAAGATAATGCTGATTTTGTTTGCATCCATTCTTCACCCTTTAAATAAACATAAGAAATAGGAGCACAGATAGGTCATTGGCCACTCGAACCTGCTCGGCCATTTAATAAGATCATGGCTGATCTGATCTTGTGCATAGCTCCACTTCCCTACCTGCTTACCATAACCCTTCACTCCATTATCGTTCAAAAATCTGGCTATCACCACCGTAAATATATTCAATGACCCAGCCTCCACATCTCTCTGTGATTTGAAAAGATTTATGATACTGAGAGAAAAAAATTCTTCTCATCTCAATTCTAACTCGATTACCCCTTACTCCAAAACTATGCCCCTCAGTTCTAGATTTCCCCACGAGTGGAAACATCCTCTATGCATCTGCATTGTCGAGCCCACTCAGTATCATATGTTTCAATATGATCATCTCTCATTCTTCGAAACTCCAATGAGTAACAGCCCAACCTACGATACCTATCTTCATAAGTCAACCCCTTCATCTCAGAAATCACACGAGTGAAGCTTCTCTGAACTGCCTCCAATGCAAGTTTATCCCTCCTTAAATAAGGAGATCAAAATTGCACGCAGTATTCTGGTCTCATTAATTCACTGTACAGTTGTAGCAAGACTTCCCCGCTTTTATCGAAACATTCTAGCCTGCACCACCAAATAATATTATCATGGCTGATCATTCATCTCAGTACCCCTTTCCTGCTTTCTCTCCATACCCCTTGATCCCTTTAGCCGAAAGAGCCATATCTAACTCCCTCTTGAATATATCCAATGAACTGCTATTAATACAGCAATAGTCTGTCCCCTAACCCCAGTATTAATACCGCAATAGTCTGACCTCTAACCCCAGTATTAATACCCAATATTATGACCCCTAACCCCAGTATTAACACAGCAGTAGTCATGACCTCTAACCCCAGTATAAACACCCATATAGTCTGGCCCCTAACCCCAGTCTTAATACCAATAGTCTGACTCCTAACCCCAGTATTAATACACAATAGTCTGGCCCCTAACCCCAGTATTAATACTCCAAATGTCTGACCTCTAACCCAAGTATTAATACTCCAAAAGTCTGAACTCTAACCCCAGTATTAATACCCCAAAAGTCTGACCTATAACCCCAGTATTAATACCAAAGGTCTGACCTCTAACACAAGTATTAAGACCCCAAATGTCTGACATCTAACCCCAGTGTTAATACCAATAGTCTGACACTATCCCCAGTATTAATACCCCAAAAGGCTGACCCATAACCCCAGTATTAATACCTCAAAGGTCTGACCCCTATCCCCAGTATTAATACCAATAGTCTGACCTCTGACCCCAAAATTAATACCGCAATAATCTGACCCCTAACCCCACTATTAATACCCAATAGTCTGACCCCTAACCCCAGTATAAATACCCAATAGTCTGACCCCTAACCCAGTATTAATACCCCAATAGTCTGACCCCTAACTCCAGTATTAATACCAATAGTCTGACTCCTAACCCCATTATTAAAAGCCCAATATTCTGACCCATAATCCCAGTATTAATACCCAATAGTCTGACCCCTAACCACAGTGTTAATACACAAAGGTCTGATGCCTAACCACAGTATTAATACCAATAGCCTGACCCCTAAGACCAGTATTAATAGCAATAATCTGACCGTTAAACCCAGTTTTAATACACAAAATTCTGAACGCTAATCCCAGTATTAATATTCCAAAAGTCTAACCCCAAACCCAAGTATTAACACATCAATAGTCTGACCACTAACCCCAGTATAAATACCAAAAATCTGACCGCTTACCCCAGTATTAATACCCAACAGTCTGACCCCTAACCCCAGTATTAATACTCCTATAGTTTGACCACTAACCCCAGTATTACTATCCCAATATTCTGACGCCCAACCCCAGAATTAGTACCCAATAGTCTGACCACTAACCTCAATATTAATACTTAAATAGACTGGCCCATAACCCCAGTATTAATATCAATAGTCTGACCCCTAACCCTAGTAATAATACTCCAAAGGTCTGACACCAAACCCCAGTATTAATACATCATTATTCTGAACCCTAACCCGTGTATTAATACCTCAATAGTCTGACCCTAACCCCAGTATTAACACCCCAATAATCTGACCGCTAACCTCAGTATTAATACCAATAGTCTGACCGCTTACCCCAGTGTTAATACCCAAGAGTCTGACCCCTAACCCCTGCATTAATACTCCAATAGTCTAACCCCTAACCCCAGTATTAACATCCCAATATTCTGACCCCTAACCACAGTATTAATACTTCAATTGTCTGACCACTTACTCCAGTATTAATATCAATATGCTGTCCACAAACCCTAGTATTAATACCCAATAGTCTGACACTTAACCCCAGTATTAATACCAATGGTTTGACCATGAACCCCAGTATTAATACCAAATATCTGACCACTTACCCCAGTATTAAAACCCTACAGTCTGACCTCTAATCCCAGTATTAATACTCCAATAGTCTGACCCCTAACCCCAGTATTACTATCCCAATATTCTGACCCCTAACCCCAGAATTAATACCCAATAGTCTGACCCCTAACCCTAGTATTAATACTCCAAAAGTCTGACCTCAAACTCCAGTATTAATACATCAGTATTCTGAACCCTAACCCGCATATGAATACATCAATAATCTGACCCGAACCCCAGTATTAATAACCCAATAGTCTGACCGCTAACCTCAGTATTAATACCAATAGTCTGACCGCTTACGCCAGTATTAATACCCAAGAGTCTGACCCCTAACCCCAGTATTAATACTCCAAAAAATCTATCCTATAACCACAGTATTATTATCCCAATATTCTGACCCCTAACCCCAGAATTAATACCCAATAGTCTGACACCTAACCCCACTATTAATACCCAATAGTCTGACCCCTAACCCCAGTATAAATACCCAATAGTCTGACCCCTAACCCAGTATTAATACCCCAATAGTCTGACCCCTAACTCCAGTATTAATACGAATAGTCTGACTCCTAACCCCTTTATTAAAAGCCCAATATTCTGACCCATAATCCCAGTATTAATACCCAATAGTCTGACCCCTAACCACAGTATTAATACACAAAGGTCTGACGCCTACCCCCAGTATTAATACCAATAGCCTGACCCCTAACACCAGTATTAATAGCAATAATCTGAATGTTAACCCCAGTTTTAATACCCAATATTCTGAACGCTAACCCCAGTATTAATATTCCAAAAGTCTGACCCCAAACCCAAGTATTAACACATCAATAGTCTGACCCCTAACCCCAGTATAAATACCAAAAATATGATCGCTTACCCCAGCATTAATACCCAACAGTCTGACCACTAACCCCAGTATTAATACTCCTATATTTTGACCACTAACCACAGTATTACTATCCAAATATTCTGACGCCCAACTCCAGAATTAGTCCCAATAGTCTGAGCACTAACCTCAATATTAATACTTAAATAGACTGGCCCATAACCCCAGTATTAATATCAATAGTCTGACCCCTAACCCTAGTAATAATACTCCAAATGTCTGACACCAAACCCCAGTATTAATACATCATTATTCTGAACCCTAATCAGTGTATTAATACCTCAATAGTCTGACAATAACCCCAGTATTAACAACCCAATAATCTGACCGCTAACCTCAGTATTAATACCAATAGTCTGACCGCTTACACCAGTATTAATACCCAACAGTCTGACCCCTAACCCCAGTATTAATACTCCTATAATTTGACCACTAACCCCAGTATTACTATCCCAATATTCTGACGCCCAACCCCAGAATTAGTACCCAATAGTCTGACCACTAACCTCAATATTAATACTTAAATAGACTGGCCCATAACCCCAGTGTTAATATCAATAGTCTGACCCCTAACCCTAGTAATAATGCTCCAAATGTCTGACACCAAACCCCAGTATTAATACATCATTATTCTGAACCCTAACCCGTGTATTAATACCTCAATAGTCTGACCCTAACCACAGTATTAACACCCCAATAATCTGACCGCTAACCTCAGTATTAATAGCAATAATCTGACCGCTTACCCCAGTATTAATACCCAAGAGTCTGACCCCTAACCCCAGTATTAATACTCCAATAGTCTAACCCCTAACCCCTGTATTAACATCCCAATATTCTGACCCATAACCCCAGTACTAATACCCAATATTCTGACCCCTAACCACAGTATTAATACTTCAATTGTCTGACCACTTACACCAGTATTAATATCAATATTCTGACCACTAACCCTAGTATTAATACCCAATAGTCTGACACTTAACCCGAGTATTAATACCAATGGTTTGACCATGAACCCCAGTATTAATACCAAATATCTGACCACTTACCCCAGTATTAAAACCCTACAGTCTGACCTCTAATCCCAGTATTAATACTCCAATAGTCTGACCCCTAACCCCAGTATTACTATCCCAATATTCTGACCCCTAACCCCAGAATTAATACCCAATAGTCTGACCCCTAACCCTAGTATTAATACTCCAAAAGTCTGACCTCAAACTCCAGTATTAATACATCAGTATTCTGAACCCTAACCCGCATATGAATACCTCAATAATCTGACCCGAACCCCAGTATTAATACCCCAATAGTCTGACCGCTAACCTCAGTATTAATACCAATAGTCAGACCACTTACGCAAGTATTAATACCCAAGAGTCTGACCCCTAACCCCAGTATTAATACTCCAAAAAATCTAACCTATAACCCCAGTATTATTATCCCAATATTCTGACCCTTACCCCAGAATTAATACCCAATAGTCTGGCACCTAACCCCACTATTAATACCCAATAGTCTGACCCCTAACCCCAGTATAAATACCCAATAGTCTGCCCCCTAACCCAGTATTAATACGAATAGTCTGACCCCTAACCCCTTTATTAAAAGCCCAATATTCTGACCCATAATCCCAGTATTAATACCCAATAGTCTGACCCCTAACCACAGTATTAATACACAAAGGTCTGATGCCTAACCCCAGTATTAATACCAATAGCCTGACCCCTAACACCAGTATTAATAGCAATAATCTGACCCGTTAACCCCAGTTTTAATACCCAATATTCTGAACGCTAACCCTAGTATTAATATTCCAAAAGTCTGACCACAAACCCAAGTATTAACACATGAATAGTATGACCCCTAACCCCAGTATTAATACCTCAATAGTCTGACCCTAACGGCAGTATTAATACCCCAATAATCTGACCGCTAACCTCAGTATTAATACCAATAGTCTGACCGCTTACCCCAGTATTAAAACCCAAGAGTCTGACCCCTAACCCCAGTATTAATACTCCAATAGTCTAACCCCTAACCCCAATATTAACATCCCAATATTCTGACCCCTAACCCTAGTACTAATACCCAGCATTCTGACCCCTAACCACAGTATTAATACTTCAATTGTCTGACCACTTACCCCAGTATTAATATCAATATTCTGACCACTAACCCTAGTATTAATACCCAATAGTCTGACACTTAACCCCAGTATTAATGCCAATGGTTTGACCATGAACCCCAGTATTAATACCAAATATCTGATCACTTACCCCAGTATTAAACCCTAAAGTCTGACCTCTAATCCCAGTATTAATACTCCAATAGTCTGACCCCTAACCCCAGCATTACTATCCCAATATTCTGACCCCTAACCCCAGAATTAATATCCAATAGTCTGACCCCTAACCCTAGTATTAATACTCCAAAAGTCTGACCTCAAACTCCAGTATTAATACATCGGTATTCTGAACCCTAACCCGCATATGAATACCTCAATAATCTGACCCGAACCACAGTATTAATACCTCAATAGTCTGACCGCTAACCTCAGTATTAATACCAATAGTCTGACCGCTTACGCCAGTATTAATACCCAAGAGTCTGACCCCTAACCCCAGTATTAATACTCCTATGGTTTTACCACTAACCCCAGTATTACTATCCCAATATTCTGACGCCCAACCACAGAATTCGTATCCAATAGTCTGACCACTCACCTCAATATTAATACTTAAATAGACTGGCCCATAACCCCAGTATTAATATCAATTGTCTGGCCCCTAACCCTAGTAATAATACTCCAAAAGTCTGACACCAAACCGCAGTATTAATACATTATTATTCTGAACCCTAACCCGTGTATTAATACCTCAATAGTCTGACCCTAACCCCAGTATTATCACCCCAATAATCTGACCGCTTACCCCAGTATTAATACCCAAGAGTCTGACCCCTAACCCCAGTATTAATACTCCAATAGTCTAACCCCTAACCCCAGTATTAACATCCCAATATTCTGACCCCTAACCCCAGTACCTAAACCCAAATTCTGACCCCTATCCACAATATTAATACTTCAATTTTCTGACCACTTACACCAGTATTAATATCAATATTCTGACCACTATCCCTAGTATTAATACCCAATAGTCTGACACTTAACCCCAGTATTAATACCAATGGTTTGACCATGAACCCCAGTATTAATACCAAATATCTGACCACTTACCCCAGTATTAAAACCCTAAAGTCTGACCTCTAATCCCAGTATAAATACTCCAATAGTCTGACCCCTAACCCCAGTATTACTATCCCAATATTCTGACCCCTAACCCCAGAATTAATACCCAATAGTCTGACCCCTAACCCTAGTATTAATACTCCAAAAGTCTGACCTCAAACTCCAGTATTAATACATCAGTATTCTGAACCCTAACCCACATATGAATACCTCAATAATCTGACCCGAGCCCCAGTATTAATACCCCAATAGTCTGACCGCTAACCTCAGTATTAATACCAATTGTCTGACCGCTTACGCCAGTATTAATACCCAAGAGTCTGACCCCTAACCCCAGTATTAATAATCCAAAAAATCTAACCTATAACCCCAGTATTATTATCCCGATATTCTGACCACTAACCCCAGAATTAATACCCAATAGTTTGACCCCTAACCCCAATATTAATACTTCAATCGACTGAACCATAACCCCAGTTTAATATCAACAGTCTGACCCCTAACCCTAGTATTAATACTCCAAAAGTCTGACCCCAAACCCCAGTATTAATACATCAGTATTCTGAACCCAATCCCACTATTAATACCTCAAAAGTCAGACCCTAACCCCAGTATTAATACCCCAATAGTCTGACTGCTAACCTCAGTATTAATACCAATAGTCTGACCACTTACCCCATTATTATTACCCAAGAGTCTGACCTCTTACCCCAGTATTAATACTCCAATAGTCTAACCCCTAACTCCAGTATTAATACTTCAATTGTCTGACCCCTAACCCCAGTATTAATATCAATAGTCTGACCACTAACCCTAGTATTAATACCAATGGTTTGAGCGCTAACCCCAGTATTTATACCCCAATAGTCTAAACCCAAACCCCAGTATGAAGACCCAATAGTCTGACCCCTAACCCCTGTATTAATACCCAAAATTCCAACTCCTAACACATTATTAATACCCAATAGTGTGACACCAAATCCCATTATTAATACCCCAATAGTCTCAGCCCTAACCCCATTATTAATACTCAATAGTCTGACCCGTAACCCCAGTAATAATATCCAAAAAATCTGACCTATAACCGCACTATTAATAACAATAGTCTGACCCCTATCCTCAGTAATAATCCCTCAATAATCTGACCCCTAACCCCAGTATTAATACCCAATCCTCTGACATCTAACCCCAGTATTAATACCAATATTCTGACACCTAACCACATTATTAATAGCCAATAGTTTGAGCCCTAACCGTACTATTAATACCAATAGTCTGACCCCTAACCCCAGCATTAATACCCAGTAGTCTGACCCCTAACCCTAGTATTAATACACCAATAATCTGACAGCTACCCCCAGTATTTATACCCCAAAGGTCTGACCCATACACCAGTATTAAAACCCAATAGTCTTACCACTAACCCCAATATTAATACCTCAATAGTCTGAACCCTAACACAAGTATTAAGATCCAATAGTCTGTCCCCTATCACCAGTATTATTAACCCATTAGTTTGACACTTAACACCAGTATTAATGCATCAATAGTCTGAATCCTAACCTCGGTATTTATTCCCGCATAGTCTGAATCCTAACCACAGGATTAATACCCCAATAGTCTTAACCCGAACCCCAGTATTAATACTCCAAAAGTCTGACCTCAAACTCCAGTATTAATACATCAGTATTCTGAACCCTAACCCGCATATGAATACCTCAATAATCTGACCCGAACCCCAGTATTAATACCCCAATAGTCTGACCGCTAACCTCAGTATTAATACCAATAGTCTGACCGCTTACACCAGTATTAATACCCAACAGTCTCACCCCTAACCCCAGTATTAATACTCCTATAGTTTGACCACTAACCCCAGTATTACTATCCCAATATTCTGACGCCCAACCCCAGAATTCGTATCCAATAGTCTGACCACTAACCTCAATATTAATACTTAAATAGACTGGCCCATAACCCCAGTATTAATATCAATTGTCTGGCCCCTAACCCTCGTAATAATACTCCAAAAGTCTGACACCAAACCCCAGTATTAATACATCATTATTCTGAACACTAACCCGTTTATTAACACCTCAATAGTCTGACCCTAATCCCAGTATTATCACCCCAATAATCTGACCGCTTACCCCAGTATTATTACCCAAGAGTCTGACCCCTAACCCCAGTATTAATACTCCAATAGTCTAACCCCTAACCCCAGTATTAACATCCCAATATTCTGACCCCTAACCCCTGTACTAATACCCAATATTCTGACCCCTATCCACAGTATTAATACTTCAATTGTCTGACCACTTACACCAGTATTAATAGCAATATTCTGACCACTATACCTAGTATTAATACCCAATAGTCTGACACTTAACCCCAGTATTAATACCAATGGTTTGACCATGAACCCCAGTATTAATACCAAATATCTGACCACTTACCCCAGTATTAAAACCCTAAAGTCTGACCTCTAATCCCAGTATTAATACTCCAATAGTCTGACCCCTAACCCCAGTATTACTATCCCAATATTCTGACCCCTAACCCCAGAATTAATACCCAATAGTCTGATCCCTAACCCTAGTATTAATACTCCAAAAGTCTGACCTCAAACTCCAGTATTAATACATCAGTATTCTGAACCCTAACCCGCATATGAATACCTCAATAATCTAACCCGAGCCCCAGTATTAATACCCCAATAGTCTGACCGCTAACCTCAGTATTAATACCAATAGTCTGACCGCTTACGCCAGTATTAATACCCAAGAGTCTGACCCCTAACCCCAGTATTAATACTCCAAAAAATCTAACCTATAACCCCAGTATTATTATCCCAATATTCTGTCCCCTAACCCCAGAATTAATACCCAATAGTTTGACCCCTAACCCCAATATTAATACTTCAATCGACTGACCCATAACCCCAGTTTAATATCAATAGTCTGACCCCTAACCCTAGTATTAATACTCCAAATGTCTGACCCCAAACCCCAGTATTAATACATCAGTATTCTGAACCCAATCCCACGTATTAATAACTCAAATGTCAGACCCTAACCCCAGTATTAATACCCCAATAGTCTGACTGCTAACCTCAGTATTAATACCAATAGTCTGACCACTTACCCCATTATTATTACCCAAGAGTCTGACCCCTTACCCCAGTATTAACACTCCAATAGTCTAACCCCTAACCCCAGTATTAACATCCCAATATCCTGACCCCTAACCACAGTACTAATACCCAATAGTCTGACCCCTAACTCCAGTATTAATACTTCAATTGTCTGACCCCTAACACCAGTATTAATATCAATAGTCTGACCACTAACCCTAGTATTAATACTTCAATTGTCTGACACTTAACCCCAGTATTTATACCAATGGTTTGAGCACTAACCCCAGTATTTATACCCCAATAGTCTAAACCCAAACCCCAGCATGAAGACCCAATAGTCTGACCCCTAACCCCTGTATTAATACCCAAAATTCCAACTCCTAACCCATTATTAATACCCAACAGTCTGACACCAAATCCCATTATTAATACCCCAATAGTCTCAGCCCTAACCCCATTATTAATACTCAATAGTCTGACCCGTAACCCCAGTAATAATAACCAAAAAATCTGACCTATAACCGCACTATTAATAACAATAGTCTGATCCCTATCCTCAGTAATAATCCCTCAATAATCTGACCCCTAACCCCAGTATTAATACCCAATCCTCTGATATCTAACCCCAGTATTAATACCAATATTCTGACACCTAACCACATTATTAATAGCCAATAGTTTGAGCCCTAACCGTACTATTATTACCAATAGTCTGACCCCTAACCCCAGCATTAATACCCAGTAGTCTGACCCCTAACCCCAGTATTAATACACCAATAATTGACAGCTACCCCCAGTATTTATACCCCAAAGGCCTGACCCCTACACCAGTATTAAAACCCAATAATCTTACCGCTAACCCCAATATTAATACCTCAATAGTCTGAACCCTAACACAAGTATTAATATCCAATAGTCTGTCCCCTATCCCCAGTATTATTAACCCATTAGTTTGACACCTAACACCAGTATTAATGCATCAATAGTCTGAATCCTAACCTCGGTATTTATTCCCGCATAGTCTGAATCCTAACCACAGGATTAATACCCCAATAGTCTGAACCCTAACCCCAGTATTAATACCCAATAGTCTGACCCCAAACCCCAGTATTATTACCCAATAGACTGACCCCTAACCACAGTATTAATAGCCAATAGTCTGACCCCTAACCCCAGTATTAACATCCCAATTGTCTGATGCCAAAGCCCAATATTAATCCCCAATTGTCTGACCACTAATAGTAGTATTAATTCTCCAAAAGGCTGACCTCTAACCCCAGTATTATTACCGCAAAAGTCTGACCTCTAACTCCAGTATTAATACCAATAGTATGACGTCTAACCCCAGTATTGATACCCCAATAGTCTGACCTCTAACCCCAGTATTAATACCTCAATAATCTGACGCGTAACCCCAGTATTAATGCCCAATAATCTGAACCCGAACCCCTGTGTTAATACACAAAATGTCTGACCTCTAACCCCAGTATGAATACCAATAGTCGTAACTCTAACCCCAGTATTAATACCGCAAAACTGTGAACTCTAACCCCAGTATTAAAACCCCGAAAGTCTGACGTCTCACTCCTGTATTAATACCTCAATAGTCTGACCCATAACCCCAGTATTAACACCCCATTAGTCTGACCCCTAACCTCAGTATTAATACCCAAATATCTGAACGCTAAACCCAGTATTAATACCCCAATAGTCGGAGTCCTAACCCCAATATTGATCCCCAATAGTCTGAACCCTAATCCCAGTATTAATACCGACTTGTCTGACGCGACCCCAGTATTAATACCCAATAGTCTGACCACGAACCCCAGTATTAATACAGAATAGTCAGACACCCTAACCTCAGTATTAATACTTAATAGTCTGCCCGCTGACCGGAATAATAATACCCAAGTGTCTGACCTCTCAGCCCATTATTATTAACTAATAGTCTGAATCCTAAACCCAGTATTAATACCAATAGTCTGAACACTAACCCCAGTATTAATACCCAATAGTCTGACCACTAATCGCATTATTAATACCGAATAGTCTGACTCAAGCCCCAGTATTATTACCCAATAGACTGACCCCTAACCCCAGTATTAATAGCCAATAGTCTGACCCCTAACCCCAGTATTAATAGCCAATAGTCTGACACCTAACCCCAGTATTAATACCCAATAATCTGAACCCTAACCCCAGTATTAATACTCAATAGTCTGGGCCCAAACCCCTGTATTAATACCAATAGTCTGACCCCTAACCCCAGTTTTAATACCCAATAGTCAGACATCCAACCCCAGCATTAATATCCAATAGTCTGACCCCGAACCCCAGTATTAACATCGCAATAGTCTGACGCCAAAGCCCAATATTAATCCCCAATTGTCTGACCACTAACAATGGTATTAATTCTCCAAAAGGCTGATCTCTAACCCCAGTATTATTACCCCAAAAGTCAGACCTCTAACCCCAGTATTAATACCTCAATAATCTGACGCGTAACCCCAGTATTAATACCCAATAGTCTGAACCCGAACCCCTGTGTTAATATACAAAATGTCTGACCTCTAACCCCAGTATGAATACCAATAGTCGGACCACTAACCCCAGTATTAAAACCCCGAAAGTCTGACCCCTTACCACAGTATTAATACGTCAATAGTCTGACCTCTCACTCCAGTATTAATACCTCAATAGTCTGACCCGTAACCACAGTATTAACACCCCAATAGTCTGACCCCTAACCTCAGTATTAATACCCAAGCGTCTGAACGCTAAACCCAGTATTAATAGGCCAATAGTCGGAGTCCTAACCCCAATATTGATCCCCAATAGTCTGAACCCTAATCCCAGTATTAATACCGACTTGTCTGACGCAACCCCAGTATTAATACCCAATAATCTGACCGCGAACCCCAATATTAATACAGAATAATCTGACCCCTAACCCGAGAATTAATTCTGCAAATGTCTGACGTCTAACCCCAGTATTAATACCCAATAGCCTAACCCCTAACCACAGTATTAATACCAAAAGTTTGACCGCTTACCCCAGTATCAATACCCCAATCACCTGACCCCTAACCCCAGTATTAATACTCAATAGTCTGACCCCTGAATCGAGTCATAATACCCAAGTGTCTGACCTCTCAGCCCAGTATTATTAACCAATAGTCTGAAACCTAACCTCAGTATTAATACCCAATAGTCTGACCACTAAACCCAATATTAATACCCAATAATCTGACCACTATCCCCAGTATTAATACCCAATAGTCTGACCCCAAACCTCAGCATTAATACCCAACAGCCCGACCCCTAACCTCAGTATTAATAGCCAATGGTCTGACACCTAACCCCAGTATTTATAGCCAATGGTTTGACACTAACCCCAGTATTAATACCCAATATTCTGCCCAATAACCCCAGTATTAAAACCCGATAGAAAGAATGCTAACCCCAGTATTACTACTCAATAGTCTGCAAGCTGACCCGAGTAATAATATCCAAGTTTCTGACCTCTCAGCCCATTATTATTAACCAAAAGTCTGAATCGTAACCCCAGTATTAATACCCAATAGTCTGAACACTAACCCCAGTATTAATACCCAATAGTCTGACCACTAACCCCAGTATTAATACCCAATAGTCTGACCCCAACCCCATTATTAATATCCAATAGCCTGACCGCTAACCCCAGTATTAATAACCAATAATCTGAACCCCTAACCCCAGTATTAATAGCCAAAGGTCTGACACCTAACCCCTGTATTAATACCCAATAGTCTGACCCCTAACTCCAGTATTAATACCCAATAGTCTGAACAATAACCCCAGTATTAATACCAAACAGTCAGGCCCCTATCCCCAGTATTAATACCCAATAGTCTGACCCCTAACCCCAGCATTAATACCCCACTAGTCTGGCCCCTAAACCCAGTATTAATACCCAATAGTCTAACACCTAACCCCAGTAATAATACCCAATATTCTGACTTCTAACCCCAGCATTAATACCAAGAGTCTGATACCAAACAATATTATTAACAGCCAACCGTCGGATCCCTAACCGAAGTAATAATACTCAAATTGTCTTACCCCTAACCCCAGCATTAATACCAATAATCTGACCCCTAACCTCAGAATTAATACCCAATCGTCTGATCATTAAGCCCCGTATTAATACACAATAGTGTGACCCCTAACCCCAGTGTTAATACACAACAGTCTGACACCTAACCCAAGTATTAATTCCATTAATCTGACACCTAACCCGAGTATTAATACCCAATAGACTGACCCCTAACCCCAGTATTAATACCCAATAGTTTGACCCGTATCCCCAGTATTAATACCCATTAGTTTAACACCTAAAACCAGTATTAATAGATCAATAGTCTTAACCCTAACCACAGGATTAATACCACAATAGTCTGAACCCGAACCCCAGTATTAATACTCAATAGTCTGAGCCCTATCCCCAGTATTAATACACAATAGTCAGATCACTAACCCCAGTGTTAATTTGCAATATTCTGACCCCTAAGCAAAGTATTAACACCCCAATAGTCTGACACCTAACCCCAGTATTAACACACAATATCCTGACCCCTAACCCCAGTATTAATACCCAATAGTCTGACCGTAAACCCCAGTATAAATACCGAATAGTCTGACCCCCAACCCCAGTATTAATACACCAATAGTCTGATCACTAACTCCAGTATTAAGACGAATAGTCTGACTCCTAACCGCAGTATTAAATGCCCAATCTTCTGACGCCTAACCCCAGTATAAATACCCAATAGTCTGACCCCTAACCACAGTATTAATACCCAATAGTCTGACCCGTAACCACAGCATTAATACCCAAAGGTCTGATGTCTAACCCCACTATTAATACCCAATAGCCTGACCCCAAACACCAGTATAAATAATCAACAGTCTGACTACTAACCCCAGTATTAATACTCCAATAGTCTGACCCCTAACCCCAGTATTAATACTTCAATAGACTGACCCATAACCATAGTATTAATATCAATAATCTGACGCCTAACCCCAGTATTAATATCCCAATAGTCTGAAGCCTAACCCCAGTGTTAATACCCAATAGTCTGACCACTAACCCCAGTATTAATGCTCAATAATCTGACCCCTAACCCCAGTGTCAATACCTAATAGTCTGACCCCTAACCCCAGTACTAATACCCAATAGTCTGACCCCTAACCCTAGTATAAATACCCAATAGTCTGACCCCCAACCCGAGCATTAATACCCCAACAGTCTGAACAATAAATACCAGTATTAATACCCCAATAGTCTGACCACAAACCCCAGTTTTAAACCCCACTAGTCTGACCCCAACCCCATTATTAATATCCAATAGTCTGACCCCCTAACCCCAGTATTAATAGCGAATAGTCTGACCCCTAACCCCAGCATTAATACCCCACCACTCTGACCCCTAAACCCAGTATTAATACCCAATAGTCTGACAATTAACCCCAGTATTAATACCCTATATTCTGACCTCTAACTCCAGTATTAATACCAAGAGTCTGATACCAAACAATATTATTAACAGCCAACCATCGGACCCCTAACCGCAGTAATAATACAAAATTGTCTGAACCCTAACCCCAGCATTAATACCAATACTCTGTCCCCTAACCCAGTATTAATACCAAAGGTCTGACCCCTAAACCCAGTCTTAATACCAAATAGTCTTAAGCCTATCCGCAGTATTAATACCCAATAGTCTGACCCCTAACCTCAGTATTAATACACAACAGTCTGACACCTAACGGAGTATTAATTCCATTAGTCTGACACCTAACCCGAGTATTAATATCCAATAGTCTGACCCCCAACCCCAGTATTAATACCCAATAGTTTGACCCCTATGCCCAGTATTAATACCCATTAGTTTAACACCTAACACCAGTATGAATACATCAGTAGTCTGACCCCTAACCCCAGTATTAATATCCCAATAGTCTTAACCCTCACCACAGGATTAATACCACAATAGTCTGAATCCGAACGCCAGTATTAATACTCAAAAGTCAGAGCCCTATCCCCAGTATTAATACCAATAATCTGACCCCTAACCTCAGTATTAATACCCAATCGTCTGATCATTGAGCCCCGTATTAATACCCAATAGTCTGACCCCTAAACCCAGTATTAATACCCAATAGTTTGACCCCTATCCCCAGTAATTATACCCATTAGTTTAACACCTAACACCAGTATTAATACATCAATATTCTGACTCCTAACCCCAGTATTAATATCCCAATAGTCTTAACCCTAACCACAGGATTAATACCACAATAGTCTGAACCCGAACCCCAGTATTAATACTCAATAGTCTGAGCCCTATCCCCAGTATTAATACCAATAATCTGACCCCTAACCCCAGAATTAATACACAATAGTCTGACCCCTAACCCCAGTAGTAATTAGCAATATTCTGACCCCTAACCCCAGTATTAACACCCCAATAGTCTGACACCTAACCCCAATATTAACACCCAATAGTCTGCCCCTAACCCCAGTATTAATACCCAATAGTCTGACCCCTAACCCCAGTATAAATACCGAATAGTATGACCCATAACCCCAGTATTAATACCCCAATAGTCTGACCCCTAACTCCAGTATTAATACCAATAGTCTGACTCCTAACCCCAGTATTAAATGCCCAATCTTCTGACCCCTAACCCCAGTACAAATACCCAATAGTCTGACCTCTAACCCCAGTATTAATACCCAACAGTGTGACCCGTAACCACAGTATTAATACTCAAAATTCTGATGTCTAACCCCAGTATTAATACCCAATAGCCTGACCCCAAACCCCAGAATTAATAACCAACAGCCTGACTCCTAACCCCAGTATTAATACTCCAATAGTCTGACCCCTAACCCCAGTATTACTATCCCAATATCCTGACCACTAACCCCAGTATTAATACTCAATAGTCTGACCCCTAACCCCAGTATTAATACTTCAATAGACTGACCAATAGCCATAGTATTAATATCAATAATCTGACGCCTAACACCAGTATTAATATCCCAATAGTCGGAACCCTAACCCCAGTGTTAATCCCACAATAGTCTGACCCCTAACACCAGTATTAATACCCAATAGTCTGACACTAACCCCAGTATCAATACCCCAATAGTCTGATACCTAACAGCAGTATTAATACCCCAAAATTCTGAACCGTAAACCCAGCATTAAGACCCAATAGTGTGAGACCAAATCCCAGTATTAATACCCCAATGGTCTGAAGCATAACCCCAGTATCAATACACCAATAGTCTGAACCCTAACCCCAGTATTAGTACACTAACAGTGTGATCGCTAACCCCAGTAACAATATCCAATAGTATGACCCCTAAACCCAGTATTAATACCAATAGTCTGACCTCTAACACCAGTATTAATATCCAATAGTTTGACCCCTAATCCCAGTATTAACACCCAATATTCTGACCACTGACTCAAGAATTGATATCCAATAGTCTGACCACTCACCCAGTATTAATACCCCAATCGTCTGAAACCAACTCCCAGGATTAATACCCAACAGTATTTAACACAAACCCCAGTATTAATACCAATAGTCTGACCCCGAACCCCAGTATTAATACCCGATAGTCTGAACTCTAACATCAGTATTAATTCGCCAAAAGTCTGACACCTAACCCCAGTATTAATACCCCAAAAGTCTGAGCTGAAACCCATTTTTAATACAAATAGTCTGACCTCTAACCCCTGATTAATACCCCAATAATCTGACCTCTAACCCCAGTATTAATACCTCAATAATTTGAAGCGTAATCCCAGTATTAACACCCAATAGTCTGACCACTAACACCAGTATTAATACCGGAAACGTCTGAACCCAACCCCAGTATTAATATCCCAAATGTCTGACCCCTTACCCCAGTATTAATACGAATAGTCTGACCTCTCACCCCAGTATTAATAGCTCAATAGTCTGACCCCTCACGCCAGTATTAAGACCCAATAGTCTGACCTCTAAGCTCTGTATTAATACCCAATAGTCACAATGCTAAACCCAGTATTAGTACCCCAATAGTCTGACCCCAAACCCCAGTATCAAAACCTAATATTCTGACCCCTAACCACAATATTGATACCCAATAATCTGACCCCTGAGCCCAGTATTAATACCCACTAGTCTGACCTCAACCCCAGTATTAATACCCAATGTTCTGACCCCGAACACAGTATTAATACAGAACCATCTGACCCCTAACCCCAGTATTAATACCTCAAAAGTCTGACGCCTAACCCCAGTATTAAGACCCAATAGCCTGAACCTAAACCCCAGTATTAATACCAATAGTTTGACCGCTTACCCCAGTATTAATACCCCAATAATCTGACCCCTAACCCCAGTATTAATACTAAATAGTCTGACGATGACCAGACTATTACTGTCCAATAGTCTGAACTCTCAGCCCAGTATTATTAAGCAATAGTCTGAACCCTAACCCCAGTATTAAAACTTAATAGTCTGACCCCTAACCCCAGTATTAATACCCAATAGTCTGACCACTAACCCCAGTATTAATACCCAATAGTCTGTCCCCAAACCCCAGTATTAAGACCCAAAAGCCTGAACCCTAACTCCAGTATTAATACCCAATAGTCTGACCCCCTAACCCCAGTATCAATACCCCAATAGTCTGATACCTAACAGCAGTATGAATACCCCAAAGGTCTGAACCGTAACCCCAGCATTAAGATCCAAATAGTCTGAGACCAAAACCCAGTATTAATACCCCAATTGTCTGACCCCTAACCCCAGTATTAATACACCAATAGTCTGAACCCTAACCCCAGTATTAGTACACTAATAGTCTGACCGCTAACCCCAATAATAATACCCAATAGTTTGACCCCTAACCCCAGAATTAACACCCAATATTCTGACCATTAACCCAAGTATTGATACCCAATAGTCTGATCCATTACCCAGTATTAATACCCCAATTGTCTGAAACCAAACCCCACGATTAATACCCAATAGTCTGAACCCAAACCCCAGTATTAATAGGAATAGTCTGACCACTAACCCCAGTATTAATACCCAATAGTCTGAACAATAACCCCAGTATTAAAACCCAATAGTCAGAACCCTAACCCCAGTATTACTACTCAATAGTCTGTCCGCTGACCCGAGTAATAATACCCAAGTGTCTGACCTCTCAGCCCAGTATTATTAACCAATAGTCTGAATGCTAACCCCAGTATTAATACCCAATAGTCTGAACACTAACCCCAGTATTAATACCCTATAGTCTGACACCTAACCCCAGTATTAATACCCAATATTCTGACCTCTAACCCCAGTATTAATAACAAGAATCTGATACCAAACAATATTATTAACAGCCACCCGTCGGACCCCTAACAGCAGTAATAATACCCAAATTGCCTGATACCTAACCCCAGTATTAATACCAATACTCTGTCCCCTAACCCTTTATTAATACAAAATGTCTGACCCCTAAACCCAGTATTAATACCCAATAGTCTTAAGCCTATACCCAGTATTATTACCCAATAGTCTGACCCCTAACCCCAGTATTAGTACCCAATAGTCTGATCGTTAAGCCCCGTAATAATACACAATAGTCTGACCCCTAACCCCAGTATTAATACCCAATAGTTTGACCCCTATCCCCAGTATTAATACCCATTAGTTTAACACCTAACACCAGTATTAATACATCAATAGTCTGACCCCTAACTCCAGTATTAATATCCCAATAGTCTTAACCCTAACCACAGGATTAATATCACTTAGTCTGAACCCGAACCCCAGTATTAATACTCAATAGTCTGAGCCCTAGCCCCAGTATTAATACCAATAATCTGACCCCTAACCCCAGAATTAATACCCAATAGTCTGACCCCTAACCCCAGTATTAACATCCCAATAGTCTGACACCTAACCCCAGTATTAACACCCAATAGTCTGACCCCTAACCCAAGTATTAATACCCAATAGTCTGACCCCTAACCGCAGTATAAATACCCAATAGTCTGACCCCTAACCACAGTATTAACACCCAATAGTCTGACCCCTAACCCAAGAATTAATACCCAATAATCTGACCCTAACCGCAGTATAAATACCCAATAGTCTGACCCCTAACCACAGTATTAATACCCCAATAGTCTGACCCCTAACTCCAGTATTAATACGAATAATGACTCCTAACCCCAGTATTAAATGCCAATCTTCTGACCCCTAACCCCAGTATAATTACCCAATAGTCTGACCCATAACCCCAGTATTAATACCCAATAGTCTGACCCGTAACCACAGTATTAATCCCCAATAGTCGGATGTCTAACCCCAGTATTAATACCCAATAGCCTGACCCTTAAAACCAGTATTAATACCAATAGTCTGACCGCTTACCCCAGTTTTAATACCCAATAGTCTGAACCCTAACCCCATTATTAATATTCCAAAAATCTAACCCCAAACCCCAGTATTAATAACCAACAGTCTTACTCATAACCCCAGTATTAATACTCCAATAGTCTGACCCCTAACCCCATTATTGCTATCCCAATATTCTGACCACTAACCCCAGTATTAATACCAAATAGACTGACCCCTAACCCCAGTATTAATACTTCAATAGACTGAAACATAACCCCAGTATTAATATCAATAGTCTGACGCCTAACCCCAGTTTTAATATCCCAATAGTCTGAATCCTAACCCCAGTGTTAATACCACAATAGTCTGACCCTTAACCCCAGCATTAATACATCAATAGTCTGACCCCTAACACCAGTATTAATACCCAATAGTCTGACCCCTAACCCCAGTATCAATACCCCAATAGTCTGATAACTAACAGCAGTATAAATACCACAACAGTCTGAACCGTAACCCCAGCATTAAGACCCCAATTGTCTGAGACCAAATCCCAGTATTAATACCCCAATGGTCTGACCCCTAACCCCAGTATTAATGCACCAATAGTCTGAACCCTAACCCCAGTATTAGTACACTAATAGTCTGACCGCTAACCCCAGTAATAATATCCAATAGTCTGACCCCTAAACCCAGTATTAATACCAATAGTCTGACATCTAACACCAGTATTAATACCCAATAGTTTGACCCCTAATCCAAGAATTAACACCCAATATTCTGACCACTAATCCAAGTATTGATACCCAATAGTCAGACCACTCACCCAGTATTAAGACCCCAATTGTCTGAAACGAAACCCAAGGATTAATACCCAATAGTCTGACCCCAAACCCCAGTATTAATACCAATAGTCTGACCCCTAACCCCAGTATTAATACCCAATAGTCTGTACCCTAACACCAGTATTAATTCCCCAACAGTCTGACCTCTAACCCCAGTATTAATACCCCAAAAGTCTGAGCTCAAACCCACTTTGAATGCAAATAGTCAGACCTCTAACCCCTGTATTAATATCCCAATAATCTGACTCAACCCCAGTATTAATACCTCAATAATTTGAAGCGTAATCCCAGTATTAACACCCAATAGTCTGATCACTAACCCCAGTATTAATACCGCAAACGTCTGAACCCAATTCAGTATTAATATCCCAAAAGTCTGACCCCTTACCACAGTATTAATACGAATAGTCTGACCGCTCACGCCAGTATTAAGACCCAATAGTCTGACCTCTAACCTCAGTATTAATACCCAATAGTCACAACGCTAAACCCAGTATTAGTACCCTAATAGTCTGACCCCAAACCCCAGTATTAATGCCTAATATTCTGACCCCTAACCCCAATATTGATACCCAATAATCTGACCCTGAACACAGTATTAATACAGAATCGTCTGATCCCAACCCCAGTATTAATACCTCAAAAGTCTGACGCCTAACCCCAGTATTAATACCCAATAGCCTGAACCTAAACCCCAGTATTAATACCAATAGTTTGACCGCTTATCCCAGTATTAATACCCCAATAATCTGACCCCTAACCCCAGTATTAATACTCAATAGTCTGACGATGACCAGATTATTACTACCCAATAGTATGATCTCTTAGCCCAGTATTATTAAGCAATAGTCTTAACCCTAACCCCAGCATTAAAACATAATAGTCTGACCCCTAACCCCAGTATTAATACCCAATAGTCTGCCCACTAACCCCAGTATTAATACCCAATAGTCTGTCCCCAAACCCCAGTATTAATACACAAAAGCCTGAACCCTAACTCCAGTATTAATACCCAATATTCTGATACCTAACAGCAGTATTAATACCCCAAAAATCTGAACCTTAACCCCAGCATTAAACCCCAATAGTCTGAGACCAAATTCCAGTATTAATACCCAAATGGTCTGACCCCTAACCCCAGTATTAATGCACCAATAGTCTGAAGCATAACCCCAGTATTAGTACACTAATAGTCTGACCGCTAACCCCAGTAATAAAATCCAATAGTCTGAACACCAAACCCCAGTATTAATACCCAATAGTCTGTACCCTAACACCAGTATTAATTCCCCAAAAGTCTGAACTCTAACCCCAGTATTAATACCCCAAAAGTCTGAGCTGAAACCCACACTTAATGCAAATAGTCAGACCTCTAACCCTTGTATTAATACCCCAATAATCTGACCTCTAACCCCAGTATTAATAACTCAATAATTTGAAGCGTAATCCCAGTATTAACACCCAATAGTCTGATCACTAACCCCAGTATTAATACCGCAAACGTCTGAACCCAACCCCAGTATTACTATCCCAAAAGTCTGACCCCTTACCCCAGTATTAATACGAATAGTCTGACCTCTCACCCCAGTAGTAATACCTCAATAGTCTGACCCCTCACGCCAGTTTACGACCCAATAGTCTGACCTCTAACCTCAGTATTAATACCCAATAGTCACAACGCTAAACCCAGTATTAGTACCCTAATAGTCTGACACCAAACCCCAGTATTAATACCTAATAGTCTGACCCCTAATCCCAATATTAATACCCAATATTCTGACCCTGAACACAGTATTAATACAGAATCGTCTGATCCCTAACCCCAGTATTAATACCTCAAATGTCTGACGCCTAACCCCAGTATTAATACCCAATAGCCTGAACCTAAACCCCAGTATTAATACCAATAGTTTGACCGCTTATCCCAGTATTAATACCCCAATAATCTGACCCCTAACCCAGTATTAATACTCAATAGTCTGACGATGACCAGACTATTACTACCCAATAGTCTGATCTCTTAGCCCAGTATTATTAAGCAATAGTCTGAACCCTAACCCCAGTATTAAAACAAAATAGTCTGACCCCTAACCCCAGTATTAATACCCAATATTCTGACCACTAACCCCAGTATTGATACCCAATAGTCTGTCCCCAAATCCCAGTATTAATACACAAAAGCCTGAACCCTAACGCCAGTATTAATACCCAATTGTCTGACCCCTAACCCCAGTATCAATACCCAATATTCTGATACCTAACAGCAGTATTAATAACCCAAAAGTCTGAACCGTAACCCCAGCATTAAACCCCAATAGTCTGAGACCAAATCCCAGTATTAAAACCCCAATGGTCTGACCCCTAACCCCAGTATTAATGCACCAATAGTCTGAACCCTAACCCCAGTATTAGTACACTAATAGTCTGACCGCTAACCCCAGAATTAATACCAATAGTCTGACCTCTAATACCAGTATTAATACCCAATAGATGGACCTCCAACCCCAGTATTAACATCCAATATTCCGACCACTAACCCAAGTATTGATACCCAATAGTCTGACCCCTCACCCATTATTAATACCCGAATTGTCTGAAACCAAACCCCAGGATTAATACCCAATAGTCTGACCCCAAACCCCAGTATTAATACCAAATAGTCTGACCAATAACCCCAGTATTAAAAACCAATAGTCAGAACCCTAACCTCAGTATTACTACTCAAAAGTCTGCCCGCTGACCCGAGTAATAATACCCAAGTTTCTGACCTCTCAGCCCAGTATTATTAACCAATAGTCTGAATCCTAACCCCAGTATTAATACCCAATAGTCTGAACACTAACCCCAGTATTAATACCCAATAATCTGACCACTAAACTCAGTATTAATACCCAATAGTCTGATCCCAACCCCATTATTAATAACCAATAGCCTGACCGCTAACCCCAGTATTAGTAGCCAATATTCTGATCCCCTAACCCCAGTATTAATAGCCAATAGTCTGACACCTAACCCCAGTATTAAAATCCAATAGTCTGACCCCTAACCCCAGTATTAATACCCAATAGTCTGATCAATAACCCCAGTATTATTACCAAACAGGCTGACCCCTATCCCCAGTATTAATACCCAATAGTCTGACCCCTAACCCCAGCATTAATACCCCACTAGTCTGACCCCTAAACCCTGGATTAATACACAATAGTCTGACCCCTAACCCCAGTATTAATACACAACAGTCTGATACCTAACCCAAATATTAATTCCATTAGTCTGACACCTAACCCGAGTATTAATACCCAATAGTCTGACCCCTAAACCCAGTATTAATATCCGAATAATCTTACCACTAACCATAGGATTAATACCACAATACTCTGAACCCGAACCTCAGTATTAATACTCAATCGTCTGAGCCCTATCCCCAGTATTAATACCAATATTCTGACCCCTAACCCCAGAATTAATACCCAATAGTCTGACCACTAACCCCAGTATTAATTCGCAATATTCTGACCCATAACCCGAGTATTAACACCCCAATAGTCTGACACCTAACCGCAGTATTAAAACCCAATAGTCTGACCACTAACCCCAGTATTACCACCCAATAATCTGACCTCTAACCCGAGTATTAATACCAATAGTCTGACACCAAACAACATTATTAATACCCAATCGTCGGACCCCTAACCGCAGTATTAATAACCCAGTTCTCTTACTCTAACCCCAGTATTAATACCAATTGTCTCAACACGAACCCAGAATGAATACCTCTAAAATCTGACCTCTAACCCCGGTATTAATACCAACAGTCTGACCCTTAACCCCAGTATTAACATCACAAAAGTCTGACCCCTTACCCCAGTTTTAATACCAATAGTCTGACCTCTCACCACAGTATTAATACCTCAATAGTCTGAACCCTCACGCTAGTATTAATACCCAATAGTCTGACCTCTAACCTCAGTATTAATACCTCAATAATTTGAAGTGTAATCCCAGTATTAACACCCAATAGTGTGACCACTAACCCCAGTATTAATATCCCATAAGACTGAACCCTTACACCAGTATTAATACGAATAGTCTGACCTCTCACCCTTGTATTAATACCTCAATAGTCTGACCCCTCACGCCAGTATTAAGACCCAATAGTCTGACCTCTAACCTCAGTATTAATACCCAATAGTCACAATGCTAAACCCAGTTTTAGTACCCCAATAGTCTGACCTCAAACAACAGTATTAATACCTAATAGTCTGACCCCTAACCCCAATATTGATACCCAATAATCTGACCCCTGAGCCCAGTATTAATACCCACGAGTCTGACCCCAACCCCAGTATTAATACCCAATATTCCATCCCAAACACAGTATTAATACAGAATAGTCTGACCCCTAACTCCAGTATTAATACCTCAAAAGTCTGAGGCCTAAACGCAATATTAATACCCAATAGCCTGAACCTAAACCCCAGTATTAATACCAATAGTTTGACCGCTTATCCCAGTATTAGTACCCCAATAGTCTGAACCCGAACTCCAGTATTAATACATAATAGTCTGACCCCTAACCCCAGTATTAATAGCCAATAGTCTGACCCATAACCCCAGTATTAATACCCAATAGTCTGACGCATAACCTCCCAGTATTAACACCTAATAATCTGACCCATAACCACAGTATTAATAACCAGTAGTCTGACCCCTAACCCCAGTATTAATACACTAATTGTCTGACCCCTAACCCCAGAATTAACACCCCAATAGTCTGACCCCTAACCCCAGTATTAATACCCAATAGTCTGAATCCTAACCCCAGTTTTAATACCCAATATTCTGACCTCTAACCCGAGTATTAATACCAATAGTCTGACGCCAAACAACATTATTAATACCCAATCGTCGGACCACTAACCGCAGTTTTAATACCCCAATTGTCTTACCCTAAGCCCAGTATTAATACCAATTATCTGAACACGAACCCAGAATTAATACCTCTAAAATCTGACCTTTAATCCCAGTATTAATATCAATATTCTGACCCTTAACCCCAGTATTATTATCCCAAAAGTCTCACCCCTTACCCCAGTTTTAATACCAATAGTCTGACCTCTCACCACAGTATTAATACCTCAATATTCTGACCCCTCACGCCAGTATTAATACCCAATAGTCTGACCCCTAACCTCAGTATTAATACCCAATAGTCACAACGCCTAACGCATTATTAGTACCCCAATAGTCTGACCCACTAACCCCAGTATTAATAACTAATAGTATGACCCCTAACCCCAATATTGATACCCAACAATCTGACCCCTGAGCCCAGTATTAATGTCCACTAGTCTGACCCCTACCCCAGTATTAATACCCAATATTCTGACCCCGAACACAGTATTAATACAGAATAGTCTGACCCCTAACCCCACTATTAATACCCCATAAGTCTGACGCCTAACCCCAGTATTAATACCAAATAGCCTGCACCATAACCCCAGTATTAATACCAATAGTTTGACCGCTTACCCCAGTATTAATACCCCAATAATCTGACCGCTAATCCCAGTATTAATAGTCAATCGTCTGACCGATGACCAGACTATTGCTACCCAATAGTCTGACCTCTCAGCCCAGTAGTATTAAACAATAGTCTGAACACTAACCCCAGTATTAAAACATAATAGTCTGACCCATAACCCAGTACTAATACCCAATAGTCTGACCACTAACCCCAGTGTTATTACCCAATTGTCTGTCCACAATCCCCAGTATTAATACCCAAAAGCCTGAACCCTAATCCCAGTATTAATAGACAATAGTCTGACCCCGAACCCCAGAATTAATAGCCAATAGTCTGAACCATAACGCCAGTATTAATACCCAATAGTCTGTCCCCTAACCCCAGTATTAATACCCAATAATCTGACACATAACCCCAGTATTAACACCCAATAGTCTGACCACTAACCCCAGTATTAACGCCAATAGTCTGACCCCTAACCCCAGTATTAATAGTCAATAGTCTGACCCCTAATCCCAGTATTAATAGCCAATAGTCTGCCCCATGACCCCAGTATTAATACACATTAGTCGGGCCCTTAACCCCCCAGCATTAATACCCAATAATCTGATCCATAACCCCAGTATTAATACCCAATAGTCTGACCTCTAACCTCAGTATTAATACCCAATAGTCACAATGCTAAACCCAGTTTTAGTACCCCAATAGTCTGACCTCAAACAACAGTATTAATACCTAATAGTCTGACCCCTAACCCCAATATTGATACCCAATAATCTGACCCCTGAGCCCAGTATTAATACCCACTAGTCTGACCCCAAACCCAGTATTAATACCCAATATTCCATCCCAAACACAGTATTAATACAGAATCGTCTGACCCCTAACCCCAGTATTAATACCTCAAAAGTCTGAGGCCTAAACGCAGTATTAATACCCAATAGCCTGAACCTAAACCCCAGTATTAATACCAATAGTTTGACCGCTTACCCCAGTATTAGCACCCCAATAGTCTGAACCCTAACTCCAGTATTAAAATATAATAATCTGACCCCTAACCCCAGTATTAATAGCCAATAGTCTGACCCATAACCCCAGTATTAATACCCAATAGTCTGACGCATAACCTCCCACTATTAACACCTAATAATCTGACCCATAACCACAGTATTAATAACCAGTAGTCTGACCCCTAACCCCAGTATTAATACACTAATTGTCTGACCCCTAACTCCAGAATTAACACCCCAATAGTCTGACCCATAACCCCAGTATTAATACCCAATAGTCTGAATCCTAACCCCAGTTTTAATACCCAATATTCTGACCTCTAACCCGAGTATTAATACCAATAGTCTGACGCCAAACAACATTATTAATACCCAATCGTCGGACCACTAACCGCAGTTTTAATACCCCAATTGTCTTACCCTAAGCCCAGTATTAATACCAATTGTCTGAACACGAACCCAGAATTAATACCTCTAAGATCTGACCTCTAATCCCAGTATTAATATCAATATTCTGACCCTTAACCCCAGTATTATTATCCCAAATGTCTCACCCCTTACCCCAGTTTTAATACCAATAGTCTCACCTCTCACCACAGTATTAATACCTCAATATTCTGACACCTCACGCCAGTATTAATACCCAATAGTCTGACCCCTAACCTCAGTATTAATACCCAACAGTCACAACGACTAACGCAGTATTAGTACCCCAATAGTCTGACGCCCTAACCCCAGTATTAATAACTAATAATATGACCCCTAACCCCATTATTGATACCCAACAATCTGACCCCTGAGCCCAGTATTAATGTCCACTACTCTGACCCCTACCCCAGTATTAATACCCAATATTCTGACCCCGAACACAGTATTAATACAGAATAGTCTGAGCCCTAACCCCACTATTAATACCCCATAAGTCTGATGCCTAACCCCAGTATTAATACCAAATAGCCTGCACCATAACCCCAGTATTAATACCAATAGTTTGACCGCTTACCCCAGTATTATTACCCCAATAATCTGACTGCTAATCCCAGTATTAATAGTCAATCGTCTGACCAATGACCAGACTATTCCTACCCAATAGTCTGACCTCTCAGCCCAGTAGTATTAAACAATAGTCTGAACACTAACCCCAGTATTAAAACATAATAGTCTGACCCATAACCCAGTACTAACACCACAATAGTCTGACCACTAACCCCAATGTTAATACCCAATAGTCTGTCCACAATCCCCAGTATTAATACCCAAAAGCCTGAACCCTAACCCCAGTATTAATAGACAATAGTCTGACCCCGAACCCCAGAATTAATAGCCAATAGTCTGAACCATAACGTCAGTATTAATACCCAATAGCCTGTTCTCTAACCCCAGTATTAATACCCAATAATCTGACACATAACCCCAGTATTAACACCCAATAGTCTGACCACAAACCCCAGTATTAAAGCCAATAGTCTGACCACTAACCCCAGTATTAATAGTCAATAGTCTGACCCCTAATCCCAGTATTAATAGCCAATAGTCTGACCCATGACCCCAGTATTAATACACATTAGTCGGGCCCCTAACCCCCCAGCATTAATACCCAATAATCTGATCCATAACCCCAGTATTAATACCCAATAGTCTGACCCCTAACCCCAGTATTAATACCCAATAGTCTGACTCCTAACCCCAGTTTTAATACCCAATATTCTAACCTCTAACCCAAGTATTAATACCAATAGTCTGACGCCAAACAACATTATTAATACCCAATCGTCGGACCACTACCCGCAGTTTTAATACCCCAATTGTCTTACCCTAAGCTCAGTATTAATACCAATTGTCTGAACACGAACCCAGAATTAATACCTCTAAAATCTGACCTCTAACCCCAGTATTAATATCAATATTCTGACCCTTAAACCCAGTATTATTATCCCAAAGGTCTCACCCCTTACCCCAGTTTTAATACCAATAGTCTCACCTCTCACCACAGTATTAATACCTCAATATTCTGACCCCTCACGCCAGTATTAATACCCAATAGTCTGACCCCTAACCTCAGTATTAATATCCAATAGTCACAACGCCTAACGCAGTATTAGTACCCCAATTGTCTGACACCCTAACCCCAGTATTAATAACTAATAGTATGACCCTTCACCCCAATATTAATACCCAACAATCTGACCCCTGAGCCCAGTATTAATGTCCACTAGTCTGACCCCTACCCCAGTATTAATACCCAATATTCTGACCCCGAACACAGTATTAATACAGAATAGTCTGACCCCTAACCCCACTATTAATTCCCCATAAGTCTGACGCCTAACCCCAGTATTAATACCAAATAGCCTGCACCATAACCCCAGTATTAATACCAATAGTTTGACCGCTTACCCCAGTATTAATACCCCAATAATCTGACCGCTAATCCCAGTATTAATACTCAATCGTCTGACCGATGACCAGACTATTCCTGCCCAATAGTCTGACCTCTCAGCCCAGTAGTATTAAACAATAGTCTGAACACTAACCCCAGTATTAAAACATAATAGTCTGACCCATAACCCAGTACTAATACCAAATAGTCTGACCACTAACCCCAGTGTTAATACCCAATAGTCTGTCCCCAATCCCCAGTATTAATACCCAAAAGCCTGAACCCTAACCCCAGTATTAATAGACAATAGTCTGACCCCGAACCCCAGAATTAATAGCCAATAGTCTGAACCATAACGCCAGTATTAACACCCAATATTCTGTCCCCTAACCCCAGTATTAATACCCAATAATCTGACACATAACCCCAGTATTAACACCCAATAGTCTGACCCCTAACCCCAGTATTAAAGCCAATAGTCTGACCCCTAACTCCAGTATTAATAGTCAATAGTCTGACCCCTAATCCCAGTATTAATAGCCAATAGTCTGACCCATGACGCCAGTATTAATACACATTAGTCGGGCCCCTAACTCCCCAGCATTAATACCCAATAATCTGATCCATAACCCCAGTATTAATACTCAATAGTCTGACCCCTAACCCCAGTATTAATACCCAATAGTCTGAACCCGAACCCCACCAATAATATCCCATTAGTCTGACACCTAACCCCAGTATTAATACCCCAATTGTCTGAAAACTAACCCCAGTATTAATGTTCCAATAGTCTGAACACTAACCCAGTATTAGCACCCCAATAGCCTGAACCCTAACCCAGTATTAATATCCAATTGTCTGACCCCTAAACACAATATTAATTCCAATAGTCTGAACCCTAAACCCAGTATTAATACCAATAGTCTGACCGCTACCCCAGTATTAATACGCAATAGCCTGAGCCCTAACCCTAGTATTAATACCCAATATTCTGACCCGTATCCCCACTATTAACACGCAATAGGCTGAACACTCACCAAAGTATTGAAACGCAATAGTCTGACGCCTAACCCCAGTATTAATATCCCAATAGCCTGACCTCAAAGCCCAGTATTAATACACAATAATCTGAACATTAACCCAATACTAATACACAATAGTCTGAACCCTAACCCCAGAAGTAATACAAATCATTCTGACACCTAACACCAGTATTAATACCATTAGTCTGACACCTAACCCGAGTATTAATACCCAATAGTCTGATCCCTAACCCCAGTATTAATACCCAATAATTTGTCCCCAATCCCCTTTATTAATACCCCATTAGTTTGACACCTAACACCAGTATTAATACATCAATAGTCTGAGCCCTAACTCCAGTATGTGTACCCCAATAGACTGAACCCTAACCCCAGGATTAATACCACAATAGTCTGACCCCTAACCCCAGTATTAATACTCAATATTCTGAGCCCTAATCCCGTTATTAATACCAATAGTCTGACCTATAACCCCAGTACTAATACCGAATAGTCTGATCCCTAACCCCAGTATTAATACCCACAAGTCTGACAGCTACCCCAGTATTAATCACCAATAGTTTGACCCCGAACCCCAGTATTAATACTTCAATAATCTGACCACTAACCCAGGTATTAATACCCAATAGTCTGACCCCTGACCCCAGTATTAATACCAATAGTCTGACAACTAACCACAGTATTAATACCCAATAGCCTGACCCCTAACCCCAGTATTAATACCCAATATTCTGACCCCCAACACCAATATTAACACCCCAATAGTCTGGCCCCAAAGCCCAGTAGTAATACCCAATTGTCTGACCCCAAACACCAGTATTAATAACCAATAGACTGACCACTAACTCCAGTATTAATACATAATTGTCTGACCACTAAAACCAGTATTAATACCCAATTGTCTGACCTCTAACCCCAGTATTAACACCTCAATAATCTGACCTCTAACCCCAGTATTAATACATCAATAGTCTGATACCAAAGCCCAGTATTAATACCAATATTCTGACCCCTAACCCCAATATTAATACCCTAAGATCTGAGCCCTAACAGCAGTATTAATATCCAAAATCTGACCACTAACCCCAGTATTAATACCAATAGTCTGACCTCTAACCACAGTATTAATACCCCAATAGTCTGACGCCTAACCCCAGCATTAATACACCAATAGTCTGAACCCTAAACCCAATATTAATACACTAATAGTCTGACCCTTAACCCCAGTATTAACACCCCAATAGTCTGACCCCGAACCCCAGTATTAATACCCAATAGTCTGACCTCTAACCCCAGTATTAATACCCAATAATCTGACCTCTAACCACAGTATTAATACCAATAGTCTGACACCAAACAATATTATTAATACACAATCGTCGGATCCGTAACCGCAGTATTAATACCCTAATTGACTTACCCTAACCCCAGTATTAATACCAATTGTCTGACCACGAACCCAGAATTAATACCTCAAATGTCAGACCTCTAACCCCAGTATTAATATCAATAGTCTGAACCTTAACCCCAGGATTGATACCCCAATAGGCTGACTTCTAACCCCAGTATTAATGTCACAATAGTCTGAACCCTAACCCCAGTATTAGTACCCCAATACTCTGACCCATAACTCCAGTATTAATACCAATTAGTCTGACCACTACCCACAGTATTAATAGCCAATAGTCTGACCCTTAACCCCAGTATTAATAACCCAATAGTCGGACAACTAACACCAGTATTAATACCCCAATAGTCTGAACCGTCTGTCCAGCATTAAGACTCCAATAGTTTGACAACTAACCCCAGTATTAATACCCCAATCGTCTGACCCATAACACCAGCAATAAGATGCCAGTAGTCTGACACCTAACCCCAGTATTAATACCCCAATAGGCTGAAAACTAATCCCAGTATTAATGTCCCAATAGTCTGAACGCTAACCCCAGTATTAGTACCCCAATAGTCTGAACCATTACCCCAGTATTAATATCCAATAGTCTGACCCCTAACCCCACTATTAATACCAATAGTCTGACCCCTACCCCAGTATTAATACCTAATAGTCTGAGCCCTAACCCCAGTATTAACACCCAATATTCTGATACCTAACCCCACTATTAACACCCAATAGGCTGACCACTCATCCAAGTATCGAGACGCAATAGACTGATGCCTAACCCCAGTATTAATATCCCAATAGCCTGACCCCAAAGCCCAGTATTAATACCCAATAGTCTGACCATTAACACCAGTAATGATACACAATAGTCTGAACCCTAACCCCAGAATTAATACAAATTATTCTGACACCTAACCCCATTATTAACACCATTAGTCTGATACCTAACCCGAGTATTAATACCCAATAGTCTGATCCCTAACCCCAGTATTAATACTCAATAGCCTGACCCCTATTGGCAGTATTAATACCCCATTAGTTTTACACCTAAAACCAGTATTAATACATCAATAGTCTGACCGCTAACCCCAGTATTTATACCCCAATAGTCTTAACCCTAACCACAGGATGAACGCCGCAATAGTCTGACCCCTAACCCCAGTATTAATACTCAATATTTTGAGCCCTAACCACGGTATTAATACCAATAGTCTGACCGCTTACCCCAGTATTAATACCTCAATAATCTGACCCCAGACCCAAGTAATAATACCCCAATAGTCTGACTCGTAACCCCAGTATTAATACCCAACAGTCTGACCCCTAACCCCAGTATTAATATCTCAATAGTCTGACCCCTAACCCCAGTATTAATACCCAATAGTCTGACCCATAACCCCAGTAATAATGCCCAATAATCTGACACCAAACCCCAGCATTAATACCAATCGTCTGACCCCAAACCCAGTATTAATACTCAATATTCTGAGCCCTAACCCCAGTATTAATACCAATAGTCTGACGCCTAACCCCATTATTAATCCCCAATAGTCTGACCCCTAACCCCAGTATTAATACCCAAAAGCCTGAACCCTAACTCCAGTATAAATACCCAATAGTCTGACCCCTAACCCCAGCATCAATATCCCAATAGTCTGATACCTAACAGCAGTATGAATACCCCAAAAGTCTGAACCGTAACCCCAGCATTAAGACCCAAAAATTCTGAGACCAAAACCCAGTATTAATACCCCAATTGTCTGACCCCTAACCCCAGTATTAATACACCAATAGTCTGACCGCTAACCCCAGTAATAATATAAAATAGTCTGACGCCTAACCCCATTATTAATCCCCAATAGTCTGACCCCTAACCCCAGTATTAATACCCAAAAGCCTGAACCCTAACTCCAATATAAATACCCAATAGTCTGACCCCTAACCCCAGTATCAATATCCCAATAGTCTGATACCTAACAGCAGTATGAATACCCCAAAAGTCTGAACCGTAACCCCAGCATTAAGACACAAAAATTCTGAGACCAAAACCCAGTATTAATACCCCAATTGTATGACCCCTAACCCCAGTATTAATACACCAATAGTCTGAACCCTAACCCCAGTATTAGTACCCCCATTGTCTGAAACCAAACCCCACGATTAATACCCAATAGACTGAACACAAACCCCAGTATTAATAGGAATAGTCTGACCACTAACCTCAGTATTAATACCCAATAGTCTGAAAAATAACCCCAGTATTAAAACCCAATAATCAGAACCTAACCCCAGTATTACTACTCAATAGTCTGTCCGCTGACCCGAGAAATAATACCCAAGTGTCTGACCTCTCAGCCCAGTATTATTAACCAATAGTCTGAATGCTAACCCCAGTATTAATACCCAATAGTCTGAACACTAACCCCAGTATTAATACCCTATAATCTGACACCTAACCCCAGATTAATACCCAATATTCTGACCTCTAACCCCAGTATTAATAACAAGAATCTGATACCAAACAATATTATTAACAGCCACCCGTCGGACCCCTAACCGCAGTAATAATACTCAAATTGCCTGACACCTAACCCCAGTATTAATACCAATACTCTGTCCCCTAACCCTGTATTAATACCAAAGGTCTGAGCCCTAAACCCAATATTAATACCCAATAGTCTTAAGCCTATCCCCAGTATTAATACCCAATAGTCTGACCCCTAACCCCAGTATTAGTACCCAATAGTCTGATCATTAAGCCCCGTGATAATACACAATAGTCTGACCCCTAACCCCAATATTAATACCCAATAGTTTGACCACTATCCCCAGTATTAATACCCATTAGTTTAACACCTAACACCAGTATTAATACATCAATAGTCTGACCCCTAACTCCAGTATTAATATCCCAGTAGTCTTAACCCTAACCACATGATTAATATCACATTAGTCTGAACCCGAACCCCAGTATTAATACTCAATAGTCTGAGCCCTAGCCCCAGTATTAATACCAATAATCTGACCCCTAATCCCAGAATTAATACCCAATAGTCTTACCCCTAACCCCAGTATTAACATCCCAATAGTCTGACACTTATCCCCAGTATTAACACCCAATAGTCTGACCCCTAACTCCAGTATTAATATGAATAATGACTCCTAACCCCAGTATTAAATGCCAATCTTCTGACCCCTAACCCCAGTATAAATACCCAATAGTCTGACCCATAACCCCAGTATTAATACCCAATAGTCTGACCCGTAACCACAGTATTAATCCCAAAAAGTATGATGTCTAACCCCAGTATTAATACCCAATAGTCTGACCCCTAAAACCAGTATTAATACCAATAGTCTGACCACTTACCCCAGTTTTAATACCCAATAGTCTGAACCCTAACCCCATTATTAATATACCAAAAATCTAACCCAAACCCCAGTATTAATAACCAACAGTCTTACTCAAAACCCCAGTATTAATACTCCAATAGTCTGACCCCTAACCCCAGTATTGCTATCCCAATATTCTGACCACTAACCCCAGTATTAATACCCAATAGACTGACCCCTAACCCCAGTATTATTACTTCAATAGACTGACCCATAACCCCAGTATTAATATCAATAGTCTGACGCCTAACCCCAGTTTTAATATCCCAATAGTCTGAATCCTAACCCCAGTGTTAATACCACAATAGTCTGAACCTTAACCCCAGCATTAATACATCAATAGTCTGACCTTTAACAACAGTATTAATACCCAATAGTCTGACCTTAACCCCAGTATCAATACCCCAATAGTCTGATAACTAACAGCAGTATAAATACGCCAAAAGTCTGAACCGTAACCCCTGCATTAAGACCCCAATAGTCTGAGTCAAATCCCAGTATTAATACCCCAATGGTCTGACCCCTAACCCCAGTATTAATGCACCAATAGTCTGAACCCTAACCCCAGTATTAGTACACTAATAGTCTGACCGCTAACCCCAGTAATAATATCCAATAGTCTGACCCCTAAACCCAGTATTAATACCAATAGTCTGACATCTAACACCAGTATTAAGACCCAATAGTTTGACCCCGAACCCCGGAATTAACACCCAATATTCTGACCACTAACACAAGTATTTATACCCAATAGTCAGACCACTCACCCAGTATTAATACCCCAATTGTCTGAAACAAACCCCTGGATTAATACCCAATAGTCTGACCCCAAACCCCAGTATTAATACCAATAGTCTGACCCCTAACCCCAGTATTAATACCCAATAGTCTGTACCCTAACACAAGTATTAATTCCCCAAAAGTCTGACCTCTAACCCCAGTATTAATACCCCAAAAGTCTGAGCTCAAACACACTTTTAATGCAAATAGTCAGACCTCTAACCCCTGTATTAATACCTCAATAATTTGAAGCGTAATCCCAGTATTAACATCCAATAGTCTGATTACTAACCCCAGTATTAATACCGCAAAGGTCTGAACCCAACCCCAGTATTAATATCCCAAAAGTCTGACCCCTTACCCCAGTATTAATACGAATAGTCTGACCCCTCACGCCAGTATTAAGATCCAATAGTCTGACCTCTAACCTCAGTATTAATACCCAATAGTCACAAAGCTAAACCCAGTATTAGTACCCTAATAGTCTGACCCCTAACCCCAATATTGATACCCAATAATCTGACCCTGAACACAGTATTAATACAGAATCGTCTGATCCCTAACCACAGTATTAATACCTCAAAAGTCTGACGCCTAACCCCAGTATTAATACCCAATAGCCTGAACATAAACCCCAGTATTAATAACAATAGTTTGACCGCTTATCCCAGTATTAATACCCCAATAATCTGACCCCTAACCCCAGTATTAATACTCAATAGTCTGACGATGACCAGATTATTACTACCCAATAGTATGATCTCTTAGCCCAGTATTATTAAGCAATAGTCTGAACCCTAACCCCAGTATTAAAACATAATATGCTGACCCCTAACCCCAGTATTAATACCCAATAGTCTGACCACTAACCCCAGTATTAATACCCAATAGTCTGTCCCCAAACCCCAGTATTAATACCCAAAAGCCTGAACCCTAACTCCAGTATTAATACCCAATAGTCTGACCCCTAACCCCAGTATCACTACCCAATATTCTGATACCTAACAGCAGTATTAATACCCCAAAAGACTGAACCTTCACCCCAGCATTAAACCTCAATAGTCTGAGACCAAATCCCAGTATTAATACCCAAATGGTCTGACCCCTAACCCTAGTATTAATGCACCAATAGTCTGAACCCTAACCCCAGTATTAGTACACTAATAGTCTGACCGCTAACCCCAGTAATAAAATACAATAGTATGACATTTAAACCCAGTATTAATACCAAAAGTCTGACCCCTAACCCCAGTATTAATACCCAGTAGTCTGTACGCTAACACCATATTAATTCCCCAAAAGTCTGACCTCTAACCCCAGTATCAATACCCAGTAGTCTGTACCCTAACACCAGTATTAATACCCCAAAAGTCTGAGCTCAAACCCACTTTTAATGCAAATAGTCAGAGCTCTAACCCCTGTATCAATACCCCAATAATCTGACCTCTAACCCCAGTATTAATACCTCAATAATTTGAAGCGTGATCCCAGTATTAACACCCAATAGTCTGATCACTAACCCCAGTATTAATACCGCAAACATCTGAACCCAACCCCAGTATTAATATCCCAAAAGACTGACCCCTTACCCCAGTATTAATACGAATAGTCTGACCTCTCACCCCAGTAGTAATACCTCAATAGTCTGACCCCTCACGCCAGTTTAAGACCCAATAGTCTGACCTCTAACCTCAGTATTAATACCCAATAGTCACAACGCTAAACCCAGTATTAGTACCCTAATAGTCTGACATCAAACCCCAGTATTAATACCTAATAGTCTGACCCCTAACCCCAATATTGATACCAAATAATCTGACCCCTAAGCCCATTATTAATACCCACTAGTCTGACCCAACCCCAGTATTAATACCCAATATTCTGACCCTGAACGCAGTATTAATACAGAATCGTCTGATCCCTAACCCCAGTATTAATACCTCAAAAGTCTGACGCCTAACCGCAGTATTGATACCCAATAGCCTGAACCTAAACCCCAGTATTATTACCAATAGTTTGACCGCTTATCCCAGTATTAATACCCCAATAATCTGACCCCTAACCCAGTATTAATACTCAATAGTCTAACGATGACCAGACTATTACTACCCAATAGTCTGAACTCTTAGCCCAGTATCATTAAGCAATAGTCTGAACCCTAACCCCAGTATTAAAACAAAATAGTATGACCCCTAACCCCAGTATTAATACCCAATAGTCTGACCACTAACCCCAGTATTGATACCCAATAGTCTGTCCCCAAACCCCAGTATTAATACACAAAAGCCTGAAACATAACTCCAGTATTAATACCCAATTGTCTGACCCCTAACCCCAGTATCAATACCCAATATTCTGATACCTAACAGCAGTATTAATACCCCAAAAGTCTGAACCGTAACCCCAGCATTAAACCCCAATAGTCTGAGACCAAATCACAGTATTAATGCACCAATAGTCTGAACCCTAACCCCAGTATTAGTACACTAATAGTCTGACCGCTAACCCCAGTAATAAAATCCAATATTCTGACCCTTAAACCCAGAATTAATACCAATAGTCTGACCTCTAATACCAGTATTAATACCCAAAAGTTTGACCCCCAAACCCAGTATTAACACCCAATATTCCGACCACTAACCCAAGTATTGATACCCAATAGTCTGACCCCTCACCCATTATTAATAACCGAATTGTCTGAAACCAAACCCCCGGAATAATACCCAATAGTCTGACCCCAAACCCCAGTATTAATACCCAATAGTCTGACCAATAACCTCAGTATTAAAAACCAATAGTCAGAACCCTAACCCCAGTATTACTACTCAAAGGTCTGCCCGCTGACCCGAGTAATAATACCCAAGTTTCTGACCTCTCAGCCCAGTATTATTAACCAATAGTCTGAATCCTAACCCCAGTATTAATACCCAATAGTCTGAACACTAACCCCAGTATTAATACCCAATAGTCTGACCACTAACCTCAGTATTAATACCCAATAGTCTGATCCCAACCCCATTATTAATAACCAATAGCCTGACCGCTAACCCCAGTATTAATAGCCAATAGTCTGATCCCCTAACCCCAGTATTAATAGCCAATAGTCTGACACCTAACCCCAGTATTAATACCCAATAGTCAGACCCCTATCCCCAGTATTAATACCCAATAGTCTGACCCCTAACCCCAGTATTAATACACAACAGTCTGATACCTAACCCAAATATTAATTCCATTAGTCTGACACCTAACCCGAGTATTAATACCCAATAGTATGACCCCTAACCCCAGTATTAATATCCCAATAATCTTAACATTAACCATAGGATTAATACCACAATAGTCTGAACCCGAACCTCAGTGTTAATACTCAATAGTCTGAGCCCTATCCCCAGTATTAATACCAATATTTTGACCCCTAACCCCAGAATTAATACCCAATAGTCTGACCACTAACCCCAGTATTAATTCGCAATATTCTGACCCCTAACCCCAGTATTAACACCTCAATAGTCTGACACCTAACCCCAGTATTAAAACCCAATAGTCTGACCCCTAACCCCAGTATTACCACCCAATAATCTGACCTCTAACCCGAGTATTAATACCAATAGTCTGACACCAAACAACATTATTAATACCCAATCGTCGGACCCCTAACCGCAGTATTATTAACCCAATTGTCTTACTCTAACCCCAGTATTAATACCAATTGTCTGACCCTTAACCCGAGTATTAATATGACAAAAGTCTGACCCCTTATCCCAGTTTTAATACCAATAGTCTGACCTCTCACCACAGTATTAATACCTCAATAGTCTGAACCCTCACGCTAGTATTAATACCCAATAGTCTGACCTCTAACCTCAGTATTAATACCTCAATAATTTGAAGCGTAATCCCAGTATTAACACCCAATAGTCTGACCAATAACCCCAGTATTAATATCCCATAAGACTGAACCCTTACACCAGTATTAATACGAATAGTCTGACCTCTCACCCTTGTATTAATACCTCAATAGTCTGACCCCTCACGCCAGTATTAAGACCCAATAGTCTGACCTCTAACCTCATTATTAATACCCAATAGTCACAATGCTAAACCCAGTGTTAGTACCCCAATAGTCTGACCTCAAACAACAGTATTAATACCTAATAGTCTGACGCCTAACCCCAATATTGATACCCAATAATCTGGCCCCTGAGCCCAGTATTAATACCCACTAGTCTGACCCCAACCCCAGTATTAATACCCAATATTCCATCCCAAACACAGTATTAATACAGAATCGTCTGACCCCTAACCCCAGTATTAATACCTCAAAGGTCTGAGGCCTAAACGCAGTATTAATACCCAATAGCCTGAACCTAAACCCCAGTATTAATACCAATAGTTTGACCGCTTACCCCAGTATTAGTACCCCAATAATCTGACCACTAACCCCAGTATTAATACTCAATAGTATGACCGATGACCAGACTATTACTACCCAATAGTCTGACCTTCATCCCAGTATTATTAAGCAATAGTCTGAACCCTAACTCCAGTATTAAAATATAATAGTCTGACCCCTAACCCCAGTATTAATACTCAATAGTCTGACCACTAACCCCAGTATTAATACCCAATAGTCTGTCCCCAAACTCCATTATTAATACCCAAAAGCCGAACCCTAACTCCAGTATTAATAGCCAATAGTCTGACCCCTAACCCCAGTATTAATAGCCAATAGTCTGACCCATAACCCCAGTATTAATAGCCAATAGTCTGACGCATAACCCCCCAGTATTAATACCTAATAATCTGACCCATAACCACAGTATTAATAACCAATAGTCTGACCCCTAACCCCAGTATTAATACACTAATTGTCTGACCCCTAACCCCAGTGTTAACACCCCAATAGTCTGACCCCTAACCCCAGTATTAATACCCAATAGTCTGACTCCTAACCCCAGTTTTAATACCCAATATTCTGACCTCTAACCCGAGTATTAATACCAATAGTCTGACGCCAAACAACATTATTAATACCCAATCGTCGGACCACTTACCGCAGTTTTAATACCCCAATTGTCTTACCCTAAGCCCAGTATTAAGACCAATTGTCTGAACACGAACCCAGAATTAATACCTCTAAGATCTGACCTCTAACCCCAGTATTAATATCAATATTCTGACCCTTAACCCCAGTATTATCATCCCAAAAGTCTCACCCCTTACGCCAGTTTTAATACCAATAGTCTCACCTCTCACCACAGTATTAATACCTCAATATTCTGACCCCTCACGCCAGTATTAACACCCAATAGTCTGACCCCTAACCTCAGTATTATTACCCAAAAGTCACAAAGCCTAACGCAGTATTAGTTCCCCAATAGTCTGACCCCCTAACCCCAGTATTAATACCTAATAGTATGACCCCTAACCCCAATATTGATACCCAACAATCTGACCCCTGAGCCCAGTATTAATGTCCACTAGTCTGACCCCTACCCCAGTATTAATACCCAATATTCTGACCCCGAACACAGTATTAATACAGAATAGTCTGACCCCTAAACCCACTATTAATACCCCATAAGTCTGACGCCTAACCCCAGTATTAATACCAAATAGCCTGCACCATAACCCCAGTATTAATACCAATAGTTTGACCGTTTACCCCATTATTAATACCCCAATAATCTGACCGCTAATCCCAGTATTAATAGTCAATCGTCTGACCGATGACCAGACTATTCCTACCCAATAGTCTGACCTCTCAGCCCAGTAGTATTAAACAATTGTCTGAACACTAACCCCAGTATTAAAACATAATAGTCTGACCCATAACCCAGTACTAAAACCCAATAGTCTGACCACTAACCCCAGTGTTAATACCCAATAGTCTGTCCCCAATCCCCAGTATTATTAACCAAAAGTCTGAACCCTAACCCCAGTATTAATAGACAATAGTCTGACCCAGAACCCCAGAATTAATAGCCAATAATCTGACACATAACCCCAATATTAACACCCAATAGTCTGACCCCTAACCCCAGTATTAAAGCCAATAGTCTGACCCCTAACCCCAGTATTAATAGTCAATAGTCTGACCCCTAATCCCAGTATTAATAGCCAATAGTCTGACCCATGACCCCAGTATTAATACACATTAGTCGGGCCCCTAACCCCCCAGCATTAATACCCAATAATCTGATCCATAACCCCAGTATTAATACTCAATAGTCTGACCCCTAACCCCAGTATTAATACGCAATAGTCTGAACCCGAACCACAGCAATAATATCCCATTAGTCTGACACCTAACCCCAGCATTAATACCCCAATTGTCTGAAAACTAACCCCAGTATTAATGTTCCAATAGTCTGAACACTAACCTAGTATTAGTACCCCAATAGCCTGAACCCTAACCCAGTATTAATATCCAATTGTCTGACCCCTAAACCCAGTATTAATTCCAATAGTCCGACCCCTAAACCCAGTATTAATACCAATAGTCTGACCGCTATCCCAGTATTAATACGCAATAGTCTGAGCCCTAACCCCAGTATTAATACCCAATATTCTGACCCGTAACCCCACTATTAACACGCAATAGGCTGACCACTCACCAAAGTATTGAAACGCAATAGTCTGACGCCGAACCCCAGTATTAATACCCAATAGCCTGAACCTAAACCCCAGTATTAATGCCAATAGTTTGACCGCTTATCCCAGTATTAATACCCCAATAATCTGACCCCTAACCCCAGTATTAATACTCAATAGTCTGACGATGACCAGAGTATTACTACCCAATAGTATGATCTCTTAGCCCAGTAATTTTAAGCAATATTCTGAACCCTAACCCCAGTATTAAAACATAATAGTCTGACCTCTAACCCCAGTATTAATACCCAATAGTCTGACCACTAACCCCAGTATTAATACCCAATAGTCTGTCCCCAAACCCCAGTATTAATACCCAAAAGCCTGAACCCTAACTCCAGTATTAATACCCAATAGTCTGACCCCTAACCCCAGTATCAATACCCAATATTCTGATACCTAACAGCAGTATTAATACCCCAAAAGTCTGAACCTTAACCCCAGCATTAAACCCCAATAGTCTGAGACTAAATACCAGTATTAATACCCAAATGGTCTGACCCCTAACCCCAGTATTAATGCAACAATAGTCTGAACCCTAACCCCAGTATTAGTACACTAATAGTCTGACCGCTAACCACAGTAATAAAATCCAATAGTATGACTCTTAAACCCAGTATTAATACCAATAGTCTGACCCCTAACCCCAGTATTAATACCCAGTAGTCTGTACCCTAACACCAGTATTAATTCCCCAAAAGTCTGACCTCTAACCCCAGTATTAATACCCCAAAGGTCTGAGCTCAAACCCACATTTAATGCAAATAGTCAGACCTCTAACCCCTGTATTAATAACCCAATAATCTGACCTCTAACCCCAGTATTAATACCTCAATAATTTGAAGCGTAATCCCAGTATTAACACCCAATAATCTGATCACTAACCCCAGTATTAATACCGCAAACGTCTGAACCCAACCCCAGTATTAATATCCCAAAAGTCTGTTCCCTTACCCTAGTATTAATACGAATAGTCTGACCTCTCACCCCAGTAGTAATACCTCATTAGTCTGACCACTCACGCCAGTTTAAGACCCAATAGTCTGACCTCTAACCTCAGTATTAATACCCAATAGTCACAACGCTAAACCCAGTATTAGTACCCTAATAGTCTGACAACAAACCCCAGTATTAATACCTAATAGTCTGAACCCTAACCCCAATATTGATACCCAATATTCTGACTCCTAAGCCCAGTATTAATACCCACTAGTCTGACCCCAACCCCAGTATTAATACCCAATATTCTGACCCTGAACACAGTATTAATACAGAATCGTCTGATCCCTAACCCCAGTATTAATACCTCAAAAATCTGATGCCTAACCCTAGTATTAATACCCAATAGCCTGAACCTAAACCCCAGTAACAATACCAATAGTTTGACCGCTTATCCCAGTATTAATACCCCAATAATCTGACCCCTAACCCAGTATTAATACTCAATAGTCTGACGATGACCAGACTATTACTACCCAATAGTCTGAACTCTTAGCCCAGAATTATTAAGCAATAGTCTGAACCCTAACCCCAGTATTAAAACAAAATATTCTGACACCTAACCCCAGTATTAATACCCAATAGTCTGACCACTAACCCCAGTATTGATACCCAATAGTCTGTCCCCAAACCCCAGTATTAATACACAAAAGCCTGAACCCTAACTCCAGTATTAATACCCAATTGTCTGACCCCTAACCCCAGTATCAATACCCAATATTCTGATACCTAACAGCAGTATTAATACCCCAAAAGTCTGAACCGTAACCCCAGCATTAAACCCCAATAATCTGAGACCAAATCCCAGTATTAAAACTCCAATGGTCTGACCCCTAACCCCTGTATTAATGCACCAATAGTCTGAACCCTAACCCCAGTAATAGTACACTAATAGTCTGACCGCTAACCCCAGTAATAAAATCAAATAGTCTGACCCTTCAACCCAGAATTAATACCAATAGTCTGACCTCTAATACCAGTATTAATACCCAATAGTTTGACCCCCAAACCCAGTATTAACACCTAGTATTCCGACCACTAACACAAGTATTGATACCCAATAGTCTGACCCCTCACCCATTATTAATACCCGAATTGTCTGAAACCAAACCCCAGGATTAATACCCAATAGTCTGACCCCAAACCCCAGTATTAATACCCAATAGTCTGACCAATAACCCCAGTATTAAAAACCAATAGTCAGAACCTAACCCCAGTATTACTTCTCAAAAGTCTGCCCGCTGACCCGAGTAATAATACCCAAGTTTCTGACCTCTCAGCCCAGTATTATTAACCAATAGTCTGAATCCTAACCCCAGTATTAATACCCAATAGTCTAAACACTAACCCCAGTATTAATACCCAATAGTCTGACCACTAACCTCAGTATTAATACCCAATAGTCAGATCCCAACCCCATTATTAATAACCAATAGCCTGACCGCTAACCCCAGTATTAATAGCCAATAGTCTGATCCCCTAACCCCAGTATTAATAGCCAATAGTCTGACACCTAAACCCAGTATTAATACCCAATATTATGACCACTAACCCCAGTATTAATACCCAATAGTCTGATCAATAACCCCAGTAGTAATACCAAACAGTCAGACCCCTATCCCCAGGATTAATACACAATATTCTGACCCCTAACCCCAGTATTAATACACAACAGTCTGATACCTAACCCAAATATTAATTCCATTAGTCTGACACCTAACCCGTGTATTAATATCCAATAGTCTGACCCATAACCCCAGTATTAATATCCAAATAATCTTACCACTAACAATAGGATTAATACCACAATATTCTGAACTCGAACCTCAGTATTAATACTCAATAGTCTGAGCCCTATCCCCAGTATTAATACCAATATTCTGACCCCAAACCCCAGAATTAATACCCAATAGTCTGACCACTAACCCCAGTATTAATTCGCAATATTCTGACCTCTAACCCCAGTATTAACACCCCAATAGTCTGACACCTAACCCCAGTATTAAAACCCAATAGTCTGACCCCTAACACCAGTATTACCACCCAATAATCTGACCTCTAACCCGAGTATTAATACCAATAGTCTGACACCAAACAACATTATTAATACCCAATCGTCGGACCCCTAACCGCAGTATTAATAACCCAATTGTCTTACTCTAACCCCAGTATTAATACCAATTGTCTGAACACGAACCCAGAATGAATACCTCTAAAATCTGAACTCTAACCCCGGTATTAATACCAATATTCTGACCCTTAACCCCAGTATTAATATGACAAAAGTCTGACCCCTTACCCCAGTTTTAATGCCAATAGTCTGACCTCTCACCACAGTATTAATACCTCAATAGTCTGAACCCTCACGCTAGTATTAATACCCAATAGTCTGACCTCTAACCTCAGTATTAATACCTCAATAATTTGAAGCGTAATCCCAGTATTAACACCCAATAGTCTGACCAATAACCCCAGTATTAATATCCCATAAGACTGAACCCTTACACCAGTATTAATACGAATAGTCTGACCTCTCACCCTTGTATTAATACCTCAATAGTCTGACCCCTCACGCCAGTATTAAGACCCAATAGTCTGACCTCTAACCTCAGTATTAATACCCAATAGTCACAATGCTAAACCCAGTGTTAGTATCCCAATAGTCTGACCTCAAACAACAGTATTAATACCTAATAGTCTGACCCCTAACCCCAATATTGATACCCAATAATCTGACCCCTGAGCCCAGTATTAATACCCACTAGTCTGACCCCAACCCCAGTATTAATACCCAATATTTCAACCCAAACACATTATTAATACAGAATCGTCTGACCCCTAACCCCAGTATTAATACCTCAAAAGTCTGAGGCCTAAACGCAGTATTAATACCTAATAGCCTGAACCTAAACCCCAGTATTAATACCAATAGTTTGACCGCTTACCCCAGTATTAGTACCCCAATAATCTGACCCCTAACCCCAGTATTAATACTCAATAATCTGACCGATGACCGGACTATTACTACCCAATAGTCTGACCTTCATCCCAGTATTATTAAGCAATAGTCTGAACCCTAACTCCAGTATTAAAACATAATAGTCTGACCCCTATCCCCAGTATTAATACCCAATAGTCTGACCATTAACCCCAGTATTAATACCCAATAGTCTGTCCCCAAACCCCATTATTAATACCCAAAAGCCGAACCCTAACTCCAGTATTAATAGCCAATAGTCTGACCCCTAACCCCAGTATTAATAGCCAATAGTCTGACCCATAACCCCAGTATTAATAGTCAATAGTCTGACGCATAACCCCCCAGTTTAAATACCTAATAATCTGTCCCATAACCACAGTATTAATAACCAATAGTCTGACCCCTAACCCCAGTATTAATACACTAATTGTCTGACCCCTAACCCCAGAATTAACACCCCAATAGTCTGACCCCTAACCCCAGTATTAATACCCAATAGTCTGACCACTAACCCCAGTTTTAATACCCAATATTCTGACCTCTAACCCGAGTATTAATACCAATAGTCTGACGCCAAACAACATTATTAATACCCAATCGTCGGACCACTACCCGCAGTTTTAATACCCCAATTGTCTTACCCTAAGCCCAGTATTAATACCAATTGTCTGAACACGAACCCAGAATTAATACCTCTAAAATCTGACCTCTAACCCCAGTTTTAATATCAATATTCTGACCCTTAACCCCAGTATTATAATCCCAAAAGTCTCACCCCTTACCCCAGTTTTAATACCAATAGTCTCACCTCTCACCACAGTATTAATACCTCAATATTCTGACCCCTCACGCCAGTATTAATACCCAATAGACTGACCCTAACCTCAGTATTAATACCCAATAGTCACAACGCCTAACGCAGTATTAGTACCCCAATAGTCTGACCCCCTAACCCCAGTATTAATACCTAATAGTATGACCCCTAACCCCAATATTGATACCCAACAATCTGACCCCTGAGCCCAGTATTAATGTCCACTACTCTGACCCCTACCCCAGTATTAATACCCAATATTCTGACCCCAAACACAGTATTAATACAGAATAGTCTGACCCCTAACCCCACTATTCATACCCCATAAGTCTGACGCCTAACCCCAGTATTAATACCAAATAGCCTGAACCATAACCCCAGTATTAATACCAATAGTTTGACCGCTTACCCCAGTATTAATACCCCAATAATCTGACCGCTTATCCAGTATTAATATTCAATCGTCTGACCGATGACCAGACTATTCCTACCCAATAGTCTGACCTCTCAGCCCAGTAGTATTAAACAATAGTCTGAACACTAACCCCAGTAATAAAATCAAATAGTCTGACCCTTAAACCCAGAATTAATACCAATAGTCTGACCTCTAATACCAGTATTAATACCCAATAGTTTGACCCCCAACCCCAGTATTAACACCTAGTATTCCGACCACTAACACAAGTATTGATACCCAATAGTCTGACCCCTCACCCATTATTAATACCCGAATTGTCTGAAACCAAACCCCAGGATTAATACCCAATAGTCTGACCCCAAACCCCAGTATTAATACCCAATAATCTGACCAATAACCCCAGTATTAAAAACCAATAGTCAGAACCCTAACCCCAGTATTACTACTCAAAAGTCTGCCCGCTGACCCGAGTAATAATACCCAAGTTTCTGACCTCTCAGCCCAGTATTATAAACCAATAATCTGAATCCTAACCCCTGTATTAATACCCAATAGTCTGAACACTAATCCCAGTATTAATACCCAATAGTCTGACCACTAACCTCAGTATTAATACCCAATAGTCTGATCCCAACCCCATTATTAATAACCAATAGCCTGACCGCTAACCCCAGTATTAATAGCCAATAGTCTGATCCCCTAACCCCAGTAATAATAGCCAATAGTCTGACACCTAAACCCAGTATTAATACCCAATAGTATGACCACTAACCCCAGTATTAATACCCAATAGTCTGATCAATAACCCCAGTAGTAATACCAAACAGTCAGACCGCTATCCATAGTATTAATACCCAATTGTCTGACCCCTAACCCCTGCATTAATACCCCACTAGTCTGACCCCTAAACCCAGGATTAATACACAACAGTCTGATACCTAACCCAAATATTAATTCCATTAGTCTGACACCTAACCCGTGTATTAATATCCAATAGTCTGACCCATAACCCCAGTATTAATAACCAAATAATCTTACCACTAACCATAGGATTAATACCACAATATTCTGAACCCGAACGTCAGTATTAATACTCAATAGTCTGAGCCCTATCCCCAGTATTAATACCAATATTCTGACCCCTAACCCCAGAATTAATACCCAATAGTCTGACCACTAACCCCAGTATTAATTCGCAATATTCTGATCCCTAACCCCAGTATTAACACCCCAATATTCTGACACCTAACCCCAGTATTAAAACCCAATAGTCTGACCCCTAACCCCAGTATTACCACCCAATAATCTGACCTCTAACCCGAGTATTAATACCAATAGTCTGACACCAAACAACATTATTAATACCCAATCGTCGGACCCCTAACCACAGTATTAATAACCCAATTGTCTTACTCTAACCCCAGTATTAATACCAATTGTCTGAACACGAACCCAGAATGAATACCTCTAAAATCTGAACTCTAACCCCGGTATTAATACCAATAGTCTGACCCTTAACCCCAGTATTAATATCACAAAAGTCTGACCCCTTACCCCAGTTTTAATACCAATAGTCTGACCTCTCACCACAGTATTAATACCTCAATAGTCTGAACCCTCACGCTAGTATTAATACCAATAGTCTGACCTCTAACCTCAGTATTAATACCTCAATAATTTGAAGCGTAATCCCAGTATTAACACCCAATAGTCTGACCAATAACCCCAGTATTAATATCCCATAAGACTGAACCCTTACACCAGTATTAATACGAATAGTCTGACCTCTCACCCTTGTATTAATACCTCAATAGTCTGACCCCTCACGCCAGTATTAAGACCCAATAGTCTGACCTCTAACCTCAGTATTAATACCTAATAGTCTGACCCCTAACCCCAATATTGATACCCAATAATCTGACCCCTGAGCCCAGTATTAATACCCACTAGTCTGACCCCAAACCCAGTATTAATACCCAATATTCCAACCCAAACACATTATTAATACAGAATCGTCTGACCCCTAACCCCAGTATTAATACCTCAAAAGTCTGAGGCCTAAACGCAGTATTAATACCCAATAGCCTGAACCTAAACCCCAGTATTAATACCAATAGTTTGACCGCTTACCCCAGTATTAGTACCCCAATAATCTGACCCCTAACCCCAGTATTAATACTCAATAGTCTGACCGATGACCAGACTATTACTACCCAATAGTCTGACCTTCATCCCAGTATTATTAAGCAATAGTCTGAACCCTAACTCCAGTATTAAAACATAATAGTCTGACCCCTATCCCAAGTATTAATACCCAATAGTCTGACCACTAACCCCAGTATTAATACCCAATAATCTGTCCCCAAACCCTATTATTAATACCCAAAAGCCGAACCCTAACATCAGTATTATTAGCCAATAGTCTGACCCCTAACCCCAGTATTAATAGCTAATAGTCTGACCCATAACCCCAGTATTAATACCCAATAGTCTGACGCATAACCCCCCAGTATTAATACCTAATAATCTGTCCCATAACCACAGTATTAATAACCAATAGTCTGACCCCTAACCCCAGTATTAATACACTAATTGTCTGACCCCTAACCCCAGAATTAACACCCCAATAGTCTGACCCCTAACCCCAGTATTAATACCCAATAGTCTGACCACTAACCCCAGTTTTAATACGCAATATTCTGACCTCCAATCCGAGTATTAATACCAATAGTCTGACGCCAAACAACATTATTAATACCCAATCGTCGGACCACTAAGCGCAGTTTTAATACCCCAATTGTCTTACCCTAAGCCCAGTATTAATACCAATTGTCTGAACACGAACCCAGAATTAATACCTCTAAAATCTGACCTCTAACCCCAGTTTTAATATCAATATTCTGACCCTTAACCCCAGTATTATTATCCCAAAAGTCTCACCACTTACCCCAGTTTTAATACCAACAGTCTCACCTCTCACCACAGTATTAATACCTCAATATTCTGACCCCTCACGCCAGTATTAATACCCAATAGTCTGACCCCTAACCTCTGTATTAATACCCAATAGTCACAACGCCTAACGCAGTATTAGTACCCCAATAGTCTGACGCCCTAACCCCAGTATTAATACCTAATAGTATGACCCCTAACCCCAATATTGATACCCAACAATCTGACCCCTGAGCCCAGTATTAATATCCACTACTCTGACCCCTACCCCAGTATTAATACCCAATATTCTGACCCCGAACACAGTATTAATACAGAATAGTCTGACCCCTAACCCCACTATTAATACCCCATAAGTCTGACGCCTAACCCCAGTATTAATACCAAATAGCCTGAACCATAACCCCAGTATTAATACCAATAGTTTGACCACTTACCCCAGTATTAATACCCCAATAATTTGACCGCTAATCCCAGTATTAATAGTCAATCGTCTGACCGATGACCAGACTATTCCTACCCAATAGTCTGACCTCTCAGCCCAGTAGTATTAAACAATAGTCTGAACACTAACCCCAGTATTAAAACATAATAGTCTGACCCATAACCCAGTACTAATACCCAATAGTCTGACCACTAACCCCAGTGTTAATACCCAATAGTCTGTCCCCAATCCCCAGTATTAATACTCAAAAGCCTGAACCCAAACCCCAGTATTAATAGACAATAGTCTGACCCCGAACCCCAGAATTAATAGCCAATAGTCTGAACCATAACGCCAGTATTAATACACAATAATCTGTCCCCTAACCCCAGTATTAATACCCAATAATTTGACACATAACCCCAGTACTAACACCCAATAGTCTGACCCCTAACCCCAGTATTAAAGCCAATAGTCTGACCCCTAACCCCAGTATTAATAGTCAATAGTCTAACCCCTAATCCCAGTATTAAAACACATTAGTCGGGCCCCTAACCCCCCAGCATTAATACCCAATAATCTGATCCATAACCCCAGTATTAATACCCAATAGTATGACCCCTAACCCCAGTATTAATACCGAATTGTCTGAACCCAAACCCCAGCAATAATATCCCAATAGTCTGACACCTAACCCCAGTATTAATACCCCAATTGTCTGAAAACTAACCCCAGTATTAATATTCCAATAGTCTGGACACTAACCCAGTATTAGTACCCCAATAGCCTGAACCCTAACCCAGTATTAATATCCAATTGTCTGACCCCTAAACCCAATATTAATTCCAATATTCCGACCCCTAAACCCAGTATTAATACCAATAGGCTGACCACTCACCAAAGTATTGAAACGCAATAGTCTGACGCCTAACCCCAGTATTAATATCCCAATAGCCTGACCTCAAAGCCCAGTAATAATACCCAATAATCTGAACATTAACCCAATACTAATACACAATAGTCTGAACCCTAACCCCAGAAGTAATACAAATCATTCTGACACCTAACACCAGTATTAATACCATTAGTCTGACACCTAACCCGAGTATTAATACCCAATAGTCTGATCCCTAGCCCCAGTATTAATACCCAATAGTCTGACCCCTATCCCCATTATTAATACCCCATTAGTTTGACACCTAACACCAGTATTAATAAATCAATGCTCTGAGCACTAACCCCAGCATGTATAACCCAATAGTCTGAACCCTAACCCCAGGATTAATACCCCAATAGTCTGACCCCTAACACCAGTATTAATACTCAATATTCTGAGCCCTAATCCCGTTATTAATACCAATAGTCTGACCTATAACCCCAGTACTAATACCGAATAGTCTGATCCCTAACCCCAGTATTAATACCCACAAGTCTGACAGCTACCCCAGTATCAATCACCAATAGTTTGACCCCGAACCCCAGTATTAATACTTCAATAATCTGACCCCTAACCCAGGTATTAATACGCAATAGTCTGACCCCTGACCCCAGTATTAATACCAATAGTCTGACAACTAACCACAGTATTAATACCCAATAGCCTGACCCCTAACCCCAGTATTAATACGGAATATTCTGACCATCAACACCAGTATTAACACCACAATAGTCTGGCCCCAAAGCCCAGTAGTAATAACCAATAGTCTGACCCCAAACACCAGTATTAATAACCAATAGTCTGACCACTAACTCCAGTATTAATACACAATTATCTGACCACTAAAACCAGTATTAATACCCAATTGTCTGACCTCTAACCACAGTATTAACACCTCAATAATCTGACCTCTAACCCCAGTATTAATACATCAATAGTCTGATACCAAAGCCCAGTATTTATACCAATATGCTGCCCCCTAACCCCAATATTAATACCCTAAGGTCTGAGCCCTAACAGCAGTATTAATATCCAAAATCTGACCTCTAACCCCAGTATTAATACCAATAGTCTGACCACTAACCCCAGTATTAATACACCAATAGTCTGAACCCTAAACCCAGTATTAATACACTAATAGTCTGACCCTTAACCCCAGTATTAACACCCCAATAGTCTGACCCCGAACCCCAGTATTAATACCCAATAGTCTGACCCCTAACCCCAGTATTAATACCCAATATTCTGACCTCTAACCACAGTATTAATACCAATAGTCTGACACCAAACAATATTATTAATACACAATCGTCGGAACCGTAACCGCAGTATTAATACCCTAATTGTCTTACCCTAACCCCAGTATTAATACCAATTGTCTGACCACGACCCCAGAATTAATACCTCAAAAGTCAGACCTCTAACCCCAGTATTAATACCAATAGTCTGAACCTTAACCCCAGGATTGATACCCCAATAGGCTGACTTCTAACCCCAGTATTAAAATCACAATAGTCTGAACCCTAACCCCAGTATTAGTACCCCAATAGTCTGACCCATAACTCCAGTATTAATACCAAATAGTCTGGCCACTACCCACAGTATTAATAGCCAATAGTCTGACCCTTAACCCCAGTATTAATAACCCAATAGTCGGACAACTAACTCCAGTATTAATACACCAATAGTCTGAACCGTCTGCCCAGCATTCAGACTCCAATAGTTTGACAACTAACCCCAGTATTAATACCCCAATCGTTTGACCCATAACACCAGCAATAAGATGCCAGTAGTCTGTCACCTAACCCCAGTATTAATACCCCAATAGGCTGAAAACTAACCCCAGTATTAATGTCCCAATAGTCTGAACGCTAACCCCAGTATTAGTACCCCAATAGTCTGAACCATTACCCCAGTATTAATATCCAATAGTCTGACCCCTAACCCCACTATTAATACAAATAGTCTGACCCCTACCCCAGTATTAATACCCAATAGTCTCAGCCCTAACCCCAGTATTAATACCCAATATTCTGATCCCTAACCCCACTATTAACACCCAATAGGCTGACCACTCATCCAAGTATTGAGACGCCATAGTCTGATGCCTAACCCCAGTATTAATATCCCAATAGCCTGACCCCAAAGCCCAGTATTAATACCCAATAGTCTGACCATTAATACAAGTATTGATACACAATAGTCTGAAGCCTAACCCCAGAATTAATACAAATTATTCTGACATCTAACCCCAGTATTAACACCATTAGTCTGACAACTAACCCGAGTATTAATACCCAATAGTCTGAACCCTAACCCCAGTATTAATACCCAATAGCCTGACCCCTATTCGCAGTATTAATACCCCATTAGTTTTACACCTAAAACCAGTATTAATACATCAATAGTCTGACCCCTAACCCCAGTATTAATACCCCAATAGTCTTAACCCTAACCACAGGATTAACGCCCCAATAGTCTGACCCCTAACCCCAGTATTAATACTCAATATTTTGAGCCCTAACCACGGTATTAATACCAATAGTCTGACCGCTTACCCCAGTATTAATACCTCAATAATCTGACCCCTGACCCAAGTAATAATACCCCCAATAGTCTGACTCGTAACCCCAGTATTAATACCCAACAGTCTGACCCCTAACCCCAGTATTAATACCTCAATAGTCTGACCCCTAACCCCAGTATTAATACCCAATAGTCTGACCCATAACCCCAGTAATAATGCCCAATAATCTGACACCAAACCCCAGCATTAATACCAATCGTCTGACCCCAAACCCAGTATTAATACTCAATATTCTGAGCCCTAACCCCAGTATTAAGAGCAATAGTCTGACCCCAAAGCCCAGTATTAATACCCAATAGTCTGACCATTACCCGCAGTATTGAAACCCAATAGTCTGACCCTAACCCCAGTATTAACACCTCAATAATCTGAACTCTAACCCCAGGACTAATACGCCAATAGTCTGACACCAAAGCCCAATATTAATACCAATAGTCTGACCCCTAACCCCAATATTGTTATCCATATGTCTGACCGCTAAGCCCAGTATTAATACCCACAAGTATGACCCCTACCCCAGTATTAATAACCAATATTCTGACCCCGATCCCAGTATTAATACAGAATAGTCTGACTCCTAACCCCATATTAATACCCCAAAAACCTGACGCATAACCGCAGTATTAATACCAAATAGCCTGTCCCCTAACCAGAGTATTAATACCAATAATTTGACCGGTAAACCCAGTATTAATACCCCAATAGTCTGACTTCTAACCCCAGTATTATTACCCAACCGTGTGACCGCAAACCCCAGTATTAATACCCAATAGTCTGAGCCATAACCCCAGTATTAATACCCAATATTCTGACCCCTAAACCCAGTATTAATACCCAATAGTCTGACCACTAACACAAATATTGATACGCAATAGTCTGACGCCTAACGCCAGTATTAATAGCCCAATAGCCTGACCCAAAGCCCAGTATTAATACACAATAGTCTGACACCTAACACCAGTATTAATAGAACAATATTCTGATTCCTAAACCCAGTATTTATACTGCAATAGTCTGAACCCCAACCCCAGTATTAATACCAATAGTCTGACCCCTAACCCCAGTATTAATACCCAATATTCTGAACCCTAACCGTAGTATTAACACCCTAATAGTCTGAACCAAAAGCCTAGTAGTAATACGCAATAGTCTGACCCCTAACCCCAGTAGTAAAACCCAATAATCTGACCTATAACTCCAGTATTAAAACCCAATAGTCTGACCCATAACTCCAGTATTAATACCAAATAGTCTGGCCACTACCCACAGTATTAATAGCCAATAGTCTGACCCTTAACCCCAGTATTAATAACCAAATAGTCGGACAACTAACTCCAGTATTAATACCCCAATAGTCTGAACCGTCTGCCCAGCATTCAGACTCCAATAGTTTGACAACTAACCCCAGTATTAATACCCCAATCGTTTGACCCATAACACCAGCAATAAGATGCCAGTAGTCTGTCACCTAACCCCAGTATTAATACCCCAATAGGCTGAAAACTAACCCCAGTATTAATGTCCCAATAGTCTGAACGCTAACCCCAGTATTAGTACCCCAATAGTCTGAACCATTACCCCAGTATTAATATCCAATAGTCTGACCCCTAACCCCACTATTAATACAAATAGTCTGACCCCTACCCCAGTATTAATACCCAATAGTCTCAGCCCTAACCCCAGTATTAATACCCAATATTCTGATCCCTAACCCCACTATTAACACCCAATAGGCTGACCACTCATCCAAGTATTGAGACGCCATAGTCTGAAGCCTAACCCCAGTATTAATATCCCAATAGCCTGACCCCAAAGCCCAGTATTAATACCCAATAGTCTGACCATTAATACAAGTATTGATACACAATAGTCTGAAGCCTAACCCCAGAATTAATACAAATTATTCTGACATCTAACCCCAGTATTAAAACCATTAGTCTGACAACTAACCCGAGTATTAATACCCAATAGTCTGAACCCTAACCCCAGTATTAATACACAATAGCCTGACCCCTATTCGCAGTATTAATACCCCATTAGTTTTACACCTAAAACCAGTATTAATACATCAATAGTCTGACCCCTAACCCCAGTATTTATACCCCAATAGTCTTAACCCTAACCACAGGATTAACGCCCCAATAGTCTGACCCCTAACCCCAGTATTAATACTCAATATTTTGAGCCCTAACCACGGTATTAATACCAATAGTCTGACCGCTTACCCCAGTATTAATACCTCAATAATCTGACCCCTGACCCAAGTAAAAATACCCCAATAGTCTGACTCGTAACCCCAGTATTAATACCCAACAGTCTGACCCCTAACCCCAGTATTAAAACCTCAATAGTCTGACCCCTAACCCCAGTATTAATACCCAATAGTCTGACCCATAACCCCAGTAATAATGCCCAATAATCTGACACCAAACCCCAGCATTAATACCAATCGTCTGACCCCAAACCCAGTATTAATACTCAATATTCTGAGCCCTAACCCCAGTATTAAGAGCAATAGTCTGACCCCAAAGCCCAGTATTAATACCCAAAAGTCTGACCATTACCCGCAGTATTAAAACCCAATAGTCTGACCCTAACCCCAGTATTAACACCTCAATAATCTGAACTCTAACCCCAGGACTAATACGCCAATAGTCTGACACCAAAGCCCAATATTAATACCAATAGTCTGACCCCTAACCCCAATATTGTTATCCATATGTCTGACCGCTAAGCCCAGTATTAATACCCACAAGTATGACCCCTACCCCAGTATTAATAACCAATATTCTGACCCCGATCCCAGTATTAATACAGAATAGTCTGACTCCTAACCCCATATTAATACCCCAAAAACCTGACGCGTAACCGCAGTATTAATACCAAATAGCCTGTCCCCTAACCAGAGTATTAATACCAATAATTTGACCGGTAAACCCAGTATTAATACCCCAATAGTCTGACTTCTAACCCCAGTATTATTACCCAACCGTCTGACCGCAAACCCCAGTATTAATACCCAATAGTCTGAGCCATAACCCCAGTATTAATACCCAATATTCTGACCCCTAAACCCAGTATTAATACCCAATAGTCTGACCACTAACACAAGTATTGATACGCAATAGTCTGACGCCTAACGCCAGTATTAATAGCCCAATAGCCTGACCCAAAGCCCAGTATTAATACGCAATAGTCTGACACCTAACACCAGTATTAATAGATCAATATTCTGATTCCTAAACCCAGTATTTATACTGCAATAGTCTGAACCCCAACCCCAGTATTAATACCAATAGTCTGACCCCTAACCCCAGTATTAATACCCAATATTCTGAACCCTAACCGTAGTATTAACACCCTAATAGTCTGAACCAAAAGCCTAGTAGTAATACGCAATAGTCTGACCCCTAACCCCAGTAGTAAAACCCAATAATCTGACCTATAACTCCAGTATTAAAACCCAATAATCTGACCCCTAACCGCAGTATTAATACCCAATAGTCTGACATCTAACCGCAGTATTAATAACCAATAGTCTGACCCTAACCCCAGTATTAACACCTCAATAATCTGATCTCTAACCTCAGTACTAATACGCCAATAGTCTGACCCCAAAGCCCAATATTAACACCAATAGTCTGACCCCTAACCCCAGTATTAATACCAAATAGTCTGAGCCCTAACACCAGCATTAATTCCCAAAATCTGACCTCTAACCCCAGTATTAATACTCCAAAAATCTTACCTCTAACCCCAGTATTACTTTCAATAGTCTGACCTCTAACCCCATAAATAATAACCCAATAGTATGATGTCTAACCCCAGTATTAATACCTCAATAATCTGACCCGTAATCCCAGCATTAACACCAATAGTCTGACCCCTTACCCCAATATTGATACCCAATTGTCTGACCCCAAAGCCCCGTATTAATACCCACATGTCTGACCCCTACCCCGGTATTAATAACCAGGAGTCTGACACCGAACACCAGTATTAATACAGAATAGTCTGTCCCCTAACCCCAGAAGTAATACAAATCATTCTGACACCTAACCACAGTATTAATACCATTAGTCTGACACCTAACCCGAGTATTAATACCCAATAGTCTGACCCCTATCCCCATTATTAATAGCCCATTAGTTTGACACCTAACACCAGTATTAATACATCAATAGTCTGAGCCCTAACCACAGTATTTATACCCCACTAGTCTGAACCCTAACCCCAGGATTAATACCCCAATCGTCTGACCCCTAACCCCAGTATTAATACTCAATATTCTGAGCCCTAACCCCGGTATTAATACCAATAGTCTGACCCATAACCCCAGTATTACTACCGAATACTCTGATCCCTAACCCCAGTATTAATACCCACAAGTCAGACAGCTACCCCAGTATCAATCACCAATAGTATGACCCCGAACCCCAGTATTAATAACAAATAGCCTGACCCCGAACCCCAGTATTAATACCAATAGTTTGACCGATTATCCCAGTATTTATATTCAATAATCTGACCCCTAACCCAAGTATTAATACCCAATAGTCTGACCCCTGACCCCAGTATTAATACCAATAGTCTGACAACTAACCACAGTACTAATACCCAATAGCCTGACCCCTAACCCCAGTATTAATACACAATATTGTGACCGCGACACCTGTATTAACACCCCAATAGTCTGACGCCAAAGCCCAGTAGTAATACCCAATAATCTGACCACAAACACCAGTATTAATAACCAATCTTCTGACCACTAACTCCAGTATTAATACACAATTGTCCGACCACTAAAACCAGTATTAATACCCAATTGTCTGACCTCTAACCCCAGTATTAACACCTCAATAATCTGACCTCTAACCCCATTATTAATACATCAATAGTCTGATACCAAAGCCTAGTATTAATACCAATATTCTGACCCCTAACCCCAATATTAATACCGTAAGTTCTGAGCCCTAACAGCAGTATTAATACCCCAAAATCTGACCTCTAACCCCAGTATTAATACCCCAAATATCTTACCTCTAACCCCAGAATTAATACCAATAGTCTGACCTCTAACCCCAATATTAATACTCCAATTGTCTGACCCCTAACCCCAGCATTAATACACCAATAGCCTGAATCCTAAACCCAGTATTAATACACAATAGTCTGACCCCTAACCCCAGTATTACTACGCAATATTCTGACCTCTAACCACAGTATTAATACCAATAGTCTGACACCAAACAATATTATTAATACACAATCGTCGGAACCGTAACCGCAGTATTAATACCCTAATTGTCTTACCTTAACCCCAGTATTAATACCAATTGTCTGACCACGAACCCAGAATTAATACCACAAAAGTCTGACCTCTAACCCCAGTATTAATACCAATAGTCTGAACTTTAACCCCAGTATTGATACCCCAATAGGCTGACCTCTAACCCCAGTATTAGTACCCCAATGGTCTGACCCATAACTCCAGTATTAATACCACAATAGTCTGAGCCCTATCCCCAGTATTAATGCCAAATAGTCTGACAACGACGCCCAGTATTAATAGCCAATAGTCTGACCCTTGGCCCCAGTATTAATACCACAATAGTCGAACAACTAACACCAGTATTAATACCCCAATAGTTTGACCCGTCTGCCCAGCATTAAGACTCCAATAGTTTGACAACTAACCCCAGTATTAATACCCCAATATTCTGATCCATAACACCAGCAATATGATGCCAATAGTCTGACACCTAACCCCAGTATTAATACCCCAAGAGGCTGAAAACTAACCCCAGTATTAATGTCCCAATAGTCTGAAAGCTTACCCCAGTATTAGTACCCCAATAGTCTGAACCATAAGCCCACTATTAATACCAATAGTCTGACCGCTACCCCAGTATTAATACCCAATAGTCTGAGCCCTAACCCCAGTATTAATACGCAATATTCTGATCCCTAACCCCACTATTAACACCCAATAGGCTGACCACTCATCCAAGTATTGAGACACAATAGTCTGATGCCTAACCCCAGTATCAATATCCCAATAGCCTGACCCCAAAGCCCAGTATTAATACCCAAAAGTCTGACCATTAACACCAGTATTGATACACAATAGTCTGATCCCTAACCCCAGTATTAATACCCAATAGCCTGACCCCTATCCGCAGTATTAATACCCTATTAGTTTTACACCTAACACAAGTATTAATACATCAATAGTCTGAACCCTAACCCCAGTATTTATACCCCAATAGTCTGAACCCTAACCACAGGATTAACGCCCCAATAGTCTGACCCATAACCCCAGTATTAATACTCAATATTCTGAGCCCTAACCCCGGTATTAATACCAATTGTCTGACCCATAACCCCAGTATTAATACCGAATAGTCTGATCCCCAACCCCAGTATTAATACCCACAAGTCTGACATCTACCCCAGTTGCAATAACCAATAGTTTGACCCCGAACCGCAGTATTAATACCCAATACCCTAACCCCTAACCCCAGTAGTAATACCAATAGTTTGACCGCTTACCCCAATATTAATACCTCAATAATCTGACCCCTAACCCAATTAATAATACCCAATAGTCTGACACGTAACCCCAGTTATTAACACCCAATATTCTGACCCCTAACCCCAATATTAACACCCCAATAGTCTGACCACAAAGCCTAATAGTAATACCCATTAATCAGACCCCTAACCCCAGTACTAATACCCATTATGCTGAGCACTAACCCCCGCATTAATACCCAATAGTCTGACCCCTGACCCCAGTATTAATACCAGTAGTCTGATACCTAACCCCAGTATTAATACCCAATATTCTGACCCCTAACACCAGTATTAACACCCCAATAGTCTGACCCCAAAGCCCAGTAGTCAGACCCAATAGTCTAACCCCAAACACCAGGATTAATAGCCAATGGTCTGACCCCTAACCCCAGTAATAACACATCAATAATCGGACCTCTAACCCCAGTATTAATACCCCAATAGTCTGATTCCAAAGCCCAGTATTAATACCAATATTCTGACCCCTACCCCGGTATTAATAACCAAGAGTCTGACACCGAACACCAGTATTAATACAGAATAGTCTGTCCCCTAACCCCAGAAGTAATACAAATCATTCTGACACCTAACCCCAGTATTAACACCATTAGTCTGACACCTAACCCGAGTATTAATACCCAATAGTCTGACCCCTATCCCCATTATTAATACCCCATTAGTTTGACACCTAACACCAGTATTAATACATCAATAGTCTGAGCCCTAACCACAGTATTTATACCCCACTAGTCTGAACCCTAACCCCAGGATTAATACTCAATATTCTGGGCCCTAACCCCGGTATTAATACCAATAGTCTGACCCATAACCCCAGTATTAATACCAAATACTCTGATCCCTAACCCCAGTATTAATACCCACAAGTCAGACAGCTACCCCAGTATCAATCACCAATAGTATGACCCCGAACCCCAGTATTAATAACAAATAGCCTGACCCCTAACCCCAGTATTAATACCAATAGTTTGACCGATTACCCCAGTATTTTTATTCAATAATCTGACCCCTAACCCAAGTATTAATACCCAATAGTCTGACCCCTGACCCCAGTATTAATACCAATAGTCTGACAACTAACCACAGTACTAATACCAAATAGCCTGACCCCTAACCCCAGTATTAATACCCAATATTGTGACCGCAACACCAGTATTAACACCCCAATAGTCTGACGCCAAAGCCCAGTAGTAATACCCAATAATCTGACCACAAACACCAGTATTAATAACCAATCTTCTGACCACTAACTCCAGTATTAATACACAATTGTCTGACCACGAAATCTAGTATTAATACCCAATTGTCAGACCCCTAACCCCAGTATTAACACCTCAATAATCTGACCTCTAACCCCATTATTAATACATCAATAGTCTGATACCAAAGCCTAGTATTAATACCAATATTCTGACCCCTAACCCCAATATTAATACCGTAAGGTCTGAGCCCTAACAGCAGTATTAATACCCCAAAATCTGACCTCTAACCCCAGTATTAATACACCAAATATCTTACCTCTAACCCAAGAATTAATACCAATATCTGACCTCTAACCCCAATATTAATACTCCAATTGTCTGATCCCTAACCCCAGCATTAATACACCAATAGCCTGAATCCTAAACCCAGTATTAATACACGAATAGTCTGACCCTTAACCCCAGTATTAACACCGCAATAGTCTAACCCCGAACCCCAGTATTAATACACAATAGTCTGACCCCTAACCCCAGTATTACTACCCAATATTCTGACCTCTAACCCCAGTATTAATACCAATAGTCTGACACCAAACAATATTATTAATACACAATCGTCGGACCCGTAACCGCAGTATTAATACCCTAATTGTCTTACCTTAACCCCAGTATTAATACCAATTGTCTGACCACGAACCCAGAATTAATACCACAAAAGTCTGACCTCTAACCCCAGTATTAATACCAATAGTCTGAACTTTAACCCCAGTATTGATACCTCAATAGGCTGACCTCTAACACCAGTATTAATGTCCCAATAGTCTGAACCCTAACCCCAGTATTAGTACCCCAATACTCTGACCCATAACTCCAGTATTAATACAACAATAGTCTGAGCCCTATCCCCAGTATTAATGCCAAATAGTCTGACAACGACCCCCAGTATTAGTAGCCAATAGTCTGACCCTTGGCCCCAGTATTAATACCCCAATAGTCGAACAACTAACACCAGTATTAATACCCCAATAGTCTGACCCGTCTGCCCATCATTAAGACTCCAATAGTTTGACAACTAACACCAGTATTAATACCCCAATAGTCTGACCCATAACACCAGCAATATGATGCCAATAGTCTGACACCTAACCCCAGTATTAATACCGCAATAGGCTGAAAACTAACCCCAGTATTAATGTCCCAATATTCTGAACGCTAACCCCAGTATTAGTACCCCAATAGTCTGAACCATAACCCCACTATTAATACCAATAGTCTGACCCCTACCCCAGTATTAATACCCAATAGTCTGAGCCCTAACCCCAGTATTAATACGCAATATTCTGATCCCTAACCCCACTATTAACACCCAATAGGCTGAACACTCATCCAAGTATTGAGACACAATAGTCTGATGCCTAACCCCAGTATTAATATCCCAATAGCCTGACCCCAAAGCCCAGTATTAATACCCAATAGTCTGACCATTAACACCAGTATTGATACACAATAGTCTGATCACTAACCCCAGTATTAATACCCAATAGCCTGACCCCTATCCGCAGTATTAATACTCCATTAGTTTTACACCTAACACCAGTATTAATACATCAATAGTCTGAACCCTAACCCCAGTATTTATACCCCAATAGTCTGAACCCTAACCACAGGATTAACGCCCCAATAGTCTGACCCCTAACCCCAGTATTAATACTCAATATTCTGAGCCCTAACCCCGGTATTAATACCAATTGTCTGACCCATAACCCCAGTATTAATACCGAATAGTCTGATCCCCAACCCCAGTATTAATACCCACAAGTCTGACATCTACCCCAGTAGCAATAACCAATAGTTTGACCCCGAACCGCAGTATTAATACCCAATACCCTAACCCCTAACCCCAGTAGTAATACCAATAGTTTGACCGCTTACCCCAGTATTAATACCTCAATAATCTGACCCCTAACCCAATTAATAATACCCAATAGTCTGACACGTAACCCCAGTTATTAATACCAAATATTCTGACCCCTAACCCCAGTATTAACACCCCAATAGTCTGACCACAAAGCCTAATAGTAATACCCATTAATCAGACCCCTAACCCCAGTACTAATACCCATTATGCTGAGCACTAACCCCCGCATTAATACCCAATAGTCTGACCCCTGACCCCAGTATTAATACCAGTAGTCTGATACCTAACCCCAGTATTAATACCCAATAGCCTGACCCCTAACCCCAGTATTAATACCCAATATTCTGACCCCTAACACCAGTATTAACACCCTAATAGTCTGACCCCAAAGCCCAGTAGTCAGACCCAATAGTCTAACCCCAAACACCAGGATTAATAGCCAATGGTCTGACCCCTAACCCCAGTAATAACACCTCAATAATCGGACCTATAACCCCAGTAATAATACATACCAATAGTCTGATTCCAAAGCCCAGTATTAATACCAATATTCTGACCCCTAACTCTAATATTAACACAATATAGTCTGACCCCTAACAGCAGTATTAATACCCAATAGTCTGACTCCTAACCCCAGTTTTAATACCCAATATTCTGACCTCTAACTCGAGTATTAATACCAATAGTCTGACGCCAAACAACATTATTAATACCCAATCGTCGGACCACTAACCGCAATTTTAATACCCCAATTGTCTTACCCTAAGCCCAGTATTAATACAAATTGTCTGAACACGAACCCAGAATTAATACCTCTAAAATCTGACCTCTAACCCCAGTATTAATACCAATATTCTGACCCTTAACCCCAGTATTATTATCCCAAAAGTCTCACCACTTACCCCAGTTTTAATACCAAAAGTCTCACCTCTCACCACAGTATTAACACCTCAATATTCTGACCCCTCACACCAGTATTAATACCCGATAGTCTGACCACTAACCTCAGTATTAATACCCAATCATCACAACGCCTAACGCAGTATTAGTGCCCCAATAGTCTGACCCCCTAACCCCAGTATTAATACCTAATAGTATGACCCCTAACCCCAATATTGATACACAACAATCTGACCCCTGAGCCCAGTATTAATGTCCACTAGTCTGACCCCTACCCCAGTATTAATACCCAATATTCTGACCCCGAACACAGTATTAATACAGAATAGTCTGACCCCTAACCCCAGTATTAATACCCAATAAGTCTGACGCCTAACCCCAGTATTGCTACCAAATAGCCTGAACCATAACCCCAGTATTAATACCAATAGTTTGACCGCTTTCCCCAGTATTAATACCCCAATAATCTAACCGCTAAGCCCAATATTAATAGTCAATCGTCTGACCGATGACCAGACTATTCCTACCCAATAGTCTGACCTCTCAGCCCAGTAGTATTAAACAATAGTCTGAACACTAACCCCAGTATTAAAACATAATAGTCTGACCAATAACCCAGTACTAATACCCAATAGTCTGACCACTAACCCCAGTGTTAATACCCAATAGTCTGTCCCCAATCCCCAGTATTAATACCCAAAAGCCTGAACCCCAACCCCAGTATTAATAGACAATAATCTGACCCCGAACCCCAGAATTAATAGCCAATAGTCTGAACCATAACACCAGTATTAATACCCAATAGTCTGTCCCCTAACCCCAGTATTAATACCCAATAATCTGACACATAACCCCAGTATTAACACCCAATAGTCTTACCCCTAACCCCAGTATTAAAGCCAATAGTCTGACCCCCAACCTCAGTATTAATAGTCAATAGTCTGACCCCTAATCCCAGTATTAATAGCCAATAGTCTGACCCATGACCCCAGTATTAATACACATTAGTCGGGCCCCTAACCCCCCAGCATTAATACGCAATAATCTGATCCATAACCCCAGTATTAATACCCAATAGTCTGACCCATAACACCAGTATTAATACCCAATAGTCTGAACCCGAAACCCAGCAATAATATTCCAATAGTCTGACACCTAACCCCAGTATTAATACCCCAATTGTCTGAAAACTAACCCCAGGATTAATACCACAATAGTCTGACCCCTAACCCCAGTATTAATAATCAATATTGTGAGCCCTAATCCCGTTATTAATACCAATAGTCTGACCTATAACCACAGTATTAATACCGAATAGTCTGATCCCTAACCCCAGTATTAATACCCACAAGTCTGACAGATACCCCGGTATCAACCACCAATAGTTTGACCCCGAACCCCAGTATTAATACCAATAGTTTGACCACTTACCCCAGTATTAATACTTCAATAATCTGACCCCTAACCCAGGTATTAATACCCAATAGTCTGACCCCTGACCCCAGTATTAATACCAATAGCCTGACAACTAACTACAGTATTAATACCCAATAGCCTGACCCCTAACCCCAGTATTAATACCCAATAGTCTGAACCCGAACCCCAGCATTAATATCCCAATAGTCTGAACTCTAAACCCAGTATTAATACTCTAATAGACTGACCCCTAACCCCAGTATTAACACCCCAATAGTCTGACCCCTAACCACAGTATTAATACCCAATAGTCTGTCCCCTAACCCCATTATTAATACCCAATATTCTGACCTCTAACCCCAGTATTAATATTAGTAGTCTGACCACGAACCCAGAATTAATAACTCAAAAATCTGACCTCTAATCCCAGTATTAAAACCAATAGTCTGACCCTTAACCCCAGTATTAGTACCCCAATAGGCAGACCTCTAACCCCAGTATTCATAACCAATATTCTGGCTTCTCACCCCAGTATTAATACCCAAACGTCTGACCGCTAACTCCAGTATTAATACCACAATAGTCTGACCTCTATCCCCAGTATTAATACTAAATAGTCTGACAACTACCCCCAGTATTAATACCAATAGTCTGACACTTAACCCCAGTATTAATACCTCAATAGTCCGATAACTAACACCAGTATTAATACCCCAATAGTCTGACCCGTCTGCCCAGCATTAAGACTCCAACAGCTTGACAACTAACCCCAGTATTAATACCCCAATAGTCTGACCCATAACACCAGTATTAAGATGCCAATAGTCTGAAATCTAACCCCAGTATTAATACCCCAATTGTCTGAAAACTAACCCCAGTATTAATGTTCCAATAACCTGAGCACTAACCCAGTATTAGTACCCCAATAGCCTGAACCCTAACCCCCGTATTAATATCCAATTGTCTGACCCCTAAACCGAGTATTAATTCCAATAGTCTGACCCCTAAACCCAGTATTAATACCAATTGTCTGACCGCTACCCCAGTATTAATACGCAATAGTCTGAGCTCTAACCCCAGTATTAATACACAATATTCTGACCCGTAACCCCACTATTAACATGCATTAGGCTGACCACTCACCAAAGTATTGAAACGCAATAGTCTGACGCCCAACCCCAGTATTAATATCCCAATAGCCTGACCCCAAAGCCCAGTATTAATACCCAATAATCTGAACATTAACCCCAATATTAATACAAAATATTCTGAACCCTAACCCCAGAAGTAATACCAATCATTCTGACACCTAACACCAGTATTAATACCATTAGTCTGACACCTAACCCGAGTATTAATACCCAATAGTCTGATCCCTAACCCCAGTATTAATACCCAATAGTCTGACCCCTATCCCCATTATTAATACCCCATTAGTTTGACACCTAACACCAGTATTAATACATCAATAGTCTGAGCCCTAACCCCAGTATGTATACCCCAATAGTCTGAACCCTAACCCCAGGATTAATACCCCAATAGTCTGACCCGTAACCCCAATATTAATACTCAATATTCCGAGCCCTAATCCCGTTATTAATACCAATAGTCTGACCTATAACCCCAGTATTAATACCGAATAGTCTGATCCCTAACCCCAGTATTAATACCCACAGGTCTGACAGCTACCCCAGTATCAATCACCAATAGTTTCACCCCGAACCCCAGTATTAATACCAATAGTTTGACCACTTACCCCAGTATTAATACTTCAATAATCTGACCCCTAACCCAGGTATTATACCCAATAGTCTGACCCCTGACCCCAGAAGTAATACAAATCATTCTGACACCTAACACCAGTATTAATACCATTAGTCTGACACCTAACCCGAGTATTAATACCCAATAGTCTGATCCCTAGCCCCAGTATTAATACCAATAGTCTGACAACTAACCACAGTATTAATACCCAATAGCCTGACCCCTAACCCCAGTATTAATACCCAATATTCTGAGCCCAACACCAGTATTAACACCCCAATAATCTGGTCCCAAAGCCCAGTCGTAATACCCAATAGTCTGACCGCAAACACCAGTATTAATAACCAATAGTCTGACCACTAACTCCAGTATTAATACACAATTGTCTGACCACTAAAACCAGTATTAATACCCAATTACCTGATCTCTAACCCCAGTATTAACACCTCAATAATCTGACCTCTAACCCCAGTATTAATACATCAATAGTGTGACACCAAAGCCCAGCATTAATACACCAATAGTCTGACCCCTAACCCCAATATTAATACCCTAAATTCTGAGCCATAACAGCAGTATTAATATCCAAAATCTGACCTCTAACCCCAGTATTAATACCAATAGTCTGACCTCTAACCCCAGTATTAATACCCCAATAGTCTGACCCCTAACCCCAGCATTAATACACCAATAGTCTGAACCCTAAACCCAGTATTAATACACAAAACGTCTGACCCTTAACCCCAGTATTAACACCCCAATACTCTGACCCCGAACCCCAGTATTAATACCCAATAGTCTGACCTCTAACCCCAGTATTAATACCCAATATTCTGACCTCTAACCACAGTATTAATACCAATAGTCTGACACCAAACAATATTATTAATACACACTCGTCGGACCCGTAACCGCAGTATTAATACCCTACTTTTCTTACCCTAACCCCAGTATTAATACCAATTGTCTGACCACGATCCCAGATTTAATACCTCAAAAGTCTGACCTCTAACCCCAGTATTAATACCAATAGTCTGAACCTTAACCCCAGTATTGATACCCCAATAGGCTGACTTCTAACCCCAGTATTAATGTCACTATAGTCTGAACACTAACCCCAGTATTAGTACCCCAATAGTCTGACCCATAACTCCAGTATTAATACCAATTAGTCTGACCACTACCCACAGTATTAATAGCCAATAGTCTGACCCTTAACTCCAGTATTAATAACCCAATAGTCGGAAAACTAACACCAGTATTAATACCCCAATAGTCTGAACCGTCTGCCCAGCATTAAGACTCCAATAGTTTGACAACTAACCCCAGTATTAATACCCCAATCGTCTGACGCATAACACCAGCAATAAGATGCCAGTAGTCTGACACCTAACCCCAGTATTAATACCCCAATAGGCTGAAAACGAACCCCATTATTAATGTCCCAATAGTCTGAACGCTAACCCCAGTATTAGTACCCCAATAGTCTGAACCATTACCCCAGTATTAATATCCAATAGTCTGACCCCTAACCCCACTATTAATACCAATAGTCTGACCCCTACCCCAGTATTAATACCCAATTGTCTGGGCCCTAACCCCAGTATTAATACCCAATATTCTGATCCTTAACCCCACTATTAACACCCAATAGGCTGACCACTCATCCAAGTATTGAGACGCAATATTCTGATGCCTAACCCCAGTAATAATATCCCAATAGCCTGACCCCAAAGCCCAGTATTAATACCCAATAGTCTGACCATTAACACCAGTATTGATACAAAATAGTCTGACCCCTAACCCCAGAATTAATACAAATTATTCTGACACATAACCCCAGTATTAACATCATTAGTCTGACACCTAACCCGAGTATTAATACCCAATAGTCTGATTCCTAACCCCAGTATTATTGCCCAATAACCTGCCCCCTATCCGCAGTATAAATACCCCATTAGTTTTACACCTAAAACCAGTATTAATACATCAATAATCTGATCCCTAACCCCAGTATTTATACCCCAATAGTCTGAACCCTAACCACAGGATTAACGCCCCAATAGTCTGACCCCTAACTCCAGTATTAATACTCAATATTTTGAGCCCTAACCCCGGTATTAATACCAATAGTCTGACCACTTACCCCAGTATTAATACCTCAATAATATGACCCCAGACCCAAGTAATCATACCCCAATAGTCTGACTCGTAACCCCAGTATTAATACATAACAGTCTGACCCCAAACCCCAGTATTAGTACCTGAATAGTCTGACCCCTAACCCCATTATTAATACCCAATAGTCTGACCCATAACCCCAGTAATAATGCCCAATAATCTGACACCAAACCCCAGCATTAATACCAATCGTCTGACCCCAAACCCAGTATTAATACTCAATATTCTGAGCCCTAACCCCAGTATTAATACCAATAGTCTGACGCCTAACCCCATTATTAATCCCCAATAGTCTGACCCCCATCCCCAGTATTAATACACAATATTCTTACCCTAACCCCAGTATTAACACCCTAGTAGTCTGACCCCAAAGCCCAGTAGTAATACGCAATAGTCTGACCCCTAACCCCAGTAGTAAAACCCAATAGTCTGAACCCTAACACCAGTATTAATACCCAATAGTCTGACCACTAACCACAGTATAAAAACCCAATAGTCTGACCCTAACCCCAGTATTAACACCTCAATAATCTGATTTCTAACCCCAGGACTAATACGCCAATAGTCTGACCCCAAAGCCCAATATTAATACCAATAGTCTGACCCCTAACCCCAATATTGTTACCCATATGTCTGACCGCTAAGCCCAGTATTAATACCCACAAGTCTGATCCCTACCCAGTATTAATAACCAATATTCTGACCCCGATCCCAGTATTAATACAGAATATTCTGACTCCTAACCCCATATTAATATCCCAAAAATCTGACGCGTAACCCCAGTATTAATATCAAATAGTATGTCCCATAACTAGAGTATTAATACCAATAATTTGACCGGTAAACCCAATATTAATACCCCAATAGTCTGACTTCTAACCCCAGTATTATTACCCAACAGTCTGACCGCAAACCCCAGTATTAATAGCCAATATTCTGACCCCTGAACCCAGTATTAATACCCAATAGTCTGACCACTAACACAAATATTGATACGCAATAGTCTGACGCCTAACCCCAGTATTAATAGCCCAATAGCCTGACCCCAAAGCCCAGTATTAATACGCAATAGTCTGACACCTAACACCAGTATTAATAGATCAATATTCTGATTCCAAACCCCATTATTTATACTGCAATAGTCTGAAGCCTAACCCCAGGATTAATACCCATATAGTCTGACCCCTAACCCCAGTATTAATATTCAATATTCTGAGCCCTAACCCAAGTATTAATACCAATAGTCTGACCCCTAACTCCAGAATTAATACCAAATATTCTGACCCCTAACCGTAGTATTAACACCCTAATAGTCTGAACCAAAAGCCTAGTAGTAATACGCAATAGTCTGACCCCTAACCCCAGTAGTAAAACCAAATAATCTGACCGATAACTCCAGTATAATACCCAATAGTCTGACCCCTAACCGCAGTATTAATACCCAATAGTCTGACACCTAACCGCAGTATTAATAACCAATAGTCTGACCCTAACCCCAGTATTAACACCTCAATAATCTGATCTCTAACCCCAGTACTAATACGCCAATAGTCTGACCCCAAAGCCCAATATTAACACCAATAGTCTGACCCCTAACCGCAGTATTAATACCAAATAATCTGAGCCCTAACACCAGCATTAATTCCCAAAATCTGACCTCTAACCCCAGTATTAATACTCCAAAAGCCTTACCTCTAACCCCAGTATTAATTCCAATAGTCTGACCTCTAACCCCATAAATAATAACCCAATAGTATGATGTCTAACCCCAGTATTAATACCTCAATAATCTGACCCGTAATCCCAGCATTAAGACCAATAGTCTGACCCCTAACCCCAATATTGATACCCAATTGTCTGACCCCAAAGCCCCGTATTAATACCCACATGTCTAACACATACCCCGGTATTAATAACCAATAGTCTGACACCGAACAGCAGTATTAATACAGAATAGTCTGACCCCTAACCCCAGAAGTAATACAAATCATTCTGACACCTAACGACAGTATTAATACCATTAGTCTGACACCTATCCCGTGTATTAATATCCAATAGTCTGATCCCTAACCCCAGTATTAATACCCAATAGTCTGACCCCTATCCCCATTATTAATAACCCATTAGTTTGACACCTAACACCAGTATTAATACATCAATAGTCTGAGCCCTAACCCCAATATTTATACCCCACTAGTCTGAACCCGAACCCCAGGATTAATACCCCAATAGTCTGACCCCTAACCCCAGTATTAATACTCAATATTCTGAGCCCTAACCCCGGTATTAATACCAATAGTCTGACCCATAACCCCAGTATTAATACCGAATAGTCTGATCCCTAACCCCAGTATTAATACCCACAAGTCTGACAGCTACCCCAGTATCAATCACCAAAATTGACCCCGAATCCCAGTATTAATACCAATAGTTTGACCACTTACCCCAGTATTAATACTTCAATAATCTGACCCCTAACCCAAGTATTAATATCCAATAGTCTGACCCCTGACCCCAGTATTAATACCAATAGTCTGACAACTAACCACAGTACTAATACCCAATAGCCTGACCCCTAACCCCAGTATTAATACCCAATATTGTGACCACAACACCAGTATTAACACCCCAATAGTCTGACGCCAAAGCCCAGTAGTAATACCCAATAATCTGACCGCAAACACCAGTATTAATAACCAATCTTCTGACCACTAACTCCAGTATTAATACACAATTGTCTGACGACTAAAACCAGTATTAATACCGAATTGTCTGACCTCTAACCCCAGTATTAAGACCTCAATAATCTGACCTCTAACCCCAGTATTAATACATCAATAGTCTGATACAAAAGCCCAGTATTAATACCAATATTCTGACCTCTAACCCCAATATTAATATCCTAAAGTCTGAGCCCTAACAGCAGTATTAATACCCCAAAATCTGACCTCTAACCCCAGTATTAATACCCCAAATATCTTACCTCTAACCACAGAATTAATACCAATAGTCTGACCTCTAACCCCAATATTAATACTCCAATAGTCTGACCACGAACCCCAGCATTAATACACCAATAGCCTGAATCCTAAACCCAGTGTTAATACACGAATAGTCTGACCCTTAACCCCAGTATTAACACCCCAATAGTCTGACCCCGAACCCCAGTATTAATACCCAATAGTCTGACCCCTAACCCCAGTATTACTACCCAATATTCTGACATCTAACCCCAGTATTAATACCAATAGTCTGACACCAAACAATATTATTAATACACAATCGTAGGACCCGTAACCGCAGTATTAATACCCTAATTGTCTTACCCTAACCCCATTATTAATACCAATTGTCTGACCACGAAACCAGAATTAATACCACAAAAGTCTGACCTCGAACCCCAGTATTAATACCAATAGTCAGAGCCTTAACCCCAGTATTGATACCCCAATAGGCTGACCTCTAACCCCAGTATTAATGTCCCAATAGTCTGAACCCTAACCCCAGTATTAGCACCCCAATACTCTGACCCATAACTCCAGTATTAATACCACAATAGTCTGACACCTATCTCCAGTATTAATGCCAAATAGTCTGACAACTACCCCCAGTATTATTAGCCAATAGTCTGACCCTTGACCCCAGTAGTAATACCCCAATAGTCGGACAACTAACACCAGTATTAATACCACAATAGTCTGACCCGTCTGCAAACCATTAAGACTACAATAGTTTGACAACTAACCCTAGTATTAATACACCAATAGTCTTACGCATAACAGCAGCAATAAGATGCCAGTAGTCTGACACCTAACCCCAGTATTAATACCCCAATAGGCTGAAAACTAACCCCAGTATTAATGTCCCAATAGTCTGAACGCTAACCCCAGTATTAGCACCCCAATAGTCTGAACCATAACACCAGTATTAATATCCAATAGTCTGAACGCTAAACCCAGTATTGATATCCAATAATCTGACCACTAACCCCAGTATTAACACCCTAATAGTCTGACCCCTAACCCCAGTAGTAAAACCCAATAGTCTGAACCCTAACACCAGTATTAATACCCAATAGTCTGACCCCTAACCGCAGTATTAAAACCCAATAGTCTGAACCTAACGACAGTACTAACACCTCAATAATCTGATCTCTAACCCCAGGACTAATACGCCAATAGTCTGACCTCAAAGCCCAATATTAATACTCAATAGCCTGACCCCTAACCCCAATATTGTTACCCATGTGTCTGACCGCTAAGCCCAGTATAAATACCAACAAGTCTGACCCCTACCGCCGCATTATGACTCCAATAGTTGGACAACAAATCCCAGTATTAATACCCCAATAGTCTGACCCATAACACCAGCAATAAGATGCCAGTAGTCTGACACCTAACCCCAGTATTAATACCTCAATAGGCTGAAAACTAACCCCAGTATTAATGTCCCAATAGTCTGAACGCTAACTCCAGTATTAGTACCCCAATAGTCTGAACATTAACCCCAGTATTAATATCCAATAATCTGACCCCTAACCCCAGTATTAATACCAATAGTCTGACCCCTACTCCAGTATTAATACCCAATAGTCTGAGCCCTAACCCCAGAAGTAATACAAATCATTCTGACACCTAACACCAGTATTAATACAATTAGTCTGACACCTAACCCGAGTATTAATACCCAATAGTCTGATCCCTAACCCCAGTATTAATACCAATAGTCTGACCCCTATCCCCATTATTAATACCCCATTAATTTGACACCTAACACCAGCATTTATACATAAATTGTCTGAGCCCTAACCCCAGTATGTATACCCCAATAGTCTGAACCCTAACCCCAGGATTAATACCCCAATAGTCTGACCCGTAACCCCAGTATTAATACTCAATATTCCGAGCCCTAATCCCGTTATTAATACCAATAGTCTGACCTATAACCCCAGTATTAATACCGAATAGTCTGATCCCTAACCCCAGTATTAATACCCACAGGTCTGACAGCTGCCCCAGTATCAATCACCAATAGTTTGACCCCGAACCCCAGTATTAATACCAATAGTTTGACCACTTACCCCAGTATTAATACTTCAATAATCTGACCCCTAACCCAGGTATTATACCCAATAATCTGACCCCTGACCCCAGAAGTAATACAAATCATTCTGACACCTAACACCAGTATTAATACCATTAGTCTGACACCTAACCCGAGTATTAATACCCAATAGTCTGATCCCTAGCCCCAGTATTAATACCAATAGTCTGACAACTAACCACAGTATTAATACCCAATAGCCTGACCCCTAACCCCAGTATTAATACCCAATATTCTGAGCCCAACACCAGTATTAACACCCCAATAATCTGGCCCCAAAGCCCAGTCGTAATACCCAATAGTCTGACCCCAAACACCAGTATTAATAACCAATAGTCAGACCACTAACTCCAGTATTAATACACAATTGTCTGACCACTAAAACCAGTATTAATACCCAATTATCTGACCTCTAACCCCAGTCTTAACACCTCAATAATCTGACCTCTAACCCCAGTATTAATACCAATAGTCTGACCTCTAACCCCAGTATTAATACCCCAATAGTCTGACCCCTAACCCCAGCATTAATACACCAATAGTCTGAAACCTAAACCCAGTATTAATACACAACAAGTCTGACCCTTAACCCCAGTATTAACACCCCAATACTCTGACCCCGAACCCCAGTATTAATACCGAATAGTCTGACATCTAACCCCAGTATTAATACCCAATATTCTGACCTCTAACCACAGTATTAATACCAATAGTCTGACACCAAACAATATTATTAATACACAATCGTCGGACCCGTAACCGCAGTATTAATACCCTAATTTTCTTACCCTAACCCCAGTATTAATACCAATTGTCTGACCACGATCCCAGATTTAATACCTCAAAAGTCTGACCTCTAACCCCAGTATTAATACCAATAGTCTGAACCTTACCCCAGTATTGATACCCCAATAGGCTGACTTCTAACCCCAGTATTAATGTCACAATAGTCTGAACCCTAACCCCGTATTAGTACCCCAATAGTCTGACCCATAACTCCAGTATTAATACCAAATAATCTGACCACTACCCACAGTATTAATAGCCAATAGTCTGACCCTTAACTCCAGTATTAATAACCCAATAGTCGGAAAACTAACACCAGTATTAATACCCCAATAGTCTGAACCGTCTGTCCAGCATTAAGACTCCAATAGTTTGACAACTAACACCAGTATTAATACCCCAATCGTCTGACCCATAACACCAGCAATAAGATGCCAGTAGTCTGACACCTAACCCCAGTATTAATACCTCAATAGGCTGAAAACGAACCCCATTATTAATGTCCCAATAGTCTGAACGCTAACCCCAGTATTAGTACACCAATAGTCTGAACCATTACCCCAGTATTAATATCCAATAATCTGACCCCTAACCCCACTATTAATACCAATAGTCTGACCCCTACCCTAGTATTAATACCCAATTGTCTGAGCCCTAACCCCAGTATTAATACCCAATATTCTGATCCTTAACCCCATAAATAATAACCCAATAGTATGATGTCTAACCCCAGTATTAATACCTCAATAATCTGATCCGTAATCCCAGCATTAAGACCAATAGCCTGACCCCTAACCCCAATATTGATACCCAATTGTCTGACCCCAAAGCCCCGTATTAATACCCACATGTCTGACCCCTACCCCGGTATTAATAACCAATAGTCTGACACCGAACAGCAGTATTAATACAGAATAGTCTGACCCCTAACCCCAGAAGTAATACAAATCATTCTGACACCTAACACCAGTATTAATATTCTGAGCCCTAACCCCGGTATTAATACCAATAGTCTGACCCATAACCCCAGTATTAATACCGAATAGTCTGATCCCTAACCCCAGTATTAATACCCACAAGTCTGACAGCTACCCCAGTATCAATCACCAATAGTTGACCCCGAACCCCAGTATTAATACCAATAGTTTGACCACTTACCCCAGTACTAATACTTCAATAATCTGACCCCTAACCCAAGTATTAATATCCAATAGTCTGACCCCTGACCCCAGTATTAATACCAATAGTCTGACAACTAACCACAGTACTAATACACAATAGCCTGACCCCTAACCCCAGTATTAATACCCAATATTGTGACCACAACACCAGTATTAACACCCCAATAGTCTGACGCCAAAGCCCAGTAGTAATACCCAATAATCTGACCGCAAACACCAGTATTAATAACCAATCTTCTGACCACTAACTCCAGTATTAATACACAATTGTCTGACGACTAAAACCAGTATTAATACCGAATTGTCTGACCTCTAACCCCAGTATTAAGACCTCAATAATCTGACCTCTAACCCCAGTATTAATACATCAATAGTCTGATACAAAAGCCCAGTATTAATACCAATATTCTGACCTCTAACCCCAATATTAATATCCTAAAGTCTGAGCCCTAACAGCAGTATTAATACCCCAAAATCTGACCTCTAACCCCAGTATTAATACCCCAAATATCTTACCTCTAACCCCAGAATTAATACCAATAGTCTGACCTCTAACCCCAATATTAATACTCCAATAGTCTGACCCCGTACCCCAGCATTAATACACCAATAGCCTGAATCCTAAACCCAGTGTTAATACACGAATAGTCTGACCCTTAACCCCAGTATTAACACCCCAATAGTATAAACCCGAACCCCAGTATTAATACCCAATAGTCTGACCCCTAACCCCAGTATTACTACCCAATATTCTGACATCTAACCCCAGTATTAATACCAATAGTCTGACACCAAACAATATTATTAATACACAATCGTCGGACCCGTAACCGCAGTATTAATACTCTAATTGTCTTACACTAACCCCATTATTAATACCAATTGTCTGACTACGAAACCAGAATTAATACCGCAAAAGTCTGACCTCGAACCCCAGTATTAATACCAATAGTCAGAACCTTAACCCCAGTATTGATACCCCAATAGGCTGACCTCTAACCCCAGTATTAATGTCCCAATAGTCTGAACCCTAACCCCAGTATTAGCACCCCAATAGTCTGACCCATAACTCCAGTATTAATACCACAATAGTCTGACACATATCCCCAGTATTAATGCCAAATAGTCTGACAACTACCTCCAGTATTTATAGCCAATATTCTGACCCTTGACCCCAGTATTAATACCACAATAGTCGGACAACTAACACCGGTATTAATACCCCAATAGTCTGACCCGTCTGCCCCCCATTAAGACTCCAATAGTTTGACAACTAACCCCAGTATTAATACCCCAATAGTCTTACACATAACATCAGCTATAAGATGCCAGTAGTCTGACACCTAACCCCAGTATTAATACCCCAATAGGCTGAAAACTAACCCCAGTATTAATGTCCCAATAGTCTGAACGCTAAACCCAGTATTAGCACCCCAATAGTCTGAACCATAACACCAGTATTAATATCCAATAGTCTGACCCCTAACCCCAGTATTAATATCCAATCGTCTGACCACTAACCCCAGTATTAACACCTTAATAGTCTGACCCCAAAGCCCAGTAGTAATACGCAATAGTCTGACCCCTAACCCCAGTAGTAAAACCCAATAGTCTGAACCCTAACACCAGTATTAATACCCAATAGTCTGACCCCTAACCGCAGTATTAAAACCCAATAGTCTGACCCTAACCCCAGTATTAACACCTCAATAATCTGATCTCTAACCCCAGGACTAATACGCCAATAGTCTGACCTCAAAGCCCAATATTAATACCCAATAGCCTGACCCCTAACCCCAATATTGTTACCCATGTGTCTGACCGCTAAGCCCAGTATAAATACCCACAAGTCAGACCCCTACCCCCGCATTATGACTCCAATAGTTGGACACCTAACCCCAGTATTAATACCTCAGTAGGCTGAAAACTAACCCCAGTATTAATGTCCCAATAGTCTGAACGCTAACTCCAGTATTAGTACCCCAATAGTCTGAACCCTAACTCCAGAATGAATACAAATCATTCTGACTCCTAACCCCAGTATTAACACCATTAGTTTGACACCTAACCCGAGTATTAATACCCAATAGTCTGATCCCTAACCCCAGTATTAATACCCAATAGCCTGACCCCTATCCCCAGTATTAATACCCCATTAGTTTGACACCTAACACCAGTATTAATACATCAATAATCTGACCCCTAACCCCAGTATTTATACACCAATAGTCTGAACCCTAACCACAGGATAACCGCCTCAATAGTCTGACCCCTAACCCCAGTATTAATACCCACAAGTCTGACAGCTACCCCAGTATCAATAACCAATAGTTTGACCCCAAACCGCAGTATTAATACCCAATACCCTGACCCCTATCCCCAGTATTAATACCAATAGTTTGACCGCTTACCCCAGTATTAATATCTCAATAATCTGACCCCTAACCCAAGTAATAATACCCAATAGTCTGACCCCTAACCCAGTTATTAATACCCAATATTCTGACCCCTAACCCCAGTATTAACACCCCAATAGTCTGACCACAAAGCCCAATAGTAATACCCATTAATCAGACCCCTAACCCCAGTATTAATACCCATTATGCTGAGCCCTAACCACCGCATTAATACCCAATAGTCTGACCCCTGACCCCAGTATTAACACCAATATTCTGACCCCTAACACCAGTATTAACACCCCAATAGTCTGACCACAAAGCCCAGTAGTAATACCCAATAGTCTGACCCCAAACACCAGTATTAATAACCAATGGTCTGACCCCTAACCCCAGTAATAACACCTTAATAATCGGACCTCTAACCCCAGTATTAATACCCCAATAGTCAGATTCCAAAGCCCAGTATTAATACCAATATTCTGACCCCTAACTCTAATATTAACACAATATAGTCTGACCCCTAACAGCAGTATTAATACCCCACAATCTGACCTCTAACCCCAGTATTAATACCCCAATAGTCTGACTCCAAACCCCAGTATTAATAGCTCAATAGTCTGACCCCTAACCCCAGTACTAATATCCAATTGTCTGACCCATAACCCCAGTAATAATGCCCAATAATCTGACACCAAGCCCCAGCATTAATACCAATCGTCTGACGCCTAACCCCATTATTAATCCCCAATAGTCTGACCCCTAACCCCAGTATTAATACCCAATAATCTGACGCCTAACCCCAGTATTAACACCCTAATAATCTGCCCCAAAGCCCAGTAGTAATACGCAATAGTCTGACCCCTAACCCTCGTAGTAAAACCAATAGTCTGAACCCTAACACCAGTATTAATACCCAATAGTCTGACCCCTAACCGCAGTATTAAAACCCAATAGTCTGACAATATCTCCAGTATTAACACCTCAATAATCTGATCTCTAACCCCAGTACTAATAGGCCAATAGTCTGACCGCAAAGTCCAATATTAATAACAATAGTCTGACCCCTAACCCCAATATTGCTACCCATGTGTCTTACCGCTAAGCCCAGTATTAATACCCACAAGTCTGACCCCTACCCCAGTATTAATAACCAATATTCTGACCCCGATCCCAGTATTAATACAGAATAGTCTGACTCCTAACCCCATATTAATACCCCAAAAATCTGATGCATAACCCCAGTATTAATACCAAATAGCCAGTCCCCTAACCAGAGTAGTAATACCAATAGTTTGACCGGTAAACCCAGTATTAATACCCCAATAGTCTGACTTCTAACCCCAGTATTATTACCCATCAGTCTGACCGCTAACCCCAATATTAATACCCAGTAGCCTGAGCCATAACCCCAGTATTAATATTCAATATTCTGACCCCTAAACCCAGTATTAACACCCAATAGTCTGACCACTAACCCAAATATTGAAACGCAATAGTCTGACGCCTAACCCCAGTATTAATAGACCAATAGCCTGACCCCAAAGCCCAGTATTAATACGCAATAGTCTGACACTTAACACCAGTATTAATAGATCAATATTCTGATTCCTAAACCCCAGTATTTATACTGCAATATTCTGAAACCTAACCCCAATATTGATACCCAATTATCTGACCCCAAAGCCCAGTATTAATACCCACATGTCTGACCCCTACCCCAGTATTAATAACCAATAGTCTGACACCGAACACCAGTATTAATACAGAATATTCTGACCCCTAACCCCAGATGTAATACAAATCATTCTGACACCTAACCCCAGTATTAATACCATTAGTCTGACACCTAACCCGAGTATTAATACCCAATCGTCTGATCCCTAACCCCAGTATTAATACCCAATAGTCTGACCCCTATGAAAATTATTAATACCCCATTAGTTTGACACCTAACACCAGTATTAATAATCAATTTTCTGAGCCCTAACCCCGGTATTAATACCAATCGTCTGACACATAACCCCAGTATTAATGCCGAATAGTCTGATCCCTAACCCCAGTATTAATACCCACAAGTCTGACAGCTACCCCAGTATCAATCACCAATAGTTTGACCCCGAACCCCAGTATTAATACCAAATAGCCTGACCCATAACCCCAGTATTAATACCAATAGTTTGACCGCTTACCCCAGTATTAATACTTCAATAATCTGACCCTTATCCCAAGTATTAATACCCAATAGTCTGACCCCTGACCCCAGTATTGATACCAATAGTCTGACAACTAACCACAGTATTAATACCCAATAGCCTGACCACTAACCCCAGTATTAATACCCAATAGTCTGAACTCTAACCCCAGTATTAACACTTCAATAATCTGACCTCTAACCCCAGTATTAATACATCAATAGTCTGATACCAAAGCCCAGTATTAATATCAATATTCTGACCCCTAACCCCAATGTTAATACCCTAAAGTCTGAGCCCTAACAGCAGTATTAATACCCCAAAATCTGACCTCTAACCCCAGTATCAATACCCCAAATATCTTACCTCTAACCCCAGTATTAATACCAATAGTCTGACCTCTAACCCCAGTATTAATAACCCAAAAGTCTGACCCCTAACCCCAGCATTAATACACCAATAGTCTGAACCCTAAACTCAGTATTAATACGCTAATAGTCTGACCCTTAACCCCAGTATTAATACCCCAATATTCTGACCCCGAACCCCAGTATTAATACCCAATAGTCTGACCCCTAACCCCAGTATTAATACCCAATATTCTGACCTCTAACCCCAGTATTAATACCAATAGTCTGACAACAAACAATATTATTAATACACAATTGTCGGACCCGTAACCGCAGTATTAATACCCTAATTGTCTTAACCTTACCCCAGTATTAATACCAATTGTCTGACCACGAACCCAGAATTAATACCTCAAAATTCTGACCTCTTACCCCAGTATTAATACCAATAGTCTGAAACTTAACCCCAGTATTGATAACCCAATAGGCTGACCTCTAACCCCAGAATTAATGTCCCAATAGTCTGAACCCTAACCCCAGTATAAGTACCCCAATAGTCTGACCCATAACTCCAGTATTAATACCACAATAGTCTGACCCGTCTGCCCAGCATTAAGACTCCAATAGTTTGACAACTAACCCCAGTATTAATACCCCAATAGTCTGACCCATAAAACCAGCATTAAGATGCCAGTAGTGTGACACCTAACCCCAGTATTAATACCCCAATAGGCTGAAAACTAACCCCAGTATTAATGTCCCAATACTCTGAACCCTAACCCCAGTATTATTACCCCAATAGTCTGAACCCTAACCCCAGTATTAATATCCAATAGTCTGACCCCTAACCCCAGTATTAATATCCAATAGGCTGACCCCTAACACCAGTATTAATATCTATAGTCTGACCCCTACCCTAGTATTAATACCCAATAGTCTGAGCCCTAACCCCAGTATTAATGCCCAATATTCTGATCCCTAACCCCACTATTAACACCCAATAGGCTGACCACTCACCCAAGTATTGAGACGCAATAGTCTGACGCCTAACCCCAGTAGTAATATCCCAATACCCTGACCCCAAAGCCCAGTATTAATACGCAATAGTCTGACCATTAACACCAGTATTGATACGCAATATTCTGAACCCTAACCCCAGAATTAATACAAATCATTCTGACACCTAACCCCAGTATTAACACCATTAGTCTGACACCTAACCCCAGTATTAATACCCAATAGTCTGATCCCTAACCCCAGTATTAATACCCAATAGCCTGACCCCTACCCCAGTATTAATACCCCATTAGTTTAGAAACATAGAAACATAGAAAATAGGTTCAGGAGCAGGCCATTCAGCCATTCTAGCCTGCACCGCCATTCAATGAGTTCATGGCTGAACATGAAACTTCGGTACCGCCTTCCTGCTTTCTCGCCATACCCCTTGATCCCCCGAGTAGTAAGGACTTCATCTAACTCCCTTTTGAATATATTTAGTGAATTGGCCTCAACTACTTTCTGTGGTAGAGAATTCCACAGGTTGACCACTCTCTGGGTGAAGAAGTTTCTCCTCATCTCGGTCCTAAATGGCTTACCCCTTATCCTTAGACTGTGACCCCTGGTTCTGGACTTCCCCAACATTGGGAACATTCTTCCTGCATCTAAGCTATAGAAACCCGTCAGAATTTTAAACGTTTCTATGAGGTCCCCTCTCATTCTTCTGAACTCCAGTGAATACAAGCCCAGTTGATCCAGTCTTTCTTGACAGGTCAGTCCCACCATCCCGGGAATCAGTCTGGTGAATCTTCGCTGCACTCCCTCAAAGCAAGAATGTCCTTCCTCAAGTTAGGAGACCAAAACTGTACACAATACTCCAGGTGTGGCCTAACCAAGGCCCTGTACAACTGTAGCAACACCTCCCTGCCCCTGTACTCAAATCCCCTCGCTATGAAGGCCAACATGCCATTTGCTTTCTTAACCGCCTGCTGTACCTGCATGCCAACCTTCAATGACAGATGTACCATGACACCCAGGTCTCGTTGCACCTTCCCTTGTCCTAATCTGTCCCAATTCAGATAATAGTCTGTTTCTCTGTTTTTACCACCAAAATGGATAACCTCACATTTATCCACATTATACTTCATCTGCTATGCATTTGCCCACTCACCTAACCTATCCAAGTCACTCTGCAGCCTCATAGCATCCACCTCGCAGCTCACACTGCCACCAAACTTGGTGTCATCCGCAAATTTGGAGATACTACATTTAATCCCCTCGTCTAAATCATTAATGTACAATGTAAACAGCTGGGGCCCCAGCACAGAACCTTGCTGTACCCCACTAGTCACTGCCTGTCATTCTGAAAAGTATCCATTTACTCCTACTCTTTGCTTCCTGTCTGACAACCAGTTCTCAATCCATGTCAGCACACTACCCCCAATCCCATGTGCTTTAACTTTGCACATTAATCTCTTGTGTGCGACTTTGTCGAAAGCCTTCTGTAAGTCCAAATATACCACATCAACTGGTTCTCCTTTGTCCACTTTACTGGAAACATCCTCAAAAAATTCCAGAAGATTTGTCAAGCTTGATTTCCCTTTCACAAATCCATGCTGACTTGGACCTATCATGTCACCATTTTCCAAATGCGCTGCTATGACATCCTTAATAATTGGTTCCATCATTTTACCCACTACTGAGGTCAGGCTGACCGATCTATAATTCCCTGCTTTCTCTCTCCCTCCTTTTTTAAGGTTACATTGGCTACCCTCCACTCGATAGGAACTGATCCAGATTCAATGGAATGTTGGAAAACGACTGTCAATGCATCTGCTATTTCCAAGTCCACCTCCTTAAATACTCTGGGATGCAGTCGATCAGGCCCTCGGTATTTATCGGCCTTCAATCTCATCAATTTCCCCAACGCAATTTCCCGACTAATAAAGATGTCCCTCAGTTCCTCCTCCTTACTAGACCCTCTGACCCATTTTATATCCAGAAGGTTTTTTGTGTCCTCCTTAGTGAATACCGAACCAAAGTACTTGTTCAATTGGTCTGCTATTTCTTTGTTCCCCGTTATGACTTCCCCTGATTCTGACTGCAGGCGACCTACATTTGTCTTTACTAACCTTTTTCTCTTTACATACCTATTGAAACATTTGCAATCCACCTTAATGTTCCCTGCAAGCTTCTTCTCGTACTCCATTTTCCCTGCCCTAATCAAACCTTTTGTCCTCCTCTGCTGACACCTAACACCAGTATGAATACATCAACAGTCTGACCCCTAACCCCAGTATTTATACCCCAATAGTCTGAACCCTAACCACAGGATTAACACCCCAATAGTCTGACCCCTAACCCCAGTATTAATACCCACAAGTCTGACAGCTACCCCAGTATCAATAACCAATAGTTTGAACCCGAACCGCAGTATTATTCCCAATACCCTGACCCCTAACCCCAGTATTAATACCAATAGTTTGACCGCTTACCGCAGTATTAATATCTCAATAATCTGACCCCTAACCCCAGTATTAACACCCCAATAGTCTGACCCCAAAGCCCAGTAGTAATCCACAATAATCTGACCCCTAACCCCAGTATTAATGACCATTATTCTGAGCCCTAACCCCGTATTAATATCAATAGTCTGACCCCTGACCCCAGTATTAATACCAAAATCTGACACCTAACCCCAGTATTAATACACTATAGTCTGACCCCCTAACAGCAGTATTAATACCCCACAATCTGACCTCTAACCCCAGTGTCAATACCCCAATAGTCTGACTCCTAACCCCAGTATTAATACCCAGCAGTCTGACCCCTAACCCCAGTATTAATACCTGACACCTAACGCCAGTGTTAATACATCAATATTCTGATTCCTAACCCCAGTATTTATACCGCAATAGTCTGAACCCTAACCCCAGGATTAATACCCCAATAGTCTGACCCCTAACCCCAGTATTAATACTCAATATTCTGAGCCCTAACCCCAGTATTAATACAAATAGTCTGACCGCTAACCCTAGTATTAATCCCCAACAGTCTGACCCCTAACCCCAGTATTAATACCCAATATTCTGACCCATAACTCCAGTATTAACACTCTAATAGTCTGACCCGAAAACCCAGTAGTAATACGCAATAGTCTGACCCCTAACCCCAGTAGTAAAACCCAATAGTCTGACCCCTAACACCAGTATTAATACCCAATTGTCTGACCCCTAACCGCAGTATTAATAACCAATTGTCTGAACCTAACCCCAGTATTAAAACCTCAATAATCTGATCTCTAACCCCAGTACTAATAAGCCAATAGTCTGACCACTAACCCCAATATTGTTACCCATATGTCTGACTGCTAAGCCCAGTATTAATACCCACAAGTCTGACCCCTACCCCAGTATTAATAACCAATATTCTGACCACAATCCCAGTATTAATACAGAATAGTCTGACTCCTAACCCCATGTTAATACCCCAAAAATCTGACGCATAACCCCAGTGTTAATACCAAATAGCCTGCCCCTAACCAAAGTATTAATACCAATAGTTTGACCGGTAAACACAGTATTAACACCCCAATAGTCTGACCCCTAACCCCAGTATTAATACCCAATAGTCTGACCCATAACCCCAGTAATAATGCCTAAGAGTGACCCCAAACCCCAGCATTAATAGCAATCGTCTGACCCCAAACCCAATATTAATACCTCAATAGTCTGACCTCGAACCCCAGTATTAATACCAATAGTCTGACGCTTAACCCCAGTATTAATATCCCAATAGGCTGACCTCTAACCCCAGTATTAATACCAATAGTCTGGCGTCTCACCCCAGTATTAATACCCAATACTCAGACCCCTAACTCCAATATTAATACCACAATAGTCTGACTCCTAACCCCTGTATTAAAACCAAATAGTCTGACCACTACCCACAGTGATAATAGCCAATAGTCTGAACTTTAACCCGAGTATTAATACCACAATAGTCTGACACTTAACACAAGTATTAATACCCCAATTGTCTGACCCGAATGCCCAGCATTAAAAATCCAATAGTTTGACCAGTAACCCCAGTATTAATACCCCAATAATCTGAACCGTAAGCCCAGCATTAAGACCCCAATAGTCCGACACCTAACCCCAGTATTAATATCCCAATGGTATGAACCCTAACCCCAGTATAAATACCGCAATAGTCTGACCCCTAAACCCAGTATTAATACCCAATAGTCTGACCCCCTAACCCCAGTATTAATACCCCAATAGTCTGACACCTAACACCATAATTAATATCCCAATAGTCTGAACCGTATCCCCAGCATTAGGACCCCAATAGTCTGACGCCTAACCAAAGTATTAATACCCCAATAGTCTGACCCTGAATCCCAGTATTAATATCCCAATAGTCTGAACCCCAACCCGAGTATGAATATCAATAGTCTGAGAGCTAGCCCCAGTATTAATATCCATTAATCTGAGATATAACCCCAGTATTAATACCCAATATTCTTACCCATAAACCCATATTAACACCCAATAGTCTGACCACTAACCCAAATATTTATACGCAATAGTCTGACGCCTAACCCCAGTATTAATACCCCAATAGCCTGACCACAATTCCCAGTATTAATACCCAAAAGTCTGACTTTTAACCCCGGAATTAATATACAACAGTTTGACACCTAAACCCAGTATTAATCCCATTCGTCTGATACCTAACCCGAGTATTAAAACCCAATAGTCTGATCCCTAACCCCAGTGTTAATACCCAATAACTTGTCCCTTATCCCCAGTATTAATACCCCATTAGTTTGACACCTAACACCAGTATTAATAGATCAATATTCTGATTCCTAACCCCAGTATTTATACCGCAATTGTCTGAACCCTAAACCCAGGATTAATACCCCAATAGTCTGACCCCTAACCCCAGTTTTAATACTCAATATTCTGACCCCTAACCCCAATATTAATAGCCAATAGTCTGACCACTAACCCCAGTATTAATACCCAACATTCTGAACCCTAACCCCTGCATTAATATCCCAATAGACTGAATCCGAAACCCAGTATTAACACCCCAATAGCCTGACACATAATCCCAGTTTTAACACTCCAATAGTCTGACAGCTAACCCCAGTATTAATACCCAATAGTCTGACACCTCACCCCAGTATTGATACACAATATTCTGACCTCTAACCCCAGTATTAATACAAATAGTCTGACACCAAACAACTTTATTAATACCCAATCGTCGGACCGCTAACCGCAGTAATAATACCACAATTGTCTGACCCCTCGCCCCAGAATTAATACCAATACTCTGTCCCCTAATCCAGTCTTAATACCAATAGTCTGACACCTCACCCCAGTAATAATACCCCAATAGTCTGACTCCTAATCCCAGTATTAATACCCAATAGTCTGACCCCTGACGCCAGTATTAATACTCAATAGTCTGACATATTAACCCCAGTAATAATGCCCAATAGTCTGAACCCAAACCCTAGCATTAATACCAATAGTCTGACCCCTAACCCAGTATTAATACCTCAATAGTCTGACCTCTAACCCCAGTATTAATACCAATATTCTGACCCCTAACCCCAGTATTAATACCCCAATAGTCTTACCAATAACCACAGTATTAATACCCATTAGTCTGGCCTCTCACCCCAGCATTATTACCCAATGGTCTGACCCCTCAGTCTTGTATTAATACCCCAATAGTCTGTCCACTAACCCCAGTATTAATGCCAAATAGTCTGAGAACTAACCCCAGTATTAATACCCCAATAGTCTGACCCGTAACCCAGCATTAAGATCCCAATAATCTGACACTGAACCCCAGTATTAATACCCCAATAGTTTGACCCGTAACCCAAGAATTAATACCCCAATGGTCTGACCCGTATCCCCAGCATTACGACCCCAATAATCTGACAACTAACCCTTGTATTCATACCCCAATAGTCTGATCCATAACCCCAGTATTAAGACCTCAATAATCTGACGCCTAACCCCAGTATTAATATCCCAATAGTCTGAACACTAACCCCAGTATTAATTCCCACAAAACTCTGACCCTTAACCCCAGTAGTAACAACTCAATAATCTGACAGCTAACCCCAATATTATTCCCCTATATTCTGACCCTTAACAGCAGTATTAATACCCCAACATCTGACCTGTAACCCCAGTATTAATACCCCAAATGTCTTGCCTCTAACCCCAGTATTAATACCAATAGTCTGACTCCTAACCCCAGCATTAATACACCAATAGTCTGAACCCGAAACCCAGTAATAATACACGAATAGTCTGACCCCTAACTCCAGTATTAACACCCCAATAGTCTGACAACTAACCCCAGTATTAATACACAATTGTCGGACCCCTAACCACAGTATTAATACCACAATTGTCTTACCCTAACCCCAGTATGTATACCAATTGTCTGACCACGAACCCAGAATTAATACCTCAAAAGTCTGACCTCTAACCCCAGTATTAATACCAATAGTCGACCCTTTACCCCAGTATTAATACCCCAATAAGCTGACCTCTAATCCCAGTATTCATACCCAATGGTTTGGCTTCTCACCCCAGTATTAATACCCAAACGTCTGACCCCTAACTCCAGTATTAATACCAAATAGTCTGATCACTACCCCCTGTATTAATAGCCAATAATCTGACCCTTAACCCCAGTATTAATACCCCAATAGTCTGAACCATAACTCCAGCATTAAGATGCCAATAGTCTGACACCTAACCCCAGTATCAATACCCCAATAGTCTGAAAACTAACCCCAGTATTAATGTCTCAATAATCTGTACCCTAACCCCAGCATTAATACCAATATTCAGACCCCTACCCGAGTATTAATACCCAATAGTCTGAGCCCTAACCCCAGTATTAATACACTATATTGTGACACCTAACCCCACTATTAACACCCAATAGGCTGACCACTCACCCCAGAATTAATATAAATCATTCTGACACCTAACCCCAGTATTAATACCATTAGTCAGACACATAACCCGAGTATTAATACCCAATAGTCTGATCCTTAACCTCAGTATTAATACCCAATAGTCTGACACCTACCCCAGTATTAATACCCCATTAGTTTGACACCTAACATCAGTATTAATAAATCAATAGTCTGAGCCCTAAGCCCAGTATTTATACCCCAATATTCTGAACCCTAACACCAGGATTAATACCCCAATAGTCTGACCCCTAACCCCAGTATTAATACTCAATATTCTGAGCCCTAACCCCGGTATTAATATCAATAGTCTGACCCCTAACCCCAGTATTGATACCAATTAGTCTGACCCCTTAGCCCAGTATTAATACCCACAATTCTGACAGCTACCCCAGTATCAATAACCAATAGTTTGACCCCGAACCCCAGTATTAATACCAAATAGCCTGACCCCTAACACCATTATTAATACCAATAGTTTGCCTACTTACCCCAGTATTAATAGCTCAATAATCTGACCCCGAACCCAAGTATTATTACCCAATAGTCTGACCCCTGACCCCAGTATTAATACCCAATATTCTGACCCCTAACACCAGTATTAACACCCCAATAGTCTGACCCCAAATCCAGGTTGTAAAAACAATAGTCTGACCCCAACCACCAGGATTAATAACCAATAGTCTGACCACTAACCCCAGTATTAACACCTCATTAATCTGACCTGTAACCCCAGTATTAATACCCCAATAATCTGATCCCAAAGCCCAGTATTAATATCAATATTCTGACCCCCAACCCCAATATTAATACCCTATATTCTGACCCCTAACAGCAGTATTAATACCCCAACATCTGACCTGTAACCCCAGTATTAATACCCCAAATGTCTTAGCTCTAACCCCAGTATTAATACGAATAGTCTGACCTCTAACCCCAGCATTAATACCCCAATAGTCTGAACCCTAAACCCAGTATTAATACACTAATAATCTGACCTGTAACTCCAGTATTAACACCCCAATTGTCTGACCCCGAACCACAGTATTAATACCCAATAGTTGGACCCCTAACCCCAGTATTAATACCCAATATTCTGACCTCTAACCCAAGTATTAATATCAATAGTCTGACACCAAACAACATTATTAATACACAATCGTCGGAACCCTAACCGCAGTATTAATACCCCAATTGTCTTACCCTAACCCCAGTATTAATACCAATTGTCTGACCACGAACCCAGAATTAATACCTCAAAAGTCTGACCTCTAACCCCAGTATTAATAGCAATAATCTGATCCTGAACCCCAGTATTAATACCCCAATAGGCTGACCTCTAATCCCAGTATTCATACCCAATAGTCTGGCTTCTCACCCCAGTATTAATACCCAAACGTCTGACCCGGATCTCCAGTATTAATACCACAATAGTCTGACCCTTAACCCCAGTATTAATACCCCAATATTCAGAAAACTAACACCAGTATTAATACCCCAATAGTCTGACCCGTCTGCCCAGCATTAATACCTCAATAATCTGACCCCTAACCCAAGTATTAATACCCAATATTCTGAACCCTGACCCCAGTATTAATACCCAATATTCTGACCCCTAACACCAGTATTAATTCCCCAATAATCTGTCCCCAAAGCCCAGAAGTAATACCCAATAGTCTGACCCCAACCACCAAGATTAATAACCAATAGTCTGACTTCCTCTGCCGAATTCTTAATTTCTCCCAGTCCTCAGGTTTGCTGCTTTTTCTGGCCAATTTATATGCCTCTTCCTTTGGATTTAACACTATCCCTAATTTTCCTTGTTAGCCACGGTTGAGCTAACTTCCCCGTTTTATTTTTATTCTAGATGAGGTTGTACTATTGTTGAAGTTCATCCATGTGATCTTTAAATGTTTGATCTTGCCTATCCACCGTCAACCCTTTAAGTATCATTCGCCAGGCTATTCTAGCCAATTCACATCTCATACCATCGAAGTTACCTTTCCTTAAGTTCAGGACCGTAGTCTCTGAATTAACTGTGTCACTCTCCATCTTAATAAGGAATTCTACCATATTATGGCCACTCTTCACCAAGAGGCCTCGTACAACAAGATTGCTAATTAGTCCTTTCTCATTACACATCATCCAGTCTAGAATGGCCAGCCCACTAGTTGGTCCCTCGATATTTTAGCCTAGAAAACCATCACTAATACACTCCAGGAAATGCTCCTCCACCGTACTGCTACCAGTTTGGTTCGTCCAATCGATATGTAGATTAAAGTCCCCCATGATAACTGCTGTACCTTCATTGCATGCATGCTTAATTGCTTGTTTGATGCTGTCCCCAACCTCACTACTACTGTTTGGTGGTCTGTACACAACTCCCACGAGCGTTTTCTGCCCTTTGGTATTCCGCAGCTCTACCCATACAGATTCCAGATCATCCAAGCTAATGTCCTTCCTCACTATTGAGTTAATTTCCTCTTTAACCAGCAATACTACCCGAACTCCTTTTCCTTTCTGTCTATCTTTCCTGAATGTTGAATACGCCTGGATGTTGAGTTTCCAGCCTTGGTCACCCTGGAGCAATGTCTCCGTAATCCCATTTATATCATATCCGTCAATAGCTGCCTGCGCAGATAATTTGTCCACCTTATTATGATTACTCCTCGCATTGAAGCACAGAGCCTTCAGGCTTGTCTTTTTAACAAACTTTGTCCCTTTAGAATTTGGCTGTAATGTGGCCCTTTTTGATTTTTGATTTGGGTTTCTCTGCCCTCCACTTTGCCATAGAAACCCGTGCCAGTGCTCCTCCTACTTGTGCAGCCATTGCTAAATTGACATGAGAGATGGGCTAACACGCTGAGTAGTTCTAAGTTAATATTAATTGCATGTATAGATATGCCTCTTTGAGCTCACTTTCGGATTTTAGATTATTTGTCGATGCATAACTGTGTAACTGAGTGACATCCCTGAGGAGGACAAAGGGTTTGATTAGGGCAGGGAAAATAGACTAGGAGAGGAAGCTTGCAGTGAACATTAAAATGGACTGTAAAAGCATATTTAGATATGTAAAGAGAAAAAGGTTAGGAAAGACAAACGTACATCCCCTGCAGTCAGAATCAGGTGAATTCATAACTGGGAACAAAGAAATGGCAGACCAATTGAACAAGTACTTTGGTTCGGTATTCACTAAGGAGGACACAAACAACCATCCGGATATAAAAGGGGTCAGAGGGTCTAGGAAGAAGGAGGAACTGAGGGAAATCCTTATTAGTCGGGAAAATGTGTTGGGGAAATTGATGGGATTGATGGCCGATAAATCCCCAGGGCCTGATTGTCTGCATCCCAGGGTACTTAAGGAGGTGGCCTTGGAAAGAGCGGATGCATTGACAGTCGTTTTCCAACATTCCATAGACTCTGGATCAGTTCCTATGGAGTGGACGGTAGCCAATGTAACCCCACTTTTTAAAAAAGGAGACAGAGAGTAAACAGGGAAATATAGACCGGTCAGCCTGACATCAGTAGTCGGTAAAATTATGTAATCAATTAATAAGGATGTCAAGCAGCGCAGTTGGAAAAAGGTGACATGATAGGTCCAAGTCAGCATGGATTTGTGAAAGGGAAATCATGCTTGACAAATCTTCTGGAATTTTTTGAGGATGTTTCCAGTAGAGTGGACAAGGGAGAACCCGTTGATGTGGTGTATTTGAACTTTCAGAAGGCTTTTCACAAGGTCCCACACAAGAGATTAACGCACATGGGTTTGGGGATAGTGCACTGACGGGGATTGAGAACTGGTTGGCAGACAGGAAGCAAAGAGTAGGAGTAAATGGGCACTTTTCAGAATGGCAGGCATTGACTAATGGGTTACCGTAAGGTTCTGTGCTGGGGCCCCAGCTGTTTACATTGTACATTACTGATTTAGACGAGGGGATTAAATGTAGTATCTCCAAATTTGCAGATGACACTAAGTTGGGTGGCAGTGTGAGCTGCGAGGAGGATGCTATGAGGCCGCAGAATGACTTGGATAGGTTAGGTGAGTGGGAAAATTCATAGCAGATGAAGTATAATGTGGATGAATGTGATGTTTGGTTGTAAAAACAGAGAGACAGATTATTATGTGAATGGTGACAGATTAGGAAAAGAGGAGGTGCAACGAGTCTTGAGTGTCATGGTACATCAGTCATTGAATGTTGGCATGCAGGTGCAGCAGGTGGTTAAGAAAGCAAATGGCATGTTGGCCTTCATAGCGAGGGAATTTGAGTACAGGAGCAGGGAAGAGTTAGTACAGTTGTACAGGGCCTTGGTGAGGGTACACCTGGAGTATTGTGTACAGTTTTGGTCTCCTAACTTGAGGAAGGACATTCTTGCTATTGAGGGAGTGCAGCGAAGGTTCACCAGACTGATTCCCGGGATGGCGGGACTGACATATCAAGCAGAGTAGATCAACTGGGCTTGTATTCATCGGAGTTCAGAAGAATGAGAGGGGATCTCATAGAAACGTTTAAATTTCTGACGGGTTTAGACAGGTTAAATGCAAGAAGAATGTTCCCAATGTTGGGGAAGTCCAGAACCAGGGGTCATAGTCTAAGGATAAGGGTAAGCCATTTAGGACCGAGATGAGGAGAAACATCTTCACCCAGAGAGTGGTGAACCTGTGGAATTCTCTGCCACAGAAAGTTGTTGAGGCCAATTCACTAAATAAATTCAAAAAGGAATTAGATGTAGTCCTTACGACTAGGAGGATCAAGGTGTATGGCGAGAAAGCAGGAATGGGGTACTGAAATTGCATGTTCAGCCATGAAATCATTGAATGGCGGTGCAGGCTCGAAGGGCCGAATGGCCTACTCCTGCATCTATTGTCTATGTTTCTATGTTAATGCATTGTTATGCAGTTCCTTTGTATCACTCAATTCTCACAAGTATTCTTTTCAAATAAGTTTGCACATGACAAATCCAAAGCTGTTAATTAATTCGACCATAAAATCCTTGCAAAATGGGCAGATACATGATAAATGTATTCAATATAAGTGTGAGGTGGTAAATTTTGGTCGGATGAATAACGAGGCTACCTACTTGGAAAATAAGAATCTAAATGGAGTAGAGATGCAAAGTGATCTCGGGGTACAGATTCACAAATCATTAAAAGTAGCAGCACAGGTTAAAAAGTCATAACAATGCAAATAAAGCACTAGGGCTCATTTCTAGAGAAATAGAATTAAAAAGCCAGGAAGTTATGTTAAACACATAGAGAACCTTGTCTGTCTCATGATTTGAGACAGTGGGGTCAAAATGGCATTGGTCTATATATGCTTTTAAGTGTTCGTTTTTTGCTGTTGTTTTAAAATTGCCTCATGGGTGAAAAGGTTGCGCTCAAAGGAGTTTGTGAGTCTTTCAATACAGAAATAAATTAGAGCGAACTTTGCTTGTGAGTGTAGTGCCCCTCTGGATGGTCACTCACTTCCCTTTTTCTAATCAGTCCCTTTCCTGTTCCCTCTTCCTGTGTGAGCTCAGGTTCTTGCACGGAATTTGTCAGGACAGAAATGATATGGAAATGAATGACAACCTACCTGTGTCCTTTCTCATTCTTGTTGAAGATGTCAGATCTTCTCCCCTGTTTGGACCTTCAGCCAGGGTGGTGACAGGCGTTCCCAGTTTCTGATGCTCTGTAATAAATATATTAATAGGGGGGTTAGATGGAAATATTAAAATGAGAAGGAGGACGTTGCCTTGTTAAACATGATATCAGTCTCTCCTCACTCATCAGTACAACAGCGGTTAGCTCTGGGATCGAGCATTTCCCGAGTGTTACGATCAACTCTCCACATAAGTGTGATACAGACAACTGCCCAATGAAATCCAGTGAGTCCCGCTGATCTCCACAACCCAGTTCCAGAGGGGCTCCCGTCGGCCGAGACCCCGCAATGGGAGCATCCATTGGTGAGATTTACTCACAGTGCAGGCCCAAACCAGCCTTATTCCTGAGGTAGGGAATATTCTGCAGGGAAATGTGGAGCAGGTGATTATTGATGGATTCAATGATCCTTCACTCGGTTTTAAACAGTCTGGCAGTATTGTATTATTTTTATTCACAGATCTTGTTTAATATTTTTGATTTGTTGAGTTGTGATATTAAATTATGGAATTTTATAAATATATCTATCCACATACACAATATATAGCTGGGTGTAATTCCTCTGGTCTCTATGGGCAGTGACATTGTCCGTGTGTTCAGGGAGATGTGACCTGGTTGCTGCTTCTATTTGAATATATTGACCATATCTCTCATGGTGTCAGCACCTGACCAATCAGCACTGTAGGAGGTGAGGACATTTCCCACTGTTCCACTGATAATAACACTAATGTAGAATGATATAACCTGTGTACCTTCACTGTCGGGGATACATAACATTGCTTTGTTTCATTTTCATTTGATGTCTTACAATCTCAAACCACCACAAATATATAATTGATAGATTTAGCTGCTGTTTACAATCATAATTCTCCACTTGTGCATGTGCAGACACACGCTCACCCACTTTATCTGGCCGTGTCCTTTCCTTTCCCCACTCTGGTAATGCAAAAGTGATTCAGTCTCGAATCAGTAATTTCTCCAAACAATATTTGACGTTATTCTCTGGCATTAATTTGAGACGAGTTATTAAAGGGGCACCAGGGTTTTGGATGAGTGCAACATTATGGAGACCGGCCAGGAGAACGTTGGAATAAGAACATAAGAAATAGGAACAGGAGTAGGCCATACAACCCCTCGTGCCTGCTCCGCATTTAATAAGATCATGGCTGATCTGATCATGGACTCAGCTCCACTTCCCTGCCCACTTCCCATAAGGCCTTATCGTTTAAGAAACTATATTTCGGTCTTAAATTTATTCAATGTCTCAGCTTCCACAGCTCTCTGAGGCAATGAATTCCAGATTTACAACCCTCTGAGAGAAGAAATTTCTCATCTCTGTTCTAAATGGGCAGCCCTTTATTCTAAGATCATGCCCTCTAGTTCTAATCTCCCCCATCAGTGGAAACATCCTCTCTACATCCACCTTGTCAAGCCCCCTCGTCATCTTATACGTTTCGATACGATCACCTCTCATTCTTCTGAATTCCAATGGGTAGAGGCCCAACCTATTCAACCTTTCCTCATAAGTCAATCCCTCATCCACCGAGTGAACCTTCTCTGAACTGCCTCCAAAACAAGGATCTGCATTCTTAAATATGGAAACCAAAACTGCACGCAGTATTCCATGAATAGTCAACTCTCGAGGCAACAAAGGCATGGATAATGGTTTCGCAACAGATGGGTCATGTACTGTTGTTCCTCAATCTGTAAGGCATGTTTTCTTCCTGCTGTAGACCTTTTTCCATCATACATCATTTACCCGGGATCTAATTATGAGAGACAGAAACTGAGGTAAATATTGATAAAGTGATGTAGATTGGGACTCTCTCTGAGCTTTCTCCCTACTCCCCAGGACCAGTGCGTATTTGACTCAATGGGACTCTCTCTGACGTTTCTCGCCAGCCTCCCAGTGTGAATGTTTAAAAAATTATAAAGTTGAGAAGTTGAGAACGTGGGAATTGTATAGGGACAGTATAAGCTAACAAAGAATTCATGGAGGAATAGCCATGTCATCTCAGACTCGAGACTGCAAAATGTTACAACACTAACACATATTGAAACAAAACCCACAGCTTGCAGAAAAACCTCAAGGTCTGAATAAATCATGTTATTAACCTGAAACATTAACAGAAGGTCTTTGTTTAAAATCAGACCATACTTAGGTCGGCTTATGAGTGGACAAAGGGAAAGAGGGATCAAAAGGGATAGACTGGACTAGGATGTCACTCTAGCCCTATCTTGTTATCTTTTGCCGAAAATGTATAACCGTCGTCCCTTTACAATGTAACGTCACTTTGTCCGTAGGAAGTGGGTGCATTCTATCAGAGTTGCATTCCTTCAGTCTGATAAACTCCCCGATCGGGATTTGCTTTTTAAATAAAAGCTTGCTTTGTTTAAAGCACAAACGATATTAGTTTCAGTAATTTTGCTGAACCAGATTGAGGTAAAAGAATCCAGAAATCAACATTTGGTGTCAGAGATGGGATCTCAACGGACGACTGCTGAAAACTTTCGAATTAAGAGCCAGACTAGCCTTGGACGAGACGAGGGAAAGTGGCCACTGGAGTGAGTATGATTTCAATACTGCTCCAGTTTCCCCTGGTTTCAAAAGTCTGAGGAAAGTTTAGCCACTCGCTGGTTCTCAGGTAGTGTCTGAACGAGATCCAGGACAATCTGGTGAATACCTTTCAAACTTAGAATAGGGATAGAGATAGGGAAATTGCGCGGTGACGCAAACCAAGCGGCGACTTGGAAAGATAGGTTAGAATAGGTAAGTATTGCGCGGTGACGCAAACCAAGCGGCGACTTGGAAAGATAGGTTAGAATGTGTGGGTTCGAGGTCCAAGTCGATCCGTGCGGCGACACGGAATGTAGGGATAGTTAGAGCTAGATAGGGATAGATGATCAATCATGGATCCAAAAATTAATAGGAAAGAAAAGAGACTCTTGTGAACGTTTGTTTTAAATGAGACATGCTTGTGTGATTTTTACTGTGTAAAAAAAAGCCGGGGAGTTGTGGTTAGTTTTAGCTCCACCCACTTTTTCGAACAGAATGAAAGTTTTTTTTAACCCTTCGTAGTGTTGTCCTGTATGTGGGAAGTTTAAAAGTGTGAAACTTATTGAATTACGTATATTCGGATGATAAGTTACGGAGCCAGGAAATGCATAAAGGATAGGTTTGTTGAGTAAAAAAAAAAGAAAAAATTGCATGGTCCCGGTGGTTAAAAAAAGGATTTAACATGCTCACTTACTTGTCGAAAGAAAACTTTCAGAGAAGGCACAGCAAAACAACTGAGATGGATTCAAAAGGATTCAAAAAAAATATTATATTAAATAACACGACCTTGAGGCTGGAACAATTGTGCTAACGAAAAGCAGTCCACAGCCGACGTGACAGACTTCTCTCGAGTTATGGAAAAGACAAAAAAAAAAGTAACGTACTAAATAGGTGCTGAAAGAAAAAAAAAATGTTCTGAGATTTTAAATTATGAGAAAAATTCCACTATAGTCTAAAAAAAAAATCACTCCTGTCCAGTTGGCAGAAAAACTCCATTAAATTAGAGCTTTCATTGACAGAAGGAGGGCATATTAAAAACCGTAGACGTCTTAAAGATTGAGTGCACGCACGAGAAAGGTACTCAGAGTTCCACTGGGACCTCTGAGAAATGTACCGATAGACTACAGAGTTAAAATTGTTGGCTTTGCGTTGACCGAGGCTGATGACGAAATTGAATTTCAGTAAACAAATGTGTGGTCTCGTTTTAAATCAATTCAAAAAAAAATGCTGCCTTTCCTGATGAAAAGATTTCTTTTTCAGATGGTTACTAAAGTCACGTAATGACATCAGGTCTTCTTACAAACCTGTAAAGGAGTTAACACTTTCCATTGAAAGCTGTTTCATACTGAACATTATCAATTTGGATTTCTTAATCGAAAAAAACTCACCTAACAGAGGAATGATGCGATAGTCAGAATAAAAATAAAAACAGAACTAGCTTATGTAATAATACTTGCCTGATACAATAAAGAAGTAGATACTCAAACAAAACAAATTGAAGAGTTAAATGGCTACGATAAATAAGCTGAAAGTGATCCACAAACCCAACTTAACCCTGACCTCCAATTTCACGGAGTGATCTCGACATGCATGGATATAATGCAGAATCAAGGGGCCTGTGGGCCCTGGTAAAGCAAACCCTGAGCCCAACTGAGCATGCCCGATTTCTAACTCACCTAGGACATGCTACTCATGATGCATTGGTGGTTGCTCACCCTAACGATGTCTAGGATCGCCTAAACGCTATCTTTAATGCTCTCACCACGACCCTTCAGAAGCCCATCAGTATGGAGCCGCCTCGGGTGGAAGGACCAAAACCTGACCCAAGGGGATACCAGATGGAACCGCAGTATTGCGTGCAGGGATGGCTGGATAAACGGGGATACGGTTATATCAAACACCCAAATGGCCCAGGCCCTGCTAATTACGGACCGCCCTACTGTCCCCGGCCTGGTATGGGAAGAGGTCGGGGCTGGGAAAGACGAGATGGATCCTTTATTTGTGGGCAAGAAGGACATTGGAATAGAAATTGTCCCTCCCGTCAGCACGAAAAAGGAAGAGGAGGAAGAGGAGGGGGGCAAGGGGGGAAGAGGACGGGGATCTTACACTAACTTCTCCCAGAACAACCCCTTTGACCAACCGTCCCCCGATTCGTATTGACTACGCAGCTTGATTGTGCAGGGACCCTCCCCGGATGACGAACCGATTGTTAAAAATTCGGAATGAGTGGCAACCCTTCTTGATAGATACGGGAGCCTTCATGTCTTCTATTCAATCAAAGCTTAAACTCCCCGCCTTCACTGAAACACAGGACTGTCAGGATTCCTGGGACAAGTCTCTACATTCCTGGTGTCAGAACCAGTTAAAATGGGTTACCAGGAAGAATCGGTGGAACATCGATTTGTTATCACAACCAATCTGGACTGTAACTTGATGGCTAGAAACCTCCTCTGCAAATTCCAGTTGCATTTGGAGTGTGGAGATTATGGGATTATTGTAAAACAGGGAACCCTAAAGCAGCAGTATTATACCACTAGAACCCTTCAGTGGTGGTCTCTGGACCTGCTGCAGGCACCCTATCACGTGACCCTAGCATACGATCCCAGTGGAAAGAATCAGGACCTGCAGAACTTTTATCAGGATCACGAAGGGGAAGTGAAGGAAATTCTATTAAGGGCTAGAGTGACTGGACCGGAAGGGAAGGCAGATTTTGTGGAAATGGACAGCCCCCAACGGTGGCACCACATATTACTCGAAATATTACCACCCCACCACGCTAAAGATTTGGAAGTTATGGTGCGCCAGGCTATAGACGAGGATGTGCAAATTGTAAAACATGGCCGAACAGTCCAATTTCACGGGGACCCCGAGAAGGTCTTAACGACTCTGCAGCATCATACTGGCTCTGGCATACCTGACTATGTGGATCCTCATGTGTGGGCAGAGGACCCCTCCCAAGTGAGTTATACTCCCATTGATCCGACTGAGATCCCAGTGCAGGGCAATGTGGACTGGCCCTCGATCCGACAGAACCCACTGAAATCACAGGCAATCCTAAACTGACCTTTCGGCACTGTACTGCAATTAATCCGGCCTGTTTTCTTACTGAGCCACCCCAAGATGAGGAAGAACCCAGTCATAATTGTTTATCTTTAATTTAAGAGGCCACATCAGTCAGGGAAGATTTTGTTGATATACCAATTGAAGATCCAGACTGTATTATGTATATTGACGGAAGTTTTTCTATTAATCCAGAAGGTACACGAATCTCAGGATACGCCATAGTAAACCAGGAGAATCAGGTCTTGGAATCTGCCGCTTTTGAAACCGCCTATTCTGCCCAACAAGCTGAACTATTCGCCCTCACCCGAGCCTGTATCTTGGCCAAAGACGTCAAAGTCAATATCTATACAGACTCTAGGTATGCCTTTTGGGTGGCCCATGATCTGATTTGTTGCAAGCCCTCATGCTCCCCAAGCACATTGCCGTTGTTAAATGTACCGCCCACACCACCGGAAAATCCCCGGTTGATATAGGGAACCACTGTGCTGACAAAGAGGCTAAACAGGCCTCTCGTGACCAAAAGATGGTAGTGCCCAAAATGATGAGTCAGACTAAAAAATCCTGCGAAGGATAAGTTAGCCTCGGAAAAACCAATGCCAACCATCCAAGATGTTATTAAAGCACAGGAGGACGCTCCTGAAAAAGATAAACTGTTGTGGAAAGATTATGGATGTACTTATGACAATGTTTCTAAACTCTGGACCACTCCCGCGGAACAGACTTGCATGTCTGACGAGTTGGCTCTATGGGTTATTGACTGTATGCATTTTGCTACTCATTGTGGAGCAAGAACCACGAGTGATACACTTTTGGCTACTTGGTGGCACCCTAGACTCCAGGCGCTCGCCAGAACATCAGTAGTCGTTGCCTGGTTTGCCAGCAACATAATTCAGGGAAGGGAGTCCCCTGTGATTGGGGTAAAATGCCCCTACCCGAAGGTCCCTTTGAGACATTTCAGTTGGACTACATTGAGTTGCAAAAAGTTCAGTGTTACAAATCTGTGCTAGTAATAGTAGATGTGTTTAGCAGATGGATTGAAGCCTACCCTATCCTGGACAATAAGGCTCAAATTGTTATTAAGGTGTTAATAAGGGAAATTGTTCCTAGATATGGTATCTCAGCTCGACTGATGACCACCTATTTTCTTTCTCTGACTCAGGCTCTGCGACTAGCTCACAACCAGGTTCAAGATGCTCACCTCGACCTCCCAGTTTTAACCGAATTGTCCCTCGTGGCACCAGGGAAGTATGGATTCGGAAGTGATTGGAGCCACAATGGGAGGGGCCTTTTCAGGTGTTACTCACTACCCCCACTGCAGCCAAGGTTGAGGGGAGGGGTGCCTGGGTTCACCTGCACCACTGCAAGCTCACCACCCTCTAACGAACCTATTTTACTGGTTATTCTAATTCCTGTTTCTGTTCCAGACTTCCTCTTCTCCATAGCTGAACAAGGCCGTTGGCATCCTAATTGGAACGTGGACCAATTTGAACTTTTACCCGTAGTGATAGACAGCCAGCTACACCGACGGTGACCGAAGAAGAGAACGGGAGAACCGAACTCTTTTAATAAGCAAAATAATTGGACTATTTATCTGAATCCTGAGCCATAAGATGAAACTGTCTGTGTGCCACAGTTTGTATAATAGTGTTCATATATGACAGTTTTGGCGCATGGGAGGGGAGACAGAGACGAGAGCTCCATGTAAACACCTTTTTGTACATGTCTTATGTTTATGCGCAAAATGGGAACTTTTCTAGATGCTGGGTGTGTTCACATTCCCTATACTTTTCCTTATACATTTCAAAGGGGGAATTCCTTTGCGCCCCTTTCCACTGACCCTAACTGAGACTGTCAGATGGATTCAGAGCCAAACTATCACGAGAGGAGGGGGGGGGGCAATACAAATACGAGAGAGGAAAGGCGGGTCAAAAGAGGGATCACAGAGATCAGGAGGAGTATTATACCGTTACCACATGAACGACCACGGGGAGGTCACCAAGTGGGAGAGTGCTGGAGATCCCATTAGTCAGACATTCCAGGGATGGTACCAACCAACCTACAACCATGAAAAGGAACCCCCATTCATAGCCCTGACCAATACTTCAGGGATTGGGAGGCCAACCGGGGACATATGTCTAACGCGAAATGACACCAGTAACAAGGGACATATCGTAGGGTACAGCAATTGCCCACACAGTCTCAACCTCACCACAGGTGCACGAGTCACCATCCACTCTCACGATCCGAATCCTTGGTTGCCTAGGCGATGGACAGGGTTCTGCTATATGGGATATGTGGTGCCATTTGTGTGGCAAGTCCGTACCCTGGCGGAAGCACATGCTTCCAGCCGATATAAGCGAGCCATCACCCCCGCCGACAGGTTCTTTGGGGTCCTGGTGTTCCCAATCGGGATAAGATGTCACATGGACGAAGTACAGAACTTAGAGACGATATTGGAACAGATAGCTAACCATACTGCTGAAGCACTGGAGGGCATCACAGCTGAAATGGTAGCAATAAGGACCGTAGCATTACAAAACCGAATGGCCCTCAATTACCTGTTCGCTGGGAAAGGGAGAACGTGTGCCCTGATAGGATCTGAATGTTGCACTTACATTCCTGATAGTTCAGAAAACATAACCAATCTTGCTGATCACATAAGAAGGGAGGTGAAGAAGTTATCCACACCAGCAGAAGGATCTAGCTGGTTTGATTGTTGGTTGTATTAACCTTTGTTGTAAAGTAATGATGGCAAGGTTAGCAAACCCTCTTGTGGTCAAGGGCTCTCGAGTTATGATCCAACGAACTAAAGAACTACTCGACACTAACAACAATATGATTCAGGAAATAGAGTGTGAACGGATGAATGCGATACTCCTAGAATGATCCTAAATGTTATCATGGAATGATAAAAGGGGGGAATGTGAATGTTTAAAAATGTATAAAGTCGGGAAGTTGAGAACGTGGGAATTGTATAGGGACAGTATAAGCTAACAAAGAATTCATGGAGGAATAGCCATGACATCTCAGACTCGAGACTGCAAAATGTTACAACACTAACACATATTGAAACAAAACCCACAGCTTGCAGAAAAACCTCAAGGTCTTATTAAATCATGTTATTAACCTGAAACATTAACAGAAGGTCTTTGTTTAAAATCAGACCATACTAAGGTCGGCTTATGAGTGGACAAAGGGAAAGAGGGATCAAAAGGGATAGGCTGGACTAGCATGTCACTCTAGACCTATCTTGTTATCTTTTGCTGAAAATGTATAACCGTCGTCCCTTTACAATGTAACGTCACTTTGTCCGTAGGAAGTGGGTGCGTTCTATCAGAGTTGGATTCCTTCTGTCTGATAAACTCCCCGATCGGGATTTGCTTTTTAAATAAAAGCTTGCTTTGTTTAAAGCACAAACGGTATTCGTTTCAGTAATTTTGCTGAACCAGATTGAGGTAAAAGAATCCAGAAATCATCACCAGGACCAGTTTGAACATGAATCAATGGGACTCTCTCTGAGCTTTCTCCCCAGTCCCCCAGGACCAGTGTGAATCTGAATCAATGGAGCTCCCTCTGACATTTCTCCCCCGTCTCCCAGGACCAGTGTGTATCTGGGTCAATGGGACTCTCTCTGACCTTTCTCCCCAGTCCCGCAGGACCAGTGTGTATCTGAGTCAATGGTACTCTCTATTCCCTTTTTCCCTTCTCGATGTATGGAAGCTCTGTGAATCAGAAGAGATCTCCCTGTTTGTTGCTCTCACAATCCTGGGCTGGTTCACCTGCTGTTGTTCCTCAGTCTACAATCGCTGTTTACTTCAAGCTCTGGACCTTTCTCAATCACTCGTTCATTCACTGGGATATCTAATTATGGCAGAAAATGAGAACAATATTGACGGTGTGAAGTAGAGTGCGACATTAACCTACCCTGTAGTTATTGGTAGAAAGAAAACATTGAAATAAAAATAATTCTTTATTGAGTAGTTAGAGACTCCTCATATACCGGCCGCACATTTTCCAGGAGTAGCTCACATATTGGGGACTTTCTCCGCTATCTGTAATCACTGCCCATTCCTTTATATTCTTGGCTGAAGCCCATCCAGGACACAGCCGCCCAGTCTCCACCTGTCTTTCTTTCCTTCGTGTTTTGCTTTCTCTCAGTGACACCTCAGGCAGAGAGAGAGCTGACAGACAATATATTCAGCTCAGACAACTCAGCAACTTTCCTGGAGCGTTGCCCAGCTTTAATGACACTTATTAACAAGGGGTTTCTCCCTCCCACTGTCTGGGGCTCTCTCTGTGTCCGGAGAGACAACAATGAAGATCGCTCTCAATTCCTGTCTGAGTATCCGCCACATCTGGAGAGGGACCGCCCACCGTGTGTGAGGTCGGAGCACAGCCCCTTCAACCCGAGCAACCATCCTGTGCCTGCCCGTCACTCACACATCAGCCCCGCCCCTGTAACCCGGGCAACCATCCTGTGTCTGCCCTTCACTCACACACCAGCCCCGCCCCTCTCACCTGGGCAACCATCCTGTGTCTGCCCGTCATTCACACACCGGCGCCGCCCCTGTAACCCGGGCAACCATCCTGTGCCTGCCCGTCACTTACACACAGCCCGCAGGACACAACACGCAGAGCCCGCCCTCCGGAGTACGAGCTCTGGGAGGACAACAGTTGCCCCCCGGGCACTGCCTGGGGTCAGTGCGGGGTCTCAGACCGGGAGGTGTCGCCGTGTTGGTGAGCCGAGAGAGCCCCAAAGGGAGGAGAAGCGCTCGGCCATTAACCCGGACACTGAGCCCGGCCGCCCGCCGAGCACTCCGCCCCAGTTCCCGCGGTTTACCCACACTGTCCAACCGTTGTTTGCAGCAAACTGTGCTGCAACCGAGGACTCGGAGTCGGCGGGGCGGCACCCAACATTTACAAGACCCTTTTTGGGGTTTTTTGGGGGGGTTTTTTGTGGGGTTTTTTTGTGTTTTTTTTTTGATTGTTTTTTTTGCGGCACTAAAATCATATTTTTTCCTCCAAGTGCACCCTATAAAAGGGGAGGGGGACACTAAAAACACCGTCAATTAAAACAAATAAACTTTAAAATATAAAATCAAATTAAAATTTGGTTGCCGGGGGTGACGATGCACTCCAGTCCCTCCGGCGCCCACCTCTCGCAGAAAGCCGCGAGCATACCAGTGGACACCGCATGCTCCATCTCCAAGGACACCCTGGCGCGGATGTATGTGCGGAAGAAAAGCAGGCAGTCAGGCTGAACGACCCCCTCGACCGCCCGCTGCCTGGACTGGCTGATGGCATCCTTGGCCGTGCCCAGGAGCAGTCCTACGAGGAGGCCCTCGGATCTACTCGCTGCCCTCCGCACAGGGTGCCCAAAGATCAGGAGTGTGGGACTGAAGTGCAGCCAGAATTTCAGGAGCAGCCCCTTTAAATAATAAAACAGGGGCTACAACCTCGTGCTTTCAATAAAAACATGGAACACGGGCTCTTCCAGACCGCAGAAATTGCAGGCGGCCTGGGAGCCCGTGAACCGGCTTAAAAATGTATTGCATAGCACTGCTCCGTGCACCACCCTCCCGGCCAAGTCCCCGATAAATACTGGGAGCACTCCCGCATAGAGTGCCCTCCATCGGGGACCCCCGCCTCCTCCGGACGGCAAGATGGTACGCCATGGCGTGTCCGGATGGCAGGCGAGGATGGCAAAGTTGAGAGTGTGCAGGAGCAGCCCGTACAGAAAATCCCTCTGCGCGGAACTGAAAGGCACGGAGGGGATTTTCCCGAGGCGGCTCAAGTTGTGAGGCGTCGGCTCCCGAGCGAGGTTCCGGGGGTTGACGCCGATGAGGAATTCCGTCCGGACAGGGGTCAGTTCAGACGGGATCTCCCCACGTGCTTGAGCCTCCTCGATGCACCTAACGGAGTCAGGGCCCAGAGCTGTATTTAGCAACTCGATGGCATCAGCCGCATGGCGGACGTTGGCCGAATTTAGGCGCCGCGCCAGCGTGTCTGGTACCACAACATGGCGGCCCCCAGCTGGTTTATGACTAGCGCTCGACCGCTGTAGGACAGCACTCGGAGCAGTCCTGTCCAGCGCCCTAGGCGAGCGGCGACCTTGGCCTCCAGCTCTTGCCAGTTCGCCGGCCAGGCTTCCTCTTCGGGGCTAAGGTAGCCTCACAGATGGAGGAGATGGGTCGTGCTCCAGGCAAAAGGCCTGAGCTCCTCCGGCAGGGAGTCCACCCACCACTGACCCACCAGGAGTCCGGAACATTTCTCCCAGTTGATCCTGGCGGAGGATACGGCCGAGTAAATCTCCTGGCACTCACGCATCCTCCGCAGGTCAGCGGGATCCTCTACCACGAGGAGCACGTCATCGGCGTAAGCCGAGAGGACGACCTCCACGCCCGGCCCTTGCAGAGCCAGTCCCATCAACCTCGTCAGCAGGAGGCGCAAGAAAGGCTCCACGCAGATGGCATATAACTGGCCGGACATGGGGCATCCCTGGCGCACCCCTCTCCCAATGCGAAGGGGCGCCATCAAGGACCCGTTAACCTTTATCAGACACTCTGCGGCGGCGTACAAAAGTCGGATCCGGGCGACGAAATGTGTCCCGAACCTGAAAGCCCACAGAGTTCCAAACAGATAGTCGTGATCCACCCTGTCGAACGCCTTCTCTTGGTCGAGAGATGGGAAGGTGACCGACAGACCAACCTCCTGGGAAAAATGGATGAGGTCCTGGACCAGATGAATGTTATCATGGATTGTCCGGCCCGGGACCGTGTAGGACTGGTCTGGGTGGATCATGTGTCCAGCACGGAGCCAAGGCGAGCAGACATCGCCCTGGCGAAGATTTTGTGTTCCGTGCTCAGGAGGGAGACCGGGCACCAGTTCTTAAGGAGGCGGAGATCGCCCTTCTTAGGCAGCAGGATGATGACTGCCCTGCGCCAAGAGAGGGGCATCTCCCCGGTCGACAGACTTTCCCCCAGGACCTGCGCGTAGTCGCCCCCCAGGACGTCCAAGAACGGCCTGTGGAACTCCACGGTCAGCCCGTCCAGCCCCGGGGCTTTTCCCCTCGAGAGCTGGTCGAGGGCGCCGGTCAGCTCCGCCAGGCTTAGCGGAGCTTCCAGATTTTCGGCGCCTTCCGGGCCGATCTTCGGCAGGTCCTCCCACAAAATCCTACGCGCTTCCTCGCTGGACGGCTCCGGAGAGAATAGAGCCCCGTAATATTCACGGGCCCTGTTGTTGACGCCCTCCGGATCCGAGACGAGAGAGCCGTCGTCGGCCAGCAGCGTCAAGAGCTGCTTACAGACATTCTGTTCTTTTTCCAGCGAGTAGAAGAAGGGGGAGCCACAGTCCAGATCCCGCAGGAACTGGATCCGCGACCTCACGAACGCGCCTCTGGACCCGACGAGCTGCAGTTCCTTCAGCGCGGCCTTCTACGCTTCGTACGTCATCCGCAGGGCCGGGTCCTCGACGACTTGACTGAGACGGGACTCTAGGTCGAGCACCTCTTTTTCTAGGGGACCGACACTGGCCGCCCGCCTCTTGGTCAACCCCCTCGCGTACTGTTGACAGAAGACGTGGACGTGGGCCTTGCCCACGACCCACCACAGCCTCAAGGAGGGGAAGCCCCCCTGCTTCCTACTCCAGTCGGCCCTGAAACGACGGAACGAGTCCTGGAACCGCACGTCCTCCAGCTGCTGGTTGTTAAAATGTCAGTACGCAGACCCCGTCCTCGCGCGGAGCGAAGCGAGCTCCGCTCATACCACGTGGTGGTCCAAACACAGCACCAGCCGCATGGAGGCCGCCGGGATGCAGGAAACGTACGCCCGAGACACGTAAAGGCGGTCGACTCTGGACCATCCTACTTCAGGCCTCACCGAAGTAAAGGCACTGGAGTCGGGATGGAGATTTCGCCAGACGTCCACCATGTCGAAGGACCCGACCAGGTCCCTCAACTTCTCCATCGCCGTCATGCTCTGCGGGGCACCGGAGCGGTCCCTCGACTCGAAGGTGCAGTTAAAATCCCCCCCGAGGACAATGCAGTCGCCGACGTCGACGGAGCCAAGAAGAGCGGACACTTCTTTGAAGAAGCGCGTTTGCTGCAGGCCGGGCTGAGGGGCGTACACGTTCACGAGATGGAGCGGCACGTCCCCCAGGCGAACCGTGATCTGCAGCAAGCGGCCTGGCATGGGCTCCTCAACCCCCAAGATCTCCGGCTGAAAATGCGGGGCCAGCAGGATGGCCACCCCACAAGAAGTGGCGGTGAGGTGGCTCATGCGGACCTCTCCTTGCCATTCCAGGAGCCACGTGGCTTCCTCTCCCGGAACGGTGTGGGTTTCTTGCAGGAAGCACACCGCATATTTCCCCTCCCGCAGGAGCGAAAAATTGTTAAATCTACGGTGTGCCTCTCTGCCGCCGTTGATGTTGAGGCTAGCTATGGTTATCTTCATGACAAAAGCATAGTGCAATCTCTACCGAACCTATTGTGGGGGGAGAGTGGAGTCGTTTGTTGACCTCCACTCCTTCAGCAGCCCAGTGACGAACCTTTTGAGCCGGCGCGGCTCAAGGCCTTGTGCCTTTGATAAGGGCCCGCCCGCGGCCATGGTTTTAGCAGCGGCGTGGACGGACGCGACGAGCAGCCCCGGCTCGGACCATCTTTCTAGGGCCAGATGGGCTCGGTTGCGGCGACCCTGGCTCTGGACCAAAAAGTCCCGGAGTTCCTTTGCAGGAATGAGGGGGGACTCAGCGGTGGGCACGAGTAGATCCACCGCCTCACTGGCGATGGACTAGAGATCTTCTCCCTCGTCGCCCACCGAGTCCCCATCCCCCTCCGGGAGGTCGCCGCCAGCAGCCGGCCCGTCGACCGCACGAGGTACGGTAAACGGCCCGGCCGCTCCATCCGACCCAGGCTCTGCCCCGATCCCAACCCCAGGATCGTCGGCATTGGAGTCCCCACTGGGCTCTTTTCAAAGCGGTGCTGGGTCAGGAAGCGACAGCGGAAGGGGTTCCTCCTCCGCCCCAAGAGCCGGGGAACGCGGAGAGACCTGGTCAAAGAAATTCTCCAGGTCCTCCAAGTACCCCAGCTCCAAAGTAGGGGGCGAGGTTTGTTGTTCTTCCCCCTCTCCGCCACCACCCCCTGGCCCAGCGTGTACAGAATCATTAAAATTGTTAATATATTTTGTTTCTTCCTGGCCGAGCGACTGCCGGGGGAAGTTGGTTAATAGCTGGGCGGGCTCAGGTTCGGCCTTTTCGGCCCCGCACACCTCAGTCCCCGGGACGCTCGACCTGACGGCTACGCATTCCTCCGTTGGCCCCACGCCCCCCACGACAGGCAGATCTTCCACACCATCCCCGGGAGGCAGAGATTGGGCAGCCTCGACTGTCTCACCCTCCCCGGGGACAGACTCCTCTGGCCTACGGCGCAGTTTGAGGGCGCTGGTGGGGAACGCGGGACACGCGGCGGGCACCAACTCCTCTGCGGAGGGATGTTGTTCCCCCACTGCCTCATTGGAGTGGCGCCTCCTTTTGTTCCTGGGGGGGCACGAAGGCAGGGAGACCTCCATGTCTGTTGAGGCCTCCCGCTCCACTCCCCCCTTTTTCTTATCTTGCCCGCGCTCGAGCCCCTCTGTGATATTGGTCAAGGGCCCGGGCACGGGCTCAGGCACCCCGCGCTCGCCGGTGACAGGGTTGGGATGAGCGCGGTGATCAAATTGTCTGGCGCACTGAGGGGACCCGCCTCGAGATGTTTCGCCTTTCTCCACGCCTCCTTTCCGATCGAACCCTCTCCCTCCCCCCCGCCGGAGGCCGTGAAAACAAAGGCCCCCGATGATGCCCGCGCACCCGCAGATCCCGCCATGTGGACACTACTATGGGGAGGGGTGGCGGCGGCGCCAGCCTTGGCCGCCCTCGGTGGTTTGGCGGCCTTGGAGGCGGGGCAGTTCTTACGAACATGCCCCACCTCCCTACAGGCATGGGACCGCATGCCGTCCGACGTCCAGAATATGCAGTAGGCAGTCCCCTCGTGCACCACTTTAAATGATCCCTCCGTCGTCTCCTCCCACGCCAGCCAGACAATGAGCTGGCGGTGGAAGGAGAACATGTGGTGCAGGCTGCTCTCCCTGAGGCCGAGCGGTATGGGGTTGATCCCCGACCTTACCTCCACCAGGTGAGGGAGGAGGAGCTCAGCGGGAACAAAGGGCGGGACGTTAGAAAGGATGACCCTCTACGCCGTGGCCTCGAGAGGGTCCACCGGCAGGAACGTCCCGCCCACCATGAGCTCCTTTTCACGGGCCAGAGACACTGCCCGCTCCGACCCCAGGAAGAATACATCCTTCCCAGACATCTTGGAGGCTGCGACAATGGCCGAGGAGTCAACTACCCCAGCCATCGGCCGCACGCACCCCTCGATGCTCATTGTGGGGTGAGTGTAGCTCTTGACACCGTGTTTTTTTGTTATAAGTCTGAAAGGTGGCAGGGCAGCAGGAGGCGCAGGAGGCGCCGTGGATGTGGACGCCGCCTGCGCATATGTCTTTACTGGCCCTGCCACTGGCGTGGATGGGGTCGCCATCACGGGGTCCCTTTAATGGCCACACCCACCCCACAGTCACTGGCCTTAATGGTCTTAAATGGCCTCGTTGGTGTTTGAACAGAGGGAGCTCTAAAAGAGGCACACCTCTCCCCTGGTTGACAATTGTGGAGGGGCCTTGCTCCTTCTGCTCAGTTGTCTTAATTGTTTTTACAATTAGGAGGAAAGGGCTATCAGAGAGAGAGGGGAGAGACAGAGAGAGAGAGAAAGAGATTGCGGGATGGGATAGACGGAAGCTGCGAGGGCAGGTCTCCCCTCATAGAGATGGGTGAGTGTTTTTCTTGGGGTGCACTCCCCAGATGATGGCAAAACAAACACAGTCTTTGTAGATGGTCTTCGGGTGGGGGGAGAAGATATCTTCACCTGGGACAGCTGGAGCCACCCAGGCACACAATCCCAACGATGTTAAATAGGTGATTAATAGTTCTTCAGCCAGGTAGCTCCAGCTATCCCAGGCTAGGCAATGGGGGAGGGGTGCTTCAGTGGTGTGTGGTGCCTAGCTGTAAGCAAGACCCCCACACACACTTCCGGCCCTCCATCAAGTCTTCTTTCCTCCCCCCACCGATATAACAAAGTCTTTAGGGGAGTGCACCAAAACACACCCACCTTTGGTTGATGAAGTTTCTCCTTCCTTCCACACTGGATAGTTGTTCTTTTTTCGCCCTCTCTCCAACTCTCTGCAGCAGTATTAAAGGTTGTTGAATTTTCTGCTCTCCTCCTCTCCCTCTGGATGGATTGGAATGTAGAAAGCCCCTTCCTCCTCTCCCTGGGCTGTTTCACAGGGCTCACTCAAGGCCTCCCAGACAGGAGCAACAGCAGGGAGTTCCTTCTCTCACAGCAACAGAGCTCCAACTGAGTAGGCCACGCCCAGGCATAGAATATAAGAGCAGGGAAGTTCTGCTTAAATTGCATAATACTTTCGTTAGGCCACAGCTGGATTACTGTGTGCAGTTTTGGTCGCCGTATTATAGGAAGGATGTGATTGCACTAGACAGGGTGCAGAGGAGATTTACTACGATGCTGCCTGGAATGGAGAATCTTAGTTATGAGGACAGGTTGGATAGGCTGGGTTTGTTCTCATTGGAACAGAGGAGGTTGAGAGCAGACCTCATTGAGGTGTACAAAACATTGAGGGGCCTGGCGATAGTGGATAGTGAGGGTATATTTCCATTGTTGGAGGGGTCTATACGAGGGGGAATAGTTTTAAGGTGGTTGGTGGAAGGTTTTGAGGGGTTTTGAGGGGGGGGCTTCTTTACGCAGAGGGTTGTAGGGATCTGGTACTCGCTGCCTGGAAGAGTGGTGGATGCAGAAAACCACACCACATTTTCGAGATGGTTGGATGGGCAATTAAAGTGCCGTAACCTGCAGGGTTGCAGACCTCGAGCTTGTAATTGGGATTAGAATGGATGACCTTTTGTTGGACGGTGCAGATATAATGATAAGTACCGCAGGGAATAGAATACGGCGAGGGTGATCTCCTGGACTCGTTTCAATCACCTGGATGGGTCGGAGAGGAAATTCCCCACATTTTTTCTCTCTGGGTTTGTATCTGGTTTTGGCTTCTCCCAGGAGGTCACATGGCTCTGGTTGGGGTGGAGTGTAGAATGTTTCAGTATAAGGTGTGTTGTTGCAGTTGTGTGAGGCGGACTGGTTGGGCTGGGTGCTCTTTGCCTTTCCGTCATTGTTCATAGGTTTATACGTAACCTTTAAGGCTGCTGACCAAGGGCTGTGTGGCTCTTTGTCGGCCGGCGCGACCACAATGGGCCGAAATGGACTACTTGAGCGCTGTAAATTTCTATGTTTTTATATTTTAGTCAAGAAACCAGCAGCCAAGCAACCGAGCACCAAGAAGGTGCCAACGGCAGAAAAAGTCAGCAAAAGTGCCAGCTGGGAAAAAGGTGGCAGCGAAGCCACCCAAGAGCTGCAAGAAAGCCACAGGCGCAAAGGCGAAGGCGGCCAAAACGGTGGAGAAACTGAGGGCCAATGCCACGCCCAAATCAGCAAAGACCAAGAAAGCAGCGGCCATAAAATAAATAAAAAGGGCAAGTTGTAAACATCTGAACCCAAAGGCTCTTCTCAGAGCCAGCCACGGCTCTCAGAAAAGAGCTGATCCCGGAATCAAATGATCCCTGTCCCGGGGCTAGGCTCAGATTCCAGACAGAAATCACTGGAAACGATCCCAGGATCCCTGATGACGCACTGAAATTGGCTGCACCCAAACCTCCCCCAGTGTCTGCACCCACACTCTCACAGTGTCTGGACCCACCTCTCCGCCAGTGTCTGCATCCAACCCCTCCCCCAGTGTCTGCGCCCAATCCCTCCCCCAGTCTCTGAACCCACCTCTCCCCCAATGTCTGCACCCAACCTCTCCCCCAGTGTCTGCATCCACCTCGCCCCAGTGTCTGCACCCAATCCCTCACCCAGTGTCTGCACCCAATCCCTCCCACAGTGTCTGCACCTAACTCTCTCCCAGTGTCTGCATCCAACCGCCCCCAGTGTCTGCACCCAATCCCTCCCCCAGTGTATGCACCCACCTCTCTCCCAGTGTCTGCATCCACCCTCCCCCAGTGTCTGCACCCACCTCTCCCCCAGAGTATGCACCCACCACTCTCGCAGTGTCTGCACCCATCCCTCCCCCATTGTCTGCAGCCACCCATCCCCCAGTGCCTGCACCCACCCCTCCCTCACTGTATGCACCCACCCCTCCCCTAGTGTCTGCATCCACCCCTCCCCCAGTGTCTGCACCCACCCCTCCCCCAGTGTCTGCACCCACCACTCCCTCAGTGTCTGCACCCACCCCTCCCCTCCCCCAGTGTCTACATCCACCCCTCCACCAGTGTCTGAACCCAATCCTCCCCCAGTGTCTGCTCCCACCCCTCCCTCAGTGTCTGCACCCACCCCTCTCTCAGTGTCTGCACCCACCCCTCCCGCAGTGTCTGCACCCACCCTCCCTCAGTGTCTGCAATAAAACACACAGAGATTGGGATGTCCAGCCCAGGCCTCACTCTAACTGGTGTTTGTGTTCAGCTCCAGTCTAAGTTGCTGCCCATTGTCATTACACAGATTCAGGGGGAGTGAATCTGTGAGACATTGGTACTGGCAGCGATACCCCAACTCACATCTCAAACCCCAAACACCAGAATCTCTAGCCAGCACGGGCTCACCCTATTGGGCTCGCCCAGGTTCGCCCTATTGCCGCAGACCTGGCTCACCCTATCAGGCCAGCCTGAGGTCATCCTATTGGGCCAGAGCGTGCTCACCCTATCGGGCCAGCATAGCCTCACCCTAACGGTCTGGCACAAAAGGCCCAGTAACCAGCAGGGAAAATCACCTTCTCATTGATTTTATTCCCACTTTGCACACAGCGGGTGCACATCTGAATCCAACCATGTAAACTGGAAATGGTGAACATCCTTGGCCTTTGAATGTGTAAGGAGAAATGTTTGTCTGTGGAAAATATTTCAAACATCACTGTGACTGGAAAAGCACCGACACACACACATCCGATTGATTGTGTTCCAGTGCACTGCCTGTGGAAAGAGTTTCAACCAGTTACACAGCCTGAAAAAACATTGCACCATTCACAGTGGGGAGAAACTATGCTTGCTCTATGTGTGAATGAAACTTCATCTGATTGTCCAAACTGGAGAGACACAAGGACACCCGCACCATGGAGAAACCGTGGGAATGTCTGGACTGTGGGAAAGGGATTCGGTTCCCCGTCTGATCTAGTAATTCTTCATCGCAGTCACACTGGGGAGGGGCCGTTCACCTGGTCTGTGTGTGGGCAGGGTTTCACTCATTCATCTGATCTGCTGAAACTCCAGCGAGTTCACACTGGGGAAGTGTGGGAAGAGATTCACTCAGTCATCTGAATTGTGAGTTCAAAAGTGACTGCAGGGCTTGGGTTCTCTTGTTAAAACTGCTGTTAATCACATCCTGACTGAATCGTATTCATTCTGTCAGTTGGGATTTGTTTCTGCTGATGTTAATAATCCCGAAAACTGTGCTAGAGTTTAATATTTTGATATTTCAAATAACACACTGTGTCGATATTTGATGTCTCCATGATAAGAGGAGACTAATTGATGTCCTGTTACCGACAATCCCATTTTGCATCTTTTCTTCTTTGTAACTCTAGATTGTTTCAGTTCTCAGACCTTTGGTTACTCTCAGGGATAAGTCCCAGTTCCCCATACCTTCCAGAGTGCCTCTCCTTGCCTTGGTGTCCAGAGTAGAGATAGCTAACATGCCCGGGGTCACTAAACACAAAACCCAGTCTGTTAATCACTTTCAGTGACAGGACTTAGCGCGTGCCCACAGCATCTCTCTCACCTTCGATGTGTGAATAGAATATCATACCTGCAAAGCAGCTTTTAATTTAAATTTGAAACCACTCAATAATTGTATTTTTTTAAATATGTACAAGTCAACCTATCACGTCAAATAATTTGCAAAGGTTTACAGTGAACAAGATGAACAATTAAAAACATCACGGCCCAATAACCCAGCTCTATATTCACAGGAGAAAGTCTGTTATCTAAGGCCTCGAATGTCAGTTGGTGAGATAAGAGACTGAATCTCTTTCCACACTCAGCTGGCAAATGGCCTCTCTCTGATGTGTTTCCACCTGACGCACATCTGCTTCTATTCCCACTGTCCCTACATGTACAGTGTTGAGTCAGGTGGGCACACGAGTCTCACAGGCTAGACGATTGGTTGAAGGTGTATCCACACACGGAACATGTGTCCTGTTTCTCCCCGCTGTGATTGGTGTTTTTCCAAAGGATGATGATAAGGTGATCCTGATGAATCCCGTGAATCTCTCAAATCTTGACGTGATGTTTGGTTTGAGTTTCCCAGCTGCAGATCCTCACCTTCTAATGCCCTGCAAAGAGGAAGAGGCGACAGTCCGGGGTAGGAGGCCTATAAAAAGGCCGCGAGTTCAGGAGTCAGGCAGTGTCGAGGAGGAGGCGAGAGTCCGGGGTCGGACGTCTATAAAAAGGCCGCGAGATCAGAAGTCGGGCAGTGTCGAGGAAGAGGCGAGAGTCCGGGGTCAGATGCCTATAAAAAGGCCGCAAGTTCAGGAGTCGGGCAGCGTCGAGGAGGAGGCGAGAGTCCTGGGTCGGAGGCCTATAAAAAGGCCGCAAGATCAGAAGTCGTGCAGCGTCAAGAAGGAGGCGAGAGTCCGGGGTCGGAAGCCTATAAAAAGGCCGCGAGTTCAGGAGTCGGCAGTGTCTAGGAGGAGGCGAGAGTCCGGTGTCGGAAGCTTATAAAAAGGCCACGAGGTCAGGAGTCGGGCAGTGTCGAGGAGGCGTGGCTTGTGAAGCTGCAGAGAGAAGACAATAAAGTAGAAAGAAAGCGAAAGGTGACATCACAGCCAAGTGGGTAAGTGATTGGCTGGTGATTGGTAAGTAGCTTTTCTTTTTCTTTTCCTTTATCAGTAAGTAACCTTTTAACATTGTTGTTGCCAAATTAAGTTTATCTAGGGGTTAAGGCATGGCAGGAGATCTCAAACACGTGTTATGCTCCTCCTTCATTGTGGGAAGTCAGGGACGCTTCCGGTGTCCCTGACGACGACGTGTGCAGGAAGTGTATCCGCCTGCAGGTCCTCACAGACCGCATTGCGGCGCTGGAGCTGTGGGTGGATGAACTCTGGAGCATGCACGATGCTGAGAATGACGTGACTAGCACGTGTAGCGAGTTGGTCTCACTGCAGGTAAAGGGTACACAGCCAGATCGTAAATGGGTGACCAACAGGAAGAGCAGTGCAAGGAAGATAGTGCAGGGGTCCCCTGCGGTCATCACCCTGCAAAACAGATACACCACTTTGTGTACTGTTGAGCGGGATGACTCATCAGGGGAGGGCAGCAGCAGCCAAGTTCATGGCACCGTGGGTGGCTCTGCTGCCAAGGAGGGCAGGAAAAAGAGTGGGAGAGCTATAATGATATGGGATTCGATTGTAAGGGGAATAGTTAGGCGTTTCTGGGTCCGCAACCAAGACTCCAGGATGGAATGTTGCCTCCCTGGTGAAAGGGTCAAGGATGTCTCGGAGCGGGTGCAGGACATTCTGAAAAGGGAGGGAGAACAGCCAGTTGTCATGGTGCATATAGGTACCAACGATTTAGGTAAAAAAAAAAGGGATGAGGGCTTACGAGATGTATTTAGGGAGCTAGGAGGTAAATTAAAAAGTAGGACCTCAAACGTCGTAATCTCAGGATTACTACCATTGCCACGAGCTAGTCAGTGTAGGAATCGCAGGTTAGCTCAGATGAATACGTGGCTTGAGGAGTGGTGCAGAAGTGGGGTATTCAAATTCCTGGGTCATTGGAAACGGTTCTGGGGGATGTGAGACCAGTACAAACCAGACGGTCTGCACGTGGGCAGCACCGGAACCAATGTCGTAGTGGGGGGGTCGGTGGGGGTGTTTGCTAGTGCTGTTGGGGAGGAGTTAAACTAATATGGCAGGGGGATGGGAACCTATGCAGGGAGGCAGAGGGAGATAAAAAGGAGACAGAGGCAAAAGATAGAAAGGAGAACAGTAAAAGTGAAGGACAGAGAATCCAAAGGCAAACAAAAAAAGAGCCACATTACAACAAAATTCTAAAGGGACAAGTATTAAAAAGACAAGCCTGAAGGCTCTGTGCCTCAATGCAAGAAGTAATCGGAATAAGGTGGATGAATTAACTGCGCAGAAAGCAATTAATGGATACGATGTAATTGGCATCACAGAGACATGGCTCCAGCGTAACGAAGGCTGGGAACTCAATATCCAGGGGTATACAACATTTAGGAAGGATAGACAGAGAGGAAAAGGAGCCGTGGTGGCGTTGCTGGTTAAAGAGGAAATTAATGCAATAGTAAGGAAGGACATTGGCTTGGATGATGCGGAATCGGAATGAGTGGAGCTACGGAATACCAAAGGGCAGAAAACGCTGGTGGGAGTTGTGTACAGGCCACCAAACAGTAGTAGTGAGGTTGGGGACAGCATCAAACAAGAAATAAGGGATGTGTACAATAAAGATGCAGCAGTTTTCACGGGCGCCTTTAATTTACATATAGATTGGGCTCACCAAACTGGTAGCAATACGGCAGAGGAGGATTTCCTGGAGTGTATTATGGATGGTTTTCTTGACCAATATGTCGAGAAACTAACTAGAGACCTGGTCGTCCTAGACAGGGTGATGTGTAATGAGAAGGGACTAATTAGCAATCTTGTTGTGCGAGGCCCCTTGGGGAAGAGTGACCATAATACGGTAGAATTCTTTATTAAGTTTGAGAGTGACACAGTTAATTTAGAAACGAGGGTACTAAACTTATGGAAAGCTAACTTCGACGGCATGAGGTGTGAATTGGCTAGAATAGACTGGCAAACAATACTTAAAGGGTTAACAGTTGATAGGCAATGGCAAACATTTATAGATCACATGGATGAACTTCAACAGTTGTAAATCCCTGTCTGGAGTAAAAAATAAAACAGGGAAGGTGCCTCAACCGTGGCTAACAAGGGAAATTAAGGATAGTGTTAGATCCAAGGAAGAGGCATATAAATTGGCCAGAAAAAGCGGCAAACCTGAGGACTGGGAGAAATTTAGAATTCAGCAGAGGAGGACAAAGGGTTTAATTACGAGGGGGAAAAGAGAGTACGAGAGGAAGTTTGCTGGGAATATAAAAACTAAAAAGCTTCAAAAGATACGTGAAGAGAAAAAGATTAGTGAAGACAAACATAGGTCCCTTGCAGTTGGACTCAGGTGAATTAATAATGGGGAACAAAGAAATGGCAGACCAAATGAACAAACACTTTGTTTCTGTCTTCACGAAGGAAGACACAAATTACCTTTCGGATATACTAGGGGACCGAGGGTCTAGTGAGAAGGAGGAACTGAAGGATATCCTTATTAAGCAGGAAATTGTGTTGGAGAAATTGATTGAATTGAAGCCTGATAAATCTCCGGAGCCTGAGTGTCTGCACCCCAGAGTATTTAAGGATGTGGCCCTTGAAATAGTGGATGCATCGGTGATCATTTTCCAACAGTCTATAGACTCTGGATCATAGAAACGTAGAAACATAGAAAATAGGTGCAGGAGTAGGCCATTCGGCCCTTCTAGCCTGCACCGCCATTCAATGAGTTCATGGCTGAACATTCAACTTCAGTACCCTATTCCTGCTTTCTCGCCATACCCCTTGATCCCCCTAGTAGTAAGGACCTCATCTAACTCCTTTTTGAATATATTTAGTGAATTGGCCTCAACAACTTTCTGTGGTAGAGAATTCCACAGGTTCACCACTCTCTGGGTGAAGAAGTTTCTCCTCATCTCTGTCCTAAATGGCTTCCCCCTTATCCTTAGACTGTGACCTCTGGTTCTGGACTTCCCCAACATTGGGAACATTCTTCCTGCATCTAACCTGTCTAACCCCGTCAGAATTTTAAATGTTTCTATGAGGTCCCCTCTCATTCTTCTGAACTTCAGTGAATACAAGCCCAGTTGATCCAATCTTTCTTGATAGGTCAGTCCCGCCATCCCGGGAATCAGTCTGGTGAACCTTCGCTGCACTCCCTCAATAGCAAGAATGTCCTTCCTCAGGTTAGGAGACCAAAACTGGACACAATACTCCAGGTGTGGCCTCACCAATGCCCTGTACAACTGTAGCAACACCTCCCCACCCCTGTACTCAAATCCCCTTGCTATGAAGGCCAACATGCCATTTGCTTTCTTAACCGCCTGCTGCACCTGCATGCCCACCTTCAATGACTGATGTACCATGACACCCAGGTCTCTTTGCACCTACCCTTTTCCTAATCTGTCACCATTCAGATAATAGTCCGACTCTCTGTTTTTACCACCAAAGTGGATAACCTCACATTTATCCACATTATACTTCATCTGCCATGCATTTGCGCACTCACCTAACCTATCCAAGTCGCTCTGCAGCCTCACAGCATCCTCCTCGCAGCTCACACTGCCACCCAACTTAGTGTCATCCTCAAATTTGGAGATACTACATTTAATCCCCTCATCTAAATCATTAATGTACAGTGTAAACAGCTGGGGCCCCAGCACAGAACCTTGCGGTACCCCACTAGTCACTGCCTGCCATTCTGAAAAGTACCCATTTACTCCTACTCTTTGCTTCCTGTCTGACAACCAGTTCTCAATCCATGTCAGCACACTACCCCCAATCCCATGTGCTCTAACTTTGCACATCAATCTCTTGTGTGGGACCTTGTCGAACGCCTTCTGAAAGTCCAAATATACCACATCAACTGGTTCCCCCTTGTCCACTCTACTGGAAACATCCTCAAAAAATCAGTTCCTATGGACTGAAGGTTAGCTAATGTAACACCATTTTTTTAAAAGGAGGGAGAGAGAAAACAGGTAATTAGCCTGACATCAGTCATGGGGAAAATGTTGGAATCAATTATTAAGGATGAAATAGCAGCGCATTTGGAAAACGGTGACAGGATCGGTCCAAGTCAGCATCGATTTATGAAAGGGAGGTCATGCTTGACCAATCTTCTGGAATTTTTTGAGGATTAACTAGTAGAATGGACAAGGGAGAACCAGTGGATGTGGTGTATTTAGACTTTCAAAAGGCCTTTGACTCGGTCCCACATAAGAGATTGGTGTGTAAGATCAAGGCACATGGTATTGGGGGTAATGTACTGCCATAGATAGAGAATTGGTTGGCAGGTAGGAGGCAGTGAGTCGGGATAAACGGGTCCTTTTTGGAATGGGAGGCAGTGACTGGTGGAGTGCTGCAGGGCTCGGTGCTGCGACCCCAGCTCTTTACAATATATATCAATGATTTAGATGAAGGAATTGAGTGTAATATCTCCAAGTTTGCAGATGGCACTAAACTGGGTGGCGGTGTGAGCTGTGAGGAGGATGCTAAGAGGCTACAGGTTGATTTGGACAGGTTTGGTGGGTGAGCAAATGCATGGCAGATGCAGTATAATGTCGATAAATGTGAGCTGATCCACTTTGGTGGCAAAAACACGAAGGCAAAATATTAACTGAATGGCGGCAGATTAGGAAAAGGGGAGGTGCAACTAGACCTGGGTGTCATGGTTCATCAGTCATTGAAAGTTGGCATGCGGGTACATCAGGTGGTGAAGAAGGCAAATGGCATGTTGGCCTTCATAGTTAGGGGAGTTTGAGTATAGGAGCAGGGAGGTCTTACTGCAATTATACAGGGCCTTGCTAAGGCCTCATCTGAAATATTGTGTCCAGTTTTGGTCTCCTAATCTGAGGAAGGGCGGTCTTGCTATTGAATGAGTGCAGCGAAGGTTCACCAGACTGATTCCAGGGATTGCTGGACTGACATATGAAGAGAGACTGGATCAACTGGGCCTTTACACTAGAGTTTAGAAGGATGAGAGGGGATCTCTTGGAATTTAAGATTCTGATGGGACTTGACAGGTTAGATGTGGGATGAATGTTCCCGATGTGGGGGAAGTTCAGAACCAGGGGACATTTTCTTAGGATAAAGGGTAGGCTATTTAGGACTGAGATGAGGTGAAACTTCTTCACTCAGAGAATTGTTAACCTGTGGAACTCCCTGCCGCAGAGAGTCGTTGATGCCAGTTCATTGGATATATTCAGGAGGGAGTTAGATATGGCCCTTACGGCTAAAGGGATCAAGGGTTATGAAGAGAAAGCGGGAAAGGGGTACTGAAGTGAATGATCAGCCATGATCATATTGAATGGTGGTGCAGGATCGAAGGGCCGAATGGCCTACTCCTGCAACTATTTTCCATGTTTCTATACAAATGGAGGTTTCAAAAGTTGTAACTTAAAGTATAAGATAGAAAATCAGAACAGATAATTCTAGATTCTATAGAAAAGTATGTCCGCTCCTGTCCCTTCTAAGCTGTAAATTACTTCTTCTGGACACTCTGCCTCCATTCTTACTCTCTAAAATCAACATGCACTTCATTGTCTGCGAGTTATTTTCTCCAGAAAGTGCTGAATCTGGCTGAGTGCAATTCCACAGACATTTATTAACATCTGGTCCCTCACCATCAGTTGACTCAGTGATTGTCAGCAGGATTTCCACTGTGGTCGGCATCAGAGCCGAGCACAATCCTGCCCTCAAATGACATTCACACACTTTCCAGTTGCTGTCGCTAGATCGGTATCAAGTGCTGCGGCAGTGGCTAATTTTTACTCATATTTAAAGCAGTGGTACTGAGGTCAATTATAACCCCTGAACTGCTGACATCAACTAACAGCCCAGATCAAGGATCGAACTTGGGAACTTCCCAGTCAGTATTGCAGAGAGTTCTAAAATTTTGGGGATCGAGGGAGGGTTAGAAAGAATATTTTGAAACAATTTTTACTCCACGTTTGAACAAACCTTTGTCACACTGCACAATTCTGAAATCTTTCCAAATTACACAAGCAAGTCAAATGGATCATAAAAGCAATGAGACATTTTAGAAAGGCGCAAATTACTGAAATAGACAGCTTTACAATCACTGCACAGTACAGAAGGGAGCGACTGTTAATGGGAGCTCGGTTCGTGAAGTCCTCCGACAATCCGAGATAAACTGGATTGTTCCTTTAAGTATAAAAAGGCAGAGAAAAGGGAATCCCTGTTCCTTTAAATATCTGCCCCATTCCCCCAGTCAATGGGAGGAGGATCTTTATATCCTGACACAGCAAGCACCGCCAGACTGGCTCCCGCATGGTCCTAATGACCTAAGTAAATCTAATGCATCAGGTTAAGTAGAACAACTGAAAAGAGTGCACACAAAGTCTTTGATAGAGAAAGAGATAGAGATATATAGATAGATGTGTGTGTGTATGTGTGTGTGTATGTTTTTGCGTGTAAACAAAACGCATCATAATGTTTGCTAGTCAATTTCACAGAGATAATTTATTATCTTAACCAGTTATTTTCCAGCATTTTATTTGCTATTATTTACATTGGAATTGCAGAGTGTTTAACACCTTTACCATTTATTGATGACCCATTGTTTTGTGTGCTCTTGTTTAGAAAGTGAAGTCACACTGACCATTCTGATACTATGGTGACCGTCTGTCCACAGTATTCAGTGGGAAAGGGGATTAAATCTCACCGAGGGTAATGAGCAGCCACCCATCAGACTCTGCACTTTATTGTCCAGTGATCGCCTCACCATCACACAGAAGGTCCTAAGATTTACCTCCAGTGTGGATGACTTGTGTAAGTGATGTTAAAAATTAAATTGTAGTGGTGAAAGAGGAGTTGGGTGAGGGGGGTTTGGAGAGTAGGATTCAAAGAGGAGTTGGGGTGAGGGTTTGGGGGTAGTGGTGAAAGAGTAGTTGGGGAGGGGAGTTGGAGAATAGGGTTGAAGGAGGTGAATGAGTGAGTGGGATTACTGCCATTAATTGCCTCTGTTGAACTATGATGGGGTTTATTTTTCCTTAAAAATGTTTTGTATTGTGTGTTTCACTGAAGTTATACATGGGGCTGCAGTTCTTTGCAGACACTGGACTGTTTCTGGTGAAATAATTTGGGCAGTGGTAATTGGGAATAGATTTGTGTGGGATCGTTCTGTGCTGAACACGTTGCTGGGCTGCGGGTTTGCCCTCAGTCCCAGCGATGAGGTGCTGTTGACACCAAATCTAGTGTCCACTTACATTGTGACCCCAAATCCAGAGTCCACATACATTGTGACCCCAAATCCAGAAACCAGTTACATTATAACACCAAATCCAGGGACCAATTACATTGAGACACCAAATCGAGGGACCACATAGAGTATGGCACCAAATGCAGGGACCACTTGCCTTGTGACACCAAACCAGGAACTGATACATTGAGACACCAAACCAGGAACCAGTTACAATGAGACATCAAATCCCAGATGATTTACATCATGACACCAAATTGAGGGATTACTAATACCATGACAACAAATCCAGGGACCAGTAACACTGAGGCATTAAATCGAGGGACCACTTACAGTTAGACTACAAAATTACATAGGATATATGGCACAGAAATGGAACATTCAGATGAACCAGTCCATGCCGGTATTTATGCTCTGCTCAGGAATTCGTGAGCCCCAGTATGGGAAATGGTTATGACAGTGAAGCCAGCTCTAGGGCGAAAGGTGGGTAATGAATGAAGATATGATGCAGGTATCAGATGGTGACTGGTGGGGCCTAGTGACAGATTATTGTCAGAAGCCTTTTTCAGGCAGGTTGATGATTAGATGTAAACAGTGCAACAACTGTATCCATCTGTTCTTGTCCCAAAATCGCGAAACCTAATCTCACTAATTTATTTTTCTGAGCAATGTAGAGATATGAATGAAGGGAGGAAATGAAGCTTGCGCAGGAAAGACATTGTGCAGCTGTTTTGTGATTCATCTGTGTGAGGTAAAAAATATGAAATGGCAAAGAGCACATTCAGCATTGATATTGTCAAAAGTGCTTTCGAAGTTAATCACTATATCCTAATCCAAATATCCTATTGACTATCCCAATCACTAATCCCAATCCTAACAATAACCACAAACCGCAAACACTGGCCCCGAAACCTACATCTAAACGTAGCCCCTAACCAAGGCTAAGAACACAAGAAATCGGAGCAGAAGTAGGCCATCTGACCCCTTGAGCCTGCTCCACCATTCAATATGGATCATGGCTGATCATTCCTTCAGTACCCCTTTCCTGCTTTCTCTCCATATCCCTTGATCCCTTTAGCCATAAGGGCCGTATCTAACTCCCTCTTGAATGTCTCTAATGAACTGGCATCAACAACGCTCTGCGGCAGGGATTTCCACAGGTTAATACTCCTGCACCTATTTTCTATGTTTCTCTGTTTCTCTCCCCATAACCCTATCTTTCAAAAATCAGTATCTCCAACTTAAATATATTCAATGACCCAGCCTCTGTTGATCTCTGGGGTAGAGAATTTCAAAGATTCACGACCCTCTGAGAGAAGATATTCCTCCTCATTTCCGTTTTAAATGGGTGACCCCTTATTCTCAGACTATGCCACCTAGTTCTAGATTCCCCCAAAAGAGGAAATAGATATCAGTGCAAGAGCTAAAGACCTGATAAAGGAAATATTTAAACAATTATTTTGATGCAAATAGTACTGCAAAGTATGTTAGTAACAAGTAATTATAATGAACTAACCCATCAAAATTGGGAAAGGCAATTACACAGATCAGAACATTTAAAGTTGATCACATACAGTATGTGTGCAGTTCTACTAACTACATTCAAAAATCGTTAAACAATACAGAAAATAACAAATTTCCAGTCTTAAGCAAAATAGTTCTTTCAAGGATTGGTTGAAAGGAACGTCAAATGAGAGTAAAGTGAGACATGCGGATTCAGTCCATGACACCCATAAGCCGTAACTCAATGAAACAAGCTTGGGATTTGATGTGGTAAAAAATGAATTGCGTGAGAAGTGAAATAATCTAGAGTAAGAAAAGGCCAAAAATAAAAGGGAAGGGAACATTAATTAGTCTCCTCTTATTGCAGAGAAATCAAATATTCGACATACGGTGTTTGAAACAAGCTGAGTTTTCAATATTTATACAGAACATTAATCTCCAGCTCGGGTATAGAGGTTATTAAGAGCAGCAGAAACAAAGTCTTACTGCCAGAATGAACATGGTTCAGTGCCCAATGCAATTATAGTTATCATCATAGGCAGTCCCTCAACGCGAGGATGACTTGCTTCCACGCCAAAAAGGAATGAGTTCACAGGTGTTTCAATGAAGGACCTAGTATTCCAGATCCTGAACGACATCTTGGAGGGTGGAAGATGCCTGTGCTTGGATTTTTTTAACGTGTGGTGGCCGTTGCGCAGCAACCACCACATGGGCTTGACAGAGCTAGGTCTTGGTCCAGTGGCAAGGATTACACAAGACGATTGGAGACCAGCTTTGCTGCACGGACCGAGCGCGCACACATGTCGCAGTGTGAGTTGGCCCGTGCTGCCCCTGGGCCCTTGCCTCTTCTGGGCCCCACACTCACGCCCCTCCTGGGCCCCGGTTACTTCCTTATACAAACTCTTGCTCCTTCACCCCTCCTGCTGTGCCTTCCCGCACTGCAATCAGCGACCTGACTTCGCAGCCGTCGCCCTCCTGCAGTGGTATGCCGCCCCACGCTGCTCCCTCTGATGGCCCCGGCCTGCTGATGGTCTTGCTGGCCGGGACCGCGCCGATTTCCGGGCCAGACCGCCGCACGCTGCTCCCTCCAATGCAGCCTTTCAGTCACAGTAATTACTTTTCAATTCACGAACATGGCCTTTCGATGGCGGTGCATTTACCCAGCATTCCATGCGAAGTAGAATGTACCGAACCCAGACTGCAGGGTGTCCTGGTTGTGTTTCGAGCATGCGCGGTTGGTGTAATGGCGGAGTGGACACGGTGAAAATCTGCTGCGCAAAAGAGGCCCATTTTCAGAGGGCGGAGAGGAATAATAGACCAACGGGTAGTCGGGGTTGCGTCATAAACAATTGCTGCCTCCCGGTAGACTGGAATAATAACCTGAATATCGGCGACTGCAGCTTCAAGACTTTCTCCCGGTCACAGGCCCAGGATAATGGCGGCCATATTTGTACAGGAAGGCAGGTTAGCTTACCGTCATGTTGATTCAGTTAGCAGCAAAGCGCGTGTGCGGCCATCTTAGTGCAGGAACAACATGAGGTGCCTCAGCGTTTGTTTCGAACCGGTCATCGCGGCGAAAGCATTAACTTAGTTATTTTATTCTCACTCTCGACACCTCGGATTTCTCACCATCTCTCCTAAAGGCGCTGCTCAGTGCTAACCTTACAATTGTCTCGGACGTAATCCGTAACAGGAAAGCCCCAGAGCTGTTCACTTCCAGGGTTAGATTTCCCATATACAGTCCCAGGTTTGGAATCCCCGTGATCAGTCCCAGAGTTATGATCTCATAAGAACATAAGAAAGAGAAGGCCATTTGGCCCCTGGAGCCTGCCCAGCCATTCACTATCGTGGCTGATCTGATCATGGACTCAGTTCCAATTCCCTGCCCGCTCCACTTTATTCCTTTATCGCACAAAAATCTGTCTACCTCTGCCTTAAATATATTCAATAACCCAGCCTCTACAGTTCTCTGGGGCACAGAATTCCATAGATTTACAACCATCTGAGCAAAGAAATTTCTCCTCATCTCAGTTTAAATGGGTTGCCCCTTATTCTGAGCCTATGCCCCCTGTTTTTAGTTTCCCCTATGCGTGGAAATATCCTCTCTGCAGCCACCTTGTCGATCCCCCTCGTTATCTTATCTGTTTCGATAAGATCACCTCTCATTCTTCTGACCTCCAATGTGTATAGGCAAAACCGACTCAACCTGTCTTCATAAGAAAATCCCCTCATCGCTGGAATCAACCTCTGCACAGCCTCCAATGCAAGTATATCCTTCTTTAAATACGGAGACCACAACTGCACGCAATACTCCAGGTGTAGCCTCAACAATACTCTGGACATTCGTAGCAGGATTTCTTTGCTTTTATACTCTATCCCCCTTGCAATAAAGGCCAACATTCCATTTGCCTTCCTGATTACTTGCTGTACCTGCATACTAACTTTTTATATTTTATGCACAAGGACTCACAGGTCTCTCTGTACTACAGCACTTTGCAATTCTTCTCCATTTAAATTATAATTTGCTTTTCTATTATTTCTGCCAAAATGGATAACTTCACATTTTCCCACATTATACTAAATCTGCCACATTTTTGCCCACTCATTTAGCCTATCTATATCCCTTTGCAGATTTTTTGTGTCCGACAATTTTCTTTCCCACCCATCTTTGTATCATCAGCAAACTTGGCTACATTAAATTCGGTCCTTTCATCCAAGTCATGAATATAGATTGTAAATAGTTGAGGACCCAGCACCGATTCCTGTGGCATAAACCGGAAAATGACACATTTATCCTGACACACTTTTTTTTTCTGTTAGTTAACCAATCCTTTATGCATGCTAATATATTACCCCCAACCCCGTGAACCTTTATCTTGTGCAGTAACCTCTTATGTGGCACCTTATCGAATGCCTTCTGGAAATCCAAATACAACACATCCACTGGTTCCACCTTATCCAGCCTGCTCGTTACATCCTCAAAGAACTCCAGCAAATTTGTTAAACGTGATTTTCCTTTCATAAACCCATGCTGACTCTGCTTGATTGAATCATGCTTTTCCAAATATCCAGCTGCTGCTTCCTTAATAATGGACTCCAGCATTTTCCCAATGACAGCTGTTAGACTAACTGGTCTATAGTTTCCTGCTTTTTGTGTGCCTCCTTTTTTAAATGGAGGTGTTACATTTGCGGTTTTCCAATCTGCTGCGACCACCTCAGAATTCAGGGAATGTTATTAGATTAAAACCAATACATCCACTATCATTGCAGTCACTTCTCCGAAGACCCTAAGGTGTAAGCCATCAGATCCAGGTGACTTGTCGGCCTTGAGTCCCATTATTTTTCCGAGTGCTGCTTCATTAATCATAGTGATTGTATTAAGTTCCTCCCTCCCTATAGCACCTTGATTATCCACTTCGGAATTACTCTCAGTGACCGAGAGTTTTACTCTAATTAAACTGCTCGCGGACTGTTTCTGTCAGATATTAACTGCTGCATGGTCCCAGCAAACTCTCCCACTCCCGCGTCCCTCTGATGTTTCTGCAGGATTGCCTTGTGAAGACGTGCTCATGGAGAGAAACACCCTGCACGGAATGATCCCAAATTGAGCATCTCCAAGGGACAAGGCTCGAAACTTTAATCATTCTCTGTCCTTTCCCCCCAGGCCCAGTTCCTTTGAACATATTCTGATGAAAGTAAATTGGGAAAAGTGCGCTTTGATTTTTACAGGCTGAATTAGTGCAGAGAGCTGCACATGTGCGGATAAGCTCCGCCCCTGTTTCGATTTCCAGTCAGCAGAAGAGCGCATGCGCCCTCCTCTGCCCCAGCCCTGCCTGTGATCGCCATTCACTCAGTGAGTGGAAGAAGATGGTTTAAAACATCCGGAAATGGAGACACCGCGACGCCGGTGAAGCAGCCTCCCTACAGCAGCGCAGCGCTTGGGGAGCGTGTCCGCGGATGGGTCAGAGATCGGCATTGAGTCCGGGGGGAGCTCAGGGGGGGTCGGGGGCTGTGTGTAAGGGGCAGACTGGAGCAAGAACCAGTGTCCATGCGTGGTGTGAGTCAGGGAAGGGAGAGGCCATTCTCGGGCTGTCTGTGAACAGCGTGTATCCAGGGTAAGGGAGAAAGAATGGGCAGAATCTGATATTTACAATCTGCTGCTTTCTCTCTCCAAACCAGTAGTGAACGTTCCTGGTTTAGTTCGATCAGGGACTGTGTATAAGAGGCAGAGTGGAGCAGGAACTAGTTCCGCAACATGGTGTGAGTGGGGGAAGGGGGAGACCATTCTCGGGCTGTGTGTGGATAGTGCAAGGTAACAGAGAAAGTAAACCACCTCACTCCTTCAAATCATTGCTGCTTTCTTTCCCAAATCTGTAGTGAATGTTCCTGATTCAGTTCCAATCTCATCGTGTCTGTTGTTCTTGGACATTGAGCAGTGGAAACACAGCCTGACAGTGAGGATGTGGGGAGTTTCACAAAGTGCATCTATTGCAGGCACCAGGAGTGGAGTGTGGGAGAAGATACTTTAAAGACCGGTTATATTGTTTCGGTGTGCTGAGTTCTCCAGATCCGTGTTGCTGGTGATCGAGAAATACATTGTCACTCCATCAGATACATCATATTTTCCCCCGCATCCATATCATTGAACTAATAATGTTCTCATATTATTATTCTCTGAGCAAAATTCTTTAACCACCCAGAACAAATGTGATCTTTCCTTCACCCGGAATACAAGGAACAGTGCAGTCAGCTTCTTGTCACACACAGTAAGTAGACTATCACTCACAGAGTACAGAGACACAGAACTGGCCTCAATCCTATTATAACATGCAGCAGAAGTTGTCAGTCCCACAGTGATCTGAAGTGGCAGAGAACCATTATGAATCTTACAGCCACATGGAGCAGTCGAGTCAGATGCTGTTAAACCATTGAAATTGACAGGCACATTAAACACCCACACTCAATTGCCAGAAACTGACAGGTACAGATTATACCCCACACTCACATACCGGAAACTGACAGGTACAGTATAAAACATAAAACCACGTAGATTAATAGATACAAATTAAAGGCAGCCAAACATACCAGAAACTTAGATGCACTGCTTAAAACCCACATACATACCAAAACCTGTCTGGTACAGAATAATACACACACTGGCATATCAGAGACTGAAAGATACAGTATAAAACCCACACTCATATATCAGAGACTGAGAGATACAGTATAAAACCCACACTCACACATCAGAGGCTGACATATTAAACTCCATATTCCCATAACATAAATTGCCAGATACAGTGAATTGTCAGTACTCACTTACCAGTAATTAACAGGTACAGGGTAAAGACCTCTCTTTCATACCAGAAACTGACAGGAACAAAGGATAGCCCACTCTCAATTAAGCAGAAACAGGCATGTATCGAGTAAAGACCACAATCGCACATCAGAACTTGACAGGTACAGAATAAAATAGAAATGGAGAGATGCAGAGAATACCCACACTCTCAGACCAGAGACAGATAGATACAGATTGAAACTCAAATTCGCACACCAGAGACCGACAGATTCAGCATAAATACTCACCTCCATAACACAGATTTACAGTTCGAAAGTAAAATGAATACTCTATTAGGAATTGGCGGTACACAGTAAAACAATACTAACATACTGGAGAATGGCGGGTATGAAGTAGAGCTCACATTCACATAAGAGAGAAGGAGAGATACAGCTCAAAACACACACTCACACACCAGGAATGGAAAGATACAGAATGAAACCCACAGGCAATTACCAGAAATTGACAGGTACAAGATAAAACACACACTCTCGTATCAGAAACTGACATACAGAGTAAAACACTCATTCACATATCAGAGATGGACAGATACAGAGTCAAATCCACATTCCCATACTAGACAACCTAATATTAATTCTATATTTACCTGTCAATGGTTCAGAGAGTGAAAGTGTCAGTATCTATCCTATAATCACCAGTCAGTCCCACTCAGATACTGCACGGAGATTGAAAGTGGCAGTGTCCATCCTACACTCACCTGTCAATCAGAATCTGTCACATAGTGTCAGAGAATGAGAGAGGCAGTATCTATCCAACACCCACCTGTCACATTGTGTCAGAGAATGAGAGAGGCAGTATCTATCCAACACTCACCTGTCACACAGTGTCAGAGAATGAGAGAGGCAGTATCTATCCAACACCCACCTGTCACATAGTGTCAGAGAATGACAGAGGCAGTATCTATCCTACACTCACCTGTCACATAGTGTCAGAGAATGAGAGAGGCAGTATCTATCCTACACTCACCTGGCAATCCAACTCTGCCTCGCTGTACCAGAGATTGAGAGATGCAATATCTATCCCATGTTAATAAATATATCCCATACTGATCGCAACATCAGTGAATGAGAGGTACAGTGTCTATCTCATACTCAGCAATCAATCCTACAACGACACAGTACCAGAAAATGAGAGTGGCAGTATTTTTCTTACATTCTCAATCCGACACTGTCACACTTTATCAGAGAGTAACAGATAGGCTATCAGTTAAATTGTTCACACTGTATTAGAGATTGGGAGTTAAAGTATCTATTATCATCAGCATCAGAGGCAGTCCCTCAGAATCGAGGAAGACTTGCTTCCACTCTTAGCGTGAGTTCTTAGGTGGCTGTACAGTCGAATACGAGAACCACAGTAGCTGTCACAAGAGGAACAGATAGTCGTTGAGGGAAAGGGGGCAGGGAGCCTGGTTTGCCGCATGCTCCTTCCGCTGCCTGTGCTTGATTTCTGCATGCTCTCGGCGATGATACTCGAGGAGCTCAGTGCCCTCCCGCATGCCATGGATGAGTTCCGAGTCGAGCGCTTGCTTTGGGAGTCTTGTGTCTGGCATGCGAACTATGTGGCCTGCTCAGCGGAGCTGATCAAGTGTGGTCAGTGCATCAAAGCTGCGAATGTTGGCCTGGATGAGGATGCTAATGTTTGTGCATCTGTCCTCCCAGGGGATATGCAGGATCTTGTGGAGACACCGTTGTGGTATTTGTCCAGCGACTTGAGGTGTTTGCTGTACATGGTCCACGTCTCTGAGCCATACAGGAGAGCGGGTATTACTACGGCTCTGTAGACTATGTGCTTGGTGATAGTTTTGAGGGACTGGTCTTCAAACACTCTTTTCCTCAGACGGCCGAAGGCTGCATTGGCGCAATGGAGGCGGTGTTGGATCTCGTTCTCAGTGCCTGCTGTTGTTGATAGGAGCCTCCCGAGATAGGGGAAGTGGTCCACATTGTCCAGAGCCACGCCGTGGATTTTGATGTCTGGGGAGCAGTGCTGTGCAGCGAGGACAGGCTGGTGGAGGATCTTTGTCTTACAAACGTTTAGCGTAAGGCCCATGCTTTCATACGCCTCGGTAAATACATTGACTATGTCCTGGAGTTCAGCCTCTGTGTGTGCACAGATGCAGGAGTCATCCACGTACTGTAGCTCGACCAAAGAGGTTGGAGTGGTCTTGGACCTGGCCTGGAGATGGCGAAGGGTGACCAGCTTCCCACTGGTTCTGTAGTTTATTCCATTCCAGCGGGGAGCTTATCAACTGTGAGGTGGAGCATGGCAGCGAGGAAGATTGAGAAGAGGGTTGGGGTTATGACACAGCCCTGCTTGACCCCGGTCTGGACGTGAATTGGGTCTGTGATGGATTCGTTGGTAAGGAACACGGCTTGCATGTCGTCATGGAGTAGGCTCTGGATGGGCATCCGAAACGGAGGAGGACGCTCCATAGATCCTCGAGGTTGACAATGTCAAAGGCCTTTGTAAAGTCGAAGAAGGTCATGTATAAGGGCTGGCGCTGTTCCCTGCATTTTTCGTGCAGCTGTCGCACTGCAAAAGTTATGTCTGGGGCACAACGGAAAGTGACTCTTTCCTCTATTCAACTGACAAACGCTGCCACACAGTAACAGAGAGTGACAGATACACTAGCTATCCTACAGTCATCAACAATTCCCAAACTGATATATATGACCAGAGAGTGAGTGGCAAGTATTCCTATACACACCTGTCAATCCCACACTGACACACAGTACCAGAGAGTGAGTGACAATGTCTGAGCTACACACATGTCAACGCCATACTGAAACACAGCACCATAAAGTGACAGATAAAGTGTGAAAGACTAGCCTCTTTCTGTCCCAAGACCGCGATGTTTACTTTCAAGAAAGTTTCATCCGAATTGAAGGCAGTAATTTCAATTGAAACCCGTTTCATTGTTGCACTGGTCGCGCTCTCTCAGCCGATCATGGATATTTTCTCTCTTTTTCGACTGAAATTTGAAATCAAATCAAACTTTCTGTTTAATTCCCACTTCAGGCCTCAGCAGGGCAGCAGGGTGATCCTGTGACAGGGAAATCTTTGAATTTTACGCGAGAGGGACTCTGAAATCCGGCGATGAGAGCGGACACACAAACACAGTGACATTAGTCTAACCCGCCCGCCCCTTTAACACACTCTCGCTCACACAATGTTGAAATCTGCACATTGACACACAAACTGTTCCCAGATTTACAGTTCCCAGCACAGTTTTTCCTCTCCGCTCGACTGTGCTGCCAATTCTCAGGTCTGTTGTAGTTTCCAAGCTCAGTAAATGTTAAACACTCTGAGGCTGGCGCTCGTCACAGTGTCTGTTCCCAGATTCAGGGGCAGGAGCCAATCACAGCTGTGGCTGGCTTAACCCATCTCTGATTTAAGTTGTATTTTCATGTTAGTCAAACATATTTCTGCAATTTAAGTTGCAGAAATATGTTTGACTAATATGAAAATACAAATGATGTGCTCACCATCTCTGCAGCCTCTCTTTGTCTCTCTATCCTCCGAAAATGAGGGACATTTAACAGTAACTGGTGTCCTATCCAGCACATACTTAAGACCCAAAGGTGGCTATAAGAGAGAGCGACAGAGAGATAGACATAGTATCAGTCTTAAACTCCCAAACTGTGGCTCCATATTACGCTCAATAATAGTATCACACATTCATGTACAGTACCAGCGGAAAAGACAGAGAGACAGACACAACATCAGTCTTACACTTTCTTGAATTGTCACCATAATACGATCATTAACAGTGCCACACCTTCACGTATTGCACTAGAGAGAGAAACAGAGTCATTATCAGTCTTGCAACAATGCCTCCAACAATGTTTCCACATCACGTGAAATAAAAGTATCCCGCCTTCACAACCAGTGCAAGAGAGAGCGGATAGCAATAGAGAGACAGTGAGGGGAGAGAGGGCTGTGTCAGAGACAGGAGAGTGCAAGGTAGGACGGTGAGACACAGAAAGACATGCACAGAATCAGTTCCAGACTGACCTGTGAAGTCCCGTTTTATCCTGAAGGATCCCATTGGAGAGACAGAAGATGCAGTCTCCTCTCTCACTGAGATTATACCAGAGACAGACACATTATTAATCCCACACTGCGGGACAGTGTCAGAGAGTGAGAGAAACAATGTCCCACATTTAACCCTCGCTTGCCTGTTGTAATCTCTGCAATCTTGCAGCTCAGGGCCGCTCGGTATTACTCTCAGTGACCGAGTGTTTGACTCTAATTAAATAGATCTCGGACGGTTTCTGTCAGATATTAACTCCTGCACTGTCCCAGCAAACGCTCCCACTCCATCGTCCCTCCGATGTTTCTGCAGGATTGCTTTGTGAAGAAAGGCTCATGGAGAGAAAGACCATGCATTGAATGATCCCAAATCTCGAAGGGACAAGGCTCCTAGCTTTAATCATTCTCTATCCTTTCTCCTCAGATTCGGATAAAAATAAATTGGGGAAAAATGCACTTTGATTTTTACAGGCTGAATTAATGCAGAGGGCTGCGCAAGCGCGGATAAGCCCCGCCCCCTGTGTCGATTTCCAGTGAGCAGAAAAGCGCATGCGCCCTCCCCTCACACAGCCCTGCCTGTGATCACCATTCACTCAGTGAGCGGAAGAAGATGATTTTAAACAGCCGGGAATGGAGGCACCGCGGTCCCGGGGTAAGGCAGCGAGCAGCAGCCTCCTCACAGCAGCGCAGCGCTTTGGGAGCATGTGCGCAGATGGACTCAGAGACCGGCATTGAGTCCGGGGAGAGTACAGGGGGAGTCGGGGGCTGTGTGTAAGGGGCAGAGTGGAGCAAGAACCAGTCTCAGTGCGTGGTGTGAGTGGGGGAAAGGAGAGGCCATTCTCGGGCTGTGTGTGGACAGTGTTAGGTAACAGAGAAAGTAAATAACCTCGCTCTTTCAAATCATTGCTGCTTTCTTTCCCCAAATCAGTAGTGAATGTTCCTGATTCAGTTCCAATCTCACCGTGTCTGTTGTTCTTGGACAGTAAGCAGTGGAACCGCAGCCTGACAATGAGGATGTGGGGAGTTTCACAAAGTAAATCTATTCCAGGCATCAGGAGAGGAGTGTGGGTGAAGGTATTTTAAAGGTGGATTATATTGTTTCGGTGAGCTGAGTTCTTCAGAACCATGTGGCTCGTGATCGAGAACTACATTGTTGCTCCCTCACGTACATCATATTCTCCCCCGCATCCAGACCTTAGAACTAATAATGTTCTCGTATTATTATTCTCAGAGCAAAATTCTTCAACCAGCCAGAACAAATGTGAGCTTTCCTCCACCCGGAACACAAGGAACAGTGCAGGCAGCTCCTTCTCACACACAGTAAGTAGATTATCACTCACAGAGCATAGAGACACAGAACTGGCCTCAATCCTATTGTCACAGGCCGCAGAAGCTGTCAGTCCCACAGTGATCCGAAGTGGCAGAGTAACATTGTGAATCTTACAGCCACATGGAGCAGTAGAATCAGATGCTGTTTCACCATTGAAACAGATCACACTGACAGGTACATTAAACACCCACACACACTTGACAGAAACTGGCAGATCGAAAATAAAGAACACAATAAGCTATCAAAAAAAATGACAAACACGTAGCATAAACCACACTCGCATATCAGATACTGTCAGGTACAGATCAAAAACCATATTCATGTTTCAGAATATGGCGGATTCAGTATTTAACCCCCTGAACATACAGAAGATGACAGGTCCAGAATAAAACCCACATTCCCATACCATGGACTGACAGATACAGTATACAACACACACCCACATATATGAAATGACAGTAACAGAATAAAATTTGCACTTACATACCAGAGAGTCACAGGTAAAGTGTAAATCCCATAGGCACATATCGTAAAACTGAAAGGCAGTAAGTAAATGTGTTACTTGCATCGCAGAAACTGATAGGGGCAGAGTAAAACCCACACACACATATCAGAAAAATGACAGCTGGAAGGCAAAGTCTTCACTCACATATCAGAGAAATACAGGTTAAAAGTAACATTGATAATCACGTTCACATACCAGAGTCTTACAGATGCAGAGTAAATTCCACACTCACATAGCATGAACTGACAGGTACAGTCTAAAACATACAATCAAGTAGCAGGAACAAATAGGTACAGGTTAAACCCAGACTAACATAGCAGAAACTGAGAGTCACAGATTAAAGTTCAACAGACATACCAAAACAGATAGCAAGAGTTTCTATAGGTATATAAAAAGGAAAAAAGTGGCTAAAGTAAAGGTTGGTCCCGAGAGGATGGGACAGGGGAATTAGTAATGAGGAACATGGAGATGGCAGAGACTCTGAACAAATATTTTGTATCAGTCTTTACAGTAGAGGACACTAACAATTTTCCAATGGATAGTAAAGAGGCTACAGAGGGGGAGGAACATAACACAATCACAATCACTAAGGAGGTGGTACTCAGTAAGATAATGGGACTAAAGGCAGATACATCCCCTGGACCTGATGGCTTCCATCCTAGAGTGTGAAGAGAAGTAACGGCAGGGGTTATGGATGCGTTGGTTGTAATTTACTAAAATTCCCTGAATTCTAGCGAGGTTTGAGCAGATTGGAAAACTGCAAATGTGACGCCCCTATTCAAAAAAGGAGACAGGCAAAAAGCAGGAAACTATAGACCAGTTAGCCCAACATGTGCGGTTGGGAAAATGTTGGATCCATTATTAAACAAACAGTAGCAGGACATTTGGAAAAGCAAAATTCGGTCAAGCAGAGTCAGCATGGATTTATGAAGGGGAAGTCATGTTTGACAAATTTGATGGAATTCTTTGAGGATGTAACGGACAGGGTGGATAAAGGGGAACCGGTGGATGTGGTGTATTTGGACTTCCAGAAGGCATTTGACAATGTGCCACGTAAAAGTTTACTGCATAAGATAAAAGTTCACGGGGTGGTGGGTAATATATTAGCATGAAAGAGGATTGGCTAACTAACAGAATACAGAGAGTCGGTATAAATGGTTCAATATATGGTTGGCAACCAGTAACTAGTGGGGTGCCGCAGGTATCAGTGCTGGGACCCCAACTATTTACTATCTGTATTAACGACTTGGAAGAAGGGACTAAGTGTAACATAGTGAAGTTTGCTGATGATACAAAGACGGGAGGAAAAGCTATGTTTGAGGAGAACACACAAAATTTGCAAAAGAAAAAAATGTATAAGTGTGTGGGCAAACATTTGGCAGATTGAGTATAATATTGGAAAGTGCGAGGTCATGCAATTTGGCAGAAAAAAATCAAAGAGCAAGTTATTATTTAAATGGAGAAAGATTTCAAAGTGCTGCAGTACAGCGGGACCTGGGGATACTTGTGCATGAAACACAAAAGGATAGTATGCAGGTACAGCAATTGATCAGGAAGGCCAATGGAATCTTGCCGTTTATTGCAAAGGGGATGGAGTATAAAAGCAGAGAAGTTTTGATACACCTATACAGGGTATTGGTGAGGCTACACCTGGAATACTACGTGCAGTTTTGATTTCCATATTTATGAAAGGATATACTTGCTTTGGAGGCAGTTCAGAGAAAGTTCCGGAGATGAGGAGGTTGACTTAAGAGGAAAGGTTGAGTAGTTTGGGCATTTACTCATTGGAATTCAGAGGATTGAGAGGTGATCTTATCGAATCGTATAAGTTTATGAGGGTCCTTGACAAGCTGGATGCAGAGAGGCTGTTTCCACTGATGGGGGAGACTAGAACTAGAGGGCATGATCTCAGAATAAGGGGCCACCCAACTGAGATGAGGAACAATGTCTTCTCTCCGAGGGTTGTAAATCTGTGGAATTCGCTGCCTCAGAGCGCTGTGGAAGCTGGGACATTGAATAAATTTAAGACAGAAATAGACAGTTTCTTAAACAATAAGGGGATTAAGGCGTTATGGGGAACAGGCAGGGAAGTGGACCTGAGTTCATTATCGGATCAACCATGATCTTATTGAATGGCTCGAGGGGACATATGGCCTACTCCTGTTCCTAATTATTATGTTCTTAAAACCTGACAGGTACAGATTAAACACACACTCACATACCAGAGACTGACAGGTACAGATTATACCCCACACTCACATACCAGAAACTGACAGGTACAGATTATATCCCACACTCACATACCAGACACTGACAGGTACATAATATAACCACACTCACATACCAGAGACTGACAGGTACAGATTATACCCCACACTCACATACCAGAAACTGACAGGTACAGATTATACCCCACACTCACAAACCAGAAACTGACAGATACACATTTTACCCCACACTCACATACTGACAGGTACAGAGTAAATCCCACATACACAACAGAAACTTACAGGTACAGTATAAAACATACAACCACATAGACTAATAGATATAAATTAAATGCAGAAAAACTTAGAGGCACAGCTTAAATCCCCAGACACATACCCAAACCTGGAAGGTACAGAATTATACATACACTCACATGTCAGAGACTTAGAGATACAGTATAAACACACACACTCATATCAGAGACTGACATATTAAAATCCATATTCCCATAACATATATTGTGACATACAGTGAAAAGCCCATACTCACTGACCAGTAATTCATCATCATAGGCATTCCCTCGAACGAGGATGACTTGCCTCATAGATGTTTCAATGAAGGACCCGATATACCAGTTCTGATCTCCAATTGAAGGGGTGCAAGATGCCTGTGGATGGATATTTTTAATGTGTGGTGACCGTTGCATATCAGCCACCACCAGTAATTGACAGGTACAGGGTAAACACCTCTCTTCCATACCAGAAAATGACGGGTACAAAGGAAAGCCCACTTTCAATCAAACACAAACAGGCATGTATAGAGTAAGGCCCACAATCACAGATCAGAACCTGACAGGTACAGAATAGAACCCAGACTCCCATAACAGAAATGGAGAGATACAGTGAAAGGCCCACACTCACATACCAGAGACAGATAGATACAGAGTGAAGCTCAGACATATTTACCAGAGACCGACAGATTCAGCATAAACACTCACCTCCATAACACAAATTGACAGTTAGAAAGTAAAACGAATACTCGATCAGGAATTGGTGGTACAGAGTAAAACAATACTAATATACTGGAGAATGACGGGTATGGAGTAGAGCTCGCATTCACAAAACAGAGATGGACAGATACAGCACAAAACACACACTCACACACCAGGAATGGAAAGATACAGAATGAAACCCACAGGCAATAACCAGAAATTGACAGGGATAGAATAAAACCCACTCTCGTATCAGAAACTGACACTGAATAAAACCCTCATTCACATACCAGAGATGGACAGATACAGAGTCAGATCCACACTCACATACCAGACACACTCAATATTAATTCTATATTTACCTGTCAATAGATCAGAGAGTGAAAGTGTCAGTATCTATCCGATAATCACCGTTCAGTCCCGCACAGACACTGCACCGGAGATTGAAAGTGGCACTGTCCATCCTACACTCGCCTGTCAATCAGAATCTGTCACATCGTGTCAGAGAATGAGAGGCAGTATCTATCCAACACTCACCTGTCACATTGTGGCAGAGAATGAGAGAGGCAGTATCTATCCAACACTCACCTGTCACATAGTGTCAGAGAATGAGAGGAAGTATCTATCCAACATCTATTATTAAGGAATCAGTAGCAGGACATTTGGAGTAGCATAATTCCATTAAGCAAGGTCAGCATGGTTTTATGAATGGGAAATGATGTTTGACAAATTTAATGGAATTATTTGAGAATGTAACGAGCAGGGTGGATAAAGGGGAACCAAGGGATGTGGTGTATTTGGATTTCCAGAAGGCATTCGATAAGGTGCCACATAAAAGAATACTGCACAAGATAAAAGTTTACGGGGTTGGTAATAATATATTAGAATATAGAATATAGAATATAGAATTTTTTTTTCAATTAAAATTTGAGTAACTAACAGTAAACAGAGAATCGGGATAAATGGGTAATTTTCCGGTTGGCAAACAGTGACTAGTGAGGTGCCGCAGGGACCGGTGCTGGGTCTTCAACTATTTACAATCTATATGAATGACTTGGATGAAGGGACCAATTGTAATGTAGCCAAGTTTACTGATGATGCAAAGATGGGTTGGAACACAAACATTGAGGAGGACACAAAAAATCTGCAAAGGGATATAGACAGGCTCAGCGAGTGGACAAAAATTTGTCAGATGTTGTATAATGTGGGAAAATATAAGGGTATCCACTTTGACAGAAGTAAAAAAATGCAAATTATAATTTAAATGGAGAAAAATTGCAAAGTGCTGCAGTACAGAGGGACCTGGGGGTCCTTGTGCATGAAACACAAAAAGTTAGTATGCAAGTACAGCAAGTGATCACGAAGGCAAATGGAAGGCAAACATTCTCTCTGTATCCACCTTGCCAAGCCCCCTCATAATCTTATACGTTTCGATAAGATCACCTCATTCTCCTGAATTCCAATGAGCAGAGGCCCAACCTACTCAACATTTCCTCATAAGTCAACCCCCTCATCCCCAGAATCAAGCTAGTGAGCTGTCCCTGAACTGCCTCCAAAGCAAGAATATCCTTTTGTAAATATGGAAACCAAACGACATGCAGTATTCCAGGTGTGGCCTCACCAATAACCTGTATAGCTGTAGCAAGATTCCGCTGCTTTTATACTCCATCCCCCTTGCAATAAAGGCCAAGATACCATTGGCCTTCCTGATCATTTGATGTACCTGCATACTATCCTTTTGTGTTTCATGCACAAGTACTCCCGAGGTCCCACTGTACTGCGGCACTTTGCAATCTTTCTCCACTTAAATAATAACTTGCTCTTTGATTATTTCTGCCAAAGTGCATGACCTAACATTTTCCAACATTATACACCATCTGCCAAAATTTTGCCCACTCACTTAGCCTTTCTATGTCCTTTTGCAGATTTTTGTGTCCACCTCACATTGCTTTTACTCCCATCTTTGTATCATCAGCAAACTTGGCTATGTTACACTCAGTCCCTTCTTCCAAATCGTTAATATAGATTGTAAATAGTTGGGGTCCCAGCACTGATCCCTGTGGCACCCCACTACTTACTGGTTGCCAACCAGAGAATGAACCATTCATCCCGACTCTCTGTATTCTGTTATTTAGCCAATCCTCTATCCATGCTAATATATTACCCCAGCCCCGTGAACTTTTATCTTGTGCAGTCACCTTTTATGTGGCACCTTGTCAAAAGCCTTCGGGAAGTCCAAATACACCACATCCACTGGTTCCCTTTCATCCACCCTGCTCGTTACATCCTCAAAGAAATCCAGCATGTTTGTCAAACATGATTTCCCCTTCATAAATCCATGCTGACTCTACCTGACCGAATTTTGCTTTTCCAAATCTCCTGCTACTGCTTCTTTAATAATGGCCTACAACATTTTCCCAACCACAGATGTTAGACTAACTCATCTATAGTTTCCTGCTTTTTGTCTGCCTCCTTTTTTAAATAGAGTCGTTAAATTTGCAGTTTTCCAATCTGCTGTGACCTCCCCAGAATCCGGGAAATGTTGGTAAATTACAACCAATGCATCCACAATCCCTGCCGTTACTTCTCTTTAGACCCTAGGATGTAAGCCATTATTTCCAGGGGAGTTATCTGCCATTAGTCCCATTATCTTACTGAGTACCACCTCCTTAGTGATTGTGATTGTGTTAAGTTCCTCACCGCTATAGCCCCTTGGCTATCCACTGTTGGAATATCGTTAGTGTCCTCTACTGTAAAGACTGATACAAAATATTTGTTCAGAGTTGCTGCCATCTCCATGTTCCACATTAATAATTCCATGGTCTCTTCTTCTAAGGGACCAACATTTACTTTAGCCAACCTATTCCATTTTATATACCTATAGAAATTCTTGCTATCTGTTTTTATATTTTGCGCTAGTTTACTCTCATAGTCTATCTTCCCTTCTTAATCATTTTTTTAGTCATTCTTTGCTGGCTTTTAAAAGCTTCCCAGTCTTCTGTCATCCCACTAGTTTTGACCACTTTGTATGTCCTTGTTTTTAATTAGATATCGTCCTTTATTTCTTTAGTTAGCCACAGATGGCTGTCTATTCTCTTACACCTTCTCTTCCTCACTGGAATATATTTTCTTGAGAGTTGTGAAATATCCCCTTAAATGGACACCACTGTTCATCAACCGTCCTACACTTTAATCTATTTTCCCAATCAACTTTATCCAACTCTTCCCTCATACCTTAAAATCTCCTATGTTTAAGCTTGGTACGCTGGTTAGAGACCCAACTTTCTACCCCTCCATCTGTATTTGAAATTCAATCATGCTATGATCACTCATTACGAGGGGATCCTTTACCTAGGAGATTGTTTATTAATCCTGTCTCATTACACAGGACCAGATCTAAGATACCCTGCCCCCTATTTGGTTCCGTTATGTACTGCTCAAGGAACCCATCCCTTATGCACTCTATGAACTCCTCCTCAAGGCTACACTGACCAATTTGATTTGTCCAATCAATATGGAGGTTAAAATCACGCATGATTATTGCTGTCCCCTTTTTACAAGCCTTATAACAAGGACCGCCCATTAAAAACTGAGATGAGGAGAAATTTCTTCTCTCAGAGGATTGTAAACCTATGGAATTCTCTGCCCCAGAGAGCAATGGAGGCTGGGTCATTGAATATATTTTAAGCAGAGATACACAGATTTTTGAGCGATGAGGGAGTAAAAGGTTATGGGGAGCGGGCAGGGAACTGGAGCTGAGCCCATGATCAGATCAGCCATGATCTTACTGAATGGGGGAGCAGGCCCGAGGGGTCAAATGGCCTACTCCTGCTTCTATTTCTTATTTCTTCTGTTCTTCTGTTAACTGAACCCAGCCAGAGTCAGCACCTTCAGGGGAGGAGAGGGAGGGGAACCAGTGAGTGTAGAACAGAACCCAGCCAGAGTCAGCATCTTCAGGGGAGGAGAGGGAGGGGAACCAGTGAGTGTATGACTGAACCCAGTCAGAGATGGTGGTGATAATTGGAGCAGAGGACAAGCTGCCGTCAGATGTGCGATGTGTTTGAATTTCAGGACAGGGAGGGGGAAGTGTATGGGGCGGGAAATTTACAGCTTTGGACGAACAAGAGACGAAAGAATGTTCCATAAAATCTAGAATTGTCTGTTCTGAATTTCTGTCCTGTACTTGCAGTAATGATTTTTGTAAACTCCTTTTCCAGGGTCTCAGAAAGGGAGGATTTGCAGATCGGAAACTTAAACCAAACATCATGTCGAGATGTGACGGAATTGCTCCATTCATCAGGACCTGAATATCATCGGATTTTCAATTTGGAAGGAGAAATGTTTGTCTGTTCTGTCTGTGGGAACAGACTTCAAACATCAGTGTGACTGGAAAAGCACCGAGACACACACAGCCGAGTGAGAGTGTTCCAGTGCACTGACTGTGGAAAGAACTTTAATCAGTTACACAGCCTGACAAAATATCGCACCATTGACAGCGGGGAGAAACCGTACACGTGTTGCGTGTGTGGACCAGGTTTCAACTGATCGGCCAACCTGGAGAGACACAAGGTCACCCGCACCATGGAGAAACCGTGGCAATGTGGAGACTGTGGGAGGGGATTCAATTACTCAGTTGATCTGGAAGTTCATCAGCGAGTTCACACTGGGGAGAGGCTGTTCAAATGCTCCGACTGTGGGAAGGGATTCACTGCCTCATCCGACCTGCTGAGCCACCAGCGAAGTCACACTGGGGAGAGGCCATTCACCTGCTCAGAGTGTGGGAAGGGATTCACTCAGTCAAACCACCTTCTAACTCACCAGCAAGTTCACACTAGGGAGAGGCCGTTCACCTGCTCCGAGTGTGGGAAGGGATTCATTACCTCATCCAACCTGCTGAGACACCAGCGAGTTCATACTGGGGAGAGGCCGTTCACCTGCTCTGAGTGTGGGAAGGGATTCATTACCTCATCCAACCTGCTGAGACACCAGCGAGTTCACACTGGGGAGAGGCCGTTCACCTGCTCTGGGTGTGGGAAGGGATTCACTGTATCATCCTACCTGCTGAGACACCAGCGAGTTCACACTGAGGAGAGGCCGTTCAACTGCTCTGAGTGTGGGAAGGGATTCACTCAGTCATCTAGGCTGCTGACACATCAGCAAATTCACACCGGGGAGAGGCCATTCACCTGCTCCGTGTGTGGGAAGGGATTCACTCAGTCATCCAGTCTGCTGATGCACCAGCGACTTCACACTGGGGAGAGCACATTCACCTGCTCCTTATGTGAGAAGGGATTCACTCAATCATCCAACCTGCTGACACACCAGCGAGTTCACAAGTGACTGCAGGGACTGAATCGTGTCCATTCTGACAGTTGGGCTTTCTTTCTGCTGATATAAATGGGCTGGAGTTTAATATTCTGGATATTTGACCAATTAATCAACGGGAAAATGGTCAGATCAAAAATAACACTGTTTGTGTTTGCATCTCTAATTCACCCTTTAAAGAACTTAAAAAATAGGAGCAGGAGTAGGCCATTGGCCACTCAAACCGCTCTGCCATTTAATAAGATCATGGCTGATCTGATCTTGGGCACAGCTCTACTTCCCTGCCCGCTCTCCATAACCCTTCACTCCATTATCGTTCAAAAATCTGTCCATCTCCAACTTAAATCTATTCAATGACGCAGCCTCCACAGCTCTCTGGGGTACAGAATTTCACAGATTTACTACCCTCAGAAGAAATTTCTCCTCATCTCGGTTCTAAATCGAAGGTTCACGAGGTTGATTCCGGGGATGAGGGGTTGAGTTATGACGAAAGGTTGAGTAGATTGAGCCTCTACTCATTGGAATTCAGAAGAATGAGAGGTGATCTTATCGAAATGTATAAGATTATAAGGCCGCTTGACAAGGTGAATGCAGAGAGGTTGTTTCCACTGATGGGGGAGTCGAGAACCTAAGGGCATGATCTTAGAATAAGGGGCCGCCCATTTAAAACAGAGGTGATGAGAAATTTCTTCTCTCAGAGGGTTGTAAATCTGTGAAATTCACGGCTTCAGAGAGCTGTGAAAGCTGGGACATTGAATAAATTTAAGACAGAAATAGACAGTTTCTTAAACGCCAAAGGGTGATGGGGAGCGGGCAGGAAAGTGGAGCTGAATCCATGATCAGATCAGCCATGATCTTATTGAATGGCGGAGCAGACTCGAGGGGCCGTTTGGCCTACTCCTGTTCCTATTTCTTATGTTCTTATGTAAATCGGCTATACCTTATTCTTAAACTATGCTCCCTAGTTCTAGATTACCCCACAAGTGGAAACATCCTCTCTGCATCTAACTTATGATACTGAGGGGACTCGACATGTATCAATACGATCACCTCTCATTCTTCTAAATGAGTACAGGCCCAACCTGCTCAACCTAACCACATAAGTCAACCCCTTCATCTCAGGAATCAAACTAGTGAAGCTTCTCTGAACTATCTACAATGCAATATATCCATCCTTAAATAAGGAGATCAAAACTGTACGCAGTACTCCAGGTGTGGTCTCACCAATACCCTATACAATATTAGCAAGACTTCCCTGCTGTTATACTCCATCCCCCTTGCAATAAAGGCCAACATTTCTATTGGCTTTATAATTACTTGCTGAACCTGCATACTAACTTTTTGTGTTTCATGTACAAGGACACCCGGGCCCCTCTGTACTGCAGCATTTTGTAATACCTCTCCGCTTAAATAATAAATTGTATTTATATTTTTCCTGCCAAAGTGGATAACCTCCAACTTTGCCACATTATACTCAATCTTCCAAATATTAACCCATTCACTTAGCCTGTCTACATCTATTTACAGATTATTTGTGTTGTCCTCCAATTTACTTTCCCATCCATCTTTGTATCATCAGCAAACTTGGCTACATTACACTCTGTCCCTTCATCCAAGTCATTAATATAGATTGTAAATAGTTGAGGCCGATCCCTGCGGCACCCCACGAGTCACCGTTTGCCAACCGGAAAATGAGCCATTTATCCCAACTCTCTGTCTTCTGTTAGTTAGCCCACGCTCTATCCATGCTAATATATTACCCTCAACCCCGTGAACTTTTATCTTGTGCAGTCACCTGTTACGTGGCACCTTATCGAATGCCTTCTAGAAATCCAAATACACCACATCCACTGGTTCTCCCTTATCCACCTTGCTCATTACATCCTCAGAGAACTCCAGAAAATTTGTCAAACATGATTTCCCTTTCATAGAACCATGCTGATTCTGCCTGACTGTATTATGCATTTCTAAATGTCCTGCTTAATAATGGAGTCCAGCTTTTTCAGAACAGCAGATATTAGGCTAACTCGTCCATAGCTTCCAATTTTCTGTCTCTCTCCATTTTAAAATAGCAGTGTTGATTTATGTTTTCTCAACCGCTGGGACTTCTCCACAATCCAGGGAGTTTTGGCAGATTTGAACCAATACATCCACTACCTCTGCAGCCACTTCTTTTAAGACCCAAGGATGCAGGACATCAGGTCCAGGGGTCTTGTCCAGTTTTGGTCCAGGGGACTTGTCCACCTTTAGTCCCATTATTTTACGGCGTACTTTTTCTTTAAGTGTCAGTGATTGTTTTAAGTTCCCCCTTCCCTATAGCCGCTTGATTATCTATCATTGGGATGTATTTAGTATCTTCTAACTTGAAGACCGATACAAAATATCAGAAGGGTTTTATTCAAATACTGAAAGCTGCAACAAATGGAGCTAAAGTTTGTTAAACAATTGATAATAAAATGAATTGAATCTGTAGGTTGGTTTTGGATTTCTCTGGGATGGAGCCGGACATGATGTGCCTTGAAATACCACCAGTGTCCAGTAGATGACGCTGTTCCTCCAATTAATTTGGACTGATTGGAGCGTGACTGCCCCTGGAGCAGGAGGAATAAGGGCAGATCCGGGTCAGACACTGAACTTACTGCACCCCACGGGAACGTCACAGACTGTCCCCTCCCTGGGGCAGCTCATGTTCTGACACTGCACCCCACAGGGATATCACACACTGCCCACCCTGGGGCAGCTCAGGATCAGACACTGAACATACGGCACCCACAGGGATATCACACACTGCCCCCTCGCTGGGCAGCTCAGTATCAGACACTGCACCCCATAGGACATCGCACACTGCTCTCTCTCTGGGGCAGCTCAGGGTAAGACACTGAACATACTGCATCCCACAGGGAGATCACACACTGCCACCTCCCTGGGACAGCTCAGGATGAGACACTGGACGCACTGCACACTAGCAGGAATGCACGAACTGTCCTGTCTCTGGGGGAGTCGCTGCTGGAAGTTCCGCAGACAGAAGAGGAACTTCTCCAAACCTTCTGGTCATGAATCCTGAGTCAGATTGATGTCGAATCCCCACATTCTGCGCTGCAGGCTGAGAAGCCATAGAGACCACGAGGGACCTAATGGACCCTGGAGAAGCCCCCCAGACCGCAGAGCTTTGGCCCACTGACCTGGGACATTGAGCGTCCACACGGGGGGAGCGATCACTCTGGCCCCGCCTCCAGAGCTCTGGCCCACATACCTGGGACACTGGGTCTCCACACATGGGGAGCGATCACCCCATGTTAGCTCCACTGTCACTGAGAGCTGCGGGGAGTTACATTTAGCCAAAGCAGCTCTCCGCCCCTAAAGATGCTGACTGGCTGGGTGCAGAAAAAGAAAGCAATCATCTTCAATTACCAGCACACACTCAGGAAATGTGCCCCACTTACCGGGCACTGTACAGGGCTGGAGCAGAAACGCCTCCCTCAATTGTCCTGATCCCAGACTGACCCAGAACCAGACAACCCCCCACACCCACCCTCCCCTATCCAGTCTGAACAAGACCCCCTCACTCTACCCTTTCCAGACTGAAAAGACCCCCTCACCCTCCCCTTTCCCATACTGATCCCTCCTTACCCTCCCTTGTCCCACACTGATCCAGAACCAGACGTCCCTCACCCTCCCCTGTCCAGACTTCCAAAACGTTTTTACTAAGGTGCCTCACAAGCTGCTGCTCTATCAGATAAAGGCCTAGAACATAAGAAATACGAGCAAGAGCAGACTATTTTGCCCATCGTACTTGCTCTTCCATTTAATAAGATCATGGCTGATCTGATCATGGACTCGGCTCCACTCCCCTGCCCGCTCCCCATAACCCTTTACTCCATTATTGCTCAAAAAAATGTCTATCTCCACCTTAAATATATTCGATGACACAGCCTACACAGGTCTCGGGCAGAGAATTCCACTGATTTACGACCCTCTGAGTGAAGACATTTCTCCTCCTCTCAGTTTGAAATGGGCAGCCCTTATTCTGAGAATATGCCCCTAGTTCTAGTTTCCCCTATGAGTGGAAATATTCTCCCCGCATTATGCTTGTCGAAACCCTTCATTATCTTATATGATTCGAGAAGATCACCTCTCATCATTTTGAACTACAATGAGTACAGGCCCAACCTATCTTCATGTCAACCCTCCTCATCTCCGGAATCATCCGAGTGAACCTTGTCTGAACTGCCTCCAATGCAAGTATATCGTTCTTTAAATATGAAAACCAAAACTGGACGCAGTACTCTAGGAGTATCCTCACTAATAACCTGTACAGTTGTAGCAGGACTTCTTTGGTTTTATCCTCCATCCCCCGAGCAATAAAGGCCAACATTCCATTTGCTTTCCTGATTACTTGCTGTATCTGCATAATAACTTGTATTGCATGATCAAGGTCCCCCAGATCCCTCTGTTTTGCAGAATTTGGCAATTTTTCTCCTTTTAAATAATACTTTGCTTTACTGTATTTTCTGCCGAAGTGGATAACCTCACATATTCCCACATTAGACTCCCTTTACAGATTTTTTGTGCCCTCCTCACAATTTGCTTTTCCACCATCTTTGTATCATCAGCAAACTTGGCAACATTACACTTGGACCCTTCATCCAAGTCATTAATAAATATTGTAAATAGTTGAGGCCCCAACACCGATCCCTGCGGCACCCCATTACTTATTGTTTGCCAACTGGGAAATTACCCATTTATCCTGACTCTCTTTACTGTTAGTTAGACAATCTTCTATCCAGGCTAATATATTAATCCCAACTCTGTGAGCTTTTATCTTGTGCAGTAAACTCTTAAGTGGCACCTTATCAAATGCCTTCAGGAAAGTCTGCTCCACTAATCAATAAAATCGTGGCTGAAGAGCCAAAACTCCAGGCGGTGCTTCTGACAAAGGAATCCAATGCTGGGCCCAGCAAGAGCAAATAAAGTGGACAAAGTTTAATCTAATAACACATTGATTCTTTTCAGATCCACCATTCTATCTGTGAAAGGGCTGCTTACTGACTGAAGAAAATGATCAATTGATCACAATCGTATTAGTTGTGCTTCAGTTGGTAGCACGCTCGCTTTTGAGTCAGAAGGTTGTGGGTTGAAGTCCCACTCCAGGGACTTGAGCACAACAATCTAGGCTGACACACCAGTGCAGTGATGAGGGAGTGCTGCACTGTTGGAGTTGCCATCTATAGGAAGAGATCTTAAATCGAGGCCCATTCCGCTCTTTTAGGTGGACATAATGAATCTCACGGCCACTATTTTGCAGAAGTGCAGGTCAATTATCCCCGGTGTCCTGGCCAATACTTATCCCTCGATCAAGATAACACAACAGCTTATCTGGACATCATCACATTGCTATTTATGGGAGCTTGCTGTGTGCGAAATGGCTGCCGCCTTACATACATTACTACAGTGTCCACACTTCAAAAAGTACTTCATTCGCTGCGAAGCACGTTCAGAAGTCCGATGGTCGTGAGAGGCGCAATATAAATTCAAGTTTCTATTTCTCCGCTTAATATTAAATCCCGACGGTCGATAAGCTGGGATTTTCCGAACCAGGTGACCCTCAGTCGATCTCAGTTATAAACTGGTCAATGTCTGTTGAACAGTGGTAATATAGTTCGACAAACAGAGCAGCGAGTTTGCTGATCAGATTATTCACTATATACTAAAAAATGAATGAGTCTTCCTCGTAAGATTTCTGCCTGATAGCAGAATAGAAACACAAAGAACAGAGTTGCAATCAGGAGGGGTTCGAACTGATAACATCATTCAAGAATTTGTGATTGTGGTGAGCAACAAATCTGATAGGTCTCTTTAAATATCTAGACAGACACAGAACAATGGATATTGACAAGTGGCCAATGAACCAATCACAATCAATGTCACCCATCCCTCATTAGCATATGGCTGTGGGCAGAGTGTGGGGCTGCCACATAATGCGGGCTCGGAGCAGTTTCCTCAAATCTGCGTTGGACTGAACGACACGATGGCTGATGGAAAGAAAACAGTTACCGCCAAGAAAGACGCCAAGAAAGTCATCAAGAAAACACCACCGAAGCGCGGCAAGAAGCGCAGAAAGTCGAGGAAGGAGAGTTACTCCATCTACATCTAGAAAGTGATAGAAACATAGAAACATAGAAATTAGGTGCAGGAGAAGGCCATTCGGCCCTTCGAGCCTGCACCGCCATTCAATAAGATCATGGCTGATCATTCAACCTCAGTACCCCTTTCCCATTTTCTCTCCATACACCGTGATCCATTTGGCCGAAAGGGCCATATCTAACTCCTTTTTGACTATATCTAATGAACTGGCCTCAAAACTTTCTGTGGAAGAGAATTCCACAGGTTAACAACTCTCTGAGTGCAGAAGTTTCTCCTCATCTCAGTCCTAAAAGGCTTACCCCTTATGCTGAGACTGTGGCCCCTGCAACAGGAACATTCTTCCTGCCTCTAACTTGTCCAATCCCGTCAGAATTTTATATGTTTCTATGAGATCCCCTCTCATTCTTCTAATCTCCAGTGGATACAAGCCCAGTTGATCCAGTCTCTCCTCATATGTCAGTCCTGCCATCCAAGAAATCAGCCTGGTCAACCTTCACTGTACTCCCTCAATAGCAAGAACGTCCTTCCTCAGATTAGGAGACCTAAACTGAACACAATATTCTAGGTGTGGCCTCACCAAGGCCCTGTACAACTGCAATAAGACCTCCCTGCTCTTCTACTCAAATCCCCTAGCTATGAAGGCCAACATGCCATGTGCCTTCTTCACCGCCTGCTGAACTTGCATGCCAACTTTCAACGACTGATATACCATGACATCCAGGTCTCGTTGCACCTCCCCTTTTCCTAATCTGTCACCATTCAGATAATATTCTGTCTCCCTGTTTTTGCCACCAAAGTGGAGAACCTCACATTTATCCACATTATACTGCATCTGCCATGCATTTTCCCACGCACCTAACCTATGCAAGTCACCCTGCAGCCTCTTAGCATCCTCCTCACAGCTCACACCGCCACCCAGCTTAGTGTCATCTGCAAACTTGGAGATATTACATTCAATTCCTTCATCTAAGTCATTGATGTACATTCTAAAAAGCTGGCATCCCAGCACTGAACCCTGTGGCATGCCACTGGTCACTGCCTGCCATTCTGAAAAGGACCCGTTTATTCCGACTCTCTGCTTCCTGTCTGCCAACCAGTTCTCTATCCATGTCAATACCTTACCCCAAATATCATGTGCTTTAATTTTGCACACCAATCGATTGTGTGGATCCTTGTCAAAAGCCTTTTGAAAGTCCAAATACAACACATCCACTGGTTCTCCCTTGTGCACTCTACTAGTTATATCCTCAAAAAATTCTAGAAGATTTGTCAAGCATGATTTCCTTTTCATAAATCCATGCTAACTTGGACCGATCCTGTCACTGCTTTCCAAATGCACTGCTATTTCATCTTTAATAATTGATTCCAACATTTTCCCTACCACCGATGTCAGGTTAACCGATCTATAATTATCCTTTTATCTCTCCATCCTTCATAAGAAAGTGGTGTTAGTCCATAGGAACTGATCCAGAGTCTATAGAATGTTGGAAAATGATGACTAAGGCATCCACTATTTCTAGGGCCACTTCCTTAAGTACTCTGTGCTGCAGCCTATCAGGCCCTGGGGATTTATCGGCCTTCTATCCCATCAATTTCCCGAACACAATTTCCTGACTAATAAGGATATCTTTCAATTCCTCCTTTTCGTTAGACCCTCGAACCCCTAGTATTTCCGGAAGGTTATTTGTGTCTTCCTCAGCGAAAACAGATCCACTATTTAACACTATCCCTAATTTCCCTTGTTAGCCACGGTTGAGCTAACTTCCCTGTTTTATTTTTACTCCAGACACGGATGTAAAATTGTTGAAGTTCATCCATGTAACCTATAAATGTCTGCCATTGCCTATCCACTGTCAACACTTTAAGTATCATTTGCTAGTCTATCCTAGCCAATGCACGTCTCATACCATCGAAGTTGCCTTTCCTTAAGTTCAGGACCATAGTCTCTGGATAAACACTCTCACTCTCCATCTTTTTAAAGAATTCTACCATATTATAGTAACTCTGCCCTCGCACAACAAGATTGCTAATTAGTCCTCACACATTAGACAACACCCAGTCTAGGATGGCCAGCTCTCTAGTTGGTTCCTCTATATATTGGTCTGGAAAGACATCCCGAATACACTTCAGATCATCCTCCTCCACCGCATTTCTACCAGCTTGGTGAGCCCAATCTATATGTAGATTAAAGTTGCCCATGATAATTGCTGTACCTTTATTGCACGCATCCCTAATTTCTTGTTTGATGCCATCCCCAACCTCACTACTACGGTTTCGTGGTCTGTACACAACTCCCACAAGCGTTTTCTGTCCTTTGGTATTTCGCAGCTCGACCCATACAGATTCCACATCATCCAAGCTAATGTCCATTTTTACTATTGTGTTAATTTCCTCATTAAGCAGCAACGCTACCCCACCTTTTTTCCTTTCTGTCTATCCTTCCTGAATGTTGAATAACCCTGGATGTTGAGTTCCCAGCCTTGGTCACCATGGAGCCATGTCTCTGTAATCCCAATTATATCATAATCGTTAATAGCTGCCTGCGCAGTTAATTCATCCACCTTATTACGAATACTCCTCGCATTGAGGCATAGAGTCTTCAAGCTTGACTTTTTAACACTGTTTGTCCCTTTAGAAATTTGCTGTAAGGTAGCTCTTTTTGATTTTTGCCTTGGGTTTCTATGCCCTCCACTTTTACTATTCTCCTTTCTATATTTTGCTTCGGCCCCGATTTTATTTCCCTCTGTCTCCCTGCATAGGTTCCCATCCACCTGTCATATTAGTTTATATCCTCTCAAATAGCACTAGCAAACACTCCCCCTCAGAAATTGGTTCTGGTCCTGCCCAGGTGCAGACCGACCGATTTCTACTGGAACCACCTCCCCCAGAACCGGTTCCAATGTCCCAGAAATTTGAATCCCCCCTTCTGCACCGCTCCTCAAGCCACGTATTGACCTTAGCTATCCTGCTATTTCTACTCTGACTAGCACGTGGCATTGGTAGCAATCCTGAGGTTACTATCTTTGAGGTACTACTTTTTAATTTAACTCCGAGCTCCCTAAATTAGGCTTGTAGGACCTCATCCAGTTTTTTACCTATATCGTTGGTGCATATAGGGCACCACGACAGCTGACTGTCCTCCATCCCCTCCAGAGTGCCCTGACGCAGCTCTGAGACATCCTTGACGCTTGCAGCAGGGAGGCAACATGCCATCCTGGTGTATCAATTGCCGCCGCAGAAACATCTATCGATTCACCTTACAATAGAATCTCCTATCACTATAGCTCTCCCACTCATTTTTATGCCCTTCTGTTCACCAGAGCCACCCATGGTGCCATGAACTTGGCTGCTGCTGCTTTCCCCTAGTGAGACATCTCCCTCAACAATAAACAAAGCGGTATAGCTGTTTTGGAGGGAGATGACTGCAGGGGAGTCCTGCACTGCCTTCCTACTCCTGCTGTGCTTGATGGTCATCCTTTCCCTAACTGCCTTTGCAATCTTTACCTGTGGTGTCACCCCTCACTTAATACACTATCCACGACTTCCTCAGAATCGCGCATGCTGCAGAGTGAATCCATCCGCAGCTCCAGTGCCATCATGCAGTCTAACAGGAGCGGCAGATGGATACACTTCCTTCACATATAGTCGTCAGCGACACTGGAAGCGTTCCTGATTTCCCACATGGCACAGGAGGATCATGACACGGGTCTGGGCTCTCCTGCCATGACTTAACCCTTATAATAACCTAATTTGGCAACAATGAAGCGGGTTCACCCAGACATCGGCATCTCCGCCGCGGCCATGGGCATCATGAACTCGGTTGTGAACGATATTTTCGAGCGCATGGCGGGTGAGGTTTCCCACCTGGCACATTACAACAAGCACAGCACCATCAGCTGCCGGGAGATCCAGACTGCCATGCGCCTGCTGCTGTCCGGAGAGCTGGCCAAGCACGCCACGTCAGAAGGGACAAAGACCAAATACACCAAATCTAAGTAAAACTGCACGGTGCCCTGAGAGATCAAACCCAAACACATTGCCTCTCTGAAAGAGCGACACAAACGCATCACCCTTTAGACTCAACTAACGAATTATTTCCTGCACAACTGTGTGCGAACCTTTGAAGTTCTAGCTGTAGATTTAGTTTTGAAATCTCCGATAAGCTGCTTCACTGTCCGGTTCGACCACAGCGTCGCTGGAATTTCCCGCCCAAAAACTACAAACACTCTCCCTGGTCGCTCTTTCCCTTTGCACCTCCTGCCGAAGTAAGAGCTTGTTTAGGGGCTGAGACTCAGATTTCAGTCACACGTTCTCTCTCGCAAGCCCTTTTCAAGTTTATTTTTCAATACTTGTTGCGGGTCAGTCCGTTTATTAACCCGAGACTCCCCGCAGTGTAACAACCCAGAATGGGAGTGCTTACAGAGACCAGAGCCAGGGCACTCTGTCCCTCTTCGCTTTTCACAGAGGGACTCCCAGTTCTGGTCTCACTCCCACCCTTGCGGAGGATCGATCGATAATCTATGAAACCCAACTTTTACAAAGATTGAGTTGGAATGTATCCCGTTACAGAATCAGTGGTGATTCATTCCTGCCCATTTCAGACAGTTTGAAATAAGAGCGGAATTTAATCCTGATTGTAACAGCTTGGAACTTGCAAGGGAAATATAGAATAAGACAAATGGAAATAAAACCTTTTGGGAAATATTTGACTAATGGTGATTTTATTAAAATTGTGCGCTATTTTCAAAATTATTGGCGTGGTTTTTGAATTAATGAAATTCACCACAGGGCGACCAATCACAAGTTCGCTCCCTGCATTCCTCCAGAATGTATAAGAAGGGCAGATGTGGGAGGAATTTCTCAATCTTTCTCTGGACGTGTGGATTGTGGAAATGTCTGGAAGAGGATAAAGCGGCGGTAACGCTCGAGCCAAGGCCAAGTCTCGGTCCTCCCGGGCCGGACTGCAGTTCCCTGTGTGCCGTGTTCACAGGAGCCTCCAGAAGGGGAACTACGCTGAGTGTGTGGGTGCCGGAGCCACGGTCTATGTGGCTGCTGTGCTCGAGTATCTGACCGCTGAAATCCTGGAGATGGCTGGCAATGCCGCCAGCGTCAACAAGAAGTCCCGCATCATCCCAGACACCTGCAGCTGGCCATCCGCAATGACGAGAAGCTCAACAAGCTGCTGCGAAAAGTGACCATCGCTCAGGGCGGGGTACTGCCTAATATCCAGGCTGTGCTGCTGCCCAAGAAAACCACCAGCACTTCCAAGAGCAGGTAAAGCGGACAGGATTTAATCTAATAACCAAAAGGCTCTTTTCAGAGCCACCTACAGTATCTATGAAAGGGCTGGTTACTTTTCTATGGATCTCAGTTTTCCCCGATCTAATTTAATATTCAATCTCTGCAATTAAACTGGGAGTTTGCTGATCAGAAATGAGCCTCAGACATTCTCAGTTATAAGCATGAATATCTAGAAGACCAGATCACCAAACAGTGCCGCATGTTTGCTGTTAGCCGATATTCACATGAGTGTATCAATATAGAGAGGGACTGGCTTCAGAGAAATACAAAACAGACGGAACCGGAACGTGAGACCGCCCGTCATTGAACACGTTGTTATAAGAGCCGAATATGAACGGGTTAAGAGTCGAGTATAAAGTGAATGAGCGGTTGATGGGCTCATCGTCTCTTATTGGGGCAATAATTCCATAGCAAGAAGTTTTTACATCCTGAACACAGTGATCCATGCAGACTTTCACCCTTTTAATTTGCACACAGGATGGAACCAGAATTACAGTTCTGGTTAATTCAAAATATTCCGAATAGTATACCAGCTTTCCCCGCAGTCAGAGCTGGGTTAAAGGTGAGATACAATTGCACCTCGTCCGCTCTCTGGAATCTATCTCGGTATGTGCAGTGGGATGAATTCAGTATCAGAGCTCTCACTTATAGTTACCGACCCACATTGGGCGGGTGCAGTCGGTATTACTGGGCATCTCACTCACATTTAAACCTGGATCAAACCCGCACTGTCAGATATTCACCGTCTGCACTATATAAACCCAGTTACAGTAAAACTACAAGACCAGCATGGTGTGTGCACAGGCCAGTTTGCCTGGCGCCGGTCGCAGCTCTTTCCTTTGCTGATTTGGTGGCTCTGAACAAAGCGGTTGTTGCACTTGGTGCTGATGGTTCGACCTGGGCAGGGGGGCTCTCGGCGCGCTCCCCGCGGATGCAGCGGGCCAGCTGGATGTCTTTGGGCAGAGGAAACATTACAAGGACACCCTCAAAGCCTCCCTGATAAAATGCAACATCCCCACCTGGCAGTTCCTGACCAAGTGGAGGAAGTGCATCCGGGAGGGCGCTGAGCACCTCGAGTCTCGTCGTTTCAATGCAGAAATCAAGCGTAGGCAGCGGAAAGGGAAAGGGCGTTGGCAAACCTGTCCCACCGTCCCTTACCCTCAATGACTATCCGCCCACCTGTGACAGGGACTGTGGTTCTCGGATTGGATTTTTCAGTTAGAAAGGACTCATTTTTACAGTGGAAGCAAGTCTTCCTCGATTCCAAGGGACTGCCGGTGGTGAAGAATGCGGAGCCTCCTTTTACAGTGTCTGTGAGGTTCCGCCCCGGGGCTGTGATTGGTAACAGCCCAACCGCCATTCAAGTTTGAACCAATCACCGAGAGCGAAAGGGAAAGGCGGGGATTACTGGGCCATGATTTCCTGAAATGAAACTGACAGTTCGTCAATTTCAAAAAGGCCGCCAATTTCAGAGTATCAACGAACAGAGTTTAAAGAAACTATAATTTCCCGCCGGCAACTTAAGAATCCCGCTCTTTATAACCTCGATGATGCCCCATTGTAACTCATCAATTCATTCTCTTTAACATTCCGGTATGAAATCTGTCCTATTCCCTGAGAGGTCTGTACCGGGCGGGAATAATTCCCCGGTCACTGTATCATGTAAACACAAAGTCCCGCATCAATCCCGCCAGTGCCGTCCCGTTTAACCGGTTCTCACACATGACATGACTGCTCTGTCAGTGAGGCGGTGGGTGGCTCTTTGTGTTGTGTCCGGGGGAAAGGGTCGAGTTGTTTAGCCGGCGAATTCATAGAGAGTGCAGCCCTGCCGTTTCAGATCGTACACCATATCCATGGCAGTGACCTCTTGCGCTTGGCGTGCTCGGTGTAGGTGACCGCGTCCCTGATCACATTCTCCAGGGAAACCTTCAGCACTCCGCGGCTCTCCTCGTAGATCAGGCCCGAGATCCGCTTGACACCGCCACGGCAAGCCAGGCGGCGGATGGCGGGTTTGGTGATGCCCTGGATGTTATCACGGAGCACTTTACGGTGCCGCTTGGCTCCGTCTTTGCCCAGTCCTTTGCCTCCTTTACCACGGCCAGACATGACGATTCTTCACTCAAACTTTCGCTGGATGAGAAACGAACTGCTCCTGGCTCCTTTTTATAGAGCTGGCCCCGACCTGACTGAGAAAGTGCAGAGAGTGAGGGGCGGGAAGGGGAGGAGACAGAGCGAGAGATTAAACAGAGAGCGCGGCAGGGGAAGAGACAGAGTAAAGATTGAGAGACAGAGCAGAGTGCAGCCTCTGATCTTCCAGCTCCACCTCCAGCTTTCTGCAACCGCCAACCTCACATTGTTTTCTCCACAATAGAACCGATACACAGCGCTCCGCACAAACCCTTACAGACTCGGAATTCATATTCAAGGCTTCCAGGAGCCAGAAGCTTTTAAATAAGGTCCCTTTACAATTAACACTCACGATTATTCCCTCCGATATAGTCCCTTCCCTGTCAATCTCAGACCTTATTCCATCTCCTCTCACAGACAGGTTAAGCAGTTTACAAACACCTTATTCCAGCTGATTTGGAGAATCTGCTGTTTGGGGATTGAGTTGTGAGGCGGGGTATTGCCGTCAGTACCACCGTCTCACAAAGACTCTACCCCTGAATCTGTGAAATGACAATGACCAGGAACTGAGACTGGAGCCGAACACAAAACCCCAGTTAAAGTGAGGCCAGGGCCGGACATCCCATTCTCTGTGTGTTTTACTGCAGACACTGCGGGAGGTGTGGGTGCAGACACTGGGGGAGGGGTGGGTGCAGACACTGGGGTAGGGGTGGGTGCGGACACTGGGGGAGGGGTGCGTGCAGGCACTTGGGGAAGGAGTGGGTGCATACACTGGGGGAGGGGTGGGTGCAGACACCGGGGGAGGGGTGGGTGCAGACACTGGGGGAGGGGTGGTTGCGGACACAGGGGGACGGTTTGGGTGCGGACACTGAGGGAAGGGTAGATGCAGACACTGGCGGAGTGGTGGGTGCAGACACTGGGGGAGGCGGTGATGCAGACAGTAGGGGTCGGGAGGGTGCAGACACTGGGAGAGAGGTGGGTGCAGACAATGAGGGAGGGGTGTGTGCAGACACCGGGGGAGGGGTGGCTGCAGACACTGGGGGAGGGGTGGTTGCGGACACTGGGGGAGGGGTGGGTGCGGACACTGGGGGAAGGGTAGATGCAGACACTGGGGGAGTGGTGGGTGCAGACACTGGGGGAGGCGGTGATGCAGACAGTAGGGATCGGGAGGCTGCAGACACAGGGGGAGGGGTGAGTGCCGACACTGGTGGAGGGGTGGGAGCAGACACTGGGGGAGGGGGAGGTGCAGACACTGGGGGAGGGGGTGATGCAGACAGTAGGGGTCGGGAGGGTTCACACACTGGAGTAGGGGTGAGTGCAGACTGTAGGGGTCGGGTGGGTGCGGACACTGGAGGAGGGGTAGGTGCAGACACTGTGGGAGGGGTGGGTGCAAACACAGTGGGAGGGGTGAGTGCAGACACTGTGGGAGGGGAGGGTGCGGACACTGGGGGAAGGGTAGATGCAGACACTGGGTGAAGGGTAGATGCAGATACTGGGTGAGTGGTGGGTGCAGACACTGGGCGAGGCGGTGATGCAGACAGTAGGGATCGGGAGGGTGCAGACACAGGGGGAGGGGTGAGTGCAGACACTGGCCGGGGGGTGGGAGCAGAAACTGGGGGAGGTGGAGGTGCAGACACTGGGGGAGGGAGTAATGCAGACAGTAGGGGTCGGGAGGGTTCAGACACTGGGGGAAGGGTGAGTGCAGACTGTAGGGTTCGGCTGGGTGCGGACACTGGGGGAGGGGTAGGTGCAGACACTGGGGGAGGGGTGAGTGCAGACTGTAGGGGTCGGGTGGGTGCGGACACTGGTGGAGGGGTAGGCGCAGACACTTAGGGGAGGGGTGGGTGCAGACACTGCGGGAAGGGTGGGTGCACACACTGGGGGAGGGTTCGGTGCAAACACTGGGGGAGGGGTGGTTCAGACACCGGGGGAAGGGTGGGTGCAGACACTGGGGGAGGGGTGGTTGCGGACACTGGGGGAGGGGTGGGTGCAGACACTGGGGGAAGGGTAGATGTAGACACTGGGGGAGTGGTGGGTGCAGACACTGGGGGAGGCGGTGATGCAGACAGTAGGGGTCAGGAGGGTGCAGACACTGGGAGAGGTTTGGGTGCAGACACTGGGAGAGGGGTGGGTGCAGACACCGAGGGAGGGGTGGGTGCAGACACTGGGGGAGGGGTGGGTGCAGACACTGGGGGAGGGGTGGTTGCAGACTCAGTGGGAGGGGTGAGTGCAGACACTGGGGGAGGGGTGAGAGCAGACACTGGGGGAGGGGGAGGTGCAGACACTGGGGGAGGGGTTGATGCAGACACTAGGGGTCGGGAGGGTTTAGACACTGGGGGAGGGCTAGGTGCAGACACTGGGGGCAGGGTGGTTAAAGACACTGGGAGAGGGGTGGGTGCAGACACTGGGGGAGGGGTGGGTGCAGACACTGGGTGAGGGGTTGATGAAGACAGTAGGGGTCGGGAGGGTTTAGACACTGGGGGAGGGCTGAGTGCAGACTGTAGGAGGCGGGAAGGTGCCGGCACTGGGGGAGGGGTGAGTGCAGACACTGGGGGAGGGGTGGATGCAGACACTGGGAGAGTGGTGGGAGCAGACACTGGAGGAGGGGTGGGTGCAGACACTGGGAGAGGGGTGGGAGCAGACACTGGGGGAGGGGTGAGTGCAGACACTGGGGGAGGGGTGATTGCAGACACTGGGGGAGGGGCGTGTGCAGACACTGGGGTTGGGGTAAGTGCAGACACTGGGGGAGGGGTGGGTGCAGACACTGGGTGAGGGGTGGGTGCAGATACTGGGGGAGGGGTGGGTGAAGCTAATGTCAGTGAGTCACCATAGATCCTGGGATCATTTCCAATGATTTATGTCTGGAATCTGAGCCCGGCCCCGGGACAGGGATCATTTGATTCCGGGATGAACTCTTTTCAGAGAGGTGTGGGTGGCTCTGAGAGAGCCTTTGCGTTCAGATGTTTTCAAGTTGCCCTTTTTATTTACTTTTTGGCCGCTGCTTTCTTGGTCTTTGTTAATTTGTGTGTGGCCTTGGCCCTCGGTTTCTCCACCTTTTTGGCCGCCTTCACCTTTGCGCCTGTGGCCTTCTTGGGGCACTTGGGCTTCTTTGCCGGCGCCTCCTTCCCAGCCAGTGCTTTCGCTGTCTTTTTTGACGTTGGCGCCTTTTTGGTGCTCGTTTGCTTGGCTGGAAATTCTTGTCTGGAGGTTTCTTCACCTTCCTTCCCACTTTCCCCGGGGTTTCCATCTCAGCGACTTTGAAGGATCCCGAGGCGCCCATGCCCTTGATCTGCTTCAGGGACCATTTGTCACATTCCTCTTGATACTGAACCTGATCAGGGACCCGCGCTTCTCCACATCGACTGCTTTGGCAGCCAGAGCCTTCTTTATCGCGGCCAGGGACATCCCCTTCCGATCACTGCCATCGGCCAAAACCTTGAGGATCTGTTCGCCCAACTTGGGACCGGCTGGCTTGGAGCGGGGAGCCTTGGTTTGAGCGGCGGCGGTAGGAGGGGCCTTTTCGGCCGCTGCAGTATCAGTCATGTCCGCGACTCTGTGGAAAATCTCTCTGACAGTCAGAGCTGGGTCAGAAATGAAACGAAAGACGGCGACACAGAGCAACTTAAAGGCAGCGAGCGGTCGGAGCGGAGACATCCTGCTGTCAGCTCCCCGCCCCTCCAGGCTCTCTGTGTTTCTCTCTCCTCACTAACTCTCCGATTCCAATTCAACTCGGGCCCTCCAGATTCCCAGACAGGTCTCTTTCTCTCCCCAAGACCGGGATTTTTGCTTTCGAGAAAGTTCCATCCGAATGGAAGGCAGCAATTTCGATTTAAACCCGTTTCCTTGCTGCACTGGTCGCGCTCTCTCAGCTGATCGCGGATATTTTCTCTTTTTCGACAGAAATTTGAAATCAAATCAAACTTTGTGTTTAATTCTAGCTTCAGGCCTGAACAGGGCAGCAGGGCGATCCTGTGACAGGGAAAACTTTGAATTTTACAATCACAGGATGGCTGGCTTAACCCATCTCTGCTTTAAGTTGTTATATTGTTCGAATGCAGAAATATGTTTGACTAACATGAAAATACAAATGATGTGCTCACCGCCTCTGCGGCCTCTCTTTGTCACTCTCTCTCCTCCGAAAATATAACAGTAACTGGCGTCTGATCCATACCTCACTCAACGCCCAGAGATGAATATCACAGAGAGAGAGAGAGCGACAGAGAGACAGACACAGTATCAGTCTTACACTTTGTATCAGTGTCACCATATTACGCTCAGTAACAGTGCCATACCTTCAAGTATTGCACCAGAGAGAGAAACAGAGACATTATCAATCTTGCACCTCCAACACTGTTTCCAGAGCGGATAGCAACAGAGAGACAGAGAGGGGAGAGGGCTGAGCGAGAGACAGGAGAGTGCTAGGTAGGGCTGTGAGACACAGAAAGACATGCCCAATATGAGTTCCAGTCTGAGCTGTGAAGTCCCGTTTTATCTTGAAAGTTCCCATTGGAGAGATAGAAGATGCAGTCTCCCCTCTCACTGTTATTGTACCAGAGACACACACGTTATTCATCCCACACTGCGGGACAGTGTCAAAGAGTGAGAGAAACAATGGCCCACATTTAACCCTCGCTTGCTTGTTGTAATCTCTGCAATCTTGCAGCTCAGGGCCGTTCGGTATTATACTCAGTGACCGAGTGTTTTACTCAAATTAAACTGATCTCGGACTGTTTCTTTCAGATATTAGCTCCTGCACGGTCCCAGCAAACACTCCCACTCCCTCGTCTCTCCGATGCTGCTTCAGGATTGCTTTGTGAAGACGGACTCATGGAGAGAAACAACCTGTCATGTATTCAACCATGCTTCACAAGCACTGAATTCCAGGACTTCATGGCAGGCAATGGAATTAACCATATCAGAACGGCACCGTTCAACCCGGCCTCAAACGGCCAGGCAGAACGAGCAGTGCAGATAATCAAACAGGGGATGTTCAAAATTCAAGGAGGTTCCCTACAAAGACGCTTATCACGCCTCCTGTTGGCGTACAGATCCCGACCACACTCGCTCACAGGGGTTCCACCCGCAGAGCTGCTATTGAAAAGGACGCTCAAAACCCGGTTATCCCTTAAACATCCCACCATGAAAGAAATTGTCGAGATGAGGCGCCAGTCACAATATGACTACTATGACAGGAATGCGAGGGCACGATGTATTGATATAAATGACCCTGTTTTTGTCCTCAACTACACTGCAGGGACCAAATGACTCGCAGGCACTGTGATTGCCAAAGAAGGAAATTGGATTCTGGCAGTTAAACTTACCAATGGACAAATCTGCCGCAAACATGTGGATCAAACAAAAAGGAGGTTCAGCAACCCCATAGAAGAAGCAGAGGAAGAACACGATATAGAGTTCAGTCCTCCACAGGTGAACGAACACAGGAATCAAGTGGAGGAGAGCGCAGTCACTGTGGGCAGTCCGGACAGGCCTGAGGCAGCGCAAACAGCAGACACACAGGCCAGCGACCAACAACCGGAGCCCCAACACAGGTGCTCTACAAGAGAGCATAAACCACCAGAGAGACTTAACCTGTGATCCCAATAAGACTTTTGGAGGGGAGGTGATGTCATGTATTCAACCTGCATTGTACCCCATGTATAATCTAATCTGTACACTGTGAGAACAAAGATCACAAGGCGGTGAACTTGTGGGAGACACTCCTAACCTGGACCTTCTGATATAAAAGGGGAAGCTCCACCACTTCCAACACTTGAGTGCTAAGGAATAAAGGACAGATCACAGACTGACCTTCTCTCAAGCATGGGCCTCGTGTGCATTTATACTGTAGAGCAAGGATTCTTTTACCTCAATCTAGTTCAGCAAAATTACTGAAACGAATACCGTTTGTGATTTAAACAAAGCAAGCTTTTATTTAAAAAGCAAATCCCGATCGGGGACCTTATCAGACTGAAGGAATGCAAGTCTGATAGAACGCAGCCACTTCCTACGGACAAAGTGACGTTACATTGCAAAGGGACGACGGTTATACATTTTCGGCAAAAGAAAACAAGATAGGGCAAGAGTGACATCCTAGTTCAGCCTATCTCTTTTGATCCCTCTTTCCCTTTGTCCACTCATAAGCCGACCTAAGTATGGTCTGATTTTAAACAAAGACCTTCTGTTAATGTTTCAGGTTAATAACATGATTTAATAAGACCTTGAGGTTTTTCTGCAAGCTGTGGGTTTTGTTTCAATATGTGTTAGTGTTGTAACATTTCGCAATCTCGAGGCTATTCCTCCATGAATTCTTTATTAGCTTATACTGTCCCTATACAATTCCCACGTTCTCGACATCAATGTCTCTATACATTTTTAAACATTCACATTCCCCCCTTTTATCATTCCACTTAGGATCATTCGAGGATTATCGCATTCATCCGTTCACACTCTATTTCCTGAATCATATTGTTGTTCGTGTCGAGTAGTTCTTTAGTTCATTGGATCATAACTCAGGAGCCCTTGACCACAAGAGGGTTTGCTAACCTTGCCATCATTACTTTACAACAAAGGTTAAGGCAACCAACAATTAGATAGGATCTCCAAGATCCATCTGATAGCCAATCAAACCAGCTAGATCCTTCTGCTGGTGTGGATAACTTCTTCACCTCCCTTCTTATGTGATCAGCGAGATTGGCTATGCTTTCTGAACTATTAGGAATGTAAGTGCAACATTCAGATTCTATCAGGGAACATGTTCCCCCTTTCTCAGCTAACAGGTAAATGAGGGCCATTCCGTTTTGTAATGCTACGGTCCTTATTGCTACCATTTCAGCTGTGATGCCCTCCAGAGCTTCAGCAGTATGGTTAGCTATCTGTTCCAATATCGTCTCTAGGTTCTGTACTTCGTCCATGTGACGTCTTATCCCGATTGGGAACATTAAGACCCCAAAGAACTTGTCGGTGGGGGTGATGGCTCGCTTGTATCGGCTGGAGGCATGTGCTTCCGCCAGGGTACGTACTTGCCGCACAAATGGCACCACATATCCCAGATAGCAGAACCCTGTCCATCGCCTTGGCAACCAAGGATCCGGATCGTGAGAGTGGATGGTGACTCGTGCACCTGTGGTGAGGTTGAGACTGTGTGGGCATTGCTGTACCCTACGATATGTCCCTTGTTACTGGTGTTATTTCGGGTTAGACATATGTCCCAGGTTGGCCTCCCAATCCCTGAGGTATTGGTCAGGGCTATGAATGGGGGTTCCTTTTCACGGTTGTAGGTTGGTTGGTACCATCCCTGGAATGTCTGACTAATGGGATTTCCAGCACTCTACCACTTGGTGACCTCCCCGTGGTCGTTCAGGTGGTAACGGTATGATACTCCTCCTGATCTCTGTGATCCCTCTTTTGACCCGCCTTTCCTCTCTCGTATTTGTATTGCACCCCGCCCCCTCCTCTCGTGATAGTTTGGCTCTGAATCCATCTGACAGTCTCAGTTAGGGTCAGTGGAACGGGGTGCAAAGGAATTCCCCCTTTGGAATGTATAGGGAAATGTATAGGGAATGTGAACACACCCAGTATCTAGAAAAGTTCCCATTTTGCGCACAAACATAAGACATGCACAAAAAGGTGTTTACATGGAGCTCTCGTTTCCGTCTCCCCTCCCATGCGCCGAAACAGTCATATATCAACACTATTATACAGACTGTGGCATACAGACAGTTTCATCTTATGGCTCAGGATTCAGATAAATAGTCCAATTATTTTGCTGATTAAAAGAGTTCGGTTCTCCCGTCTCTCTTCTTAGGTCACCGTCGGTGTAGCTGGCTGTCTATCACTACGGGTAAAAGTTCAAACTGGTCCACGTTCCAATTAGGATGCCAACGGCCTTGTTCAGCTATGGAGAAGAGGAAGTCTGGAACAGAAACAGGAATTAGAATAACTAGTAAAATAGGTTTGTTAGAGGGTGGTGAGCTTGCAGTGGTGCAGGTGAACCCAGGCACCCCTCCCCTCAACCTTGGCTGCAGTTGTGTAGTGAGTAACACTTGAAAAGGCCTCTCCCATTGTGGCTCTAATCACTTCCGAATCCATACTTCCCTGGTGCCACGAGGGACAATTCGGGCAAAACTGGGAGGTCGAGGTGAGCATCTTGAACCTGGTTGTGAGCTAGTCGCAGATCCTGAGTCAGAGAAAGAACATAGGTGGTCATCAGTCGAGCTGAGATACCATATCTAGGAACAATGTCCCTCATTAACACCTTAATAACAGTTTGCGCCTTATTGTCCAGGGTAGGGTAGGCTTCAATCCATCTGCTAAACACATCTACTATTACTAACACAGGTTTGTAACACTGAACCATTTGCAACTCAATGTAGTCCAACTGAAATGTCTCAAAGGGACCTTCGGGTAGGGGCGTTTTACCCCAATCACAGGGGACTCCCTTCCCTGGATTATGTTGCTGGCAAACCAGGCAACGACTACTGATGTTCTGGGCGAGCTCCTGGAGTCTAGGTTGCCACCAAATAGCCACAAGTGCATCACTCATGGTTCTTGCTCCACAATGAGTAGCAAAATGCATACAGTCAATCACCCATAGAGCCAACTCGTCAGACATGCAAGTCAGTTCCGCGGGAGTGGTCTAGAGTTTAGAAACATTGTCATAAGTACATCCATAATATTTCCACAACAGTTTATCTTTTTCAGGAGCGTCCTCCTGTGCTTTTATAACATCTTGGATGGTTGGCATTGGTTTTTCCGAGGCTAATTTATCCTTCGCAGGATTTTTAGTCTGACTCATCATTTTGGGCACTACCATCTGTTGTTCACGAGAGGCCTCTTTAGCCTCTTTGTCAGCACAGTGGTTCCCTATATCAACTGGGGATTTTCCGGTGGTGTGGGCGGTACATTTAACAACGGCAATGTGCTTGGGGAGCATGAGGGCTTGCAACAAATCAGATCATGGGCCACCACAAAGGCATACCTAGAGTCGGTATAGATATTGACTTTGAGGTCTTTGGCCAAGATACAGGCTCGGGTGAGGGCGAATAGTTCAGCTTGTTGGGCAGAATAGGCGGTTTCAAAAGCGGCAGATTCCAAGACCTGATTCTCCTGGTTTACTATGGCGTATCCTGAGATTCGTGTACCTTCTGGATTAATAGAAGAACTTCCGTCAACATACATAATACAGTCTGGATCTTCAATTGGTACATCAACAAAATTTTCCCTGACTGATGTGGCCTCTTAAATTAAAGATAAACAATCATGACTGGGTTCTTCCTCATCTTGGGGTGGCTCAGTAAGAAAACAGGCCGGATTAATTGCAGTACAGTGCCGAAAGGTCGGTTTAGGATTGCCTGTGATTTCAGTGGGTTCTGTCGGATAGAGGGCCAGTCCACATTGCCCTGCACTGGGATCTCAATCGGATCAATGGGAGGATAACCCACTTGGGAGGGGTCCTCTGCCCATACATGAGGATCCACATAGTCAGGTATGCCAGAGCCAGTATGATGCTGCAGAGTCGTTAAGACCTTCTCGGGGTCCCCGTGGAATTGGACTGTTCGGCCATGTTTTACAATTTGCACATCCCGGCTGGTAGGGTCAGCCTCGTCTATAGCCTGGTGCAACATAACTTCCAAATCTTTAGCGTGGTGGGGAGGTAATACTTCGAGTAATATGTGGTGCCACCGTTGGGGGCTATCCATTTCCACAAAATCTGCCTTCCCTTCCGGTCCAGTCACTCTAGCCCTTAATATAATTTCCTTCACTTTCCCTTCGTGATCCTGATAAATGTTCTGCAGGTCCTGATTCTTTCCACTGGGATCGTATGCGAGGGTCACGTGATAGGGTGCCTGCGGCAGATCCAGAGACCACCACTGAGGGGTTCTAGTGGTATAATGCTGCCGCTTAAGGGTTCCCTGTTTTACAATAATCCCATCATCTCCACACTCCAAATGCAACTGGAATTTGCAGAGGAGTTCTCTAGCCATCAAGTTACAGTCAAGATTGGTTGTGATAACAAATCGATGTTTCACCGATTCTTCCTGGTAACCCATTTTAACTGGTTCTGACACCGGGAATGTAGAGACTTGTCCCAGGAATCCTGACAGTCCCTGTGTTTCAGAGAAGGCGGGGAGTTTAAGCTTTGATTGTACAGAAGACATGAAGGCTCCTGTATCTATCAAGAAGTGTTGCCACTCATTCCGAATTTTTAACAATATCATCGGTTCGTCATCCGGGGAGGGTCCCTGAACAATCAAGCTCCGTAGTCAATACGAATCGGGGGACGGTTGGCCAAAGGGGTTGTTCTGGGAGAAGTTAGTGTAAGATCCCCGTCCTCTTCCCCCTTGCCCCCCTCCTCTTCCTCCTCTTCCTTTTTCATACTGACGGGAGGGACAATTTCAGATACAATGTCCTTCTTGCCCACAAATAAAGCATCCATCTCGTCTTTCCCAGCCCCGACCTCTTCCCATACTAGGCCGGGGACAGTAGGGCGGTCCGTAATTAGCAGGGCCCGGGCCATTTGGGTGTTTGACATAACCGTATCCCCGTTTATCCACCCAACCCTGCACGCAATACTGCGGTTCCATCTGGTATCCCCTTAGGTCAGGTTTTGGTCCTTCCACCCGAGGCGGCTCCATACTGATGGGCTTCTGAAGGGTCGTGGTGAGAGCATTAAAGATAGCATTTAGGCGATCCTGGACATCGTTAGGGTGAGCAACCACCAATGCATCATGAGTAGCACGTCCTAGGTGAGTTAGAAATCGGGCATGCTCAGTTGGGCTCAGGGTTTGCTTTACCAGGGCCCACAGGTCCCTTGATTCTGCATTATATCCATGCATGTCGAGGTCACTCCGTGAAATCGGAGGTCAGGGTTATGTTGGGTTTGTGGAGCTCTTTCAGCTTATTTATCTTAGCCTTTTAACTCTTCAATTTGTTTTCTTTGAGTATCTATTTCTTTATTTTTATTCTGACTATCGCACCATTCCTCTGTTAGGTGAGTCTTTTTTCTATTAAGAAATCCAAATTGATAATGTTCAGTATGAAACGGCTTTCAATGGAAAGGGGTAACTCCTTTACAGGTTTGTAAGAAGATCTGATGTCATTACGTGACTTCACGGAGCCATCTGAAAAAAAAATCTTTTCATCAGGAAAGGCAGCATTTGATTAAACTCCAATTTTTTTTAACTTCTTATTCAAGTACTTGCCAAAGATATTTTTTTTAATTGATTTAAAACGAGACCACACATTTGTTTACTGAAATTCAATTTCGTCATCAGCCTCGGTCAACGCAAAGCCAACCATTTTAATTAAGTCGTCTATCGATACATTTCTCAGAGATCCCAGTGGAACTCTGAGTACGTTTCTCGTGCGTGCACTCTTTCTTTAAGACGTCTACGGTTTTTAATATGTCCTCCTTCTGTCAATGAACGCCCTAATTTAATGACGTTTTTCTGCCAACTGGACAGGAGTGATTTTTCTTTTAGACTGCAATGGAATTTTTCTCATAATTTAAAATCTCAGCACATTTTTTTTTCTTTCAGCACCTATTTAGTACGTTACTTTATTTTTGTCTTTTCCATAACTCGAGAGAAGTCTGGCACGTAGGCTGTGGACTGCTTTTCGTTATCTCAATTGTTCCAGCCTCAAGGTCGTGTTATTTAATATATATTTTTTTGAATCCTTTTGAATCCATCTCAGTTGTTTTGCTGTGCCTTCTCTGAGTGTTTTCTTTCGACAAGTAAGTGAGCATGTCAAATCCTTTTTTAACCACCAGGACCATGTATTTTTTTCTTTTTTTTTTACTCAACAAACCTATCCTTTGTGCATTTCCTGGCTCCGTAATTTATCATCTGAATATACGTAATTCAATAAGGTTCACACTCTTAAACTTCCCACATACAGTACAACACTACGAAGGGTTAAAAAAAACATTCATTCTGTTTGAAAAAGTGCGTGGAGCTAAAACAAACCACAACTCCCCGGCTTTTTTTTTACACAGTAAAAATCACACAAGCATTTCTCATTTAAAACAAACGTTCACAAGAGTCTCTTTTGTTTTCTATTAATTTTTGGATCCATGATTGATTATCTATCCCTATCTAGCTCTAACTATCCCTACTTTCTGTGTCGCCGCACGGATCTACTTGGGCCTCGAACCCACACAGACACTGGGCCTCGAACCCAGGCAGGCTCTGGGCCTTGAACCCAGGCAGACCTTACCTATTCGAACCTATCTTTCCAAGTCGCTGCTTGGTTTGCGTCACCGCGCAATACTTACCTATTCTAACCTATCTTTCCAAGTCGCCGCTTGGTTTGTGTCACCGCGCAATTTCCCTATCTCTATCCCTATTCTAAGTTTGAAAGGTATTCACCAGATTGTCCTGGATCTCGTTCAGACACTACCTGAGAACCAGCGAGTGGCTAAATTTTCCTCAGACTTTTGAAACCGGGGGAAACTTGAACAGTATTGAAATCATACTCACTCCAGTGGCCACTTTCTCCTCGTCTCGTCCAAGGCTAGTCTGGCTCTCAATTCCTAAGTTTTCGGCAGTCGTCTGTTGAGATCCCACTTCTGACACCAAATGTTGATTTCTGGATTATTTTACCTCAATCTGGTTCAGCAAAATTACTGAAACGAATACTGTTTGTGCTTTAAACAAAGCAAGCTTTTATTTAAAATGCAAATACCGATCGGGGACCTTATCAGACTGAAGGAATGCAACTCTGATAGAACGCACCCACTTCCTACGGACAAAGTGACGTTACATTGTAAAGGGACGACGGTTATACATTTTCGGCAAAAGATAACAAGATAGGGCTAGAGTGACATCCTAGTTCAGCCTATCTCTTTTGACCCTCTTTCCCTTTGTCCACTCATAAGCCGACCTAAGTATGGTCTGATTTTAAACAAAGACCTTCTGTTAATATTTCAGGTTAATAACATGATTTAATAAGACCTTGAGGTTTTTCTGCAAGCTGTGGGTTTTGTTTCAATATGTGTTAGTGTTGTAACATTTCGCAGTCTCCAGTCTGAGATGTCATGGCTATTCATCCATGAATTCTTTGTTAGCTTATACTGTCCCTATACAATTCCCACGTTCTCAACTTCAATGTCTCTATACATTTTTAAACATTCACAGTATCGCATCCTGCACGGAATGATCCAAAATTGAGCATCTCCAAGGGACAAGGCTCCCAGCTTTAATCATTCTCTGTCCTTTACCCCAGGCGAAGTTCCTTTGCTCAGATTCGGATAAAAGTAAATTGGGAAAAGTGCACTTTGATTTTTACATGCTGAATTAGTGCAGAGAGCTGCGCATGCGCGGATAAGCCACGCCCTCTGTGTCGATTTCCAGTGAGCAGGAGAGCGCATGTGCCCTCCCCTTCCCCAGCCCTGCCTGTGATCGCCATTCACTCAGTGAGCGGAAGAAGATGGTTTAAAACAGCCGGGAATGGAGGCACCGTGGTCCCGGGGTAAGGCAGCGAGCAGCAGCCTCCTTACAGCAGCGCACCGCTTTGGGAGCGTGTCCGCAGATGGGCTCAGAGATCAGCATTGAGTCCGGGGGGAGTTCAGGGGGAGTCGGGGGCTGAGTGTAAGAGGCAGATTGGACCAAGAACCAGTCTCAGTGCGTGGTGTGAGTGGGGGAAGCGAGAGGCCATTCTCGGGCTGTGTGTGGACAGCGTGTGTCCAGGGTAAGGGAGATAGAATGGGCAGAATCTGCTATTTACAATCATTGCTGCTTTCTCTCTCCAAACCCGTAGTGAACATTCCTGGTTTAGTTCCGGCGGGGGCTGTGTGTAAGAGGCAGAATGAAGCAGGAACAAGTCCAGAAGATGGAGTGAGTGGGGGAAGGGAGAGGCCATTCTCGTGCTGTGTGTGGACAGTGTAAGTTAACAGAGAAAGTAAACCACCTCGCACTTTCAAATCATTGCTGTTGTCTTTCCCCAAATCAGTAGTGAATGTTCCTGATTCAGTTCCAATCTCACCACGTCTGTTGTTCTTGGACAGTGAGCAGTGGAAACACAGCCTGACAATGAGGATGTGGGGAGTTTCACAAAGTGCATCTATTGCATGCACCAGGAGAGGAGTGTGGGAGATAATATTTTTAAAAAGCGGTTTCCTTGTTTCGGTGTGTTGAATTCTCCAGAACCGTGTTACTGGTGGTCGAGAGATACATTGTCGTTCCCTCAGGTACATCATATTCTTCCCCGTATCCATATCTTAGAACTAATGTTCTCGTATTATTCTCAGAGCAAAATTCTTCAGCCAGAACAAAGGTGATCTTTCCTCCACCCAGAACACAAGGAACAGTGCAGGCAGCTCCTTCTCACAAACAGTAAGTAGATTATCACTCACAGACCGCAGAGACACAGAACTGGCCTCAATCCTATTGTCACAGGCAGCAGAAGCTGTCAGTCCCACAGTGATCCGAAGTGGCAGAGTTACTTTGTGAATCTTACAGCCACATGAAGCAGTAGAATCAGATGCTGTTTCACCACTGAAACAGATCACACTGACAGGTACATTAACCACCCACACTCACTTGACAGAAACTGGCAGGTAGAGAATAAAACACATAATCATCTATCAGAAAAAATGTCAAACAGATTGAATAAACCACACTCGCATACCAGAAGCTTGCAGGTACAGAGCAAAAGCCATATTCATGTTTCACAATCTGACAGATTCAGTATTTCACCCCCCGAACATACCAGAAGATGATGGGTGCAGAATAAAACCCACATTCCTGTACCATAGACTGACAGATACAGCATGCAACACACACCCACATATATGAAAGTGACAGTAACAGAATAAAATTTGCACTTGCATACCAGAGAGTGACAGGTAAATTGTAAATCTCATGTGCACATATCGGAAAACTGAAAGGCAGTAAGTAAAATTGTTACTTGCATCGCAGAAACTGATAGGGGCAGAATAAAACCCACACACACATCAGAAAAATGACAGGTAGCAGGCAAAATCTTCACTCACGTATCAGAGAAATACAGGTAAAAAGTAAAATTGATTCTCATGTTCTCATACCAGAGACTGGCAGATACAGAGTAAATTCCACACTGGAACTGACAGGTACAGTCTAAAACATACAATCAAGTAGCAGGAACAAAAAGGTAGAGATTAAACCCAGACTAACATACCAGAAACTGAGAGGTATAGATTAAACCTCAACACACATACCAAAACCTGACAGTTACAGAAAAATATACACACTTGCATAATCAGTCTGAGAGATACTGTATAAAACCCACACTCACACATCAGAGGCTGATATATTAAAATCCATATTCCCATAACATAAATTGATAGATACAGTGAAATACCAGTCCTCACTCACCAGTAATTGCCAGGTACAGGGTAAAGACCTCTCTTCCATACCAGAAACTGACAGGTACAAAGCAAAGCCCGCTCTCAATTAAGCAGAAACCGGCAGGTATAGAGTAAGGCCCACAATCACATATCAGAACTTGACAGGTGCAGAATAAAACACAGACTCCCATAACAGATGTGGAGATACAGAGAAAGGCCCACACTCACATACCAGAGACAGATAGAGTGAAACTCAGACTCATTTACCAAAGACCGACAGAAACACCATAAACACTCACCTCCATAACAAAAATTAACAGTTAGAAAGTAAAACGAATACTCGATCAGGAATTGGTGGCACAGAGTAAAACAATACTAATATACTGGATAACGATGGGTATGGAGTAGAGCTCACATTCACATAACAGAGATGGACAGATACAGCACAAAACTCGCACTCACACACCAGGAATGGAAAGATACAGAAAGAAACCCACAGGCAGTAACCAGAAATTGACAGGTACAGAATAAAACCCACACTCTCGTATCAGAAACTGATAGAGTAAAACCCTCATCCACATGCCAGAGATGGACAGATACAGAGTCAAATCCCATACCAGACACCCTCAATATAAGAAAATAAGAACATAAGAAATAGGAGCAGGAATAGGCTATACTGCTCCTCTAGCCTGCTCCACCATTTAATACGATCATGGCTGATCTGATCGTGAACTCGGGTCCACATCCCTGCCCGCTCCTCATAACCCCTTATTCACTTATCGCTTAAAAAAGTGCCTATCTCTGTCTTAAAGTTATTCAATGTCCCAGCTTTCACAGCTCTCTGAGGTAGCCAATTCCACAGATTTACAACCCTCTGAGAAGAAATTCTTCCCCATCTCAGTTTTAAATGGGCGGCCCCATATTCTAAGATTATGCCCCCTAGTTCTAGTCTCCCCTATCAGTCGAAACATTCTCTCTGCATCCACCTTGTCAAGCCCCCTCATAATCTGATACATTTCGATAAATCACCACTCATTCTTCTGAATTCCAATGAGTAGAGGCCGAACCTCCTCAACCTTTTCTCATAAGTCAAACCCTTCATCTCCGGAATCAATCTAGGTGATCCTTCTCTGAACTGCCTCCAAAGCAAGTATATCCTTTCTTAAATGTGGAAACCAAAATTGCACGCAGTATTCCAGGTGTGGCATCACCAATAACCTGTATAACTGTAGCAAGACTTCTCTGCTTTTATTCTCCAGCCCCTTTGCAATAAAGGCCAAAATTTCATTGGCCTTCGTGATCACTTGCTCTACCTGCACATTAACCTTTTGTGATTCATGCACAAGTTCCCCCAAGTACCACTGTACTGCAGCACTTTGCAATCTTTCGCCATTTAAATAATATCTTGCTCTTTGATTTTTTACGCTAAAGTGCATGACCTCACTCTTTCCAACATTATACTCCATCTGCCAAATTTCTGCGCACTCACTTAGCCTGTCGGTGTCCTTTTGCAGATTATTTGTGTCCTCCTCACACATTGCTTTCCCACCCATCTTTGTATCGTCAGCAAACTTGGCTTCGTTACACTTGGTCCCTTCTTCCAAGTCGTTAATACAGATTGTAAATATTTGGGGGTCCCAGCACAGATCCCTGCAGCATCCCACTATTTACTGATTGCCAACCTGAGAATGAACCATTTATCTTGACTCTCTGTTGTCTGTTAGTTAGCCAATTCTCTATCCATGCAAATATATTACCCCAACCCCGTGAACTTTTATCTTGTGCAGTAACTTTTTATGTCAAATGCCTTCTGGAAGTCCAAATACACCACATCCACTTTATCCACCCTGTTCGTTACATGCTCCAAGAATTCCAGCAAATTTGTCAAACATGACGTCACCTTCATGAAACCATGCTGACTCTGCCTGACTGAATTATGCTTTTCCAAATATCCGGCTACTACTTCTTTAATAATAGATTCCAACATTTTCCCAACCCCAAACCCACAAAATATTCTCAGACCCTCCTCCCCACCCAATATCCTCAGATCCTCCTCCACTTCCAATAGCCTCAGACCCTCCGCACGCCACCCAATATCCTAAGATCCTCCCAACCCCACTCAATATCCTCAGGCCCCCACAACACACACAATATCCTCAGACACTCGCCACACCACCCAATATCCTCAGATACTCCACACCCCACCCAATATCCTCAGTCCCTCCCCACCTGACCCAATATCCTCAAGCGCAGCTCATCCCACCCAATATCATCACACCCTGCACACCCCACCCAATATCCTCAGACCCTCCCCACCGCACCCAATATCCTGAGACTTACCCCAATCCCACCCAACATCCTCAGACCTTCCCCATCCCACCCAATATCCTCAGACCCTCCCGACCCCACCCAATATCCTCAGACCTTCCCCATCCCCACCCAATATCCTCTGACCCTCCCCACCACACCCAATACCCTCAGCTCTTCCTCACCCCACCCAACATCCTCAGACCCTCCCCACTCCACCCAATATTCTCAGACCCTCCCCACACACCCAATATCCTCAGCTCCTCCCCACACCACCCAATATCCTCAGACCCTCCCCACCTTACACAATATTCTCAGACCATCCCCACCCCACCCCACCCAATATCCTCAGACCCTCTCCACCCACCAAATATCCTCAGACCCTCCCCACGCCAACCAATACCTCAAACAATTTCCACCCCACCCAATCTCCGCAGACCCACCTCACCACACCCAATATCCTCAGACCCTCCCAAACCCACCCAATATCCTCAGACTCTCCCCACCCCACCCAATATCCTGAGCTCCTCCCCACCCAACCCAATATATTCAGACCCTCCACACTACACTCAATATCCTCAGACACACCCATCCCATCCAATATCCTCAGACACTCCCCACCCACCCAATATCTTCAGACCCTCCCCACGCCACCCAATATCCACAGACCCTCCCCACCCCACCTATATCCTCAGACCCTCCCAAACCCTCCCAATATCCACAGACACTCCCCACCACACCCAATTTCCTCACACCCTCCCCATCCCTCCCAATATCCTCAGACCCTCCGCATCCCACCTATATCCTCAGACCATCCACAGCACACAAAATATCGTCAGACACTCCCCACCCCAACCAATATCCTCAGCCCCACCCAACCCCACCCAATATCCTCAGATCCTTCTCCCCACTCAATATTCTCAGATCCTCCTCCCCACCCAATATCCTCAGACCCTCCCCCCACGCAATGTCCTCAGCTCATGCCCACCCCTCCAAATATCCTCAGAATCTCCACACCTCACACAATATCCTCAGACACTCCCCATCCGACCCAATATCCTCTGACACTCCCCAACCTAAGCAATATCATCAGACCCTCCCCACCCCACCCAATATCCTCAGACCCTCTCCACCTCACCCAATATCCTCAGACCCTCCCCACCCAACCCAATATCATCAGACTCTCCCCACCCCACGCAATATCCTCAGACCCTCCCACCTCACCCAATATCCTCAAGCCCTTCCCAACGCTGCAATTTCCTCAGACCCTTCCCACCCCACCCAATATCCCCAGAACCTCCCTACCTCACCCAATATCCTCAGAGCCTCCCCACCGCACCCAGTATCCTCAGATCCTCCCCACACCACCCAATATCCTCAGACCCTCCCCACCCCACCCAATATCCCCAGAACCTCCCTACCTCACCCAATAAACTCAGACCCTCCCCCCACCCAATATCCTCAGACCCTCCTCACCCCACCCAATATCCTCAGACCCTCCCCACCACCCAATTTCCTCAGACCCACCCCAGCGCACCCAATATCGTCAGACCCTCCCCCCCCAACCAATATCCTCAGACACTACCCACCCAACCCAATATCCTCAGACCCTCCCCACCCCACCCAATATCCTCAGACCAACCCACCCCAAACAATATCCTAAGCTCCTCCCCACCCAACCCAATATACTCCACTCTTCCCCACCCCACCCGATATCCCCAGACCCTGCCCCCTCATACAATATCCTCAGCTCCTCCACACCCCACCCAATATCCTCAGACCCTCCCCACCCCACCCAATATCTGCAGACCCTCCCCACCCACCCAATATGCTCAGACACTCCCAAACCCACCCAATATCCTCAGACCCTCCTCATCCGACCCAATATCCTCTGACACTCCCCACCCCAACCAATATCCTCAGACCCTCCCCACCCCACCCAATATCCTCAGACCCTCTCCACCTCACCCAATATCCTCAGACCCTCCCCACCCAACCCAATATCATCAGACACTCCCCACCCCACTCAATATCCTCAGACCCTCCCCACCTCACCCAATATCCTCAAGCCCTTCCCACCGGTGCAATTTCCTCAGACCCTCCCCACTCCACCCAATATCCCCAGAACCTCCCTACCTCACCCAATATCCTCAGAGGCTCCCCACCGCACCCAATATCCTCAGATCCTCCCCACACCACCCAATATCCTCAGACCATCCCTATCCGACCCAATAAATTCAGACCCTTCCCCCACCCAATTTCCTCACACCCTCTTCACCCCACCCAATATCCTCAGACCCTCTCCACCCCACCCAATATCCTCAGACCATCCACACCCCTCCCAATATCCTCAGAACTTCTCCACGCCACCCAATATACTCAGACCCTTCCCACCACACCCAATATCACCAGACCCTCCACACCCCATCCAATATCCTCAGACCCTCCCCATCCCTCCAAATATCATCAGACCCTCCCCATCCCACTTTTATCCTCAGACCATCCCCACCACACCAAATATCGTCAGACCCTCCCCAACCCAACCAATATCCTCAGACCCACCCAAGCCCTCCCAATATCCTCAGATCCTCCTCCCCACCCAATATCCTGAGACCCTCCACACCCCACCCAACATCACCAGACCCTCCCCACCTCACACAGTATCCTCAGACCATCCCCCACCCAATGTCCTCAGCCCCTGCCCAATCCTCCAAATATCCTCAGACCCTCCCCACCCCACCCAATATCCTCAGATCTTCCTCCCCACCCAATATCCTTAGACCCTCCACACCCCACCCAATATCACCAGATCCTCCCCACCCCACCCAATTTCCTCACACTCTCCCCACCACTCCAAATATCCTCAGACCCTCCCCACCCCACCCAATATCCTCAGAACCTCCCCATCCGACCCAATATCCTCAGACACTCCTCATACCACCAAATAACCTCAGACCCTCCCCACCTCACCCAATATCCTCAGACCCTCCCCACCCCACCCAATATCCTCAGACCCTCCCCACCCCACCCAATATCATCTGACACTCCCCACCCCACCCAATATCCTGAGACCCTCCCCACCCCACCCAATATCCGCAGAGCCTCCCCACCCCAACCACTATCCTCAGACGCTCCCAACCCACCCAACATTCTCAGACACTCCCCACCTCACCCAATATCCTCAGGCCCTTCCCACACCTGCAATATCCTCAGACCCTCCCCACTCCACCCAATATCCCCGGAACGTCCCCACCTCACCCAATATACTTAGACCCTCCCCACCCCAACCAATATCCTCAGTCCCTCCCCACCTGACCCAATATCCTCAGACCCTCCGAAACCCACCCAATATCCTAAGACCCTCCCTATCCATTCCAATAACCTCAGACCCTCCCCCCAGCAAATATCCTCAGACCCTCCCCACTCCACTTAATATCCTCAGACCCTCCCCTCCCCACCCAATATCATCAGACCCTCCCCACCCGACCCAATATCCTCAGACCCTCCCCACCCCACCCAATATCCTCAGACCCTCCCAATCCCACCCAATAACCTCAGACCCTCCCCCACCCAATATCCTCAGACTCTCCCCACTCCACCTAATATCCTCAGATTCTGCCCACCCCAAACAATGTCCTCAGAGCCTCCCCTCCCCACCCAGTACCTTCTGACCCAGCCCAGCCCAGCCCACCCTTATCCTCAGAATCTCCTCACCACCCCCAATATCCTCAGATCCTCCCCCACATCCAATATCCTCAGACCGTCCCCCTCACCCAATATCCTCAGAACCTCCCCACCCCACCCAATATCCTCAGATCCTCCCCACCCCACCCAATATCCTCAAACCCTCCCCACGTCACCCAATATCCTCAGACACTTCCCACGCAATGTCCTCAGCTCCTCCTCACCCACCCCAATATCCTCAGCACCTCCCCATCCCACCCAATATTCTCAGACACTCCTCTCCAGCAAATATCCTCAGATCCTCCTCCACACCCAAGCTCCTCAGACTGTCCCCACCCCACCCAATATCCTCAGACACTCCCCAACTCACCCAATATCCTCAGACCCTCCTCACCCCACCCAAAATCCTCAGACGACCCCCACCCCAGCCAATATTATCAGACCCTCCAGACCCCACCCAATATCATCAGACCCTTCCCAGCCCACCCAATATCATCGGAACCTCCCCCCACCCAATCTCCTCAGCTCCTGCCCACCCCACCCAATACCCTCAGACCCTCCTCACACCACCCATTATCCTCAGACCCTCCACACCCCACCCAATATCCTCTGACACTCCCCACCCCACCAATATCCTCAGACCCTCCTCACCCCATCCAATATCCTCAGACCCTCCACACCCCACCCAATATCTCAGACTCTCCCCACCTTACACAATATTCTCAGACCTTCCCCACCCCACCCAATATCCTCAGACCCTCTCCACCCACCAAATATCCTCAGACCCTCCACACCCCACCCAATACCCTCAGACACTCCCCACCCCACCAAATATCCTGAGACTTACCCCAATCCCACGCAATATCCTCAGACCCTCCCAATCCCACCCAATATCCTCAGACCCTCACCACCACACCCAATACCCTCAGCTCCTCCTCACCCCACCCACTTCATCCTCAGACTCTCCCCACCTTACACAATATTCTCAGACTTCCCCACCCCACCCAATATCCTCAGACCCTCTCCACCCACCAAATATCCTCAGACCCTCCCCACGCCAACCAATGTCTCAGACACTTCCCACCCCACCCAATCTCCGCAGACCCACCTCACCACACCCAATATCCTCAGACCCTCCCAAACCCACCCAATATCCTCAGACTCTCCCCACCCCACCCAATATCCTGAGCTCCTTCCCACCCAACCCAATATATTCAGACCCTCCACACTACACTCAATATCCTCAGACACACCCATCCCACCCAATATCCTCAGACACTCCCCACCCACCCAATATCCTCAGACCCTCCCCACGCCACCCAATATCCTCAGACCCTCCCCACCCCACCTATATCCTCAGACCCTCCCAAACCCACCCAATATCCACAGACACTCCCCACCACACCCAATTTCCTCACACCCTCCCCATCCCTCCCAATATCCTCAGACCCTCCGAATCCCACCTACATCCTCAGACCATCCACAGCACACAAAATATCGTCAGACACTCCCCACCCCAACCAATATCCTCAGCCCCACCCAACCCCACCCAATATCCTCAGATCCTTCTCCCCACTCAATATTCTCAGATCCTCCTCCCCACCCAATATCCTCAGACCCTCCCCCCACGCAATGTCCTCAGCTCATGCCCACCCCTCCAAATATCCTCAGAATCTCCACATCTCACACAATATCCTCAGACACTCCCCATCCGACCCAATATCCTCTGACACTCCCCAACCTAAGCAATATCATCAGACCCTCCCCACCCCACCCAATATCCTCAGACCCTCTTCACCTCACCCAATATCCTCAGACCCTCCCCACCCAACCCAATATCATCAGACTCTCCCCACCCCACGCAATATCCTCAGACCCTCCCACCTCACCCAATATCCTCAAGCCCTTCCCAACGCTGCAATTTCCTCAGACCCTTCCCACCCCACCCAATATCCCCAGAACCTCCCTACCTCACCCAATATCCTCAGAGCCTTCCCACCGCACCCAGTATCCTCAGATCCTCCCCACACCACCCAATATCCTCAGACCCTCCCCACCCCACCCAATATCCCCAGACCCTCCCCACCCCACCCAATATCCCCAGAACCTCCCTACCTCACCCAATAAACTCAGACCCTCCCCCCACCCAATATCCTCAGACCCTCCTCACCCCACCCAATATCCTCAGACCCTCCCCACCACCCAATTTCCTCAGACCCACCCCAGCGCACCCAATATCGTCAGACCCTCCCCCCCCCCAACCAATATCCTCAGACACTACCCACCCAACCCAATATCCTCAGACCCTCCCCACCCCACCCAATATCCTCAGACCATCCCCACCCCAAACAATATCTTCAGCTCCTCCCCACCCAACCCAATATACTCCACTCTTCCCCACCCCACCCGATATCCCCAGACCCTGCCCCCTCATACAATATCCTCAGCTCCTCCACACCCCACCCAATATGCTCAGACACTCCCAAACCCACCCAATATCCTCAGACCCTCTCCACCCCACCTATAACCTCAGACCATCCTCAGCACAGAAAATATCGTCAGACACTCCCCACCCCAACCAATATCCTCAGACACACACAACCCCAACCAATATCCTCAGATCCTCCTCCCTACTCAATATTCTCAGATTCTCCTACCCACTCAATATCCTCAGACCCTCCACCCACCCAATGTCCTCAGCTCCTGCCCACCCCTCCAAATATCGTCAGACCCTCCCCACCTCACCCAATATCCTCAGACCCTCCTCATCCGACCCAATATCCTCTGACACTCTCCACCCCAACCAATATCCTCAGAACCTCCCCACCCCACCCAATATCCTCAGACCCTCTCCACCTCACCCAATATCCTCAGACCCTCCCCACCCAACCCAATATCATCAGACACTCCCCACCCCACTCTATCCTCAGACCCTCCCCACCTCACCCAATATCCCCAGAACCTCCCTACCTCACCCAATATCCTCAGACGCTCCTCACCGCACCCAATATCCTCAGATCCTCCCCACACCACCCAATATCCTCAGACCATCCCTATCCGACCCAATAAATTCAGACCCTTCCCCCACCCAATTTCCTCAGACCCTCTTCACCCCACCCAATATCCTCAGACCCTCTCCACCCCACCCAATATCCTCAGACCATCCACACCCCTCCCAATATCCTCAGAACTTCTCCACGCCACCCAATATACTCAGGCCCTTCCCACCACACCCAATATCACCAGACCCTCCACACCCCATCCAATATCCTCAGACCCTCCCCATCCCTCCAAATATCATCAGACCCTCCCCATCCCACTTTTATCCTCAGACCATCCCCAGCACACCAAATATCGTCAGACCCTCCCCAACCCAACCAATATCCTCAGACCCACCCAAGTCCTCCCAATATCCTCAGATCCTCCTCCCCACCCAATATCCTGAGACCCTCCACACCCCACCCAACATCACCAGACCCTCCCCACCTCACACAGTATCACCAGATCCTCCCCACCCCACCCAATTTCCTCACACTCTCCCCACCACTCCAAATATCCTCAGACCCTCCCCACCCCACCCAATATCCTCAGATCTTCCTCCCCACCCAATATCCTTAGACCCTCCACACCCCACCCAATATCACCAGATCCTCCCCACCCCACCCAATTTCCTCACACTCTCCCCACCACTCCAAATATCCTCAGACCCTCCCCACCCCACCCCACCCCACCCAATATCCTCAGAACCTCCCCATCCGACCCAATATCCTCAGACACTCCTCATACCACCAAATATCCTCAGACCCTCCCCACCTCACCCAATATCCTCAGACCCTCCCCACCCCACCCAATATCATCTGACACTCCCCACCCCACCCAATATCCTGAGACCCTCCCAACCCCACCCAATATCCGCAGAGCCTCCCCACCCCAACCACTATCCTCAGACGCTCCCAACCCACCCAACATTCTCAGACACTCCCCACCTCACCCAATATCCTCAGGCCCTTCCCACACCTGCAATATCCTCAGACCCTCCCCACTCCACCCAATATCCCCGGAACGTCCCCACCTCACCCAATATACTTAGACCCTCCCCACCCCAACCAATATCCTCAGTCCCTCCCCACCTGACCCAATATCCTCAGACCCTCCGAAACCCACCCAATATCCTAAGACCCTCCCTATCCATCCCAATAACCTCAGACCCTCCCCCCAGCAAATATCCTCAGACCCTCCCCACTCCACTTAATATCCTCAGACCCTCCCCTCCCCACCCAATATCATCAGACCCTCCCCACCCGACCCAATATCCTCAGACCCTCCCCACCCCACCCAATATCCTCAGACCCTCCCAATCCCACCCAATAACCTCAGACCCTCCCCCACCCAATATCCTCAGACCCTCCCCACTCCACCTAATATCCTCAGATTCTGCCCACCCCAAACAATGTCCTCAGAGCCTCCCCTCCCCACCCAGTACCTTCTGACCCAGCCCAGCCCACCCTTATCCTCAGAATCTCCTCACCACCCCCAATATCCGCAGATCCTCCCCCACATCCAATATCCTCAGACCGTCCCCCTCACCCAATATCCTCAGAACCTCCCCACCCCACCCAATATCCTCAGATCCTCCCCACCCCACCCAATATCCTCAAACCCTCCCCACGTCACCCAATATCCTCAGACGCTTCCCACGCAATGTCCTCAGCTCCTCCTCACCCACCCCAATATCCTCAGCACCTCCCCATCCCACCCAATATTCTCAGACACTCCTCTCCAGCAAATATCCTCAGATCCTCCTCCACACCCAAGATCCTCAGACTGTCCCCACCCCACCCAATATCCTCAGACACTCCCCAACTCACCCAATATCCTCAGACCCTCCTCACCCCACCCAAAATCCTCAGACGACCCCCACCCCAGCCAATATTATCAGACCCTCCAGACCCCACCCAATATCATCAGACCCTTCCCAGCCCACCCAATATCATCGGAACCTCCCCCACCCAATCTCCTCAGCTCCTGCCCACCCCACCCAATACCCTCAGACCCTCCTCACACCACCCATTATCCTCAGACCCTCCACACCCCACCCAATATCCTCTGACACTCCCCACCCCACCAATATCCTCAGACCCTCCTCACCCCATCCAATATCCTCAGATCCTCCCCAAACCCACCCAATATACTCAGACCCTCCTCCCCACCCAATATCCTCAGATCCTCCTCCACTTCCAATAGCCTCAGACCCTCCCCACGCCCACCAATATCCTCAGATCCTCCCAACCCCACTCAATATCCTCAGGCCCCCAAAACACACACAATATCCTCAGACACTCGCCACACCACCCAATATCCTCAGATACTCCCCACCCCACCCAATATCCTCAGTCCCTCCCCACCTGACCCCATATCCTCAGGCGCAACTCATCCCACCCAACATCCTCACACCCTCCACACCCCACCCAATACCCTCAGACACTCCCCACCCCACCAAATATCCTGAGACTTACCCCAATCCCACGCAATATCCTCAGACCCTCCCCATCCCACCCAATATCCTCAGACCCTCACCACCACACCCAATACCCTCAGCTCCTCCTCACCCCACCCACTTCATCCTCAGACTCTCCCCACCTTACACAATATTCTCAGACCTTCCCCACCCCACCCAATATCCTCAGACCCTCTCCACCCACCAAATATCCTCAGACCCTCCCCACGCCAACCAATATCTCAGACACTTCCCACCCCACCCAATCTCCGCATACCCACCTCACCACACCCAATATCCTCAGACCTTCCAAAACACACCCAATATCCTCAGACTCTCCCCACCCCACCCAATATCCTGAGCTCCTCCCCACCCAACCCAATATACTCAGACCCTCCCCACCCCACTCAATATCCTCAGCCCCACCCATCCCACCGAATATCCTCAGACACTCCCCACCCACCCAATATCCTCAGACCCTCCCCACGCCACCCAATATCCTCAGACCCTCCCCACCCCACCTATATCCTCAGACCATCCACAGCACACAAAATATCGTCAGACACTCCCCACCCCAACCAATATCCTCATACCGACTCAACACCACCCAATATCCTCAGATCCTCCTCCCCACTCAATATTCTCAGATTTTCCAGCCCACCCAATATCCACAAACCCTTCCCCCACCCAAAGTCCTCAGCTCCTGCCCACACCTCCAAATATCTTCAGACCCACCCCACCTCACCCAATATCATCAGACACTCACCACCCCACGCAATATCCTCAGACCCTCCCTACCTCACCCAATATCCCCAGAACCTCCCTACCTCACCCAATATCCTCAAGCCCTTCCCACCGCTGCAATTTCCTCAGACCTTCCCCACCCCACCCAATATCCCCAGAACCTCCCTACCTGAGCCAATATCCTCAGAGCCTCCCCACCGCACCAAATATCCTCAGATCCTCCCCACACCACACAATATCCTCAGACCCTCCTCCCCATCCAATATCCTCAGACACTGCCCACGCCACGCAATATCCTCAGACCCTCCTCACCCCAACCAATATCCTCAGACCCTCCCTATCCCACCCAATAAACTCAGACCCTCCCCCCACCCAATGTCCTCAGACCCTCCTCACCCCACACAATATCCTCAGACCCTCCCCACCACCCAATTTCTTCAGACCCACCCCAGCACACCCAATATCTTTAGACCCTCCTCATCCCACCCAATATCCTCAGACACTACCCACCCAACCCAATATCCTCAGACCCTCCCAACCCCAGCCAATATCCTCAGCCCCTCCCCACCCCAAACAATATCCTCAGCTCCTCCCCACCCCACCCAATATCCTCCACTCTTCCCCACCCCACTCAATATCCCCAGACCCTGCCCCCTCATCCAATATCCTCAGCTCCCCCACACCCCACCCAATATCCTCAGACCCTCCCAAATCCACCCAATATCCTCAAACACTCCCCACCCCACCCAATTTCCTCACACCCTCCCCATCCCACCCAATATCCTCAGACCCTCCCAAATCCACCCAATATCCTCAGACACTCCCCACCCCACCCAATTTCCTCACACCCTCCCCATCCCTCCCAATATCATCAGACCCTCCCCATTCCACTTTTATCCTCAGGCCATCCCCACCACACCAAATATCGTCAGACCCTCCCAAATCCACCCAATATCCTCAGATACTCCCCACCCCACCCAATTTCCTCACACCCTCCCCATCCCACCCAATATCCTCAGACCCTCCCAAATCCACCCAATATCCTCAGACACTCCCCACCCCACCCAATTTCCTCACACCCTCCTCATCCCACCCAACATCACCAGACCCTCCCCACCCCACACAGTATCCTCAGACCCTCCCCCACCCAATGTACTCAGCTCCTGCCCAACCCTCCAAATATCATCAGACCCTCCCCACCTCACCCAATAACCTCAAACCCTCCCCACCCCATCCAATAACATCAGAAACTCCCCACCCCACCCAATATGCTCAGACCCTCCCCACCCGACCCAATATCCTCAGACCCTCACCCCCCACCCACGATCCTCAGACCCTCCCCACCCACCCAATATCCTCAGACCCTTCCCCACACCACCCAAAATCCTCAGACACTCCCCACCTCACCCAATATCCTCAGGCCCTTCCCACCCCTGCAATATCCTCAAACCCTCCCCACCCCACCCAATATCCCCGGAACCTCCCCACCTCACCCAATATCCTCAGACCATTCCCACCCCACCCAATATCCTCAGACCCTGCCCTCTCCACCATTATCCTCAGACCCTCCTCACCACCCCCAATATTCTCAGATCCTCCCCCACACCCAATATCCTCAGACCCTCCCCCTCACCCAATATCCTCAGATCCTCCCCACCCAACCCAATATCCTCAGACCCTCCACACCAACCCAATATCCTCAGACCCTCCCCACCTCACCCAATATCCTTAGTCGCTCCCCACCTGACCCAATATCCTCAGCGCCTCACCACCCAAACCGATATCCTCAGACACTGCCCACCCTACCCAATACACTCCGCTCTTCCCCACCCCACCCAGTATCCCCAGACCCTGCCCCCCCATACAATATACTCAGCTCCTCCCCACCCAACCCAATATCCTCAGACCGTCCCCACCCCACCCACAATCCGCAGGTCCTCACCACCCAACCCAATATCCTCAGACACTTCCCACTCCAACCAATATCCTCAGACTCTGCCCACCCCACCCAATATCATCAGACCCTCCCCACCCACCCAATATTCTCAGACTCTCCCCACCACCCAATATCCTCAGACCCTCCCCCTCACCCAATATCCTCAGATATTCTTTACCACACCCAATATCCTCAGACCCTCCCCACCCACCCAATATCCTCAGAACCTCCCCACCCCATCCAATATCCTCAGACCCTCCCCACCACAAACAATATCCACAGCTCCTCCACACCCCACCCAATATCCTCCACTCTTCGCCACCCCACCCAATATCCCCAGACCCTGCCCCCGCATACAATATCCTCAGCACCTCCCCACCCAAACCAATATCATCAGGCACTCCCCACCCACCAATATCCTCAGACCCTCCCCACCCCAAACAATATGCTCAGTTCCCCCCCACCTCACCCAATATCCTCAGACCCTTCCCACCCCACCCAATATCATCAGACCCTCCCCACCCACCCAATATTCTCAGACTCTCCCAAACCCACCCAATATCCTCAGACACTCCCCACCCCAACCAATATCCTGAGCTCCTCCCCACCCAACTCAATATACTCAGACACTCCCAACCGAACCAATATCCTCAGAACCCCCCATCCCACCCAATATCCTCAGACCCTCCTCACCACCCCCAATATCATCAGGTCCTCCCCCACACCCAATATCCTCAGACACTCCCACTCACCCAATATCCTCAGACCCTCCCCACCCCACCCAATATCCTCAGTCCCTCCCCACCTGACCCGATATCCTCAGCTCCTCACCACCCAAACCAATATCCTCAGCAACTTCCCACCCCACCTAATAACCTCAGACCCTCCCTACCCTACCCAATGTCCTCCGCTCTTCCCCAACCCACCGAGTATCCCCAGACCCTGCCACCCCATACAATATCCTCAGCTCCTCCCCACCCAACCCAATATCCTCAGACGGTCCCCACCACACCCACTATACACAGTTCCTCCCCACCCCACCCAATATCCTCAGACCCTCCCCACCCCACTCACTAACTTAGACCCCCCCATCCCACCCAATATCCTCAGACACACCACACACACCCAATATTCTCAGACCCTCCCTATCCCACCCAATAAACTCAGACCCTCCCCCCACCCAATATCCTCAGACCCTCCTCACCCCACCCAATATCCTCAGACCCTCCCCACCAACCAATTTCCTCAGACCCACCCCAGCGCACCCAATATCCTTAGACCCTCCTCATCCCACCCAATATCCTCAGACCCTCCCAAATCCAACCAATATCCTCAGACACTGCCCACCCCACCCAATATCCTCACACCCTCCCCATCCCTCCCAATATCATCAGACCCTCCCCATCCCACTTTTATCCTCAGGCCATCCCCACCACACCAAATATCGTCAGACCCTCCCCAACCAAACCAATATCCTCAGACCCACACAACCCCACCCAATATCCTCAGATCCTCCTCCCCACCCAATATCCTGAGACCCACCACACCCCACCCAACATCACCAGACCATCCCCATCCCAAACAGTATCCTCAGACCCTCCCCCACCCATTGTCCTCAGCTCCTGCCCAACACTCCAAATATCCTCAGACCCTCCCCACCTCACCCAATAAACTCAGACGCTCCCCACCCCACCCAATATCATCAGAAACTCCCTACCCCACCCAATACGCTCAGAACCTCCCCACCCCACCCAATATCCTCAGACCCTCCCCACCCCACCCACTATCCTCAGACCCTCCCCACCCACCCAATATCCTCAGACCCTCCCAACACCACCCAAAATCCTCAGACACTCCCCACCTCACCCAATATCTTCAGACCATCCCCACCCTACCCAATATCCTCAGTCCCTCCCCACGTGACCCAATATCCTCAGACAGTCCGAACCCCATCCAATATCCTCAGACCCTCCCTATCCATCCCAATAAGCTCAGACCCTCCCCCCACCCAATATCCTCAGTCCCTCCCCATCCCACTTTTATCCTCAGGCCAGCCCCACCACACCAAATATCGTCAGACCCTCCCCAACGCAACCAATATCCTGAGACCCACACAACCCCACCCAATATCCTCAGATCCTCCTCCCCACCCAATATCCTGAGACCCTCCACACGCCACCCAACATCACCAGACACTCCCCATCCCACACAGTATTCTCAGACCCTCCCCCACCCATTGTCCTCAGCTCCTGCCCAACCCTCCAAATATCCTCAGACCCTCCCCACCTCACCCAATAACCTCAGACCCTCCCCACCCCACCCAATATCATCAGAAACTCCCCACCCCACCCAATACGCTCAGACCCTCCCCACCCCACCCAATATCCTCAGACCCTCCCCATCCCACCCACTATCCTCAGACCCTCCCCACCCACCCAATATCCTCAGACCCTCCCCAGACCACCCAAATTCCTCAGACACTCCCCACCTCACCCAATATCTTCAGACCATCCCCACCCCACCCAATATCCTCAGTCCCTCCCCATGTGACCCAATATCCTCAGACAGTCCGAACCCCACCCAATATCCTCAGACCCTCCCTATCCATCCCAATAAGCTCAGACCCTCCCCCCACCCAATATCCTCAGACCCTCCCCATTCCACCTAATATCCTCAGACCCTCCGTATCCCACCCAATATCGTCAGACACTCCCCACCCAACCCAATATCCTCAGACACGCCCCACTCCATCCAATATCCTCAGACTCTGCCCACCCCTACCAATACCCTCAGACCCTCCCCTCTCCACCCATTATCCACAGACCCAGCCCAGCCCACCCTTATCCTCAGACCCTCCTCACCACCCCCAATATCCTCAGATCCTCCCCCACTCCCAATAACCTCAGACCCTCCCCCTCACCCAATATCCTCAGATCCTCCACACCCACCCAATATCCTCAGACCTTCCCCACCCCACTCAATATCCTTAGTCGCTCCCCACCTGACCCAATATCCTCAGTGCCTCACCACCCAAACCGATATCCTCAGACACTGCCCACCCCATCTAATATCCTCAGGCTCTCCCCACCCTACCCAATACCCTCCGCTCTTCCCTACCCCATCCAGTATCCCCAGACCCTGCCACCCCATACAATATACTCAGCTCCTCCCCACCCAACCCAATATCCTCAGACCGCCCCCACCCCACCCACAATCCGCAGGTCCTCACCACGCAACCCAATATCCTCAGAATCTGCCCACCCCTACCAATATACTCAGACCCTCCCCTCCCCACCCAGTATCCTCAGACCGAGCCAAGCCCATCCAATATCCTCAGACCCACCTCACCCCACCCAATATCCTCAGACACTCCCCACCACCCAATATCCTCAGACACTCATCCTCACCCAATATCCTCAGATACTCCCCACCCGATCCAATATCCTCAGACCCTCCGCACCACAAACAATATCCACAGCTCCTGCCCACCCCACCCAATATCCTCCACTCTTGCCCACCCGACCCAATATCCCCAGACCCTGCCCCCGCATACAATTTCCTCAGCACCTCCCCACCCAAACCAATATCCTCAGCCACTCCCCACCCACCCAATATCCTCACACCCTCCCCACCCGAAACAATAACCTCAGTTCCCCCCACCCCACGCAATATCCTCAGGCCCTCCCCACCCCACCCAACATCCTCAGACCCTCCCCACCCACCCAATATGCTCAGACCCTCCCAAACCCACCCAATATCCTCAGACCCTCCCCACCCTAACCAATATCCTGAGCTCCTCCCCACCGAACCCAATATACTCAGACACTCCCAATCCAATCAATATCCTCAGACCCCCCATCCCACCCAATATCCTCAGACACTCCCCAACCCACCCAATATCCTCAGACCTTCTCCACCCCACCCAATATCCTCAGACCCTCCTCACCCCTCCCAATATCCTCAGACCTTCTCCACGCCACCCAATATACTCAGACCCTTCCAACCCCATCCAATATCACCAGACCCTCCACACCCCATCCAATATCATCAGATCCTCCACAATCCACCCAATATCCTCAGTCCCTCCGAAACCCACCCAATATCCTCAGACTCTCCACATCCCACCCAATTTCCTCACACTCTCCCCATCCCTCCCAATATCATCAGACCCTCCCCATCCCACCTTTAACCTCAGACCCTCCCCACCCCACCCAATATCCTCAGACCCTCCACACCCACCAAATATCCTCAGAACCTCCCAACCCCACCCAATATCCTCAGCCCCTCCCCACATAGCCCAATATCCTCAGCTCCTCACCACCCAAACCAATATCCTCAGACACTCCCCACCCCATCTAATATCCTCAGACTCTCCCCACCCTACCCAATATCCTCCGCTCTTCCCCACCCCACCCGGTATCCCCACACCCTGCCCCCCCATACAATATGCTCAGTTTCTCCCCACCCAACCCAATATCCTCAGACCGTCCCCACCCCACCCACAATCCGCAGTTCCTCCCCACCCCACCCAATATCCTCAGACCCTCCCCACCCCACTCACTAACCTCAGACCCCACATCCCACCCAATATCCTCAGAAACTCTACACACACCCAATATCTTCAGACCCTCCACACGCCACCCAATATCCTCAGACCCTCCCCACGCCACCCAATATCTTCAGACCCTCCCCACGCCACTCAATATACTCAGACCCTCTCCACGCTACCCAATATTCTCAGACCCTTCCCACCCCACCCAATATTCTCAGCCCCTTCCCACTCCACCCAATATCATCAGACCCTCCCCACCACATCCAATACCCTCAGATCCTCCCCACCTCACCAATATCCTCAGACCCTCACAAACCCACCCAATATCCTCAGACACTCCCCACCCCACCAAATTTCCTCACATCCTCCCCAACCCACCTATATCCTCAGATCCTCCCCACTACACCAAATATTCTGAGCTCCTCCCCAGCCAACCCAAAATATTCAGACTCCCCCCGATTTCACCCAATATCCTCAGACACTCCCCACCTACCCAATATCCTCAGACCCTCCCCACCACACCTAATACCGTCAGACCCTCCCCACCCCAAACAATATCCTCAGACCCACCCAACCACATCCAATATCCTGAGACCCTCCACACCCCACCCAATATCACCAGACCCTCCCCACCCCACCCAGTATCCTCAGACCTTCCCCCACCCAATGTCCTCAGCTCCTACCCACCCCTCCAAATATCCTCAGACCCTCCCCACACCTCCCAATATCCTCAGAACCTCCCCATCGGACCCAATATCCTCAGACACTCCAAACACCACCAAATATCCTCAGAGCCTCCCCGCCCCACGGAATATCCTCAGACCCTCTCCACCTCACCCAATATCCTCAGAACCTCCCCACCCCACCCAATATCCTCAGGCCTTTCCCACCAGTGCAATATCCTCACACCCTCCCCAGCCCACCCAATATCTTCAGACCCTCCCTATCCAACCCAATAACCTCAGACCCTCCCCCCACCCAATATACTCAGAACCTCCCCACTCCACATAATATCCTCAGACCCTCCCCTCCCCACACAATATCATCAGATCCTCCCGACCCGATCCAATATCCTCAGACCCTCCCCAGCCCACCCAATATCCTCAGACACTCCTCACCCAACCCAATATCCTCAGACACTCCTATCTCCATCCAATATCCTCAGACTCTGCCCACCCCTACCAATATCCTCAGACCCTCCACTCCCCACCCAGTATCCTCAGACGCAGACCAGCCCACCCAATATCCTCAGACCCTCCTCACCACCCCCAATATCCTCAGATCCTCCCCCACACCCAATATCCTCAGACCCTCCCCCTCACGCAATATCCTCAGATCCTCCCCACCCCACCAAATATCCTCAGACCCTCCACACCCACCCAATATCCTCAGACCCTTCCCACCCTAGTCAATATCCTCAGTCCCTCCCCACCTGACCCAATATCCTCAGCTCCTCACCACCCAAACCAATATCCTCAGACACTCCCCACCTCACATAATATCCTCAGATCCACCCCAGCTCACCCAATATCCTCAGACACTCCTCACCACACCCAATATCCTCAGACACTCCCCACCCAACCCAATCTCCTCAGACACTTCCCACTCCATCCAATATCCTCAGACACTGTCCACCCCTACCAATAACCTCAGACCCTGCCCTCCCCACCCAATATCCTCAGACCCAGCCCAGCCCAACTAATATCCTCAGACCCTCCTCACCACCCCCAATATCCTCAGATCCTCCCGCCCACGCAATATCCTCAGACCCTCCCCCTCACCCAATATCCTCAGATCCTCCCCACACCACCCAATATCCTCAAACCCTCCACACCCAACCAATATCCACAGACCCTCCCCACCACACCCAATATCCTCAGTCCCTCCCCACCTGACCCAATATCCTCAGCTCCTCACCACCCAAACCAATATCCTCAGACACTCCCCACGCCACCTAATATCCTCAGACTCTCCCCACCCTACCCAATATCCTCCGCTTTTCCCCACCCCAGCCAATATCCCCAGACCCTGCCCCCCCCATACAATTTCCTCAGCTCCTCCCCACACGACCCAATATCCTCAGACCGTCCCCACCCCACTCACGATCCGCAGTTCCTCCCCACCCCACCCAATATCCTCAAACCCTCCCCATCCCACTCACTATAATCAGAACCCCCATCCCACCCAATATCCTCAGACGCTCCACACACACCCAATATCCTCAGACCCTCCCCACCACACCCAATATCCTCAGACCCTCTCCACGCCACCCAATATCCTCAGACCCTCCCCAACCCACACAATATCCTCAGACCATCTCCACGCCACCCAATATCCTCAGACCCTGCCCACCCCACTCACTATCCTCAGACCCCACCATCCCACCCAATATCCTCAGACACTCCACAACCACACAATATCCTCAGACCCCCCCCATCCCACCCAATATCCTCAGACACTCCACACCCAACCAATATCCTCAGAACCACCCCACGCCACCCTATATCCTCAGACCCTCTCCACCCCAGCCAATATCCTCAGACCCTCTCCAGGCTACCCAATATTCAATATTCTCAGACTCTTCCCACCCCACCCAATATCCTCAGACCATTTCCAGCCCACCCAATATCATCAGACTCTCTCCACCCCATCCAATATCCTCAGATCCTCTCCACACCACCCAATATCCTCAGACCCTCACAAGCCCACCCAATATCCTCAGACCCTACCCATCACGCCTAATAACGTCAGACCATCCCCACCCCAACCAATATCCTCAGACGCACCCAACCCCACCCAATATCCTCAGACCCTTCCCACCCCACCCAATATCCTCCGATCCTACTCCCCACCCAATATCCTCAGATCCTCCTCCCCACCCAATATCCTGAGACCCTCCACACCACACCCAATATCACCAGACCAACCCCACCCCACCAAGTATCCTCAGACCCTCCCCCCACCCAATGTCCTCAGCTCCTGCCCACCCCTCCAAATATCCTCAGAACCTCCCCATCCGACCCAATATCCTCAGTCCCTCCCCACCTGACCCAATATCCTCAGACCCTCTCCACCCCACCCAATATCCTCAGACACTCCCTATCCCACCCAATAACCTCTGACCCTCCCCACCCCACCCAACAACCTCAGACACACCTCACCTCACCCAATATCCTCAGGCCCTTTCCACCCTTGCAATGTCCTCAGACCCTCCCTACCACACCCAATTTCCACGGAACCTCCCCACCTCATCCAATATCCTCAGACCCTCCCCAACCCAACCAATATCCTCAGTCCCTCCGCACCCAATCCAATATCCTCAGAAACTCCTCACTCCATCCAATATCCTCAGACTCTGCCCACCCCTACCAATATCCTCAGACCCTCCCCTCCCCATCCAGTATCCTCAGAGCCAGCCCAGCCCACCCAATATCCTCAGACCCTCCTCACCACCCCCAATATCATCAGATCCTCCCCCACACCCAATATCCTCAGACACTCCCCCTCACCCAATATCCTCAGACCCTCCCCACCCCATCCAATATCCTCAGTCCCTCCCCACCTGACCCGATATCCTCAGCTTCTCACCACACAAACCAATATCCTCAGACACTCCCCACCCCACCTAATAACCTCAGACCCTCCCCACCTTACCCAATATCCTCCGCTCTTCCCCACCCCACCCAGTATCCCCAGACCCTGCCACCCCATACAATATCCTCAGCTCCACACCACCCAACCCAATATCCTCAGACAGTCCCCACGCCACCCACTATCCACAGTTCCTCCCAACCCCACCCAATATCCTCAGACCCTCCCCACCCCACTCACTAACTCAGACCCCCCCATCCCACCCAATATCCTCAGACACTCCACACACACTCAATATTCTCAGACCCTCCCCACGCCACCCAATATCCTCAGAGCCTCCCCACCCCACCCAATATTCTCAGACCCTCTGCACGCCACCCCATATCCTCAGGCCATCCCCACCCAACACAATATCATCAGACCCTCTCCACGCCACCCAATATCCTCAGATCCTCCCCACACCACACAATATCCTCAGACCCTCCTCCCCACCCAATATCCTCAGACACTGCCCACGCCACGCAATATCCTCAGACCCTCTCCACCCCAACCAATATCCTCAGACCCTCCCTATCCCACCCAATAAACTCAGACCCTCCCCCTCAACCAATATCCTCAGATACTCCTCACCCCACCCAATATCCTCAGATACTCCCCACCCACCCAATATCCTCAGATCCTCCCCACCCCATCCAATATCCTCAGACCCTCCCCACCACAAACAATATCCACAGCTCCTCCCCACCCCACCCAATATCCTACACACTTACCAATCCCACCCAATATCCCCAGACCCTGCCCCCGCATACAATATCCTCAGCACCTCCCCACCCAAACCAATATCCTCAGAACCGCCCCACCCCACCCAATATCCTCAGGCCTTTCCCACCACTGCAATATCCTCACACCCTCCCCAGCCCACCCAATATCTTCAGACCCTCCCTATCCAACCCAATAACCTCAGACCCTCCCCCCACCCAATATACTCAGATCCTCCCCACTCCACATAATATCCTCAGACCCTCCCCTCCCCACACAATATCATCAGATCCTCCCGACCCGATCCAATATCCTCAGACCCTCCCCAGCCCACCCAATATCCTCAGACACTCCTCACCCAACCCAATATCCTCAGACACTCCTCACTCCATCCAATATCCTCAGACTCTGCCCACCCCTACCAATATCCTCAGACCCTCCACTCCCCACCCAGTATCCTCAGACGCAGACCAGCCCACCCAATATCCTCAGACCCTCCTCACCACCCCCAATATCCTCAGATCCCCCCCCACACCCAATATCCTCAGACCCTCCCCCTCACGCAATATCCTCAGATCCTCCCCACCCCACCAAATATCCTCAGACCCTCCACACCCACCCAATATCCTCAGACCCTTCCCACCCTAGTCAATATCCTCAGAGCCTCCCCACCCCACCCAATATTCTCAGACCCTCTGCACGCCACCCAATATCCTCAGGCCATTCCCACCCCACACAATATCATCAGACCCTCTCCACGCCACCCAATATCCTCAGATCCTCCCCACACCACACAATATCCTCAGACCCTCCTCCCCACCCAATATCCTCAGACACTGCCCACGCCACGCAATATCCTCAGACCCTCTCCACCCCAACCAATATCCTCAGACCCTCCCTATCCCACCCAATAAACTCAGACCCTCCCCCTCACCCAATATCCTCAGATACTCCCCACCCCACCCAATATCCTCAGATACTCCCCACCCACCCAATATCCTCAGAACTTCCCCACCCCGTCCAATATCCTCAGACCCTCCCCACCACAAACAATATCCACAGCTCCTCCCCACCCCACCCAATATCCTACACTCTTACCCATCCCACCCAATATCCACAGACCCTGCCCCCGCATACAATATCCTCAGCACCTCCCCACCCAAACCAATATCCTCAGAACCTCCCCACCCCACCCAATATCCTCAGGCCTTTCCAACCAGTGCATTATCCTCACACCCTCCCCAGCCCACCCAATATCTTCAGACCCTCCCTATCCAACCCAATAACCTCAGACCCTCCCCCCACCCAATATACTCAGAACCTCCCCACTCCACATAATATCCTCAGACCCTCCCCTCCCCACACAATATCATCAGATCCTCCCGACCCGATCCAATATCCTCAGACCCTCCCCAGCCCACCCAATATCCTCAGACACTCCTCACTCCATCCAATATCCTCAGACTCTGCCCACCCCTACCAATATCCTCAGACCCTCCACTCCCCACCCAGTATCTTCAGACGCAGACCAGCCCACCCAATATCCTCAGACCCTCCTCACCACCCCCAATATCCTCAGACCCTCCCCCACACCCAATATCCTCAGACCCTCCCCCACACCCACCCAATATCCTCAGACCCTTCCCACCCTAGTCAATATCCTCAGTCCCTCCCCACCTGACCCAATATCCTCAGCTCCTCACCACCCAAACCAATATCCTCAGACACTCCCCACCCCACATAATATCCTCAGATCCACCCCAGCCCACCCAATATCCTCAGACACTCCTCACCACACCCAATATCCTCAGACACTCCCCACCCAACCCAATCTCCTCAGACACTTCCCACTCCATCCAATATCCTCAGACACTGTCCACCCCTACCAATAACCTCAGACCCTGCCCTCCCCACCCAATATCCTCAGACCCAGCCCAGCCCAACTAATGTCCTCAGACCCTCCTCACCACCCCCAATATCCTCAGATCCTCCCCCCACGCAATATCCTCAGACCCTCCCCCTCACCCAATATCCTCAGATCCTCCCCACACCACCCAATATCCTCAAACCCTCCACACCCAACCAATATCCTCAGACCCTCCCCACCACACCCAATATCCTCAGTCCCTCCCCACCTGACCCAATATCCTCAGCTCCTCACCACCCAAACCAATATCCTCAGAAACTCCCCACGCCACCTAATATCCTCAGACTCTCCCCACCCTACCCAATATCCTCCGCTTTTCCCCACCCCAGCCAATATCCCCAGACCCTGCCCCCCCATACAATTTCCTCAGCTCCTCCCCACCCGACCCAATATCCTTAGACCATCCCCACCCCACTCACGATCCGCAGTTCCTCCCTACCCCACCCAATATTCTCAAACCCTCCCCATCCCACTCACTATACTCAGAACCCCCATCCCACCCAATATCCTCAGACGCTCCACACACACCCAATATCCTCAGACCCTCCCCACCACACCCAATATCCTCAGACCCTCTCCACGCCACCCAATATCCTCAGACCCTCCCCAACCCACACAATATCACCAGACCATCTCCACGCCACCCAATATCCTCAGACCCTGCCCACCCCACTCACTATCCTCAGACCCCAACATCCCACCCAATATCCTCAGACACTCCACAACCACACAATATCCTCAGACCCTCCTCACCCCACCCAATATCCTCAGACACTCCACACCCAACCAATATCCTCCGAACCACCCCACGCCACCCAATATCCTCAGACCCTCCCCACCCCAGCCAATATCCTCAGACCCTCTCCAGGCTACCAAATATTCAATATTCTCAGACTCTTCCCACCCAACCCAATATCCTCAGACCATTTCCAGCCCACCCAATATCATCATACTCTCTCCACCCCATCCAATATCCTCAGATCCTCCCCACACCACCCAATATCCTCAGACCCTCACAAGCCCACCCAATATCCTCAGACCCTACCCATCACGCCTAATAACGTCAGACCATCCCCACCCCAACCAATATCCTCAGACGCACCCAACCCCACCCAATATCCTCAGACCCTTCCCACCCCACCCAATATCCTCCGATTCTACTCCCCACCCAATATCCTCAGATCCTCCTCCCCACCCAATATCCTGAGACCCTCCACACCACACCCAATATCACCAGACCAACCCCACCCCACCAAGTATCCTCAGACCCTCCCCCCACCCAATGTCCTCAGCTCCTGCCCACCCTCCAAATATCCTCAGACCCTCCCCACCCCACCAATATCCTGAGAACCTCCCCATCCAACCTAATATCCTCAGCCACTCCCCACACCACCAAATATCCTCAGAACCTCCCCATCCGACCCAATATCCTCAGTCCCTCCCCACCTGACCCAATATCCTCAGACCCTCCCCACCCCACCTAATATCCTCAGACACTCCCTATCCCACCCAATAACCTCTGACCCTCCCCACCCCACCCAACAACCTCAGACACACCCCACCTCACCCAATATCCTCAGGCCCTTTCCACCCCTGCAATGTCCTCAGACCCTCCCCACCACACCCAATATCCACGGAACCTCCCCACCTCATCCAATATCCTCAGACCCTCCCCAACCCAACCAATATCCTCAGTCCCTCCGCACCCAATCCAATATCCTCAGAAACTCCTCACTCCATCCAATATCCTCAGACTCTGCCCACCCCTACCAATATCCTCAGACCCTCCCCACCCAGTATCCTCAGAGCCAGCCCAGCCCACCCAATATCCTCAGACCCTCCTCACCACCCCCAATATCATCAGATCCTCCCCCACACCCAATATCCTCAGACACTCCCCCTCACCCAATATCCTCAGACCCTCCCCACCCCATCCAATATCCTCAGTCCCTCCCCACCTGACCCGATATCCTCAGCTTCTCACCACGCAAACCAATATCCGCAGACACTCCCCACCCCACCTAATAACCTCAGACCCTCCCCACCCTACCCAATATCCTCCGCTCTTCCCCACCCCACCCAGTATCCCCAGACCCTGCCACCCCATATAATATCCTCAGCTCCACACCACCCAACCCAATATCCTCAGACGGTCCCCACGCCACCCACTATCCACAGTTCCTCCCAACCCCACCCAATATCCTCAGACCCTCCCCACCCCACTCACTAACTCAGACCCCCCCCTCCCACCCAATATCCTCAGACACTCCACACACACCCAATATTCTCAGACCCTCCCCACGCCACCCAATATCCTCAGAGCCTCCCCACCCCACCCAATATTCTCAGACCCTCTGCACGCCACCCAATATCCTCAGGCCATCCCCACCCCACACAATATCATCAGACCCTCTCCACGCCACCCAATATCCTCAGATCCTCCCCACACCACACAATATCCTCAGACCCTCCTCCCCACCCAATATCCTCAGACACTGCCCACGCCACGCAATATCCTCAGACCCTCTCCACCCCAACCAATATCCTCAGACCCTCCCTATCCCACCCAATAAACTCAGACCCTCCCCCTCACCCAATATCCTCAGATACTCCCCACCCCACCCAATATCCTCAGATACTCCCCACCCACCCAATATCCTCAGAACTTCCCCACCCCATCCAATATCCTCAGACCCTCCCCACCACAAACAATATCCACAGTCCTCCCCACCCCACCCAATATCCTACACTCTTACCCATCCCACCCAATATCCCCAGACCCTGCCCCCGCATACAATATCCTCAGCACCTCCCCACCCAAACCAATATCCTCAGACACTCCCCACCCACCCAATATCCTCAGACACTCCCCGTCCGAAACAATATCCTCAGTTCCCCCGCACCCTACCCAATATCCTTAGACCCTCCCCACCCCACCAATATCCTCAGACCCTTCCGACTCACCCAATATGCTCAGACCCTCCCAAACCCACCCAATATCCTCAGACTTTCCCAAATCCACCCAATATCCTCAGACACTCCCCACCCCACCCAATTTCTTCAGACCCTCCCCATCCCACTTTTATCCTCAGGCCATCCCCACCACACCAAATATCGTCAGACCCTCCCCAACCCAAACAATATCCTCAGACCCAGCCAACCCCATCCAATATCCTCAGATCCTCCTCCACATCCAATATCCTGAGAACCTCCACACCCCACCCAACATCACCAGACCCTCTCCACCCCACACAATATCCTCAGACCATCCCCCACCCAAAGTCCTCAGCTCCTGCGCAACCCTCCAAATATCCTCAGATCCTCCCCACCGCACCCAATATCCTCAGACACTCCCCACCCCACCCACTATCCTCAGACCCTCCCCACCCCACCCAATATCCTCAGACACTCCCCACCCCACCCACTATCCTCAGACACTCCCCACCTCGCCCAATATCCTCAGGCCCTTCCCACCCCTGCAATATCCTCAAACCCTCCCCACTCCACCGAATATCCCCAGAACCTCCCCACCTCACCCAATATCCTCAGACCATCCCCATCCCACACAATATCCTCAGTCCCTCCCCACGTGAGCCAATATCCTCAGACACTCTGAACCCCACCCAATATCCTCAGATCCTCCCTATCCCACCCAATATCGTCAGACCCTCCCCACTCCACCTAATATCCTCAGACTCTGCCCACACCAAACCATGTCCTCAGACCCTCCCCTCCCCACCCAGTACCCTCAGACCCACCCCAGCCCACCCAATATCCTCAGACCCTCCTCACCCCACCCAATATCCTCAGATACTCCCCACCCAACCCAATATCTTCAGACACGCCCCACTCCATCCAATATCCTCAGACTCTGCCCACCCCTACCAATATCCTCACACCCTCCCCTCTCCACCCAGTATCCTCAGACCCAGCCCAGCCCACCCTTATCCTCACAGCCTCCTCACCACCCCCAATATCCTCAGATCCTCCCCCACACCCAATATCCTCAGACCCTCCCCCTCACCCAATATCCTCAGACCCTCCCCACCCTACCCAATATCCTTAGTCGCTCCCCACCTGACCCAATAACCTCAGCGCCTCACCACCCAAACCGATATCCTCAGACACTGCCCACCCCACCTAATATCCTCAGACTCTCCCCACCCTACCCAATACCCTCCGCTCTTCCCCACCCCACCCAGTATCTCCAGACCCTGCCCCTCCATACAATATACTCAGCTACTCCCCACCACCCAATATCGTCAGACCCTCCTCCTCACCCAATATCCTCAGATACTCCACACCCCACCCAATATCCTCAGACCCTCCCCAACCACCCAATATCCTCAGAAACTCACCACCCCATCCAATATCCTCAGACCCTCCCCAGCACAAACAATATCCACAGCTCCTCCCCACCCCACCCAATATCCTACACTCTTCCCCACCCCACCCAATATCCCCAGACCCTGCCCCCGTATACAATACCCTCAGCACCTCCCCACCCAAACCAATATCCTCAGACACTCCCCACCACCCAATATCCTCAGACCCTCCCCACCCGAAACAATATCCTCAGTTCCCCCCACCACACCCAATATCCTCAGACCCTCCCCACCCCACCCAATATCCTCAGGCCTTTCCCACCAGGGCAATATCCTCACACCCTCCCCAGCCCACCCAATATCTTCAGACCCTCCCTATCCAACCCAATAACCTCAGACCCTCCCCCCACCCAATATACTCAGATCCTCCCCACTCCACATAATATCCTCAGACCCTCCCCTCCCCACACAATATCATCAGATCCTCCCGACCCGATCCAATATCCTCAGACCCTCCCCAGCCCACCCAATATCCTCAGACACTCCTCACCCAACCCAATATCCTCAGACACTCCTCACTCCATCCAATATCCTCAGACTCTGCCCACCCCTACCAATATCCTCAGACCCTTCACTCCCCACCCAGTATCGTCAGACACAGACCAGCCCACCCAATATCCTCAGACCCTCCTCACCACCCCCAATATCCTCAGATCCTCCCCCACACCCAATATCCTCAGACCCTCCCCCTCACGCAATATCCTCAGATCCTCCCCACCCCACCAAATATCCTCAGACCCTCCACACCCACCCAATATCCTCAGACCCTTCCCACCCTAGTCAATATCCTCAGACCCTCCCCACCCCATCCAATATCCTCAGTCCCTCCCCACCTGACCCGATATCCTCAGCTTCTCACCACACAAACCAATATCATCAGACACTCCCCACCCCACCTAATAACCTCAGACCCTCCCCACCCTACCCAATATCCTCCGCTCTTCCCCACCCCACCCAGTATCCCCAGACCCTGCCACCCCATACAATATCCTCAGCTCCACACCACTCAAACCAATATCCTCAGACACTCCACACACACCCAATATTCTCAGACCCTCCCACGCCACCCAATATCCTCAGAGCCTCCCCACCCCACCCAATATTCTCAGACCCTCTGCACGCCACCCAATATCCTCAGGCCATCCCCACCCCACACAATATCATCAGACCCTCTCCACGCCACCCAATATCCTCAGATCCTCCACACACCACACAATATCCTCAGACCCTCCTCCCCACCCAATATCCTCAGACACTGCCCACGCCACGCAATATCCTCAGACCCTCTCCACCCCAACCAATATCCTCAGACCCTCCCTATCCCACCCAATAAACTCAGACCCTCCCCCTCACCCAATATCCTCAGATACTCCCCACCCCACCCAATATCCTCAGATACTCCCCACCCACCCAATATCCTCAGAACTTCCCCACCCCATCCAATATCCTCAGACCCTCCCCACCACAAACAATATCCACAGCTCCTCCCCACCCCACCCAATATCCTACACTCTTACCCATCCTACCCAATATCCCCAGACCCTGCCCCCGCATACAATATCCTCAGCACCTCCCCACCCAAACCAATATCCTCAGGACCTCCCCACCCCACCCAATATCCTCAGGCCTTTCCAACCAGTGCAATATCCTCACACCCTCCCCAGCCCACCCAATATCTTCAGACCCTTCCTATCCAACCCAATAACCTCAGACCCTCCCCCCACCCAATATACTCAGAACCTCCCCACTCCACATAATATCCTCAGACCCTCCCCTCCCCACACAATATCATCAGATCCTCCCGACCCGATCCAATATCCTCAGACCCTCCCCAGCCCACCCAATATCCTCAGACACTCCTCACTCCATCCAATATCCTCAGACTCTGCCCACCCCTACCAATATCCTCAGACCCTCCACTCCCCACCCAGTATCCTCAGACGCAGACCAGCCCACCCAATATCCTCAGACCCTCCTCACCACCCCCAATATCCTCAGACCCTCCCCCACACTCAATATCCTCAGACCCTCCACACCCACCCAATATCCTCAGACCCTTCCCACCCTAGTCAATATCCTCAGTCCCTCCCCACCTGACCCAATATCCTCAGCTCCTCACCACCCAAACCAATATCCTCAGACACTCCCCACCCCACATAATATCCTCAGATACACCCCAGCCCACCCAATATCCTCAGACACTCCTCACCACACCCAATATCCTCAGACACTCCCCACCCAACCCAATCTCCTCAGACACTTCCCACTCCATCCAATATCCTCAGACACTGTCCACCCCTACCAATAACCTCAGACCCTGCCCTCCCCACCCAATATCCTCAGACCCAGCCCAGCCCAACTAATATCCTCAGACCCTCCTCACCACCCCCAATATCCTCAGATCCTCCCCCCCACGCAATATCCTCAGACCCTCCCCCTCACCCAATATCCTCAGATCCTCCCCACACCACCCAATATCCTCAAACCCTCCACACCCAACCAATATCCTCAGACCCTCCCCACCACACCCAATATCCTCAGTCCCTCCCCACCTGACCCAATATTCTCAGCTCCTCACCACCCCAGCCAATATCCTCAGACCCTCTCCAGGCTACCAAATATTCAATATTCTCAGACTCTTCCCACCTAACCCAATATCCTCAGACCATTTCCAGCCCACCCAATATCATCAGACTCTCTCCACCCCATCCAATATCCTCAGATCCTCCCCACACCACCCAATATCCTCAGACCCTCACAAGCCCACCCAATATCCTCAGACCCTACCCATCACGCCTAATAACGTCAGACCATCCCCACCCCAACCAATATCCTCAGACGCACCCAACCCCACCCAATATCCTCAGACCCTTCCCACCCCACCCAATATCCTCCGATTCTACTCCCCACCCAATATCCTCAGATCCTCCTCCCCACCCAATATCCTGAGACCCTCCACACCACACCCAATATCACCAGACCAACCCCACCCCACCAAGTATCCTCAGACCCTCCCCCCACCCAATGTCCTCAGCTCCTGCCTACCCCTCCAAATATCCTCAGACCCTCCCCACCCCACCAATATCCTGAGAACCTCCCCATCCAACCTAATATCCTCAGCCACTCCCCACACCACCAAATATCCTCAGAACCTCCCCATCCGACCCAATATCCTCAGTCCCTCCCCACCTGACCCAATATCCTCAGACCCTCCCCACCCCACCCAATATCCTCAGACACTCCCTATCCCACCCAATAACCTCTGACCCTCCCCACCCCACCCAACAACCTCAGACACACCCCACCTCACCCAATATCCTCAGGCCCTTTCCACCCCTGCAATGTCCTCAGACCCTCCCCACCACACCCAATATTCACGGAACCTCCCCACCTCATCCAATATCCTCAGACCCTCCCCAACCCAACCAATATCCTCAGTCCCTCCGCACCCAATCCAATATCCTCAGAAACTCCTCACTCCATCCAATATCCTCAGACTCTGCCCACCCCTACCAATATCCTCAGACCCTCCCCACCCAGTATCCTCAGAGCCAACCCAGCCCACCCAATATCCTCAGACCCTTCTCACCATCCCCAATATCATCAGATCCTCCCCCACACCCAATATCCTCAGACACTCCCCCTCACCCAATATCCTCAGACCCTCCCCACCCCATCCAATATCCTCAGTCCCTCCCCACCTGACCGGATATCCTCAGCTTCTCACCACACAAACCAATATCCTCAGACACTCCCCACCCCACCTAATAACCTCAGACCCTCCCCACCCTACCCAATATCCTCCGCTCTTCCCCACCCCACCCAGTATCCCCAGACCCTGCCACCCCATACAATATCCTCAGCTCCACACCACTCAACCCAATATCCTCAGACGGTCCCCACGCCACCCACTATCCACAGTTCCTCCCAACCCCACCCAATATCCTCAGACCCTCCCCACCCCACTCACTAACTCAGACCCCCCCCATCCCACCCAATATCCTCAGACACTCCACACACACTCAATATTCTCAGACCCTCTGCACGCCACCCAATATCCTCAGGCCATCCCCACCCCACACAATATCATCAGACCCTCTCCACGCCACCCAATATCCTCAGATCCTCCCCACACCACACAATATCCTCAGACCCTCCTCCCCACCCAATATCCTCAGACACTGCCCACGCCACGCAATATCCTCAGACCCTCTCCACCCCAACCAATATCCTCAGACCCTCCCTATCCCACCCAATAAACTCAGACCCTCCCCCTCACCCAATATCCTCAGATACTCCCCACCCCACCCAATATCCTCAGATACTCCCCACCCACCCAATATCCTCAGAACTTCCCCACCCCATCCAATATCCTCAGACCCTCCCCACCACAAACAATATCCACAGTCCTCCCCACCCCACCCAATATCCTACACTCTTACCCATCCCACCCCATATCCCCAGACCCTGCCCCCGCATACAATATCCTCAGCACCTCCCCACCCAAACCAATATCCTCAGACACTCCCCACCCACCCAATATCCTCAGACACTCCCCGTCCGAAACAATATCCTCAGTTCCCCCGCACCCTACCCAATATCCTCAGACCCTCCCCACCCCACCAATATCCTCAGACCCTCCCCACTCACCCAATATGCTCAGACCCTCCCAAACCCACCCAATATCCTCAGACTTTCCCAAATTCACCCAATATCCTCAGACACTCCCCACCCCACCCAATTTCCTCAGACCCTCCCCATCCCACTTTTATCCTCAGGCCATCCCCACCACACCAAATATCGTCAGACCCTCCCCAACCCAAACAATATCCTCAGACCCACCCAACCCCATCCAATATCCTCAGATCCTCCTCCACATCCAATATCCTGAGAACCTCCACACCCCACCCAACATCACCAGACCCTCTCCACCCCACACAATATCCTCAGACCATCCCCCACCCAAAGTCCTCAGCTCCTGCGCAACCCTCCAAATATCCTCAGATCCTCCCCACCGCACCCAATATCCTCAGACACTCCCCACCCCACCCACTATCCTCAGACCCTCCCCACCCCACCCAATATCCTCAGACACTCCCCACCCCACCCACTATCCTCAGACACTCCCCACCTCGCCCAATATCCTCAGGCCCTTCCCACCCCTGCAATATCCTCAAACCTCCCCACTCCACCGAATATCCCCAGAACCTCCCCACCTCACCCAATATCCTCAGACCATCCCCACCCCACACAATATCCTCAGTCCCTCCCCACGTGAGCCAATATCCTCAGACACTCTGAACCCCACCCAATATCCTCAGACCCTCCCTATCCCACCCAATATCGTCAGACCCTCCCCACTCCACCTAATATCCTCAGACTCTGCCCACACCAAACCATGTCCTCAGACCCTCCCCTCCCCACCCAGTACCCTCAGACCCACCCCAGCCCACCCAATATCCTCAGACCCTCCTCACCCCACCCAATATCCTCAGATACTCCCCACCCAACCCAATATCTTCAGACACGCCCCACTCCATCCAATATCCTCAGACTCTGCCCACCCCTACCAATATCCTCACACCCTCCCCTCTCCACCCAGTATCCTCAGACCCAGCCCAGCCCACCCTTATCCTCACAGCCTCCTCACCACCCCCAATATCCTCAGATCCTCCCCCACACCCAATATCCTCAGACCCTCCCCCTCACCCAATATCCTCAGACCCTCCCCACCCTACCCAATATCCTTTGTCGCTCCCCACCTGACCCAATAACCTCAGCGCCTCACCACCCAAACCGATATCCTCAGACACTGCCCACCCCACCTAATATCCTCAGACTCTCCCCACCCTACCCAATACCCTCCGCTCTTCCCCACCCCACCCAGTATCCCCAGACCCTGCCCCTCCATACAATATACTCAGCTACTCCCCACCACCCAATATCGTCAGACCCTCCTCCTCACCCAATATCCTCAGATACTCCCCACCCCACCCAATATCCTCAGACCCTCCCCAACCACCCAATATCCTCAGAAACTCACCACCCCATCCAATATCCTCAGACCCTCCCCAGCACAAACAATATCCACAGCTCCTCCCCACCCCACCCAATATCCTACACTCTTCCCCACCCCACCCAATATCCCCAGACCCTGCCCCCGTATACAATACCCTCAGCACCTCCCCACCCAAACCAATATCCTCAGACACTCCCCACCACCCAATATCCTCAGACCCTCCCCACCCGAAACAATATCCTCAGTTCCCCCCACCACACCCAATATCCTCAGGCCCTCCCCACCCCACCCAATATCCTCAGACCCTCCCCACCCACCCAATATGCTCAGACACTCGCAAACCCAGCCAATTTTCTCAGACCCTCCCCATCCCACTTTTATCCTCAGGCCATCCCCACCACACCAAATATCGTCAGACCCTCCCCAACCCAAACAATATCCTCAGACCCACCCAACCCCATCCAATATCCTCAGATCCTCCTCCACACCCAATATCCTGAGAACCTCCACACCCCACCCAACATCACCAGACCCTCTCCACCCCACACAGTATCCTCAGATTCTCCCCCACCCAATGTCCTCAGCTCCTGCCCAACCCTCCAAATATCCTCAGACCCTCCCCACCCCACCCAATATCCTCAGACACTCCCCACCCCACCCACTATCCTCAGACCCTCCCCACCCCACCCAATATCCTCAGACACTCCCCACCCCACCCAGTATCCTCAGACACATAGAAACATAGAAAATAGGTGCAGGACTAGGCCATTCGGCCCTTCTAACCTGCACCGCCATTCAATGAGTTCATGGCTGAACATGCAACTTCAGTACCCCATTCCTGCTTTCTCACCATACCCCTTGATTCCCCTAGTAGTAAGGACTTCATCTAACTCCTTTTTGAATATATTTAGTGAATTGGCCTCAACAACTTTCTGTGGTAGAGAATTCCACAGGTTCACCACTCTCTGGGTGAAGAAATTCCTCCTCATCTCGGTCCTAAATGGCTTCCCCCTTATCCTTAGACTGTGTCCCCTGGTTCTGGACTTCCCCAACATTGAGAACATTCTTCCTGCATCTAACCTGTCTAACCCGGTCAGAATTTTAAACGTTTCTATGAGGTCCCCTCTCATTCTTCTGAACTCCAGTGAATACAAGCCCAGTTGATCCAGTCTTTCTTGATAGGTCAGTCCCGCCATCCCGGGAATCAGTCTGGTGAACCTTCGCTGCACTCCCTCAATAGCAAGAATGTCCTTCCTCAGGTTAGGAGACCAAAACTGTACACAATACTCCAGGTGTGGCCTCACCAAGGCCCTGTACAATTATAGCAGCACCTCCCTGCCCTTGTACTCAAATCCCCTCGCTATGAAGGCCAACATGCCATTTGCTTTCTTAACCGCCTGCTGTACCTGCATGCCAACCTTCAATGACTGATGTACCATGACACCCAGGTCTCTTTACACCTGCCCTTTTCCTAATCTGTCACCATTCAGATAATAGTCTGTCTCTCTGTTTTTACCACCACAGTGGATAACCTCACATTTATCCACATTATACTTCATCTGCCATGCATTTGCCCACTCACCTAACCTATCCAAGTCGCTCTGCAGCCTCATAGAATCCTCCTTGCAGCTCACACTGCCACCCAACTTAGTGTCATCCGCAAATTTGGAGATAATACATTTAATCCCCTCGTCTAAATCATTAATGTACAGTGTAAACAGCTGGGGCCCCAGCACAGAACCTTGCGGTACCCCACTAGTCACTGCCTGCCATTCTGAAAAGTCCCCATTTACTCCTACTCTTTGCTTCCTGTCTGACAACCAATTCTCAATCCATGTCAGCACACTACACCCAATCCCATGTGCTTTAACTTTGCACATTAATCTCTTGTGTGGGACCTTGTCGAAAGCCTTCTGAAAGTCCAAATATACCACATCAACTGGTTCTCCCTTGTCTACTCTACTGGAAACATCCTCAAAAAATTCCAGAAGTTTTGACAAGCATGATTTCCCTTTCACAAATCCATGCTGACTTGGACCTATCATATTACCTCTTTCCAAATGCACTGCGATGACATCCTTAATAATTGATTCCATCATTTTACCCACTACCGATGTCAGGCTGACCGGTCTGTAATTCCCTGTTTTCTCTCTCCCTCCTTTTTTAAAAAGTGGGGTTACATTGGCTACTCTCCACTCCATAGGAACTGATCCAGAGTCAATGGAATGTTGGAAAATGACTGTCAATGTATCCACTATTTCCAAGACCACCTCCTTAAGTACTCTGGGATGCAGTCCATCAGGCCCTGGGGATTTATCGGCCTTCAATCCCATCAATTTCCCCAACACAATTTCCCGACTAATAAGGATTTCCCTCAGTTCCTCCTCCTTACTAGACCCTCCGACCCCTTTTATCTCCGGAAGGTTGTTTGTGTCCTCCTCAGTGAATACCGAACCAAAGTACTTGTTCAATTGGTCCGCCATTTCTTTGTTCCCCGTTATGACTTCCCCTGATTCTGACTGCAGGGGACCTACGTTTGTCTTTACTAACCTTTTTCTCTTTACATATCTATAGAAACTTTTGCAATCCGTCTTAATGTTCCCTGCAAGCTTCTCCTCGTACTCCATTTTCCCTGCCCTAATCAAACACTTTGTCCTCCTCTGCTGAGTTCTAAATTTCTCCCAGTCCCCGGGTTCTCTGCTATTTCTGGCCAATTTGTATGCCACTTCCTTGGCTTTAATGCTATCCCTGATTTCCCTTGATAGCCACGGTTGAGCCGCCTTCCCTTTTTTATTTTTACGACAGACAGGAATGTACAATTGTTGTAGTTCATCCATGCGGTCTCTAAATGTCTGCCATTGCCCATCCACAGTCAACCCCTTCAGTATCATTCGCCAATCTATCCTAGCCAATTCACGCCTCATACCTTCAAAGTTACCCTTCTTTAAGTTCTGGACCATGGTCTCTGAATTAACTGTTTCATTCTCCATCCTAATGCAGAATTCCACCATATTATGGTCACTCTTCCCCAAGGGGCCTCGCACAACGAGATTGCTAATTAATCCTCTCTCATTACACAACACCCAGTCTAAGATGGCCTCCCCCCTAGTTGGTTCCTCGACATATTGGTCTAAAAAACCATCCCTTATGCACTCCAGGAAATCCTCCTCTACCGTTTTGCTTCCAGTTTGGTTAACCCAATCTATGTGCATATTAAAGTCACCCATTATAACTGCTGCACCTTTATTGCACGCACCCCTAATTTCATGTTTGATGCCCTCCCCAACATCACTACTACTGTTTGGAGGTCTGGACACAACTCCCACTACCGTTTTTTGTCCTTTGGTATTCTGCAGCTCTACCCATATAGATTCCACATCATCCAAGCTAATGTCCTTCCGAACTATTGCCTTAATTTGCTCCTTAAACAGCAATGCTACCCTACCTCCTTTTCCTTTTATTCTATCTTTCCTGAATGTTGAATACCCCTGGATGTTGAGTTCCCAGCCCTGATCATCCTGGAGCCACGTCTCCGTAATCCCAATCACATCATATTTGTTAACATCTATTTGCACAGTTAATTCATCCACTTTATTGCGGATACTCCTTGCATTAAGACACAAAGCCTTCAGGCTTGTTCTTTTAACACCCTTTGTCCTTTTAGAATTTTGCTGTACAGTGGCCCTTTTTGTTCTTTGCCTTGGGTTTCTCTGCCCTCCACTTTTCCTCATCTCCTTTCTGTCTTTTGCTTTTGCCTCCTTTTTGTTTCCCTCTGTCTCCCTGCATTGGTTCCCATCCCCCTGCCATATCAGTTTAAATCCTCCCCAACAGCACTAGCAAACACTCCCCCTAGGACATTGGTTCCGGTCCTGCCCAGGTGCAGACCGTCCGGTTTGTACTGGTCCCACCTCCCCCAGAACCGGTTCCAATGCCCCAGGAATTTGAATCCCTCCCTGTTGCACCACTGCTCAAGCCACGTATTCATCTGCGCTATCCTGCGATTCCTACTCTGACTATCACGTGGCACTGGTAGCAATCCCGAGATTACTACTTTTGAGGTCCTACTTTTTAATTTAGCTCCTAGCTCCTTAAATTCGTTTCGTAGGACCTCATCCCTCTTTTTACCTATGTCGTTGGTACCAATGTGCACCACGACAACTGGCTGTTCTCCCTCCCTTTTTAGAATGTCCTGCACCCGCTCCGAGACATCCTTGACCCTTGCACCAGGGAGGCAACATACCATCCTGGAGTCTCGGTTGCGGCCGCAGAAACGCCTATCTATTCCCCTCACCATTGAATCTCCAATCACTATTGCTCTCCCACTCTTTTTCCTGCCCTCCTGTGCAGCAGAGCCAGCCACGGTGCCATGAACTTGGCTGCTGCTGCCCTCCCCTGATGAGTCATCCCCCTCAACAGTACCCAAAGCTGTGTATCTGTTTTGCAGGGGGATGACCACAGGGGACTCCTGCACTACCTTCCTTGCACTGCTCTTCCTGTTGGTCTTCCATTCCCTATCTGGCTGTGGACCCTTTCCCTGTGGTACGACCAACTCGCTACACGTGATACTCACGTCATTCTCAGCATCGTGGATGCTCCAGAGTGAATCCACCCTCAGCTCCAACTCCGCAACGCGGTCTGTCAGGAGCTGGAGGCGGATACACTTCCCGCACACGTAATCGTCAGGGACACCGGAAGTGTCCCTGAGTTACCACATGGTACAGGAGGAGCATAACACCCGACCGAGCTCTCCTGCCATGATTTAACCCTTATATACACTTAATTTGGCAACAACAATGTTAAAAGTTACTCACTGATATAGAAGAGAAAAAAGAAAAAACTACTCACCAATCACCAGCCAATCACTTACCCTCTTGGCTGTGACGTCACCTTCTGATTTCTTTCTACTTATTTTTTGCCTTCTCCCTGTAGCTGCACAAGTACGCCTTTTATAGGCCTCTCCACGCACCTCCTCGACGCTGCTCCCGACTGCCGCCGAGGCTGGGCCCCGGACTCCTTGCTGTGCCTTTTATAGGCCTCTCCACGCACCTCCTCGACGCTGCTCCCGACTGCCGCCGACGCTGGGCCCCGGACTCCCTGCTGTGCCTTTTATAGGCCTCTCCACGCACCTCCTCGACGCTGCTCCCGACTGCCGCCGACGCTGGGCCCCGGACTCCCTGCTGTGCCTTTTATAGGCCGCTCCACGCACCTCCTCGACGCTGCTCCCGACTGCCGCCGACACTCCCCACCTCCCCCAATATCCTCAGGCCCTTCCCACCCCTGCAATATCCTCAAACCCTCCCCACCCCACCCAATATCCCCAGAACCTCCCCACCTCACCCAATATCCTCAGACCATCCCCACCCCACACAACATCCTCAGTCCCTCCCCACGTGAGCCAATATCCTCAGACAGTCTGAACCCCACCCAATATCCTCAGACCCTCCCTATCCCACCCAATATCGTCAGACCCTCCCCACTCCACCGAATATCCTCAGACTTTGCCCACACCAAACCATGTCCTCAGACCCTCCCCTCCCCACCCAGTACCCTCAGACTCACCCCAGCCCACCCAATATCCTCAGACCCTCCTCACCCCACCCAATATCCTCAGACACTCCCCACCCAACCCAATATCCTCAGACACGCTCCACTCCATCCAATATCCTCAGACTCTGCCCACCCCTGCCAATATCCTCAGACCCTCCCCTCTCCACCCAATATCCTCAGACCCAGCCCAGCCCACCCTTATCCTCACAGCCTCCTCACCACCCCCAATATCCTCAGATCCTCCCCCCACACCCAATATCCTCAGACCCTCCCCCTCACCCAATATCCTCAGACCCTCCCCACCTACCCAATATCCTTAGTCACTCCCCACCTGACCCAATAACCTCAGCGCCTCACCACCCAAACCGATATCCTCAGACACTGCCCACCCCACCTAATATCCTCAGACTCTCCCCACCCTACCCAATACCCTCCGCTCTTCCCCACCCCACCCAGTATCCCGACACCCTGCCGCCCCATACAATATACTCAGCTACTCCCCACCACCCAATATCCTCAGACCCTCCCCCTCACCCAATATCCTCAGATACTCCCCACCCCACCCAATATCCTCAGACCCTCCCCACCCACCCAATATCCTCAGAAACTCACCACCGCATCCAATATCCTCAGACCCTCCCCAGCACAAACAATATCCACAGCTCCTCCCCACCATACCCAATATCCTACACTCTTCCCCACCCCACCCAATATCCCCAGACCCCGCCCCCGTATACAATATCCTCAGCACCTCCCCACCCAAACCAATATCCTCAGACACTCATCACCCACCCAATATCCTCAGACCCTCCCCACCCGAAACAATATCCTCAGTTCCCCCCACCACACCCAATATCCTCAGACCCTCCCCACCCCACCCAATATCCTCAGACCCTCCCCACACACCCAATATGCTCAGACACTTGCAAACCCACCCAATATCCTCAGACCCTCCCCACCCCAACCAATATCCTGAGCTCCTCCCCACCCAACCCAATATACTCAGACACTCCCAACCCAATCAATATCCTCAGACCCCCCCATCCCACCCAATATCCTCTGACACTCCCCACCCCACCTAATATCCTCAGACCTTCTCCACACCACCCAATATCCTCAGACCCTCCTCACCCCTCCCAATATCCTCTGACCTTCTCCACGCCACCCAATATACTCAGACCCTTCCCACCCAACCCAATATCACCAGACACTCCACACCCCATCCAATATCCTCAGAACCTCCACACTCCACCCAATATCCTCAGACCCTCCTAAACCCACCCAATATCCTCAGAGACTCCCCACCCCACCCAATTTCCTCACACTCTCCCCATTCCTCCCAATATCATCAGACCCTCCCCATCCCACCTTTATCCAAAGACCCTCCCCACCCCACCCAATATCTTCAGACCCTCCTCACCCACCCTTTATGCTCAGACGCTCCCAAACCCACCCAATATCCACAGACCCTCCCCAACCCAACCAATATCCTGAGCACCTCCCCACCCACCACAATATACTCAGACCCTTCCACCCCAGTCAATATCCTCAGACCCGCCCCACGCCGCCCAATATCCTCAGACCCTCCCCACACACCCAATATGCTCAGACACTTGCAAACCCACCCAATATCCTCAGACCCTCCCCACCCCAACCAATATCCTGAGGTCCTCCCCACCCAACCCAATATACTCAGACACTCCCAACCCAATCAATATCCTCAGACCCCCCCATCCCACCCAATATCCTCAGACACTCCCCACCCCACCTAATATCCTCAGACCTTCTCCACACCACCCAATATCCTCAGACCCTCCTCACCCCTCCCAATATCCTCTGACCTTCTCCACGCCACCCAATATACTCAGACCCTTCCCACCCAACCCAATATCACCAGACACTCCACACCCCAACCAATATCCTCAGAACCTCCACACTCCACCCAATATCCTCAGACCCTCCTAAACCCACCCAATATCCTCAGAGACTCCCCACCCCACCCAATTTCCTCACACTCTCCCCATTTCTCCCAATATCATCAGACCCTCCCCATCCCACCTTTATCCAAAGACCCTCCCCACCCCACCCAATATCTTCAGACCCTCCTCACCCACCCTTTATGCTCAGACGCTCCCAAACCCACCCAATATCCTCAGACCCTCCACAACCCAACCAATATCCTGAGCACTTCCCCACCCACCACAATATACTCAGACCCTTCCACCCCAGTCAATATCCTCAGACCCGCCTCACGCCGCCCAATATCCTCAGACCCTCCCCACTCCACCCAATATCCTCAGAATCTCTCCACCCACCAAATATCCTCAGACCCTCCTCACCCCTCCCAATATCCTCAGACCTTCTCCACGCCAACCAATATACTCAGACCCTTCCCACCCCACCGAATATCACCAGACCCTCCACACCCCATCCAATATCCTCAAACCCTACACACTCCACCCAATATCCTCAGACCCTCCCAAACCCAACCAATATCCTCAGACACTCCCCACCCCACCCAATTTCCTCACACTGTCCCCATCCCTCCCAATATCATCAGACACTCCCCATCCCACCTTTATCCTCAGACAATCCCCACCACACCAAATATCGTCAGACCCTCCCCACCCCAACCAATATCCTCAGACCCACCCAACGCCACCCAATATCCTCAGATCTTCCTCCCCACCCAATATCCTTAGACCCTCCACACCGCACCCAATATCACCAGACCCTCCCCACCCCACACAGTATCCTCAGACCCACCCCCACCCAATGTCCTCAGCGCCTGCCCACCACTCCAAATATCCTCAGACCCTTTCCACCCCACCCAATTTCGTCAGAACCTGCCCATCCGACCCAATATCCTCAGACACTCCCCACACCACCAAATATCCTCAGACCCTTCTCACCTCACCCAATATCCTCAGACCCTTCCCACCCCACCCAATATCATCAGACCCTCCCCACCACATCCAATACCCTCAGATCCTCCCCACCCCACCCAATATCCTCAGACCCTCACAAACCCACCCAATATCCTCAGACACACCACACCCCATCAAATTTCCTCACGTCCTCCCCAACCCACCTATATCCTCAGACCCTCCCCACTATACCAAATATTCTGAGCTCCTCCCCACCCAACCCAATATATTCAGACCCCCCCCGATTTCACCCAATATTCTCAGACACTCCCCACCCACCCAATATCCTCACACACTCCCCACCACACCTAATACCGTCAGAACCTCCCCACCCCAAACAATATCCTCAGACCCACCCAACCCCACACAATATCCTAAGACCCTCCACACCCCACCCAATATCACCAGACTCTCCCCACCCCACCCAGTATCCTCAGACCTTCCCCCACCCAATGTCCTCAGATCCTGCCCACCCCTCCAAATTTCCTCAGAACCTCCCCATCCGACCCAAAATCCTCAGACACTCCCCACACCACCAAATATCCTCAGACCCTCGCGGCCCCACGGAATATACTCAGACACTCCCCACCACACCCAACATCCTCAGAAACTGCCCACCTCACCCAATATCCTCAGGCCCTTCCCACCCCTGCAATATCCTCAGACCCTCCCCACCCCACCCAATATCCTCAGACCCTTCCCACCCTACTCAATATCCTCAGTCCCTTCCCACCTGACGCAATATCCTCAGCTACTCACCACCCAAACCAATATCCTCCGACACTCCCCACCCGACTCAATATCCTCAGTCCCTCCCCACCTGACCCAATATCCTTAGCTCCTCACCACCCAAACCAATATCCTCAGACACTCCCCACCCCACCCAATATCCTCTGACTCAGCCCAGCCCACCCAATATCCACAGACCCTCCTCACCACCCCCAATTTCCTCAGATCCTCCCACCCACCCAATATCCTCAGACCCTACCCCTCACCCAATATCCTCAGATCCTCCCCACACCACCCAATATCCTCAAACCCTCCACACCCACCCAATATCCTCAGGATCTCCCCACCACACCCAATATCCTCAGTCCCTCCCCACCACACCCAATATCCTCAAACCCTCCCCACGCCACTCACTATACTCAGAACCCCCATCCCACCCAATATCCTCAGACGCTCCACACAAACCCAATATCCTCGGACCCTCCCCACCCCACCCAATATCCTCAGACCTCACCATCCCACCCAATATCCTCAGACACTCTACAACCACACAATATTCTCAGACCCCCCCATCCCACCCAATAACCTCAGACACTCCACACCCAACCAATATCCTCAGACGCTCCCCACGCCACCCAATATCCTCAGACCCTGCCCACCTCAGCCAATATCCTCAGACCCTCTCCAGGCTACCCAATATTCAATATTCTCAGACTCTTCCCAACCCACCCAATATCCTCAGACCCTTCCCAGCCCACCCAATATCATCAGCCTCTCTCCACCCCATCCAATATCTTCAGACCCTCCCCACCCCAACCAATATCCTCAGACGCACCCAACCCCACCCAATATCCTCAGAACCTTCCCACCTAACCCAATATCCTCAGATCCTCCTCCCCACCCAATATCCTCAGATGCTCCTCCCCACCGAATATCCTGAGACCCTCCACACCACATCCAATATCACCAGACCCTTCCGACCCCACCAAGTATCCTCAGACCCTCCCCCCACACAATGTTCTCAGCTCCTGCCCACGCCTCCAAATATCCTCAGACCCTACCCACCCCACCAATATCCTCAGAACCTCCCCATCCGACACAATATCCTCAGCCACTCCCCACACCACCAAATATCCTCAGAACCTCCCCATCCGACCCAACATCCTCAGTCCCTCCCCACCTGACCCAATATCCTCAGACCCTCCCCACACCACCCAATATCCTCAGACACTCCCTATCCCACCCAATAACCTCAGACCCTCCACACCCCACCCAACATCCTCAGACACATCCCACCTCACCCAATATCCTCAGGCCCTTCCCACCCCTGCAATGTCCTCAGACCCTCCCCACCACACCCAATATCCCCGGAACCTCCCCACCTCATCCAATATCCTCAGTCCCTCCCCACCCAATCCAATATCCTCAGAAACTCCTCACTCCATCCAATATCCTCAGACTCTGCCCACCCCTACCAATATCCTCAGACCCTCCCCTCCCCACCCAGTATCCTCAGACCCAGCCCAGCCCACACAATATCCTCAGACCCTCCTCACCACCCCCAATATCATCAGATCCTCCCCCACACCCAATATCCTCAGACACTCCCTCTCACCCAATATCCTCAGACCCTCCCCACCCCACCAAATATCCTCAGACTCTCCTCACCCAACCCAATATCCTCAGACACTCCTCACTCCATCCAATATCCTCAGACTCTGCCCACCCCTACCAATATCCTCAGACCCTCCCCTCCCCACCCAGTATCCTCAGACGCAGCCCAGCCCACCCATAATCTCAGACCCTCCTCACCACCCCCAATATCCTCAGATCCTCCCCATACCCTATATCCTCTGACCCTCCCCCTCAACCAATATCCTCAGATCCTCCCCACCTCACCAAATATCCTCAGACCCTCCACACCCACCCAATATCCTCAGACCCTTTCCACCCTACTCAATATCCTCAGTCCCTTCCCACCTGACGCAATATCCTCAGCTACTCACCACCCAAACCAATATCCTCAGACGCTCCCCACCCCACTCAATATCCTCAGTCCCTCCCCACCTGACCCAATATCCTTAGCTCCTCACCACCCAAACCAATATCCTCAGACACTCCCCACCCCACCCAATATCCTCAGACCCAGCCCAGCCCACCCAATATCCTCAGACCCTCCTCACCACCCCCAATATCCTCAGATCCTCCCACCCACCCAATATCCTCAGACCCTCACCATCACCCAATATCCTCAGATCCTCCCCACACCACCCAATATCCTCAAACCCTCCACACCCACCCAATATCCTCAGAACCTCCCCACCACACCCAATATCCTCAGTCCCTCCCCACCTGACCCAATATCCTCAGCTCCTCACCACCCAAACCAATATCCTCAGACACTCTCCACCCCACCTAATATCCTCAGACTCTCCCCACCCTACCCAATATCCTCCGCTTTTCCCCACACCAGCCAATATCCCCAGACCCTGCCCCCCCATACAATTTCCTCAGCTCCTCCCCACCCAACCCAATATCCTCAGACCGTCCCCACCCCACCCACTACCCGCAGTTCCTCCCCACCCCACCCAATATCCTCAAACCCTCCCCACCCCACTCACTATACTCAGAACCCCCATTCCACCCAATATCCTCAGACGCTCCACACAAACCCAATATCCTCGGACCCTCCCCACCCCACCCAATATCCTCAGACCTCACCATCCCACCCAATATCCTCAGAAACTCCACAACCACTAATATTCTCAGACCCCCCCATCCCACCCAATAACCTCAGACACTCCACACCCAACCAATATCCTCAGACGCTCCCCACGCCACCCAATATCCTCAGACCCTCCCCACCCCAGGCAATATCCTCAGACCCTCTCCAGGCTACCCAATATTCAATATTCTCAGATTCTTCCCACCCCATCCAATATCTTCAGACCCTCTCCACCCCAACCAATATCCTCAGACGCACCCAACCCCACCCAATATCCTCAGAACCTTCCCACCTAACCCAATATCCTCAGATCCTCCTCCCCACCCAATATCCTCAGATCCTCCTCCCCACCCAATATCCTGAGACCCTCCACACCACATCCAATATCACCAGACCCTCCCCACCCCACCAAGTATCCTCAGACCCTCCCCCCACCCAATGTCCTCAGCTCCTGCCCACGCCTCCAAATATCCTCAGACCCTATCCACCCCACTAATATCCTCAGAACCTCCCCATCCGACCCAATATCCTCAGCCACTCCCCACACCACCAAATATCCTCAGAACCTCCCCATCCGACCCAACATCCTCAGTCCCTCCCCACCTGACCAAATATCCTCAGACCCTCCCCACCCCACCCAATATCCTCAGACGCTCCCTAACCCACCCAATAACCCCAGACCCTCCCCACCCCACCCAACATCCTCAGACACATCCCACCTCACCCAATATCCTCAGGCCCTTCCCACCCCTGCAATGTCCTCAGACCCTCCCCACCACACCCAATATCCCCGGAACCTCCCCACCTCATCCAATATCCTCAGACCCTACCCAACCCACCCAATATCCTCAGTCCCTCCCCACCCAATCCAATATCCTCAGAAACTCCTCACTCCATCCAATATCCTCAGACTCTGCCCACCCCTGCCAATATCCTCAGACCCTCCCCTCCCCACCCAGTATCCTCAGACCCAGCCCAGCCCACCCAATATCCTCAGACCCTCCTCACCAGCCCCAATATCATCAGATCCTCCCCCACACCCAATATCCTCAGACACTCCCCCTCACTCAATATCCTCAGACCCTCCCCACCCCACCCAATATCCTCAGTACCTCCCCACCTGACCCGATATCCTCAGCTACTTACCACCCAAACCAATATCCTCAGACACTCCCCACCCCACACAATATCCTCAGTCCCTCCCCACCTGACCCAATATCCTTAGCTCCTCACCACCCAAACCAATATCCTCAGACACTCCCCACCCCACATAATATCCTCAGATCCACCCCAGCCCACCCAATATCCTCAGACGCTCCTCACCACACCCAATATCCTCAGACACTCCCCACCCAACCCAATATCCTCAGACACTTCCCACTCCATCCAATATCCTCAGACACTGTCCACCTCTACCAATAACCTCAGACCCTCCCCTCCCCACCCAATATCCTCAGAACCAGCCCAGCCCAACCAATATCCTCAGACCCTCCTCACCACCCCCAATATCCTCAGATCCTCCCCCTACCCAATATCCTCAGACCCTCCCACTTACCCAATATCCTCAGATCCTCCCCACACCACCCAATATCCTCAAACCCTCCACACCCACCCAATATCCTCAGTCCCTCCCCACCTGACCCAATATCCTCAGCTCCTCACCACACAAACCAATATCATCAGACACTCTCCACCCCACCTAATATCCTCAGACTCTCCCCACCCTACCCAATATCCTCCGCTTTTCCCCACCCCACCCAATATCGTCAAACCCTCCCCACCCCACTCACTATACTCAGAACCCCCATCCCACCCAATATCCTCAGACGCTCCACACAAACCCAATATCCTCGGAACCTCCCCACCCCACCCAATATCCTCAGACCCTCTCCACGCCACCAAATATCCTCAGACCCTCCCCAACCCACACAATATCCTCAGACCATCTCCACGCCACCCAATATCCTCAGACCCTGCCCACCCCACTCACTATCCTCAGACCCCACCATACCACACAATATCCTCATACACTCCAAAACCACACAATATTCTCAGACCCCCCCATCCCACCCAATATCCTCAGACACTCCACACCCAATCCAATATCCTCAGACCCTCCCCACGCCACCCAATATCCTCAGAACCCTCCCCACCCCAGCCAATATCCTCAGACCCTCTCCAGGCTACCCAATATGCAATATTCTCAGACTCTTCCCACCCCACCCAATATCCTCAGACCCTTCCCAGCCCACCCAATATCATCAGACTCTCTCCACCCCATCCAATATCTTCAGACCCTCCCCACCCCAACCAATATCCTCAGACGCACCCAACCCCACCCAATATTCTCAGAACCTTCCCACCCCACCCAATATCCTCAGATCCTCCTCCCCACACAATATCCTTAGATCCTCCTCCCCACCCAATATCCTGAGACCATCCACACCACACCCAATATAACCAGACCCTCCCCACCCCACCAAGTATCCTCGGACCCTCCCCCCACCCAATGTCCTCAGCTCCTGCCCACCCCTCGAAATATACTCAGACCCTACCCACCCCACCAATATCCTCAGAACTTCCCCATCCGACCCAATATCCTCAGCCACTCCCCAAACCCCAAATATCCTCAGAACCTCCCCATCCGACCCAATATCCTCAGTCCCTCACCACTTGACCCAATATCCTCAGACCCTCCCCACCCCACCCAATATCCTCAGACACTCCCTATCCCACCCAAGAACCTCAGACCTTCCCCACCCCACCCAACATCCTCAGACACATCCCACCTCACCCAATATCCTCAGGCCCTTCCCACCCCTGCAATGTCCTCAGACCCTCCCCACCAGACCCAATATCCCCGGAACCTCCCCACCTCATCCAATATCCTCAGACCCTCCCCAACCCACCCAATATCCTCAGTCCCTCCCCACCCTATCCAATATCCTCAATTACTCCTCACTCCATCCAATATCCTCAGACTCTGACCCACCCCTACCAATATCCTCAGACCCTCCGCTCCCCACCCAGTATCCTCAGACCCAGCCCAGCCCACCCAATATCCTCAGACCCTCCTCACCACCCCCAATAACATCAGATCCTCTCCCACACCCAATATCCTCAGACACTCCCCCTCACCCAATATCCTCAGACCCTCCACACCCCACCCAATATCATCAGTCCCTCCCCACCTGACCCGATATCCTCAGCTCCTCACCACCCAAACCAATATCCTCAGACTCTCCCCACCCCACCTAATAACCTCAGACCCTCCTCACCCTACCCAATATCCTCCGCTCTTCCCCACCCCACCCAGTATCCCCAGACCCTGCCACCCCATACAATATCGTCAGCTCCTCCCCACCAAACCCAATATCCTCAGATGGTCCCCACCCTACCCACTATCCACAGTTCCTCCCCACCCCACCCAATATTCTCAGACCCTCCCCACCCCACTCACTAACTCAGACACCCCCATCCCACCCAATATCCTCAGACACTCCACACACACCCAATATTCTCAGACCCTCCCCACGCCACCCAATATCCTCAGAGCCTCCCCACCCCACCCAATATCCTCAGACCCTCTCCACGCCACCCAATATCCTCAGGCCCTCCCCACCCCACACAATATCATCAGACCCTCTCCACGCCACCCAATATCCTCAGGCCCTCCCCACCCCACACAATATCCGCAGACCCTCTCCACGCCACTCCATATACTCAGACCCTGCCCACCCCACTCACTATCCTCAGACGCCCCATCCCACCCAATATCTTCAGACACTCCACACCAACCCAATATCCTCAGACCCCCCATCCCACCCAATATCCTCAGACACTCCACACCCAACCAATATCCTCAGTCCCTCTCCACCCCACCCAATATCCTCAGACGCTCTCCACGCTAGCCAATATTCTCAGACCCTTCCCACCCCACCCAATATCCTCAGACCCTACCCACCCCACCCAATATCAATAGATGCTTCCCACCCCAACCAATATCCTCAGAACCTCACAAACCCACCCAATATCCTCAGACACTCCCCACCGCAACCAATTTCCTCACATCCTCCCCATCGCACCAATATCCTCAGAACCACCCAACCCCACGCAATATCCTCAGGCACTTCCCACCCCACCCAATATCCTCAGATCCTCCTCCCCACCCAATATCATCAGATCCTCCTCACACCCAATGTCCTCAGACACTCCCCACACCATCAAATATCCTCAGATCCTCCACACACCAACCAAAATCCTCAGAACCTCCCCATCCGACCCAATATCCTCAGACACTCCCCGCACCACCAAATATCCACATACCCTCCCCACCCCACGCAATATCCTCAGACCCTCCCCTCCCCACCCAGTATCCTCAGACCCACCACAGCCAACCCAATATCCTCATTCCCTCTTCACCGCACCCAATATCCTCACACTCTGCCCACCCCACCCAATATCCTCAGACCCTCCCCCCCACACAATATCCTCAGACCTTCCCCACTCCACCCAATATCCTCAGAATCCCCACCCAACCCAATATGCTCAGCTCCTGCTCACCCCACACTATACCCTCAGACCCTCCCCAAGCCATCCAAAACCCTCAGCTCCTCCCCACACCACCCAATATCCTCAGATCCTCCCCACCTCACCCAATATCTTCAGACGCTCCACAACCCCACCAATTATCCTCAGACCCTTCGCACCACACCCAATATCCTCAGCTCCTCCACACCACACCCAATATCCTCAGACTCTCTCCACCCCATCCAATATCCTCAGCTCCTCCCCTCCACACCCAATATCCTCAGACCCTCCCCACCCACTCAATATCCTCAGACCGTCCCCATCCCACCCAATGTCCTCAGACCCTCCCCACCCCACCAATATCTTCAGACCCTCCCCACCACACTCAATATCCTCAGCTCCTCCTCACCCCACCCAATACCCTCAGACCCACCCCACCCCATATACTATCATTAGAACCCCCTCCCCACCCAATATCCTCAGAACCTCCTCCCCACCCAATTTCCTCAGACGCCTCCCCACCCCACCCAATATACTTAGAACCTCCTCCCCACCCAATATCCTCAGAACCTCCTCCCCTTCCAATTTCCACAGACCCTCCCCACCCCACGCAATATCCTCAGACCCTCCCCACCCCACCCAATATCCTCAGACCCTCCCCAAACCACCCAATCCCATCAGACGCTCCCCACACTATCAATATCCTCAGACCCTCCCCATCCCACCCAATCTCCTCAGACCCTCCCCACCCCATCAATATCCTCAGACCCTCCACACCCCACCCAATCTCCTCAGGCCGTCCCCACCCCACCCAGTCTCCTCAGACCCTCCCCACGCCACCCAATATCCTCAGAAACACCCCACCCCACCCAATATCCTCAGATCCTCTCCACGCCACCCAATATCATCAGGCCCTCCCCACACCACCCAATATCCTCAGACCCTCCCCACCCACCCAATATCCTCAGCTCCTCCCCAACCAACCCAATATCCTCAGAACTCCCCACCCCACCCAATATCCTCAGACCATTCCCCCCACACAATATCCTCAGCTCCTCCCCAGCCAACCCAATATGCTCAGGCCGTCCCCACCCCACCCACTATCCGCAGCTCCTTCCCACCCCACCAAATATCCTCAGACTCTCCCCACGCCACCCAATACCGTGAGACCCTCCCCACCCACCCAATATCCTCAGATCCCCCCATCCCACCAAATATCCTCAGACACTCCCCAACCACCCAATATCCTCAGAACCTCTCCACGCCACCCAATATCCTCAGACTCTTCACACCCCACCCAATATCATCGGAACCTCCCTACCCCATGCAATATCCTCAGACACTCCCCACCTCACCCAATATCCTCAGACCGTCCTCACCCCAACCAATATCCTCTTAACCTACCCACCCCACCCAATATTATCAGACCCTCCCCACCCCGCCAATATCCTCAGACATTCCCCGCCACAACCAATCTCCTCAGACCGTCCCCACCCCACCCAGTCTCATCAGACCGTCCCCACGCCAACCAATATCCTCAGACCCTCCCGACGCCACCCAATATCCTCAGATCCTCTCCTCGCCACCCAATGTCATCAGACCCTCCCCACACCACCCAATATCCTCAGACCCTCCCCACACACCCAATATCCTCAGCTCCTCCCCAACCAACCCAATATCCTCAGACACTCCCCACCCCACCCAATATCCTCAGACCATCCCCCCAACACAATATCCTCAGCTCCTCCCCAGCCAACCCAATATCCTCAGACCGTCCCCACCCCACCCACTATCCGCAGCTCCTCCCCACCCCACCAAATATCCTCGGACCCTCCCCACGCCACCCAATAACCTCAGACCCTGCCCACCCCACCCAATATCCTCAGACCGTCCACACCCCACCCAATATCCTCAGACCCTCCCCACGCCAGCCAATATTATCAGACCCTCCACACCCAAGCCAATATCATCAGACCCTCCTCACCCCACCCAATATGCTCAGACCCTCGCCCCACCCTATCTCCTCAGCTCCTGCCCACCCCACCCAATATCCTCAGACCCTCCCCACCCCAAGCACTATCCTCAGACCCTCCCCACCCCACCCAATATCCTCAGACCCTCCCCTCCCCACCAATTATCATTAGACCCTCCCCAGCCCACCCAATATCTTCAGAACCTCCTCACTCCACACATTATCCTCAGACCCTCCGCACCCCACCCAATATCCTCACACCCTCCTCACTCCAGCCAATATCCTCAGACCCTCCCCACACCATCCAATATCCTCAGACCCTCTCCACCCAACATAATATTCTCAGATCCTCCCCACCCCACCCAATATTCTCAGACCCTCCCCAACACCACCAATTATCCTCAGACCCTTCGCACCACACCCAATATCCTCAGCTCCTCCACACCACACCCAATATCCTCAGACCCTCCCCAACCCAACCAATCTCCACAGATCCTCCCCACCACACCCAATGTCCTCAGACCATCCCAAACCCACCCAATGTACTCAGACTCTCCCCACCCCATCCAATATCCTAAGCTCCTCCCCTCCCCACCCGATATTCTTTGACCCTCCCCACCCACTCAATATCCTCAGACCTTCCCCACCCCACCCAATATTCTTAGACCCTACTCCCCACCCAATATCCTCAAAACCTCCTCCCCACCCAATTTCCTCAGACCCTCCCCACCCCACGCAATATCCTCAGCTCCTGCCAACCCCACCCAATATCCTCAGACCCTTCCCCCCTCTCCCAATATCCTCAGACCCTCCCCAACCCACCCAATCTCCTCAGATCCTCCCCACCACACCCAATGTCCTCAGACCATCCCAAACCCACCCAATGTACTCAGACTCTCCCCACCCCATCCAATATCCTCAGCTCCTCCCCTCCCCACCCAATATCCTTAGACCCTCCCCACCCACTCAATATCCTCAGACGTTCCCCATCCCACCCAATATCCTCAGACCCTCCCCACCCCACCAATATCTTCAGACCCTCCCCACCAAACTCAATATCCTCAGCTCCTCCTCACCCCACCCAATACGCTCAGACCCACCCCATCCCATACAATATCATTAGAACGCCCTCCCCACCCAATATCCTCAGCCTCCTCCCCACCCAATTTCCTCAGACGCCTCCCCAGCCCACCCAATATCCTTACAATCTCCTCCCCACCCAATATCCTCAGAACCTCCTCCCCTTCCAATTTCCTCAGACCCTCCCCACCCCACGCAATATCCTCAGACCCTCCCCACCCCAACCAATATCCTCAGACCCTCCCCAACCCACCCAATCCCCTCAGACCCTCCGCACACCATCAATATCCTCAGACCCTCCCCATCGCACCCAATCTCGTCAGACCCTCCCCACCGCACCAATATCCTCAGACCCTCCCCACCCCACCCAATCTCCTCAGACCGTCCCCACCCCACCCAGTCTCCTCAGACCCTCCCCACGCCACCCAATATCCTCAGACCCTCCCCACCCCACCCAATATCCTCAGCTCCTCCCCAACCAACCCAATATCCTCAGACACACCCCACCCCACCCAATATCCTCAGACGATGTCCCCCCACACAATATCCTCAGCACCTCCCCAGCCAAAGCAATATCCTCAGACCGTCCCCAGCCCACCTACTATCCGCAGCTCCTCCCCACCCCACCAAATATCCTCAGACCCTCCCCACGCCACCCAATACGGTCAGACCCTCCCCACCCCACCCAATATCCTCAGATCCTCCCATCCCACCAAATATCCTCAGACACTCCCCAGCCACCCAATATAGTCAGATCCTCTCAACACCACCCAATATCATCAGACCCTCCCCACACCACCCAATATCCTCAGACCCTCCCCACCCACCCAATATCCTCAGATCCTCCCCAACCAACCCAATATCCTCAGACACTCCCCACCCCACCCAATAGCCTCAGACCATCCCCCCAACACAATATCCTCAACTCCACCCCAGCCAACCCAATATCCTCAGACCGTCACCACCCCACCCACTATCCGCAGCTCCTCCCCACCCAACCAAATATCCTCAAACCGTCCACACCCCACCCAATATCCTCAGACCCTCCCAACCCCAGCCAATATTATCAGACTCTCCACACCCAACCCAATATCATCAGACCATCCTCACCCCACCCAATATCCTCAGACCCTCGCCCGACCCTATCTCCTCAACTCCTGCCCACCCCACCCAATATCCTCAGACCCTCCCCACGCCACGCACTATCCTCAGACCCTCCCCACCCCACCCAATATCCTCAAACCCTCCCCTCCCCACCAAGCATCCTTAGACCCTCCCCAGCCCACCCAATATCCTCAGAACCTCCTCACCCCACACATTATCCTCAGACCCTCCCCACCCCACCCAATATCCTCAGACCCTCCTCACTCCAGCCAATAACCTCAGACCCTCCCCACACCATCCAATATCCTCAGACCCTCCCCAACCTACCCAATATCCTCAGCTCCTCCCCTCCCCACCCAATATCCTTAGACCTCCCCACCCACTCAATATCCTCAGACCGTCACCATCCCACCCAATATCCTCAGACCCTCCCCACCCCACCAATATCTTCAGACCCTCCCCACCACACTCAATATCCTCAGCTCCTCCTCACCCCACCCAATACCCTCAGACCCACCCCACCCCATACAATATCATTAGAACCCCCTCCCCACCCAATATCCTCAGCCTCCTCCCCACCCAATTTCCTCAGACGCCTCCCCACCCCACCCAATATCCTTACAATCTCCTCCACACCCAATATCCTCAGAACCTCCTCCCCTTCCAATTTCCTCAGACCCTCCACAACCCACGCAATATCCTCAGACCCTCCCCACCCCAACCAATATCCTCAGACCCTCCCCAACCCAACCAATCCCCTCAGACCCTCCGCACACCATCAATATCCTCAGACCCTCCCCATCCCACCCAATCTCGTCAGACCCTCCCCACCGCACCAATATCCTCAGACCCACCCCACCCCACCCAATCTCCTCAGACCGTCCCCACCCCACCCAGTCTCCTCAGACCCTCCCCACGCCACCCAATATCCTCAGACCCACCCCACCCCAACCAATATACTCAGATCCTCTCCACGCCACCCAATATCATCAGACCCTCCCCACACCACCCAATATCCTCAGACCCTCCCCACCCACCCAATATCCTCAGCTCCTCCCCAACCAACCCAATATCCTCAGACACACCCCACCCCACCCAATATCCTCAGACGATTTCCCCCCACACAATATCCTCAGACACTCCCCCTCACCCAATATCCTCAGACCCTCCCCACCCCACCCAATATCCTCAGTCCCTCCCCACCTGACCCGATATCCTCAGCTTCTCACCACCCAAACCAATATCCTCAGACACTCCCCACCCCACATAATAACCTCAGCCCCTCCTCACCCTAACCAATATCCTCCGCTCTTCCCTACCCCCCCCCCAGTATCCCCAGACCCTGCCACCCCATACAATATCCTCAGCTCCTCCCCACCAAACCCAATATCCTCAGATGGTCCCCACCCTACCCACTATCCAGAGTTGCTCCCCACCCCACCCAATATCCTCAGACCCTCCCCACCCCATTCACTACCTCAGACACCCCCATCCCACCCAATATCCTCAGACACTCCACACACACCCAATATTCTCAGACCCTCCCCATGCCACCCAATATCCTCAGAGCCTCCCCACACCACCCAATATCCTCAGACCCTCTCCACGCCACCCAATATCCTCAGGCCCTCCCCACCCCACACAATATCATCAGACCCTCTCCACACCACCCAATATCCTCAGACCCTCCCCACCCCACACAAAATCCGCAGACCCTCTCCAGGCCACCCAATATCCTCAGACCCTGCCCACCCCACTCACTATCCTCAGACGCCCCATCCCACCCAATATCCTCAGACACTCCACACCCACCCAATATCCTCAGACCCCCCATCCCACCCAATATCCTCAGACACTCCACACCCAACCAATATCCTCAGTCCCTCCCCACGCCACCCAATATCCTCAGACCCTCTCCACCCCACCCAATATCCTCAGACGCTCTCCACGCTAGCCAATATTCTCAGACCCTTCCCACCCCACCCAATATCCTCAGACCCTACCCACCCCACCCAATATCAATAGATGCTTCCCACCCCAACCAATATCCTCAGAACCTCACAAACCCACCCAATATCCTCAGACACTCCCCACCGCAACCAATTTCCTCACATCCTCCCCATCCCTCCAATATCCTCAGAACCACCCAACCCCACCCAATATCCTCAGGCACTTCCCACCCCACCCAATATCCTCAGATCCTCCTCCCCACCCAATATCATCAGATCCTCCTCCCCACCCAATATCCTGAGACCCTCCACACCCCACCCAGTTTCCTCAGACCCTCCCCACACCCAATGTCCTCAGACACTCCCCACACCATCAAATATCCTCAGACCCTCCACATCCCAACCAAAATCCTCAGAACCTCCCCATCCGACCCAATATCCTCAGACCCTCCCCTCCCCACCCAGTATCCTCAGACCCACCACAGCCAACCCAATATCCTCAGACCCTCCTCACCGCACCCGATATCCTCACACTCTGCCCACCACACCCAATATCCTCAGACACTCCCCCCCACACAATATCCTCAGACCTTCCCCACTCCACCCAATATCCTCAGACCCTCCCCACCCAACCTAATATCCTCAGCTCCTCCTCACCCCACACTATACCCTCAGACCCTCCCCACCCCATCCAAAACCCTCAGCTCCTCCCCACCCCACCCAATATCCTCAGATCCTCCCCACCTCACCCAATATCCTCAGACCCTCCCCAACCCCACCAATTATCCTCAGACCCTTCGCACCACACCCAATATCCTCAGCTCCTCCACACCACACCCAATATCCTCAGACCCTCCCCACCCCACCCAATAACCTTAGACCCTACTCCCCACCCAATATCCTCAGAACCTCCTCCCCACCCAATTTCCTCAGCCACTCCCCACCCCACGCAATATCCTCAGCTCCTGCCAACCCCACCCAATATCCTCGGACCCTTACCGCCTCTCCCAATATCCTCAGACCCTCCCCAACCCACCCAATCTCCTCAGATCCTCCCCACCACACCCAATGTCCTCAGACCATCGCAAACCCACCCAATGTACTCAGACTCTCCCCACCCCATCCAATATCCTCAGCTCCTCCCCGCCACACCCAATATCCTCAGACCCTCCCCACCCACTCAATATCCTCAGACCGTCCCCATCCCACCCAATATCCTCAGACCCTCCCCACCCCACCAATATCTTCAGACCCTCCCCACCACACTCAATATCCTCAGCTCCTCCTCACCCCACCCAATACCCTCAGACCCACCCCAACCCATACACTATCATTAGAACCTCCTCCCCACCAATATCCTCAGAACCTCCTCCACTTCCAATTTCCTCAGACCCTCCCCACCCCACGCAATATCCTCAGACCCTCCCCAACCCACCCAATATCCTCAGACTCTCCCCAACCCACCCAATCCCATCAGACGCTCCCCACACTATCAATTTCCTCAGACCCTCCCCATCCCACCCAATCTCCTCAGACCCTCCCCACCCCACCCAGTCTCCTCAGACCCTCCCCACGCCACCCAATATCCTCAGACCCACCCCACCCCACCCAATATCCTCAGATGCTCTCCACGCCCCCCAATATCATCAGACCCTCCCCACACCACCCAATATCCTCAGACCCTCCCCACCCACCTATTATCCTCAGCTCCTCCCCAACCAACCCAATATCCTCAGACACTCCCCACCCCACCCAATATCCTCAGACCATTCCCCCCAGACAATATCCTCAGCTGCTCCCCAGCCAACCCAATATCCTCAGGCCGTCCCCACCCCACCCACTATCCGCAGCTCCTTCCCACCCCACCAAATATCCTCAGACTCTCCCCACGCCACCCAATACCGTGAGACCCTCCCCACCCACCCAATATCCTCAGATCCCCCCATCCCACCAAATATCCTCAGACACTCCCCAACCACCCAATATCCTCAGACCTTCTCCACGCCACCCAATATCCTCAGACACTTCACACCCCACCCAATATTATCGGAACCTCCTTACCCCATGCAATATCCTCAGACACTCCCCACCTCATCCAATATCCTCAGGCCGTCCTCACCCCAACCAATATCCTCTTAACCTACCCACCCCACCCAATATTATCAGACCCTATCCACCTCAGCCAATATCCTCAGACCCTCCCCACCCCACCCAATATCCTCAGACCCTCCCCACCCCACCAATATCCTCAGACCCTCCCCACCACACCCAATCTCCTCAGACCGTCCCCACCACACCCAGTCTCCTCAGACCTTCCCCACGCCAACCAATATCCTCTGACCCTCCCGACCCCACCCAATATCCTCAGATCCTCTCCTCGCCACCCAATATCATCAGACCCTCCCCACACCACCCAGTATCCTCAGACCCTCCCCACCCACCCAATATCCTCAGCTCCTCCCCAACCAACCCAATATCCTCAGACACTCCCCACCCCACCCAATATCCTCAGACCATCCCCCCAACACAATATCCTCAGCTCCTCCACAGCAAACTCAATATCCTCAGACCGTCCACACACCACCCAGTATCCGCAGCTCCTCCCCACCCCACCAAATATCCTCAGACCCTCCCCACGCCACCCAATAACCTCAGACCGTCCACACCCCACCCAATATCCTCAGACCCTCCCCACCCACTCAATATCCTCAGACCGTCCCCATCCCACCCAATATCCTCAGACCCTCCCCACCCCACCAATATCTTCAGACCCTCCCCACCACACTCAATATCCTCAGCTCCTCCTCACCCCACCCAAAACCCTCAGACCCACCCCACCCCATACAATATCATTAGAACCCCCTCCCCACCCAATATCCTCAGCCTCCTCCCCACCCAATTTCCTCAGACGCCTCCCCACCCCACCCAATATCCTTACAATCTCCTCCCCAGCCAATATCCTCAGAACCTCCTCCCCTTCCAATTTCCTCAGACCCTCCCCACCCCACGCAATATCCTCAGACCTTCCCCACCCCAACCAATATCCTCAGACCCTCCCCAACCCACCCAATCCCCTCAGACCCTCCGCTCATCATCAATATCCTCAGACCCTCCCCATTCCACCCAATCTCGTCAGACCCTCCCCACCGCACCAATATCCTCAGACACTCCCCACCCCACCCAATCTCCTCAGACCGTCCCCACCCCACCCAGTCTCCTCAGACCCTCCCCACGCCACCCAATATCATGAGACCCTCCCCACCCCACCCAATATACTCAGATCCTCTCCACGCCACCCAATATCATCAGACCCTCCCCACACCACCCAATATCCTCAGACCCTCCCCACCCACCCACCCAATATCGTCAGCTCCTCCCCAACCAAACCAATATCGTCAGACACACCCCACCCCACCCAATATCCTCAGACGATTTCCCCCCACACAATATCCTCAGCACCTCCCCAGCCAACCCAATATCCTCAGACTGTCCCCAGCCCACCCACTATCCGCAGCTCCTCCCCACCCCACCAAATATCCTCAGACCCTCCCCACGCCACCCAATACGGTCAGACCCTCCCCACCCCACCCAATATCCTCAGATCCTCCCATCCCACCAAATATCCTCAGACACTCCCCAACCACCCAATATAGTCAGATCCTCTCAACGCCACCCAATATCATCAGACCCTCCCCACCCACCCAATATCCTCAGCTCCTCCCCAACCAACCCAATATCCTCAGACACTCCCCACCCCACCCAATAGCCTCAGACCATCCCCCCAACACAATATCCTCAACTCCTCCCCAGCCAACCCAATATCCTCAGACCGTCACCACCCCACCCACTATCCGCAGCTCCTCCCCACCCCACCAAGCATCCTTAGACCCTCCCCAGCCTACCCAATATCCTCAGAACCTCCTCAACCCACACATTATCCTCAGACCCTCCCCACCCACCCAATATCTTCAGACCCTCCTCACTCCAGCCAATAACCTCAGACCCTCCCCACACCATCCAATATCCTCAGACCCTCCCCACCCCACCCAATATCCTCAGCTCCTCCCCTCCCCACCCAATATCCTTTGACCCTCCCCACCCACTCAATATCCTCAGACCGTCCCCATCCCACCCAATATCCTCAGACCCTCCCCACCCCACCAATATCTTCAGACCCTCCCCACCACACTCAATATCCTCAGCTCCTCCTCACCCCAACCAATACCCTCAGACCCACCCCACCCCATACAATATCATTAGAACCCCCTCCCCACCCAATATCCTCAGCCTCCTCCCCACCCAATTTCCTCAGACGCCTCCCCACCCCACCCAATATCCTTACCATCTCCTCCCCACCCAATATCCTCAGAACCTCCTCCCCTTCCAATTTCCTCAGACCCTCCCCACCCCACGCAATATCCTCAGACTCTCCCCACCCCAACCAATATCCTCAGACCCACCCCAACCCACCCAATCCTCTCAGACCCTCCGCACACCATCAATATCCTCAGAACCTCCCCATCCCACCCAATCTCGTCAGACCCTCCCCACCGCACCAATATCCTCAGACCCTCCCCACCCCACCCAATCTCCTCAGACCGTCCCCACCCCTCCCAGTCTCCTCAGACCCTCCCCACGCCACCCAAATCCTCAGACCCATCCCCACCCCAACCAATATACTCAGATCCTCTCATCGCCACCCAATATCATCAGACCCTCCCCACATCACCCAATATACTGAGACCCTGCCCACCCTCCCAATATCCTCAGCTCCTCCCCAACCAACCCAATATCCTCAGACACACCCCACCCCACCCAATATCCTCAGACGATTTCCCCCCACACAATATCCTCAGCACCTCCCCAGCCAACCCAATATCCTCAGACCGTCCCCAGCCCACCCACTATCCGCAGCTCCTCCCCACCCCACCAAATATCCTCAGACCCTCCCCACGCCACCCAATACGCTCAGACCCTACCCACCCCACCCAATATCCTCAGACCCTCCCATCCCACCAAATATCCTCAGACACTCCCCAACCAGCCAATATAGTCAGATCCTCTCAACGCCACCCAATGTCATCAGACCCTCCCCACACCACCCAATATCCTCAGACCCTCCCCACCCACCCAATATCCTCAGCTACTCCCCAACCAACCCAATATCCTCAGACACACCCCACCCCACCCAATAGCCTCAGACCATCCCCCCAACACAATATCCTCAACTCCTCCCCAGCCAACCCAATATCCTCAGACCGTCACCACCCCACCCACTATCCGCAGCTCCTCCCCACCCCACCAAATATCCTCAGACGCTCCCCACGCCACCCAATAACCTCAGACCCTCCCCACCCCACCCAATATCCTCAGACCGTCCACACCCCACCCAATATCCTCAGACCCTCGCCCCACCCTATCTCCTCAACTCCTGCCCACCCCACCCAATATCCTCAGACCCTCCTCACTCCACGCACTATCCTCAGACCCACCCAACCCCACCCAATATCCTCAAACCCTCCCCTCCCCACCAAGCATCCTTAGACCCTCCCCAGCCCACCCAATATCCTCAGAACCTCCTCACCCTACACATTATCCTCAGACCCTACCCACCCCACCCAAAATCCTCAGACCCTCCTCACTCCAGCCAATAACCTCAGACCCTCCCCACACCATCCGATATCCTCAGACCCTCCCCACCCCACCCTATATCCTCAGACCCTCCCCACCCCAAACAATATCCTCAGACCCACCCCACCCTACCCAAAATCCTCAGACCCTCCCCACAGCAACCAATATCCTCAGACCCTCCCCACCCCACCCAATATCCTCAGACCTTTCCCAGCCCAACCAATATCCTCAGACCCTCCCCACCCCACCCAATATCCTCAGACCATCCCCACCGCAACCAATATCCTCAGACCCTCCCCACCCCACCCAATATCCTCAGACCCTCCCAACTCCAACCAATACCGTCAGACCCTCCGCAACCCACCCAATATCCTCAGACACTTTCCACCCGACAGAATATCCTCAGACCCTCCTCACCCCACCCAATATCCTCAGACCTTCCCCAGCCCAACCAATATCCTCAGACCGTCCCCACCGCAACCAATATCCTCAGACCGTCCCCACCCCACCCAATATCCTCAGACCCTCCCAACCCCAACCAATATCCTCAGATCCTCCCCAACCCACCCAATATCCTCAGACAATCCCAACATCACCCAATATCCTCAGACCCTCCTCACCCCACCCAATATCCTCAGACCCTCCCCACCCCAGCCTATATCCTCAGTCAATCTCCACGCCACCAATATCCACAGACCCTTCACACCCCACCCAATATCATCAGAACCTCCCTACCCCACGCAATATCCTCAAAACCTCCACACCCCACCCAATATCATCAACACTCCCCACCTCGCCCAATATCATCAGACCCTCCTCACCCCACCCAATATCCTCATACCCTCCCCCCACCCAATCTCCACAGCTCCTGCCCATCCACCCAATATCTTCAGATCCTCCCCACCCCACGCACTATCCTCAGACCCTCCCCACCCCATCCAATATCCTCAGACCCTCCCCTCACCACCCAGTATCCTTAGACCTTCCCCAGCCCACCCAATACCCTCAGACCCTCCTCACCCCACAAATTATCCTCAGAACCTCCCCACCCCACTCAATATGCTCAGACCCTCCCCACTCGAGCCAATATCCTCAGACCCTCCCCACACTATTCAATATCCTCAGACCCTCCCCACCCCACACAATATCCTCAGACCCTCCCCACCCCACACAATATCCTCAGACCCTCACCACCCCAACCAATATCCTCAGAACCTCCCCAACTCAACCAATATCCTCAGACCCTCCCCAGCCCAACCAATATCCTCAGACCCTCCCCACCCCTTAAATATCCTCAGACCCTCCGCACCCCAACCAATATCCTCAGACCCTCCCCAACCCACCCAATATCCTCAGACCCTCCCAACCCCAACCAATATCGTCAGACCCTCCGCAACCCACCCAATATCCTCAGACACTTCCCACCCGACTTAATATCCTCAGATCCGCACCCACCCCACCCAATATCCTCAGAACCTCTCAACGCGAATCAAGATCCTCAGACATTTCCCACCCCACCCAATATCCTCAGACCTTCCCCACCACACCTAATATCGTCAGACACTCCCCACACCACCCAATATCCTCAGACCCTTCCAAACAAATGTCCTCAGCTCCTCCCCACCCCACCCAATATCCTCAGACCCTGCCCACCCCACCCAATATCCTCAGACACTCCTCCCGACACAATATCCTCAGATCCTCCCCAGCCCACCCAATATCCTCAGACACTCCCCACCTCACCCAATATCCTCAGAACCTCCTCACCCCACCCAATATCCTCAGACCCTCCCCACCCTAGCCAATATTATCAGACCCTCCACACCCCACCCAATATCATCAGACACACCTCACCCCACACAATATCCTCAGACCCTCCTTCCCACCCAATATCCTCAGATCCTCCTCCACACCCAATATCCTCAGACCCTCCCCACCCCACCCAATTTTACTCAGACACTCCCCACCTCACCCAATATCCTCAGAACTCCCCATCCCACCCAATGTCCTCAGACCCTCCTCACCCCACCCAATATCCTCAGACACTCCTCCCCACCCAATATCCTCAGATCCTCCTCCACACCCAATATGCTCAGACCCTCCTCACCCCACCCATTATCCTCAGACGCTCTACACCTCAGCCAATATTATCAGAACCTCCACACCCCACCCAATATCATCAGACCCTCCTCACCCCACCCAATATCCTCAGACCCTCCTCCCCACTCAATATCCTTAAATCCTCCTCCACACCCAATATCCTCAGACCCACACAACCCCAGCCAATATTCTCAGACCCTCCACACCCCAATCAATATCAGAACCTCCCCACCCCACCCAATATCTTCAGACCCTCCCAGCACCCATTATCCTCAGCTCCTGCCCACCCCACCCAATAACCTCGACACTCCCCACCTCACCCACTATCCTTAGACCCTCCCCACCACACCCATTATCCTCAGACGGTCCCCACCCCACCTAATATCCACAGACACTCCTCACCCCACCCAATATTCTCAGACACTCCTCCCCACCCAATATCCTCAGATCCTCCTCCACACCCAATATCCTCAGACCCTCCTCACCCCACCCAATATCCTCAGACCCTCCCCACCCCAGCCAATATTATCAGATCCTCCACACCCCAACAGATATCATCAGACCCTCCCCACCCGACCCAATATCCTCTGACCCTCCTCCTCACCCAATATCCTCAGATCCTCCTCCACACCCAATATCCCCAGACCCTGCCCTACCATACAATATCCTCAGCTCCTCCCCACCGAACCCAATATCCTCAGACTGTCACCACCCCACCCACTATTCACAGTTCCTCCCCACCCCACCCAATATCCTCAGACCCTCCCCATCCGACTCATTATCCTCAGAACCCCCCATCCCACCCAATATCCTCAGACACTCCACACACACACAATATCCTCAACTTTCCCCACGCCACCCAATATCCTCAGAACCTCCCCATCCGACCCTATATTCTCATACACTCCACACCCAACCAATATACTCAGACACTCCCCACGCCACCCAATATCCTCAGACCCTCCCCAACTCACCCAATATCCTCAGACCCTCTCCACGCTACCCAATATTCTCAGACCATTCCCACCCCACCCAATATCCTCAGACCCTAAACACCACACCCAATATCATCAGACCCTCCCCACCCCATCCAATATCCTCAGATCCTCCCCATCCCAACCAATATCGTCAGACCCTCACAAACCCACCCAATATCCTCAGACAATCCCTACCCCAACCAATTTCCTCACATCCTCCCAATCCCACCGATATCCTCAGACGCACCCAATGCCACCCAATATCCTCAGAACCTTCCCACCCCAACCAATGTCCTCAGATCCTCCTCCCCACTTAATATACTCAGATCCTCCTCCCCACCCAATATGCTGAGACCCTCCACACCCCACCCAATATCACCAGATCCTCCCCACACCACCCAGTATCCTCAGACCCTCCTCCCACCCAATGTCCTCAGACATCCCCACACCACCAATATCCTCAGAACCTCCCCATCCGACCCAATATCATCAGACACTCCCCACCTCACCCAATATCCTCAGACCCTCCCTATCCAACCCAATATACTCAGACCCTCCCCACACCCAATATCCTCAGACCCTCCCCACTCTACCTAATATCCTCAGACACTCCCCTCCCCACCCAATATAATCAGACCCTCCCCACTCGACCCAATAACGTCAGACATTTCCCACCCCTCCCAATATCCTCAGACCCTCACTATCCAACCAACTAACCTCAGACCCTCCCCCCACCCAATATCCTCAGACCCTCCCCAATCCACCTAATATCCTCAGACTCTGCCCACCCCACACAATGACCTCAGAGCCTCCTCTCCCCACCCAATACCCTCAGACCCACCCCAGCCCACCCAATATCCTCAGACCCTCCTCACCCCACCCAATATCCTCAAACACTCCCCACCCAACCCAATATCCTCAGACTCTGCCCACCCCTACCAATATCCTCAGCCCCTCCCCTCCCCACCCAGTATCCTCAGACCCAGCCCAGCACACCCAATATCCTCAGATCCTCCCCACACCACCCAAAATCCTCAGACCCTCCACACCCACCCAATATTCTCAGACCCTCCCCACCCCACCCAATATCCTCAGTCCCTCCCCATCTGACCCAATATCCTCAGCTCCTCACCACCCAAACCAATATCCTCAGACACTCCCCATCCCACCTAATATCCTCAGACCCTCCCCTCCCTACCCAATATCCTCCGCTCTTCCCCACCCCACCCAGTATCCCCAGACCCTGCCCCCAATACAATATCCTCAGCTCCTCCCCACCCAACCCAATATCCTCAGACCGTCCCCACCCCACCCACTATCCGCAGTTCCTCACCACCCCACCCAATATCCTCAGACCCTTCCCACCCTACTCACTATCCTCAGACCTTCCCATCCCACCCAATATCCTCAGACACTCCACACACACCCAATATGCTCAGACCCTCCCCACGCCATCCAATATCCTCAGACCCTCCCCACCCCACCCAATATCCTCAGACCCTCTCCATGCCACCCAATATCCTCAGACCCCCCCCACCCTACACATTATCCTCAGACCCACTCCACGCCACCCAATATCCTCAGACGCTGCTCATCCCACTCACTATCCTCAGACCCCTCATCCCACCCAATATCCTCAGACACTCCACACCCACCCAATATCTTCAGACCCCCCCATCCCACCCAATATCCTCACACACTCCACACACAACCAATATCCTCAGACACTCCCTACGCCACCCAATATCTTGAGACCCTCCCCACCCCATCCAATATCATCAGACCCTCCCCACCCCACCCAATATCATCAGACCCTCCCCACCCCATCCAATATCCTCAGATCCTCCCCACCCCAACCCATATCCTCAGCCCTCACAAACCAACCCAATATCCTCAGACACTCCCGACCCCACACAATTTCCTCACATCCTTCCCATCCCACCTATATCCTCAGATCCACCCAATGCCACCCAATATCCTCAGACCCTTCCCACCCCACCCAATGTCCTCAGATCCTCCTCCCCACCCAATGTCCTCAGATCCTACTCCCCACCCAATATCCTGAGACCTTCCACACCCCACCGAATATCACCAGACACTCCCCACCCCACCCAGTATCCTCAGACCCTTCCCCCACCCAATGTCCTCAGACACTCGCCACACCACCAAATATCCTCAGACCCTCCCCACCCCACCCAATATCATCAGACTCACCCGACCCCACCCAATATCATCAGACACTCCCGACCCCTGCAATATCCTCAGACCCTCCCCGCCCCACCCAATATCCCCGGAATCTCCCCACCTCACCCAACATCCTCAGACGCACCCACCCCACCTAATATCCTCAGATCCTCCCAACACCACCCAATATCCTCAGACCATCCCCTCCCCACCCAGTATCCTGAGACCCACTACAGCCAACCCAATTTCCTCAGACCCTCCTCACCCTACCCAATATCCGCAGAACCTCCCCACCCCACCCAATATCATCAGACACTCCACACCCCACCCAATCTCCTCAGACCCTCCTCTCTCTACCCAGTATCCTCAGACCCACCACAGCCCACACAATATCCTCAGACCATCCTCACCCCACCCAATATCCTCAGAGCCTCCCAACCCCACCCAATAACCTCAGATCATCCCCAGCCACCCACTATCCTCAGACTCTGCCCACCCCACCCAATATTCTCAGACGTTCCCCACCTCACCCAATATCCTCAGACTCTCCCCACCCCATTCAATATCCTCAACTCCTCCCCACCCCACCCAATATCCTCAGACCCTCCCCACCCAACCTAATATCCTCAGCTCCTCCTTACCCCACCCTATACCCTCAGACCCTCCCCGCCCCACCCAATACCCTCAGCTCCTCCTCACCACACCCAATATTCTCAGACCCTCCCCACCCCATACAATATCCAAAGACTCTCCCCATTCCACCCAATATCCTCAGACCATTCCCACCACATCCAACATCCTCAGACTCTCCCCAACCCCACCAATTATCCTCAGACCCTTCCCACCACACCCAATATCCTCAGCTCCTCCACACCACAGCCAATATCCTCAGACCCTCCCCACCCCACCCAATATCCTCAGCCCCTCCTCCCCACCCAATTTCCTCAGACCCTCCCCACCCCACGCAATATCCTCAGCTCCTGCCGACCCCAGCCAATATCCTTTGACCCTCCCCACCCCACCCAATATCCTCATACCCTCTCCAACCCACCCAATCTCCTCAGACCCTTCCCAACCCACCTAATATCCTCAGCTCCCCTCCACCCACCCAATATCCTCAGACCGTCTCCACGCCACACAATATCCTCAGACCCTCCTTTCCCCACCCAGTATCCTCAGACCCACCCCAGCCCACCCATTAACCTCAGACCCTCCTCACCCCACCCAATATCCTCAGACCCTCCACACCCCACCCAATATCCTCAGACCCTCCCCACCCCACCCAATATCCTAAGACCCTCCCCACCCCACCCAATAACCTCAGACCCTCCCCACTTCACCGAATATTCTCAGACTCTGCCCACCCCACCCAATATCCTCAGACCCTCCTCACCTCACCCAATATCCTAAGACTCTCCCCACCCCATCCAATATCCTCAGCTCCTCCCCACCCCACCCAATATCCTCAGCTCCTCCTCACCCCACCCTATACCATCAGACACTCCCCACCCCACCCAATACCCTCAGCTCCTCCTCACCCCACCCAATATCCTCAGACCCTCCCCACCACACCCAATATCCTCAGCGAATGTAGGGGCCCGAAAAGACAACTGTCCGATATGACAATTGTGGGAAAAAGGGACATGCCACTGATAAATGTTGGGCGCTCAAGGAGAAAAGAAATAGTCAGTCAGGTCTTAGAGTAGATAGATGAACCGACAGCAGCTAATCACAGCGCTGAGGGACTTGGGCAGAGACTGAAGGCCAGCGGTCCCCGTGGGGCAGGGAGAGGATCCACGTATTCACATTACAGCACTGTTCGGGGGCAGGCAGTGTGATATGTTAGTGGATACCGGAGCATCGGTATCTATGACAGATAGTCCCTTACCCACAACTAAACATGTAGTCCATAAAACTGGCGTGGAAGGATTTGCCACCAAAAGCCCACCAGAGTGAAATAATTCTATTGGAGATAGCCGGTATTCTGATTCCGGCAAAATTTCAGGTATGCCCCAATGTATAAGTGACTATATTGGGGATCGACCTCCTGGAATAGTTAGGGGCAATAATAGACCCACAGACTAAGAGAATAGTTTGGAGAAATAAGGGAGGACGCAAAATCGCAACGTTTAGGGAACAGACTAATTTGCACAATCACACAAAGGTTGGAAGTATGCAACTTCTCACCCGAGATTTGGATACAGCAGGAGACCACGGCCCATTATATGAACAAATGAAGGAAGTGTGGGATCAATCAAAGTAGGATTGTGGGATGTAAAACCAAGCTAGTGGTCTTTCCTGGGCCCGAACACCCTCCTCATAAACAATACCCCATTAAACCTGAAGCCCGAGAGGCTGCAAAACAAATAGTGCAGGGCCTCTTGCGGAGTGGTGTCCTTCAGGAAGCCGAAAGCATTACGAACTCGCCAACCTGGCCTGGAAAGAATCCAGATGGGCCAGGCCGATGGACCATAGACTATACGGCGTTAAATAATGTAACTCCCAGCCAGCACCCCATCGTAGCAAGCCCAATGACCATGTTTAATGGACATGAAACGAGAACATAAAATATTCACAGTCTTAGATATAGCTAATGGATTTTGGTCCACACCATTAGCTCAGGTGTCCCAAGATAAATTCGCATTCACGGTCGGGGATAGGCAGTACACTTGGACACGAGTGCCCCAGGGTTTTCACAATAGTCCGGCTATATTTCACCAAACTAAGTGTCGAGCCTTGGAGCATAGATTTAGCCCACTACCGAAGTACCATCCTCCATATGCGGACGATCAACTGATTGCCTCAGAAGACGAGAGAAGACATATGGGGGCTCTAATAGAAACCCTAAATTTCCTAAAGAAAGCTGGATTTAAGGTAAACCCCAATAAAGCTCAGATCGGATTGAATGAGGTACAGTACTTTGGACACCAAATGTCGCAGGGGACAAAAACAATGTCCCACGACAAAGGAAACTGTCCGAGGAGTGTATAACGTATTAGGACTCTTTAACTACTAGAGGAACTTTATAGCCGCTGAACCCATACAGAGACTAGTTAAGGGAGGAAAAGCAGCTCTCGAATGTGTAGAGTGGGGCCCGGAACAAGAAACAGCACACGGCCAGATAAAGGAAGCCCTGATGTCAGTACCAGGCCGAGGACTGCCAAATATGAACACATCGTTTCACATTCATTGTGAAACGAGTGCTGGTTTTACGGAGCAGTAGTTGCTCAAATGCATGGAGACCGAGCCCGCCCAGTAGCGCACTATTCCACCCAACAGTCGCCAGTGGCAGGATGTGTCAAGATCTGTAACAGCCTTGGACTTTGCAACATAGGCGGTGTAAGTTAGTGAGCCAGTAGTAATGACAGGGGAGGTTATACTATATACCAAACATATCTTGGTGGAAATGCTCAACACTGGGAAATTGTGCTCTGTGTCCAACGTCCGCCGGGCCAAATGGGAAGCAGGATTACATCTCTTAGATGGGTCCATAAAAATTGTACGAGACACGGGGGAGAACCCGGCAGAGGGCCTCTTAACCGTAAGTGAGCCTAATGAGTGCCAGTCACAGGGATAGGAGGACTCACATAAGTGAGATTCCCCTTGAAATCCCCGAGCTGATCCTGTACGTGGATGGGTCCAGGAAATGTATTCAGGGGACCCCGCATACGGAATGGGTGGTGGTAGACGAAGCACTAAACAATTTCCGAAAGGGAAGGTTAGACGGAGGACTGTCAGCCCAAGCAGCTGATCTCACTGCCCTGACTGAAGCCCTCCAACTGGCCATAGGCCGGCGGCCAAATATATATACAGATAGCCGCTAGGCCTTTGCGGTAGTCCATGACTACATGACTGCCTGGGCCAGGAGAGGGTTCGTCACTTCGGGCGGGGAGGCTATCAAACGTGAGGGCCGAATCAGACTACTATTAGACGTTGGCATAAACCCGCGGAGCCAGCAGTGATCAAGGTTAAGGCTCACCAGAAAGTAGTAAACAATGACCAATGAGGCAATAAAGCAGCGGATAAAGCGGCACAGGAAGCAGGTATATCCTTAGAAGTGCAGGAAGAAGTTGTATGTAGTATTACCAGGGAAGATATAGACATTGTGAGATTAGATGCCGATGTAAGTGATGAAGAAAAAAAAGATTGGGGCACAAAAGTAGGGAGTCGAGGTGACGACTTCATATGGAGGAAAGATGGGAAGGTGATATCCTCGGCTTGTATTAGACAAATGCTCATGGAACTACACCATGGCATGTCATGTCGGACAGAACGTCATGATAACAAACATAACTGGGGATTGGTGGGGGCCAGGAATGGGACGGGACGTATCAAAGTACTGTAAGCAATGTGTCACGTGTGCCCAGCACAACCCAGGAAAGGCAGTAAAGGTTAGAATGGCTCACCAACCACGACCAAGGGGGCCGTGCGAGTGTTCACAGATATACTTCACGGGACCTTTACCATCCTCAAGGGGCAAGAAATACTGTTGAGTAATAATAGATCAGTTTATGCGGTGGGTAGAAGCGCTCCCCACACGAAACTGCTCCTCAATCAATGTGGCCCGAATATTGGCAGGAGAAGTAATCTCACGTTGGGGCGTCCTTATCCAAATCGATTCCGGCCAGTGAACCCATTTTACCGGACAAATAATGAAGGAAGTGTGTGCTATGTTGGGTATTAGACAGAAGTTTCATATCTCCTACCACCCGCAAAGCTCTGGGATGGTAGAACGTATGAATAGGACACTTAAAACAACCCTAGCAAAGGCCATCCAAGAACGGGACAAACTTGGGCGGATTTACTACCCACAATCTTGATGAGACATAGGGCAATTACTAACCGAGTGCCGGGATTAACTCCATTTGAGTTAATGACAGGCCGGGCGATGCACCTGCCGGAAGGAATCATAACTGGGGGATCCGAAGTAGGACCCCTGAGGGATCGGATTAGAAAGTACGTCTTGGAACTGAGTAAACAACTTAAGGAATTGAGGAAGGAAGTGAGGGAACGGCAAGCACGCAGGGACGAACAGAATGAATTGGAGGACCTGGGGGATAAATGGGTCCTTTTCGGGTTGGAAATCGGTGGTTAGTGGCGTGCCACAGGGATCGCTGCTGGGACCACAACTGTTTACAATATACATAGATGAACTGGAAGAGGGGACGGAGTGTAGTGTAACAAAATTTGCAAATGACACAAAGATAAGTGGGAACGCGGATTGTGTAGGGGACATAGAGAGGCTGCAAATAGATTTAGATAGGTTAAGTGAATGGGCTAAGGTTTGGCAGATGGAATACAATGTCGGAAAGTGTGAGGTCATCCACCTTGGAAAAAAAACAGTAAAAGGGAATATTATTTAAATGGGGAGAAATTACAACATGCTGAGGTGCAGAGGGACTTGGGGGTCCTTGTGCATGAATCCCAAAAAGTTCGTTTGCAGGTGCAGCAGGTAATCAGGAAGGCGAATGGAATGTTGGCCTTCATTGCGAGAGTGATGGAGTTCAAAAGTAGGGAGGTCCTGCTGCAACTGTACAGGTTATTGGTGAGGCCGCACCTGGAGTACTGCGTGCTGTTTTGGTCACCTTACTTAAGGAAGGATATACTAGCTATGGGGGGGGGGGGGGGTGGTACAGAGACGATTCACTAGGCTGATTCCAGAGATGAGGGGATTACATTATGATGATAGATTGAGTAGACTGGGTCTTTACTCGTTGAAGGATGAGCGGTGATGTTATAGAAACATTTAAAATAATGAAAGGGATAGACATGACAGAGGCAGAGAGCTTGCTTCCACTGGTCGGGGAAACTAGAACTAGGGGGCACAGGCTCAAAATACGCGGGAGCCAATTTAAAACCGATTTGAGAAGGAATTTATTTTCCCAGAGGGTTGTGAATCTGTGGAATTTTCTGCCCAAGGAAGCAGTTGAGGCTAGCTCATTGAATGTATTCAAATCACAGATCGATGGATTTTTAACAAATAATGGAATTAAGGGGTATGGGGAGCGGGCGGGTAAGTGAAGCTGAATGCACGGCCAGATCAGCCATGATCTTGTTGAATGGCGGAGCAGGCTCGAGGGGCTAGATGGCCTACTCCTGTTCCTAATTCTTATGTTCTTATCTTATGTTCTTAGGCAGGTCCCGCACGTCGGCGCAAAGGCAGTGGTAAAATGTCTGCCAGGACGGACTGGGTTTGTTCCCCGTTGGTCTGGCCCATTAGAAGTCCTAATTACCGGAGATACGTGCGCCTGCATAGATATGGGTGGGGTTGGCCGATGGAAACATTGGTCTCAGCTCAAAGAATATGAATCCAACGACCCCAGCACAAGCGAACAAAACAAATAACCCTGCCTTCATACACATTCTAGGAAACTGAAGGCGGATACATCAGTAGAAAATGCCAGAAGAAATAAAGACGATCCAAGATGAATGTGTTACGCGATATTATGTGCAGTTTTTTTTTGTGTAATTGTAATATGTAGCCTAAAGAAGACTCAGGCCAGAGTACCCCCACGGACCAAGAGAGAGTTGTATGTGAACACCTTTTTGTACATGTCATACACCTATGCCAAGTAAGCCAATGTTGCCAGCTGTTGGGTCTGTGCCCATGTCCCCACACATTCGGAGGAAGGAATCCCTTTTCAATCAATCCCATTTAGTGTTAATGAGACTTCCAGTTGGATGTTTGGAGTTAGAACAGGATCCATACGCATTGGCTCTTATGCCAAATAGGCAGACGGCAGCTCCATAATAAAACTTAAAAGTCATGGGTATAATCCAGAACAGTGTAGTGGGTGGAGACGATTAACAATAATGATACCTATCAACCATCGTTCCTGAGAACAAGGTGTAAGAAGGGACAGGGATGGGGGCTGTCTCTCACAAGACAGGGACGACCGGAAGATCCGATTATGGGTTACAGTAACTGACCTTACCTGCCGAAGTGGGTAGGGTGACACTCCCGTCATTAAACGGAAACTGTAACTTTTCAGTCCAATGGGACCCCCCAGCGATAAATAAGTATACGCCCTCCAACAGGACTCATTTTGTGTGCGGTCACATGGGCAACCCCTGGTTGTCCCGAGAATGGATGGGTTCTTATTATCTGGCTTATATCGTACCATACATGTATCACCTGGGTACTCTGAAGGACCTCCACCGGAGAGCCTAACGAGCCATCATGGAGACGGAAAGATTCTGGGCCATTGCGTTTCCTTGGTATGGAGCGGGTAAATTGGCAAGGGAATCCATTAACATGGCTTTCGTCCTGGAACAGGTGGCCAACGATACAGCTGAAGCCCTAGTTAAGGTTAATGCAGAGATGGTAGCCCTCCGCACAGTAGCTCTGCAAAATCGGATGGCCCTTGACTATGTGTTGGCAGAAAAACGGGGAACCTGTGCCCTCATCGGGGCCGAATGTTGTACATACATTCCAGATAGCTCGGAAGAAATTACCGATCTGGCAGAGCAAATCCAAGAAGAGGTTAAAAAGCTTAAGCAACTACCAGCCTCCAGGGTGATTAGGATCTATGGGAACTTCACTAATCCAAGGTCTGGTTACATTTGTGCTGGTGGTAATAATGCTGTATTGCCTATGTATGTTAATTAAATGTAAAAGCAAAGCACTGTCATCTTTACTATCGAACAGACCTGTAACCCAACCGCCCTCAAACTACGAGAACCTAGCGGTGTCTCAGAAGGTAGCGTACACATGTCCAATACACCCATATGATGAGGTTTTACAAGCAGCAGAATGAGGTGCGACAGGAGCTGGGTACCTGGACCCCGGAGTGGAGACCCCTGGGCTCAGGAACCGGCACATCACATCACCAATTTCTGCATGAAGACCGGGTATACGTTGGCCTAGAATTATGTATCTGAAAAATTTCGGCCAAATGAGGGATTGAAGGATTAATCGCGTTCGTGCGAAATTGCTGTGCTTTTAAAAATGTACTATAAGACAGAATGAGATAAGCAATTGCGAAAAGGTCACAAGACGCTAAGCAAGAAAGAAACCAATAACACCAGACGCTGGCCGAAGATAAGGAAGTAAGCCGGCCAAAGACGAAAAAAACTCATTGTGCAGACAGTTTTTGCAATGCCAGATGCAGGAGCAGTGACATGTGACCTTTGCGGTTTACGACTTTAAATACTCATTTTTTGTAAACCCAAACTGAGTTGTTGCCTGGTTGAGGGACCGACATACAACTCCCCTGGTACCTTGTATTAATAAACTGTGTGTGTTTCCAACTCTCTAACATAGTTTTGGAGTAGATTTATTTCTAACTCTGGGTTTTCCCCCAACAGATTGAATGTGAAATAATGTCGGGAAGCACCGCCACCGCCACCATTGAAAGCCTGAGGGCCATGTTTGCCACCGACGGCCTGCGTGACATACTGGTCAGTGACAACGGGCCATGTTTCCCCAGTGCCGAATTTAAATAACTAATGACCCGCAATGGGATCAAACATGTCACCTCGACCCAGTTTAAACCAGCCTCCAATGGGCAGGCAGAACGGGCAGTACACACAATCAAACAGAGCCTTAAATCAGTCACAGAAGGCTCACTCCAAACCCGCCTGTCTCGAGTATTGCTCGGCTACCACACGAGACCCTGGCTGAGCTACTCATGAAAACTGCACTTCAAACCAGACTCTCGCTGGTCCACCCCAACCTGCATGATCAGGTAGAGAGCAGGCGGCATCAACAAAATGTAAACGATGTCCGCGCCAGTGTGTCACGGGAAATTGATCTGAATGACCCTCGATATGTGCTAAACTATGGGCATGGTCCCAAGTGGATCGCGGGCACGCTGATAGCTAAAGAAGGGAATAGTATGTTTGTAGTCAAACTAGACAATGGACAAATTTGCAGAAAGCACTAGGACCAAACGAGGCTGTGGTTCACAGATTGCCCTGAACAACCCACAGCAGACACCAACTTTTTCGAGCACACAACACACATCCAAAGGATCAACGACACAACCCGGACCTTGAAATTAAACCATTCACGCCCAACAGCCCAGCAAGGCCAGGCTCGGCCAGCAGCACTGCAGGGCCAACAACATGCCAGCCCAGCAAGGGCACAGCCAACACACCAGAACAGACAATTGTACCGAGGCGGTCCACCAGGGAAAGAAAGGCTCTCGACCGCCCCAGCTTGAAATAGTTTTCACTTTTGAGGTCGGGGGTGGAGTGATGTTGTATATCTGTAAAGCATGCGCTCTCATATTCCAGCATCAGGGAGCGCATCCCCTGAAGTCCCAAGGGATCACAGCATCTCTTGGGAGCACTGTATATAAGCCGGCCCCTAAGGCCTGCTCCTCACTCTGGAGTATCTTAGTAAAGACTGAGGTCACTGTTACTTTAACCACTTTGTGTGCAGCCTCATTTGTGTTAGGAACACTACAACTGGGCCCACGGGTGATTACACACTGTCTGACTTCGCTGAGTCCCCGGTTTACACACTTTCTGATCTCACTGGGCCTCAGTTTACACGCTGTCTGATCTCACTGGGCCCCCTGGTTAAACACTGTCTGACCTCAATCGGCCCCCGGGTTACACACTTCCTGATCTCACTGGGCCCCTGCGTTACACACTGCATAATCTCACTGTGCACCCGGGATACACACTGTCTGATCTCATTGGGCCCCAGTTTACACACTGTCTGATCTCACTGGCCCCCCGGGTTACACACTGTCTGATCTCACTGGGCCCCCGAGTTACACACTCTCTGATTCACTGGGACCCGGGTTACATACTGTCTGATCTCACTAGGCCTCCGTGTTACACACAGTCTGATCACACTGGGCCCCCGCGTTACACACTGTCTGATCTCATTGGGCCCCCGGGTTACACACTGTCTGATCTCACCGGGCCCCCAGGTTACACACTGTGTGATCTCACTGGGCACCAGAGTTGCACACTGTCTGATCTCACTGCGCCCACCCCCGGGTTACACACTGTCTGATCTTACTGGGCCCACCCCCGGGTTACACACTGTCTGATCTCACTGGACCCCCGGGTTACACACTGCCTGATCTCACTGAGATTCCGGGTTACACACTTTCTGTTCTCACTGAGACCACGGGTTGTACACTGTCTGATCTCAATGGGCCCCCGGGTTACACACTGTCTGATCTCACTGGGCACCCGGGTTGCACACTGTCTAATTTCACTGGGCCTCCGGGTTAATTACTGTCTGATCTCACTGAGGCCCCAGGTTACAAACTGTCTGATCTCACTCGGCTCCCGGTTAACTTACTTTCTGATCTCACTGTGCCCCCGGGTTACACAACTGTCTGATCTAACTGGGCACCCGAGTTACACACTGCCTGATCTCACTGGGGCCCCGTGTTACACACTGTCTGATCTCACTGGGCCCGCGGGTTACACACTGTCTGATCTCACTGTGCCCCCGGGTTACATAGTGTCTGATCACTCTGGGCCACCGGGTTACACACGGTCTAATCACATTGGGCCCCTGAGTTACACAGTGTTTCATCTAAACGGCCCCACGGTTTACACACTGTCTGATCTCACTGGGCCCCCGGGTTACATACTGTCTGATCTCAAAGGCCTTCGGGTTATACACCGTCGGATCACACTGGTCCCCTGGGTTACACACTGTCTCTTCTCACTGGGCACCCGCGTTACACACTGTCTGATCTCACTGACACTCCCGTGTTACACACTGTCTGAGCTCACTGGGCACCCGGTTTGCACATGTCTGATCTCACTGCGCCCACCCCCGGGTTATACACTGTCTGATCTCACTGGGCCCACCCCCGGGTTACACACTGTCTGATCTCACTGGACCCCCGGGTTACACACTGCCTGATCTCACTAAGACCACTGGTTACACACTGCATGATCTCACTGCGCCCCCGGTAACTTACTTTCTGATCTCACTGTGATCCCGGGTTAGACAACTGTCTGATCTAACTGGGCACCCGAGTTACACACTCTCTGATCTCACTGGGACCCGAGTTACATCCTGTCTGATCTCACTAGGCATCCGTGTTACACACAGTCTGATCACACTGGGTCCCTGGGTTACACGCTGTCTGTTGTCAGTAGGCACCCGCATTACACACTGCCTGATCTCACTGAGACCGCGGGTTGCACACTATCTGATCTCATTGGGCCCCCGGGTTACACACTGTCTGATCTCACTGGGTTCCCGGGTTACACACTGCCTGTTCTAATTGAGACCCCTGGTTACACACTGCCTGATCTCACTGAGACCCCGGGTTACACACTGTCTGATCTCACTGGACCCCCGGGTTACACACAGCCTGATCTCACTGAGATCCCGGGTTACACACTGTCTGTTCTCACTGAGACCACGGGTTGTACACTGTCTGATCTCACTGGGCCCCCGGGTTACACACTGTCTGATCTCACTGGGCACACGGGTTGCACACTGTCTGATCTCACTGGGTTCCCGGGTTACACACTGCCTGTTCTCATTGAGACCCCAGGTTACACACTGCCTGATCTCACTGGTGTCCCGTATTACACACTGTCTGATCTCACTGGGCCCGCGGTTTACACACTGTCTGATCTCACTGTGCCGCCGGGTTACATAATGTCTGATCAAACTGGGCCATCGGGTTACACTCTGTGTGATCTCACTGGCCGCCCGGGTTACACACTCTCTGATCTCACTGGGACCCGGATTACATACTTTCTGATGTCACTGGGCCTCCGTGTTACACACAGTCTGATCACACTGGGCCCCCGCGTTACACACTGTCTGATCTCATTGGGCCCCAGGGTTACACACTGTCTGATCTCACTGGGTTCCTGGCTTACACAATGCCTGTTCTCATTGAGACCCCGGGTTACACAATGCCTGATCTCACTGAGACCCCGGGTTACACACTGTCTGTTCTCACTGAGACCACGGGTTACACACTGTCTGATCACACTGGGCACCCGGTTTACACACTGTCTAATCTCACTGGGCCTCCGGTTGATTAATTTCTGATCTCACTTGGCCCCCGGGTTACAAACTGTCTGATCTCACTGGGCCCCCGGTTAACTTACTTTCTGATCTCACTGTGCCCCGGGTTACACAACTGTCTGATCTAACTGGGCACCCGGATTACACACTCTCAGATCTCACTGGGACCCGGGTTACATACTGTCTGATCTCACTAGGCCTCCGTGTTGCACACAGTCTGATCACACTAGGCTCCTGGGTTACACGCTTTCTGATCTCATTGGGCCCCCCGGTTTCACACTGTCTGTTCTCACCGGGCACCCGCGTTACACACTGCCTGATCTCATTGAGACCCCGGTTTATACACTGTCTGATATCACTGGGCCGCCGGGTTAAACACTGTCTGATCTAACTGGGCACCAGGGTTGCACACTGTCTGATCTCACTGCGCCCACCACCGGGATAGACACTGTCTGATCTCACTGGACCCCCGGGTTACACACTGTCTTTTCTCACTGAGACCACGGGTTATAAACTGTCTGATGTAACTGGGCACCCGAGTTACACACTGCCTGATCTCACTGGGGCCCCGGTTTACACACTGTCAAATCTCACTGGGCCTCCGGTTAATTAATGTCTGATCTCACTGGGCCCCCGGGTTACAAACTGTCTGATCTCACTGGGCCCCCGGTTAACTTACTTTCTGATCTCACTGTGACCCCGGGTTACACAACTGTCTGATCTAACTGGGCACCCGAGTTACACACTGCCTGATCTCACTGGGGTCCCGTGTTACACACTGTCTGATCTCACTGGCCGCCCGGGTTATACACTCTCTGATCTCACTGGAACCCGGGCTACATACTGTCTGATCTCACTAGGCCTCCGTGTTACACACAGTCTCATCACACTGGGCCCCCGCATTACACACTGTCTGATCTCATTGGGCTCCCTGGTTACACACTGTCTGATGTCACTGAGCCCCCAGGTTACACACTGTGTGATCTCACTGGGCACCAGGGTTGCACACTGTCTGATCTCACTGCGCCCACCCCCGGGTTACACACTGTCTGATCTCACTGGGCCCAACCCCGGATTACACACTGTATGATCTCACAGGACCCCCGGATTACACACTGACTGATCTCACTGAGATCCAGGGTTACACACTGTCTGTTCTCACTGGGACCCGGTTTACATACTGTCTGATCTCACTAGGCCTCAGTGTTAAACACAGTCTGATCACATTGGGCTCCTGGGTTACACGCTTTCTGATCTCATTGGGCCCCCCGGTTTCACATTGTCTTTTCTCACTGGGCACCCGCGTTACACACTGCCTGATCTCACTGAGACCACGGTTTATACACTGTCTGATCTCACTAGACCCCCGGGTTACACACTGTCTGATCTCACTGGGCACCCGGGTTACACACTGTCTCATCTCACTGGGCCTCTGGGTTAATTACTGTCTGATCTCACTGGGCCCCCGGGTTACAAACTGTCTGATCTCACTGGGCCCCCGGTTAACTTACTTTCTGATATCACTGTGACCCCGGGTTAGACAACTGTCTGATCTAACTGGGCACCCGAGTTACACACTCCCTGATCTCACTGGGGCCCCGTGTTACAAACTGTCTGATCTCACTGGGCCCCCGGTTAACTTACTTTCTGATCTCACTGTGCTCCCGGGTTAGAGAACTGTCTGATCTAACTGGGCACCCGAGTTACACACTCTCTGATCTCACTGGGACCCGGGTTACATACTGTCTGATCTCAATTGGCCACCCTGTTACACACAGTCTGATCACACTGGGCCCCTGGGTTACACGCTGTCTGATCTCATTGGGCCCCCCGGTTTCACACTGTCTGTTCTCACTGGGCACCCGCGTTACACACTGCCTGATCTCACTGAGACCGCGGGTTGCACACTGTCTGATCTCATTGGGCCCCAGGGTTACACACTGTCTGATCTCACTGGGTTCCTGGCTTACACAATGCCTGTTCTCATTGAGACCCCGGGTTACACACTGCCTGATCTCACTGAGACCCCGGGTTACACACTGTCTGTTCTCACTGAGACCACGGGTTACACACTGTCTGATCACACTGGGCACCCGGTTTACACACTGTCTAATCTCACTGGGCCTCCGGTTGATTAATTTCTGATCTCACTTGGCCCCCGGGTTACAAACTGTCTGATCTCACTGGGCCCCCGGTTAACTTACTTTCTGATCTCACTGTGACCCCGGGTTACACAACTGTCTGATCTCACTGGCCGCCCGGGTTACACACTCTCTGATCTCATTGGGCTCCCTGGTTACACACTGTCTGATCTCACTGGCCCGAAGGTTACACACTGTGTTATCTCACTGGGCACCAGGGTTGCACACTGTCTGATCTCACTGCGCCCACCCCCGGGTTACACACTGTCTGATCTCACTGGGCCCAACACCGGATTACACACTGTATGATCTCACTGGACCCCCGGATTACACACTGTCTGATCTCACTGGGCCCCCGGGTTACACACTGTCTGATTTCACTGGGCACTCGGGTTACACACTGTCTAATCTCACTGGTCCTCCGGGTTAATTACTGTCGGATCTCACTGAGCCCCCGGGTTACAAACTGTCTGATCTCACTGGGCCCCCGGTTAACTTACTTTCTGATCTCACTGTGCCCCGGGTTACACAACTGTCTGATCTAACTGGGCACCCGGATTACACACTCTCAGATCTCACTGGGACCCGGGTTGCATACTGTCTGATCTCACTAGGCCTCCGTGTTGCACACAGTCTGATCACACTAGGCTCCTGGGTTACACGCTTTCTGATCTCATTGGGCCCCCCTTTTTCACACTGTCTGTTCTCACCGGGCACCCGCGTTACACACTGTCTGATCTCACTGGACCCCCGGGTTACACACTGTCTGATCACATTTGACCCCTGGGTTACACACTGTCTGATCTCACTGGGCTCCCGGGTGACAAACTTTCTGATCTCACTGGGCCTTCGGGTTAAACACTGTCTGATCACACTGGGCCCCCATGTTACACACTGTCTGATATCACTGTGCCCCCTGGTTACACACAGTCTGATCTCATTTGACACCGGGTTACACACTGTCTCATCTCACTGGGCCCCCCGCGTTACACACTGTCTGATCTCACTGGGCTCCCGGGTTACACAATGTCTGATCTCATTGGGCCCCTGGGTTACACACTGTCTGGTCACATTTGACCCCCGGGTTACACACTGTCTCATCTCACTGGGCCCCCGCGTTACACACTGTCTGATCTCACTGGGCTCTCGGGTTACACAATGTCTGATCACATTTGACCCCCGGGTTACACACTATCTGATCTCACTGGGCACCCGGATGACAAACTTTCTGATCTCACTGGGCCTTCGGGTTAAACACTATCTAATCTCACTGGGCCCCAGGGTTTAATAATGTCTGATCTCACTGGGCCCCCGAGTAACACAGTCTGATCTCACTGGGCCCCCGGTTTACACACTGTCTGATCTCACTGGGCCCCCATGTTACACACTGTCTGATCTCATTTTGCCCCCTGGTTACACACTGTCTCATTTCACTGGGCCTCAGGGGTTACATACTGTCTGACCTCACTGGGCACCCGGGTTACACACTGCTGATCTCACTGGGCCCCTTGGTTACGCACTGTCCCAGCTCACTGGGCCACCCGGGATACACACTGTCTGATTTCACTGGGCCCCCGGGTTACACACTGTCTGATCCCTCTGGAACCCGGGTTTCACACTGTCTGATCTTACTGGCCACACGGTTACAAACTGTCTGATCTCAATGGGCCTCCGGGTTAAACATTGTCTGATCTCACTGGACCCCGGGTTACAAATTGTCTGATCTCACTGGACCCCCGCGTTACACACTGTCTGATCACACTGGGCCCCCATGTTACACACTGTCTGATATCACTGTGCCCACTGGTTACACATAGTCTGATCTCATTTGACACCGGGTTACACACTGTCTCATCTCACTGGGTCCCCGCGTTACACACAACCTGATCTCACTGGACCCCCGGTTTACACACTGTCTGATCACATTTGACCCCCGGGTTACACACTGTCTGATCTCACTGGGCTCCCGGGTGACAAACTTTCCGATCTCACTGGGCCTTCGGGTTAAACACTATCTGATCTCACTGGGTCCCAGGGTTTAACAATGTCTGATCTCACTGGGCCCCCGAGTTACACACAGTCTGATCTCACTGGGCCCCAGGGTTACACACTGTCTCATCTCACTGGGCCTCTGGGTTAATTACTGTCTGATCTCACTGGGCCCCCGGGTTACAAACTGTCTGATCTCACTGGGCCCCCGGTTAACTTACTTTCTGATATCACTGTGACCCCGGGTTAGACAACTGTCTGATCTAACTGGGCACCCGAGTTACACACTCCCTGATCTCACTGGGTCCCCGTGTTACAAACTGTCTGATCTCACTGGGCCCCCGGTTAACTTACTTTCTGATCTCACTGTGCTCCCGGGTTAGAGAACTGTCTGATCTAACTGGGCACCCGAGTTACACACTCTCTGATCTCACTGGGACCCGGGTTACATACTGTCTGATCTCAATTGGCCACCCTGTTACACACAGTCTGATCACACTGGGCCCCTGGGTTACACGCTGTCTGATCTCATTGGGCCCCCCGGTTTCACACTGTCTGTTCTCACTGGGCACCCGCGTTACACACTGCCTGATCTCACTGAGACCGCGGGTTGCACACTGTCTGATCTCATTGGGCCCCAGGGTTACACACTGTCTGATCTCACTGGGTTCCTGGCTTACACAATGCCTGTTCTCATTGAGACCCCGGGTTACACACTGCCTGATCTCACTGAGACCCCGGGTTACACACTGTCTGTTCTCACTGAGACCACGGGTTACACACTGTCTGATCACACTGGGCACCCGGTTTACACACTGTCTAATCTCACTGGGCCTCCGGTTGATTAATTTCTGATCTCACTTGGCCCCCGGGTTACAAACTGTCTGATCTCACTGGGCCCCCGGTTAACTTACTTTCTGATCTCACTGTGACCCCGGGTTACACAACTGTCTGATCTCACTGGCCGCCCGGGTTACACACTCTCTGATCTCATTGGGCTCCCTGGTTACACACTGTCTGATCTCACTGGCCCGAAGGTTACACACTGTGTTATCTCACTGGGCACCAGGGTTGCACACTGTCTGATCTCACTGCGCCCACCCCCGGGTTACACACTGTCTGATCTCACTGGGCCCAACACCGGATTACACACTGTATGATCTCACTGGACCCCCGGATTACACACTGTCTGATCTCACTGGGCCCCCGGGTTACACACTGTCTGATTTCACTGGGCACTCGGGTTACACACTGTCTAATCTCACTGGTCCTCCGGGTTAATTACTGTCGGATCTCACTGAGCCCCCGGGTTACAAACTGTCTGATCTCACTGGGCCCCCGGTTAACTTACTTTCTGATCTCACTGTGCCCCGGGTTACACAACTGTCTGATCTAACTGGGCACCCGGATTACACACTCTCAGATCTCACTGGGACCCGGGTTGCATACTGTCTGATCTCACTAGGCCTCCGTGTTGCACACAGTCTGATCACACTAGGCTCCTGGGTTACACGCTTTCTGATCTCATTGGGCCCCCCTTTTTCACACTGTCTGTTCTCACCGGGCACCCGCGTTACACACTGTCTGATCTCACTGGACCCCCGGGTTACACACTGTCTGATCACATTTGACCCCTGGGTTACACACTGTCTGATCTCACTGGGCTCCCGGGTGACAAACTTTCTGATCTCACTGGGCCTTCGGGTTAAACACTGTCTGATCACACTGGGCCCCCATGTTACACACTGTCTGATATCACTGTGCCCCCTGGTTACACACAGTCTGATCTCATTTGACACCGGGTTACACACTGTCTCATCTCACTGGGCCCCCCGCGTTACACACTGTCTGATCTCACTGGGCTCCCGGGTTACACAATGTCTGATCTCATTGGGCCCCTGGGTTCCACACTGTCTGATCACATTTGACCCCCGGGTTACACACTGTCTCATCTCACTGGGCCCCCGCGTTACACACTGTCTGATCTCACTGGGCTCTCGGGTTACACAATGTCTGATCACATTTGACCCCCGGGTTACACACTGTCTGATCTCACTGGGCACCCGGATGACAAACTTTCTGATCTCACTGGGCCTTCGGGTTAAACACTATCTAATCTCACTGGGCCCCAGGGTTTAATAATGTCTGATCTCACTGGGCCCCCGAGTAACACAGTCTGATCTCACTGGGCCCCCGGTTTACACACTGTCTGATCTCACTGGGCCCCCATGTTACACACTGTCTGATCTCATTTTGCCCCCTGGTTACACACTGTCTCATTTCACTGGGCCTCAGGGGTTACATACTGTCTGACCTCACTGGGCACCCGGGTTACACACTGCTGATCTCACTGGGCCCCTTGGTTACGCACTGTCCCAGCTCACTGGGCCACCCGGGATACACACTGTCTGATTTCACTGGGCCCCCGGGTTACACACTGTCTGATCCCTCTGGAACCCGGGTTTCACACTGTCTGATCTTACTGGCCACACGGTTACAAACTGTCTGATCTCAATGGGCCTCCGGGTTAAACATTGTCTGATCTCACTGGACCCCGGGTTACAAATTGTCTGATCTCACTGGACCCCCGCGTTACACACTGTCTGATCACACTGGGCCTCCATGTTACACACTGTCTGATATCACTGTGCCCACTGGTTACACATAGTCTGATCTCATTTGACACCGGGTTACACACTGTCTCATCTCACTGGGTCCCCGCGTTACACACAACCTGATCTCACTGGACCCCCGGTTTACACACTGTCTGATCACATTTGACCCCCGGGTTACACACTGTCTGATCTCACTGGGCTCCCGGGTGACAAACTTTCCGATCTCACTGGGCCTTCGGGTTAAACACTATCTGATCTCACTGGGTCCCAGGGTTTAACAATGTCTGATCTCACTGGGCCCCCGAGTTACACACAGTCTGATCTCACTGGGCCCCAGGGTTACACACTGTCTGATCTCACTGGGCCCCCATGTTACACACTGTCTGATCTCACTGTGCCCCCTGGTTACACACTGTCTGATTTCAATGCGCTCCCAGGTTACTCACTGTCTGATCTCATTTGATCCCTGTGTTATACACTGTCTCATCTCACTGGGACCCTGGGGTGACAAACTGTCTGATCTCACTGGGCACACGGGTTACACACTGTCTGATCTCTGATCTCACTGGGCCCCTGGGTTACACACTGTCTGATCTCATTTGACCCCCGGGTTACACACTGCCCAAGCTCACTGGGCCACCCGGGATACACACTGTCTGATTTCACTGGGCCCCAGGTTTTAACACTGTCTGATCTCACTGGTCCCCCGAGTTACACACAGTCTGATCTCACTGGGCACCCTGGTTACACACTGTCTGACCTCACTGGGCCCCCGGGTTACACACTGTCTGATCCCTCTGGAAACCCGGTTTACACACAGTCTGATGTCACTGGACCACCGGGTTACACATTTTCTGATCTCACTGGTCCCCGTGTTACACACAGCCTGATTTCACTAGGCTCCCGGATTACACACTGTCTGATCTCAATGGGCACACGGGTTACCAACTGTCTGATCTCAATGGGCCTCCGGGTTAAACATTGTCTGATCTCACTGGGCCCCAGGGTTTAACACTGTCTGATCTCACTGGGCCCCCGTGTTACACACAGTCTGATCTCACTGGGCCCCCTTGTTACACACTGTCTGATCTCACTGGGCCCCTGGGTTACACACTGTCCCAGCTCACTGGGCCACCCGGGATACACACTGTCTTATTTCACTGGGCCCCCGGGTTACACACTGTCTGATCCCTCTGGAACCCGGGTTTCACACTGTCTGATCTCACTGGCCACACGTGTTACAAACTGTCTGATCTCAATGGGCCTCCGGGTTAAACATTGTCTGATCACATGAACCCCAGGGTTTAACACTGTCTGATCTCACTGGGCCCCCGTGTTACACACTGTCTGATCTCACTGGACCCCCGGGTTACACACTGTCTGATCACATTTGACCCCCGTGTTACACACTGTCTGATCTCACTGGGCTCCCGGGTGACAAACTTTCTGATCTCACTGGGCCTTCGGGTTAAACACTGTCTGATCACACTGGGCCCCCATGTTACACACTGTCTGATATCACTGTGCCCCCTGGTTACACACAGTCTGATCTCATTTGACACCGGGTTACACACTGTCTCATCTCACTGGGCCCCCCGCGTTACACACTGTCTGATCTCACTGGTCCCCCGGGTTACACACTGTCTGATCACATTTGACCCCCTGGTTACACACTGTCTGATCTCACTGGGCTCCCGGGTGACAAACTTTCTGATCTCACTGAGCCTTCGGGTTAAACACTATCTGATCTCACTGGGCCCCAGGGTTTAACAATGTCTGATCTCACTGGGCCCCCGAGTTACACACAGTCTGATCTCACTGGGCCCCCGGGTTACACACAGTCTGATCTCACTGGGCTCCCATGTTACACACTGTCTGATCTCACTGTGCCCCCTGGTTACACACTGTCTGATCTCACTGTGCCCCCTGGTTACTCACTGTCTGATCTCATTTGATCCCCGGGTTATACACTGTCTCATGTCACTGGGACCCTGGGGTGACAAACTGTCTGATCTCACTGGGCACCCGGGTTGCACACATTCTGATCTCACTGGGCCCCTGGGTTACACACTGTCTGATCTCATTTGACCCCCGGGTTACACACTGCCCAAGCTCACTGGGCCACCCGGGATACACACTGTCTGATCTCACTGGGCCCCAGGTTTTAACACTGTCTGATCTCACTGGTCCCCCGAGTTACACACAGTCTGATCTCACTGGGCCCCCTGGTTACACACTGTCTGACCTCACTGGGCCCCCGGGTTACACACTGTCTGATCCCTCTGGAAACCCGGTTTACACACAGTCTGATGTCACTGGACCACCGGGTTACACATTTTCTGATCTCACTGGTCCCCGTGTTACACACAGCATGATTTCACTAGGCTTCCGGATTACACACTGTCTGATCTCAATGGGCACACGGGTTACAAACTGTCTGATCTCAATGGGCCTCCGGGTTAAACATTGTCTGATCTCACTGGGCCCCAGGGTTTAACACTGTCTGATCTCACTGGGCCCCCTGGTTACACACTGTCTGATCTCAATGGGCCTCCGGGTTAAACATTGTCTGATCTCACTGGGCCCCAGGGTTTAACGCTGTCTGATCAAACTGGGCCCCCGCATTACACACTCTCTGATCTCACTGGAAACACGGGTTACAAACTGTCTGATCTCAATGGGCCTCCGGGTTAAACGTTGTCTGATCTCACTGGGCCCCAGGGTTTAACACTGTCTGATTTCACTAGGCTCCCGGATTACACACTGTCTGATCTCAATGGGCACACGGGTTACCAACTGTCTGATCTCAATGGGCCTCCGGGTTAAACATTGTCTGATCTCACTGGGCCCCAGGTTTTAACACTGTCTGATCTCACTGGGCCCCCGTGTTACACACAGTCTGATCTCACTGGGCCCCCTGGTTACACACTGTCTGATCTCAATGGGCCTCCGGGTTAAACATTGTCTGATCTCACTGGGCCCAAGGGTTTAACGCTGTCTGATCACACTGGGCCCCCGCATTACACACTGTCTGATCTCACTGGAAACACGGGTTACAAACTGTCTGATCTCAATGGGCCTCCGGGTTAAATATTGTCTATTCTCACTGGGCCCCAGGGTTTAACACTGTCTGATCTCACTGGGCCCCCATGTTACACACAGTCTGATCTCACTGGGCCCCCTTGTTACACACTGTCTGATCTCACTGGGCCCCTGGGTTACACACTGTCCCAGCTCACTGGGCCACCCGGGATACACACTGTCTGATTTCACTGGGCCCCCGGGTTACACACTGTCTGATCCCTCTGGAACCCGGGTTTCACACTGTCTGATCTCACTGGCCACACGTGTTACAAACTGTCTGATCTCAATGGGCCTCCGGGTTAAACATTGTCTGATCTCACTGAACCCCAGGGTTTAACACTGTCTGATCTCACTGGGCCCCCGTGTTACACACTGTCTGATCTCACTGGACCCGCGGGTTACACACTGTCTGATCACATTTGACCCCCGGGTTACACACTCTCTGATCTCACTGGGCTCCCGGGTGACAAACTTTCTGATCTCACTGGGCCTTCGGGTTAAACACTGTCTGATCACACTGGGTCCCCATGTTACACACTGTCTGATATCACTGTGCCCCCTGGTTACACACAGTCTGATCTCATTTGACACCGGGTTACACAGTGTCTCATCTCACTGGGCCCCCCGCGTTACACACTGTCTGATCTCACTGGACCGCCGGGTTACACACTGTCTGATCACATTTGACCCCCTGGTTACACACTGTCTGATCTCACTGGGCTCCCGGGTGACAAACTTTCTGATCTCACTGGGCCTTCGGGTTAAACACTATCTGATCTCACTGGGCCCCAGGGTTTAACAATGTCTGATCTCACTGGGCCCCCGAGTTACACACAGTCAGATCTCACTGGGCCCCCGGGTTACACACAGTCTGATCTCACTGGGCTCCCATGTTACACACTGTCTGATATCACTGTGCCCCCTGGTTACACACAGTCTGATCTCATTTGACACCGGGTTACACAATGTCTCATCTCACAGGACCCCCGGATTACACACTGACTGATCTCACTGAGATCCAGGGTTACACACTGTCTGTTCTCACTGAGACCACGGGTTATACATTGTCTGATCTCACTGGGCCCCCGGGTTACACACTGTCTGATTTCACTGGGTACTCGGGTTACACACTGTCTAATCTCACTGGTCCTCCGGGTTAATTACTGTCGGATCTCACTGAGCCCCCGGGTTACAAACTGTCTGATCTCACTGGGCCCCCGGTTAACTTACTTTCTGATCTCACTGTGCCCCGGGTTACACAACTGTCTGATCTAACTGGGCACCCGGATTACACACTCTCAGATCTCACTGGGACCCGGGTTGCATACTGTCTGATCTCACTAGGCCTCCGTGTTGCACACAGTCTGATCACGCTAGGCTCCTGGGTTACACGCTTTCTGATCTCATTGGGCTCCCCGGTTTCACACTGTCTGTTCTCACCGGGCACCCGCGTTACACACTGCCTGATCTCATTGAGACCCCGGTTTATACACTGTTCTGATATCACTGGGCCGCCGGGTTAAACACTGTCTGATCTAACTGGGCACCAGGGTTGCACACTGTCTGATCTCACTGCGCCCACCACCGGGATAGACACTGTCTGATCTCACTGGACCCCCGGGTTACACACTGTCTTTTCTCACTGAGACCACTGGTTATAAACTGTCTGATATCACTGGGCCGCCGGGTTAAACACTGTCTGATCTAACTGGGCACCCGAGTTACACACTGCCTGATCTCACTGGGGCCCCGTGTTACACACTGTCTGATCTCACTGGGCCCGCGGGTTACACACTGTCTGATCTCACTGTGCCCCCGGGTTACATAGTGTCTGATCACACTGGGCCACCGGGTTACATTCTGTGTGATCTCACTTGACGCCCGGGTTACACACGCTCTGATCTCACTGCGACCCGGGTTACATACTGTCTGATCTCACTGGGCCTCCGGGTTAATTAATGTTTGATCTCACTGGGCCCCCGGGTTACAAACTGTCTGATCTCACTGGGCCCCCGGTTAACTTACTTTCTGATCTCACTGTGACCCCGGGTTACACAACTTCTGATCTAACTGGGCACCCGAGTTACACACTGCCTGATCTCACTGGGGTCCCGTGTTACACACTGTCTGATCTCACTGACCGCCCGGGTTACATAGTGTCTGATCACACTGGGCCACCGGGTTACACTCTGTGTGATCTCACTGGCCGCCCGGATTACACACTCTCAGATCTCACTGGGACCCGGCTTACATACTGTCTGATCTCACTAGGCCTCCGTGTTGCACACAGTCTGATCACACTAGGCTCCTGGGTTACACGCTGTCTGATCTCATTGGGCCCCCCGGTTTCACGCTGTCTGTTCTCACCGGGCACCCGCGTTACACACTGCCTGTTCTCATTGAGACCCCGGGTTATACACTGTCTGATCTCACTGGTCCGCCGGGTTAAACACTGTCTGATCTAAGTGGGCACCAGGGTTGCACACTGTCTGATCTCACTGGGCCCCCGGGTTACACACTGTCTGATCTAACTGGCACCCGAGTTACACACTGCCTGATCTCACTGGTGTCCCCTATTACACACTGTCTGATCTCACTGGGCCCGCGGTTTACACACTGTCTGATCTCACTGTGCCGCCGGGTTACATAATGTCTGATCACACTGGGCCACCGGGTTACATTCTGTGTGATCTCACTGGCCGCCCGGGTTACACACTCTCTGATCTCACTGGGACCCGGATTACAAACTGTCTGATGTCACTGGGCCTCCGTGTTACACACAGTCTGATTATACTGGGCCCCCGCGTTACACACTGTCTGATCTCATTGGGCCCCCTGGTTACACACTGTCTGATCTCACTGGGCCACCAGGTTACACACTGTGTGATCTCACTGGGCACCAGGGTTGCACACTGTCTGAGCTCACTGCGCCCACCCCCGGGATACACACTGTCTGATCTCACTGGGCCCATCCCCGGGTTACACAGTGTCTGATCTCACTGGACCCCCGGGTTACACACTGCTTGATTTCACTGAGATCCCGGGTTACACACTGTCTGTTCTCACTGACACCACGGGTTATACACTGTCTGATCTCACTGGGCTCCCGGGTTACACACTGTCTGATTCCACTGGGCACCCGGGTTACACACTGTCTAATCTCACTGAGACCACGGGTTACACACTGTCTGATCTCACTGGACCCCCGGGTTAATTACTGTCTGATCTCACTGAGCCCACGGGTTACACAACTGTCTGATCTCACTGGGCACCCGAGTTACACACTGCCCGATCTGACTGGGGCCCCGTGTTACACACTGTCAGATCTCACTGGACCCGCGGGTTACACACTGTCTGATCTCACTGTGCCCCCGGGTTACATAGTGTCTGATCACACTGGGCCACCGGGTTACACTCTGTGTGATCTCACTTGACGCCCGGGTTACACACTCTCAGATCTCACTGGGACCCGGTTTACATACTGTCTGATCTCACTAGGCCTCAGTGTTAAACACAGTCTGATCACATTGGGCTCCTGGGTTACACGCTTTCTGATCTCATTGGGCCCCCCGGTTTCACATTGTCTTTTCTCACTGGGCACCCGCGTTACACACTGCCTGATCTCACTGAGACCACGGTTTATACACTGTCTGATCTCACTAGACCCCCGGGTTACACACTGTCTGATCTCACTGGGCACCCGGGTTACACACTGTCTCATCTCACTGGGCCTCTGGGTTAATTACTGTCTGATCTCACTGGGCCCCCGGGTTACAAACTGTCTGATCTCACTGGGCCCCCGGTTAACTTACTTTCTGATATCACTGTGACCCCGGGTTAGACAACTGTCTGATCTAACTGGGCACCCGAGTTACACACTCCCTGATCTCACTGGGGCTACCGTGTTACAAACTGTCTGATCTCACTGGGCCCCCGGTTAACTTACTTTCTGATCTCACTGTGCTCCCGGGTTAGAGAACTGTCTGATCTAACTGGGCACCCGAGTTACACACTCTCTGATCTCACTGGGACCCGGGTTACATACTGTCTGATCTCAATTGGCCACCCTGTTACACACAGTCTGATCACACTGGGCCCCTGGGTTACACGCTGTCTGATCTCATTGGGCCCCCCGGTTTCACACTGTCTGTTCTCACTGGGCACCCGCGTTACACACTGCCTGATCTCACTGAGACCGCGGGTTGCACACTGTCTGATCTCATTGGGCCCCAGGGTTACACACTGTCTGATCTCACTGGGTTCCTGGCTTACACAATGCCTGTTCTCATTGAGACCCCGGGTTACACACTGCCTGATCTCACTGAGACCCCGGGTTACACACTGTCTGTTCTCACTGAGACCACGGGTTACACACTGTCTGATCACACTGGGCACCCGGTTTACACACTGTCTAATCTCACTGGGCCTCCGGTTGATTAATTTCTGATCTCACTTGGCCCCCGGGTTACAAACTGTCTGATCTCACTGGGCCCCCGGTTAACTTACTTTCTGATCTCACTGTGACCCCGGGTTACACAACTGTCTGATCTCACTGGCCGCCCGGGTTACACACTCTCTGATCTCATTGGGCTCCCTGGTTACACACTGTCTGATCTCACTGGCCCGAAGGTTACACACTGTGTTATCTCACTGGGCACCAGGGTTGCACACTGTCTGATCTCACTGCGCCCACCCCCGGGTTACACACTGTCTGATCTCACTGGGCCCAACACCGGATTACACACTGTATGATCTCACTGGACCCCCGGATTACACACTGTCTGATCTCACTGGGCCCCCGGGTTACACACTGTCTGATTTCACTGGGCACTCGGGTTACACACTGTCTAATCTCACTGGTCCTCCGGGTTAATTACTGTCGGATCTCACTGAGCCCCCGGGTTACAAACTGTCTGATCTCACTGGGCCCCCGGTTAACTTACTTTCTGATCTCACTGTGCCCCGGGTTACACAACTGTCTGATCTAACTGGGCACCCGGATTACACACTCTCAGATCTCACTGGGACCCGGGTTGCATACTGTCTGATCTCACTAGGCCTCCGTGTTGCACACAGTCTGATCACACTAGGCTCCTGGGTTACACGCTTTCTGATCTCATTGGGCCCCCCTTTTTCACACTGTCTGTTCTCACCGGGCACCCGCGTTACACACTGTCTGATCTCACTGGACCCCCGGGTTACACACTGTCTGATCACATTTGACCCCTGGGTTACACACTGTCTGATCTCACTGGGCTCCCGGGTGACAAACTTTCTGATCTCACTGGGCCTTCGGGTTAAACACTGTCTGATCACACTGGGCCCCCATGTTACACACTGTCTGATATCACTGTGCCCCCTGGTTACACACAGTCTGATCTCATTTGACACCGGGTTACACACTGTCTCATCTCACTGGGCCCCCCGCGTTACACACTGTCTGATCTCACTGGACCCCCGGGTTACACACTGTCTGATCACATTTGACCCCCTAGTTACACACTGTCTGATCTCACTGGGCTCCCGGGTGACAAACTTTCTGATCTCACTGGGCCTTCGGGTTAAACACTATCTGATCTCACTGGGCCCCAGGGTTTAACAATGTCTGATCTCACTGGGCCCCCGAGTTACACACAGTCTGATCTCACTGGGCCCCCGGATTACACACAGTCTGATCTCACTGGGCTCCCATGTTACACACTGTCTGATCTCACTGTGCCCCCTGGTTACACACTGTCTGATCTCACTGTGCCCCCTGGTTACTCACTGCCTGATCTCATTTGATCCCCGGGTTATACACTGTCTCATCTCACTGGGACCCTGGAGTGACAAACTGTCTGATCTCACTGGGCACCCGGGTTGCACACATTCTGATCTCACTGGGCCCCTGGGTTACACACTGTCTGATCTCATTTGACCCCCGGGTTACACACTGCCCAAGCTCACTGGGCCACCCGGGATACACACTGTCTGATCTCACTGGGCCCCAGGTTTTAACACTGTCTGATCTCACTGGTCCCCCGAGTTACACACAGTCTGATCTCACTGGGCCCCCTGGTTACACACTGTCTGACCTCACTGGGCCCCCGGGTTACACACTGTCTGATCCCTCTGGAAACCCAGTTTACACACAGTCTGATGTCACTGGACCAACGGGTTACACATTTTCTGATCTCACTGGTCCCCGTGTTACACACAGCATGATTTCACTAGGCTTCCGGATTACACACTGTCTGATCTCAATGGGCACACGGGTTACAAACTGTCTGATCTCAATGGGCCTCCGGGTTAAACATTGTCTGATCTCACTGGGCCCCAGGGTTTAACACTGTCTGATCTCACTGGGCCCCCGTGTTACACACAGTCTGATCTCACTGGGCCCCCTGGTTACACACTGTCTGATCTCAATGGGCCTCCGGGTTAAACATTGTCTGATCTCACTGGGCCCCAGGGTTTAACGCTGTCTGATCAAACTGGGCCCCCGCATTACACACTCTCTGATCTCACTGGAAACACGGGTTACAAACTGTCTGATCTCAATGGGCCTCCGGGTTAAACGTTGTCTGATCTCACTGGGCCCCAGGGTTTAACACTGTCTGATCTCACTGGGCCCCCGTGTTACACACAGTCTGATCTCACTGGGCCCCCTGGTTACACACTCTCTGATCTCACTGGGCCCCCGGGTTACACACTGTCTGATCCCTCTGGACCCACGGTTTACACACAGTCTGATGTCACTTGACCACCGGGTTACACACTGTCCGCTCTCACTGGACCCCGGGTTTCACACTGTCTGATCTCACTGGGCATCGTGTTACACACAGCCTGATCTCACTGGGTCCCCGGGTTAGACAATGTCTAATCTCACTGGGCACCTGAGTTACACACTGTCTAATCTCACTGTGCCATCTTCCCCGGGTCACACACTGTCTGATCTCACTGGGCCCCCAGGTTACACAATATCTGATCTCACTGGGCCCCTGGGTTACAAACTGTCTGATCTCACTGGGCCCCTGGGTTACAAATTGTCTGTTCTCACTGGACCCCGGGTTACACACTGTCTGATCTCACTGGGCCCCCATGTTACACACTGTCTGATATCACTGTGCCCCCTGGTTACACACAGTCTGATCTCATTTGACACCCGGGTTACACACTGTCTCATCTCACTGGGCCCCCCGCGTTACACACTGTCTGATCTCACTGGGCTCCCGGGTTACACAATGTCTGATCTCATTGGGCCCCTGGGTTACACACTGTCTGATCACATTTGACCCCCGGGTTACACACTGTCTCATCTCACTGGGCCCCCGCGTTACACACTGTCTGATCTCACTGGGCTCTCGGGTTACACAATGTCTGATCACATTTGACCCCCGGGTTACACACTGTCTGATCTCACTGGGCACCCGGATGACAAACTTTCTGATCTCACTGGGCCTTCGGGTTAAACACTATCTAATCTCACTGGGCCCCAGGGTTTAATAATGTCTGATCTCACTGGGCCCCCGAGTAATACAGTCTGATCTCACTGGGCCCCCGGTTTACACACTGTCTGATCTCACTGGGCCCCCATGTTACACACTGTCTGATCTCATTTTGCCCCCTGGTTACACACTGTCTCATTTCACTGGGCCTCAGGGGTTACATACTGTCTGACCTCACTGGGCACCCGGGTTACACACTGCTGATCTCACTGGGCCCCTTGGTTACGCACTGTCCCAGCTCACTGGGCCACCCGGGATACACACTGTCTGATTTCACTGGGCCCCCGGGTTACACACTGTCTGATCCCTCTGGAACCCGGGTTTCACACTGTCTGATCTTACTGGCCACACGGTTACAAACTGTCTGATCTCAATGGGCCTCCGGGTTAAACATTGTCTGATCTCACTGGACCCCGGGTTACAAATTGTCTGATCTCACTGGACCCCCGCGTTACACACTGTCTGATCACACTGGGCCCCCATGTTACACACTGTCTGATATCACTGTGCCCACTGGTTACACATAGTCTGATCTCATTTGACACCGGGTTACACACTGTCTCATCTCACTGGGTCCCCGCGTTACACACAACCTGATCTCACTGGACCCCCGGTTTACACACTGTCTGATCACATTTGACCCCCGGGTTACACACTGTCTGATCTCACTGGGCTCCCGGGTGACAAACTTTCCGATCTCACTGGGCCTTCGGGTTAAACACTATCTGATCTCACTGGGTCCCAGGGTTTAACAATGTCTGATCTCACTGGGCCCCCGAGTTACACACAGTCTGATCTCACTGGGCTCCAGGGTTACACACTGTCTGATCTCACTGGGCCCCCATGTTACACACTGTCTGATCTCACTGTGCCCCCTGGTTACACACTGTCTGATTTCAATGCGCTCCCAGGTTACTCACTGTCTGATCTCATTTGATCCCCGTGTTATACACTGTCTCATCTCACTGGGACCCTGGGGTGACAAACTGTCTGATCTCACTGGGCACACGGGTTACACACTGTCTGATCTCACTGGGCCCCTGGGTTACACACTGTCTGATCTCATTTGACCCCCGGGTTACACACTGCCCAAGCTCACTGGGCCACCCGGGATACACACTGTCTGATTTCACTGGGCCCCAGGTTTTAACACTGTCTGATCTCACTGGTCCCCCGAGTTACACACAGTCTGATCTCACTGGGCACCCTGGTTACACACTGTCTGACCTCACTGGGCCCCCGGGTTACACACTGTCTGATCCCTCTGGAAACCCGGTTTACACACAGTCTGATGTCACTGGACCACCGGGATACACATTTTCTGATCTCACTGGTCCCCGTGTTACACACAGCCTGATTTCACTAGGCTCCCGGATTACACACTGTCTGATCTCAATGGGCACACGGGTTACCAACTGTCTGATCTCAATGGGCCTCCGGGTTAAACATTGTCTGATCTCACTGGGCCCCAGGGTTTAACACTGTCTGATCTCACTGGGCCCCCGTGTTACACACAGTCTGATCTCACTGGGCCCCCTTGTTACACACTGTCTGATCTCACTGGGCCCCTGGGTTACACACTGTCCCAGCTCACTGGGCCACCCGGGATACACACTGTCTTATTTCACTGGGCCCCCGGGTTACACACTGTCTGATCCCTCTGGAATCCGGGTTTCACACTGTCTGATCTCACTGGCCACACGTGTTACAAACTGTCTGATCTCAATGGGCATCCGGGTTAAACATTGTCTGATCACATGAACCCCAGGGTTTAACACTGTCTGATCTCACTGGGCCCCCGTGTTACACACTGTCTGATCTCACTGGACCCCCGGGTTACACACTGTCTGATCACATTTGACCCCCGTGTTACACACTGTCTGATCTCACTGGGCTCCCGGGTGACAAACTTTCTGATCTCACTGGGCCTTCGGGTTAAACACTGTCTGATCACACTGGGCCCCCATGTTACACACTGTCTGATATCACTGTGCCCCCTGGTTACACACAGTCTGATCTCATTTGACACCGGGTTACACACTGTCTCATCTCACTGGGCCCCCCGCGTTACACACTGTCTGATCTCACTGGTCCCCCGGGTTACACACTGTCTGATCACATTTGACCCCCTGGTTACACACTGTCTGATCTCACTGGGCTCCCGGGTGACAAACTTTCTGATCTCACTGGGCCTTCGGGTTAAACACTATCTGATCTCACTGGGCCCCAGGGTTTAACAATGTCTGATCTCACTGGGCCCCCGAGTTACACACAGTCTGATCTCACTGGGCCCCCGGGTTACACACAGTCTGATCTCACTGGGCTCCCATGTTACACACTGTCTGATCTCACTGTGCCCCCTGGTTACACACTGTCTGATCTCACTGTGCCCCCTGGTTACTCACTGTCTGATCTCATTTGATCCCCGGGTTATACACTGTCTCATCTCACTGGGACCCTGGGGTGACAAACTGTCTGATCTCACTGGGCACCCGGGTTGCACACATTCTGATCTCACTGGGCCCCTGGGTTACACACTGTCTGATCTCATTTGACCCCCGGGTTACACACTGCCCAAGCTCACTGGGCCACCCGGGATACACACTGTCTGATCTCACTGGGCCCCAGGTTTTAACACTGTCTGATCTCACTGGTCCCCCGAGTTACACACAGTCTGATCTCACTGGGCCCCCTGGTTACACACTGTCTGACCTCACTGGGCCCCCGGGTTACACACTGTCTGATCCCTCTGGAAACCCGGTTTACACACAGTCTGATGTCACTGGACCAACGGGTTACACATTTTCTGATCTCACTGGTCCCCGTGTTACACACAGCATGATTTCACTAGGCTTCCGGATTACACACTGTCTGATCTCAATGGGCACACGGGTTACAAACTGTCTGATCTCAATGGGCCTCCGGGTTAAACATTGTCTGATCTCACTGGGCCCCAGGGTTTAACACTGTCTGATCTCACTGGGCCCCCGTGTTACACACAGTCTGATCTCACTGGGCCCCCTGGTTACACACTGTCTGATCTCAATGGGCCTCCGGGTTAAACATTGTCTGATCTCACTGGGCCCCAGGGTTTAACGCTGTCTGATCAAACTGGGCCCCCGCATTACACACTCTCTGATCTCACTGGAAACACGGGTTACAAACTGTCTGATCTCAATGGGCCTCCGGGTTAAACGTTGTCTGATCTCACTGGGCCCCAGGGTTTAACACTGTCTGATTTCACTAGGCTCCCGGATTACACACTGTCTGATCTCAATGGGCACACGGGTTACCAACTGTCTGATCTCAATGGGCCTCCGGGTTAAACATTGTCTGATCTCACTGGGCCCCAGGTTTTAACACTGTCTGATCTCACTGGGCCCCCGTGTTACACACAGTCTGATCTCACTGGGCCCCCTGGTTACACACTGTCTGATCTCAATGGGCCTCCGGGTTAAACGTTGTCTGATCTCACTGGGCCCCAGGTTTTAACACAGTCTGATCTCACTGGGCCCCCTTGTTACACACTGTCTGATCTCACTGGGCCCCTGGGTTACACACTGTCCCAGCTCACTGGGCCACCCGGGATACACACTGTCTGATTTCACTGGGCCCCCGGGTTACACACTGTCTGATCCCTCTGGAACCCGGGTTTCACACTGTCTGATCTCACTGGCCACACGTGTTACAAACTGTCTGATCTCAATGGGCCTCCGGGTTAAACATTGTCTGATCTCACTGAACCCCAGGGTTTAACACTGTCTGATCTCACTGGGCCCCCGTGTTACACACTGTCTGATCTCACTGGACCCGCGGGTTACACACTGTCTGATCACATTTGACCCCCGGGTTACACACTCTCTGATCTCACTGGGCTCCCGGGTGACAAACTTTCTGATCTCACTGGGCCTTCGGGTTAAACACTGTCTGATCACACTGGGCCCCCATGTTACACACTGTCTGATATCACTGTGCCCCCTGGTTACACACAGTCTGATCTCATTTGACACCGGGTTACACAGTGTCTCATCTCACTGGGCCCCCCGCGTTACACACTGTCTGATCTCACTGGACTCCCGGGTTACACACTGTCTGATCACATTTGACCCCCTGGTTACACACTGTCTGATCTCACTGGGCTCCCGGGTGACAAACTTTCTGATCTCACTGGGCCTTCGGGTTAAACACTATCTGATCTCACTGGGCCCCAGGGTTTAACAATGTCTGATCTCACTGGGCCCCCGAGTTACACACAGTCAGATCTCACTGGGCCCCCGGGTTACACACAGTCTGATCTCACTGGGCTCCCATGTTACACACTGTCTGATCTCACTGTGCCCCCTGGTTACACACTGTCTGATCTCACTGTGCCCCCTGGTTACTCTCTGATCTCATTTGATCCCCGGGTTATACACTGTCTCATCTCACTGGGACCCTGGGGTGACAAACTGTCTGATCTCACTGGGCACCCGGGTTGCACACATTCTGATCTCACTGGGCCCCTGGGTTACACACTGTCTGATCTCATTTGACCCCCGGGTTACACACTGCCCAAGCTCACTGGGCCACCCGGGATACACACTGTCTGATCTCACTGGGCCCCAGGTTTTAACACTGTCTGATCTCACTGGTCCCCCGAGTTACACACAGTCTGATCTCACTGGGCCCCCTGGTTACACACTGTCTGACCTCGCTGGGCCCCCGGGTTACACACTGTCTGATCCCTCTGGAAACCCGGTTTACACACAGTCTGATGTCACTGGACCACCGGGTTACACATTTTCTGCTCTCACTGGTCCCCGTGTTACACACAGCATGATTTCACTAGGCTTCCGGATTACACACTGTCTGATCTCAATGGGCACACGGGTTACAAACTCTCTGGTCTCAATGGGCCTCCGGGTTAAACATTGTCTGATGTCACTGGGCCCCAGGGTTACACACTGTCTGATCCCTCTGGACCCACGGTTTACACACAGTCTGATGTCACTTGACCACCGGGTTACACACTGTCCGCTCTCACTGGACCCCGGGTTTCACACTGTCTGATCTCACTGGGCATCGTGTTACACACAGCCTGATCTCACTGGGTCCCCGGGTTAGACAATGTCTAATCTCACTGGGCACCTGAGTTACACACTGTCTAATCTCACTGTGCCATCCTCCCCGGGTCACACACTGTCTGATCTCACTGGGCCCCCAGGTTACACAATATCTGATCTCACTGGGCCCCTGGGTTACAAACCGTCTGATCTCACTGGGCCCCTGGGTTACAAATTGTCTGTTCTCACTGGACCCCGGGTTACACACTGTCTGATCTGTCTGGGCCCCCATGTAATACACTGTCTGATATCACTGTGCCCCCTGGTTACACACAGTCTGATCTCATTTGACACCCGGGTTACACACTGTCTCATCTCACTGGGCCCCCCGCGTTACACACTGTCTGATCTCACTGGGCTCCCGGGTTACACAATGTCTGATCTCACTGGGCCCCTGGGTTACACACTGTCTGATCACATTTGACCCCCGGGTTACACACTGTCTGATCTCACTGGGCTCCCGGGTGACAAACTTTCCGATCTCACTGGGCCTTCGGGTTAAACACTATCTGATCTCACTGGGTCCCAGGGTTTAACAATGTCTGATCTCACTGGGCCCCCGAGTTACACACAGTCTGATCTCACTGGGCTCCAGGGTTACACACTGTCTGATCTCACTGGGCCCCCATGTTACACACTGTCTGATCTCACTGTGCCCCCTGGTTACACACTGTCTGATTTCAATGCGCTCCCAGGTTACTCACTGTCTGATCTCATTTGATCCCCGTGTTATACACTGTCTCATCTCACTGGGACCCTGGGGTGACAAACTGTCTGATCTCACTGGGCACACGGGTTACACACTGTCTGATCTCACTGGGCCCCTGGGTTACACACTGTCTGATCTCATTTGACCCCCGGGTTACACACTGCCCAAGCTCACTGGGCCACCCGGGATACACACTGTCTGATTTCACTGGGCCCCAGGTTTTAACACTGTCTGATCTCACTGGTCCCCCGAGTTACACACAGTCTGATCTCACTGGGCACCCTGGTTACACACTGTCTGACCTCACTGGGCCCCCGGGTTACACACTGTCTGATCCCTCTGGAAACCCGGTTTACACACAGTCTGATGTCACTGGACCACCGGGATACACATTTTCTGATCTCACTGGTCCCCGTGTTACACACAGCCTGATTTCACTAGGCTCCCGGATTACACACTGTCTGATCTCAATGGGCACACGGGTTACCAACTGTCTGATCTCAATGGGCCTCCGGGTTAAACATTGTCTGATCTCACTGGGCCCCAGGGTTTAACACTGTCTGATCTCACTGGGCCCCCGTGTTACACACAGTCTGATCTCACTGGGCCCCCTTGTTACACACTGTCTGATCTCACTGGGCCCCTGGGTTACACACTGTCCCAGCTCACTGGGCCACCCGGGATACACACTGTCTTATTTCACTGGGCCCCCGGGTTACACACTGTCTGATCCCTCTGGAACCCTGGTTTCACACTGTCTGATCTCACTGGCCACACGTGTTACAAACTGTCTGATCTCAATGGGCATCCGGGTTAAACATTGTCTGATCACATGAACCCCAGGGTTTAACACTGTCTGATCTCACTGGGCCCCCGTGTTACACACTGTCTGATCTCACTGGACCCCCAGGTTACACACTGTCTGATCACATTTGACCCCCGTGTTACACACTGTCTGATCTCACTGGGCTCCCGGGTGACAAACTTTCTGATCTCACTGGGCCTTCGGGTTAAACACTGTCTGATCACACTGGGCCCCCATGTTACACACTGTCTGATATCACTGTGCCCCCTGGTTACACACAGTCTGATCTCATTTGACACCGGGTTACACACTGTCTCATCTCACTGGGCCCCCCGCGTTACACACTGTCTGATCTCACTGGTCCCCCGGGTTACACACTGTCTGATCACATTTGACCCCCTGGTTACACACTGTCTGATCTCACTGGGCTCCCGGGTGACAAACTTTCTGATCTCACTGGGCCTTCGGGTTAAACACTATCTGATCTCACTGGGCCCCAGGGTTTAACAATGTCTGATCTCACTGGGCCCCCGAGTTACACACAGTCTGATCTCACTGGGCCCCCGGGTTACACACAGTCTGATCTCACTGGGCTCCCATGTTACACACTGTCTGATCTCACTGTGCCCCCTGGTTACACACTGTCTGATCTCACTGTGCCCCCTGGTTACTCACTGTCTGATCTCATTTGATCCCCGGGTTATACACTGTCTCATCTCACTGGGACCCTGGGGTGACAAACTGTCTGATCTCACTGGGCACCCGGGTTGCACACATTCTGATCTCACTGGGCCCCTGGGTTACACACTGTCTGATCTCATTTGACCCCCGGGTTACACACTGCCCAAGCTCACTGGGCCACGGGATACACACTGTCTGATCTCACTGGGCCCCAGGTTTTAACACTGTCTGATCTCACTGGTCCCCCGAGTTACACACAGTCTGATCTCACTGGGCCCCCTGGTTACACACTGTCTGACCTCACTGGGCCCCCGGGTTACACACTGTCTGATCCCTCTGGAAACCCGGTTTACACACAGTCTGATGTCACTGGACCAACGGGTTACACATTTTCTGATCTCACTGGTCCCCGTGTTACACACAGCATGATTTCACTAGGCTTCCGGATTACACACTGTCTGATCTCAATGGGCACACGGGTTACAAACTGTCTGATCTCAATGGGCCTCCGGGTTAAACATTGTCTGATCTCACTGGGCCCCAGGGTTTAACACTGTCTGATCTCACTGGGCCCCCGTGTTACACACAGTCTGATCTCACTGGAAACACGGGTTACAAACTGTCTGATCTCAATGGGCCTCCGGGTTAAACGTTGTCTGATCTCACTGGGACCCAGGGTTTAACACTGTCTGATTTCACTAGGCTCCCGGATTACACACTGTCTGATCTCAATGGGCACACGGGTTACCAACTGTCTGATCTCAATGGGCCTCTGGGTTAAACATTGTCTGATCTCACTGGGCCCCAGGTTTTAACACTGTCTGATCTCACTGGGCCCCCGTGTTACACACAGTCTGATCTCACTGGGCCCCCTGGTTACACACTGTCTGATCTCAATGGGCCTCCGGGTTAAACGTTGTCTGATCTCACTGGGCCCCAGGGTTTAACACTGTCTGATCTCACTGGGCCCCCATGTTACACACAGTCTGATCTCACTGGGCCCCCTTGTTACACACTGTCTGATCTCACTGGGCCCCTGGGTTACACACTGTCCCAGCTCACTGGGCCACCCGGGATACACACTGTCTGATTTCACTGGGCCCCCGGGTTACACACTGTCTGATCCCTCTGGAACCCGGGTTTCACACTGTCTGATCTCACTGGCCACACATGTTACAAACTGTCTGATCTCAATGGGCCTCCGGGTTAAACATTGTCTGATCTCACTGAACCCCAGGGTTTAACACTGTCTGATCTCACTGGGCCCCCGTGTTACACACTGTCTGATCTCACTGGACCCGCGGGTTACACACTGTCTGATCACATTTGACCCCCGGGTTACACACTCTCTGATCTCACTGGGCTCCCGGGTGACAAACTTTCTGATCTCACTGGGCCTTCGGGTTAAACACTGTCTGATCACACTGGGCCCCCATGTTACACACTGTCTGATATCACTGTGCCCCCTGGTTACACACAGTCTGATCTCATTTGACACCGGGTTACACAGTGTCTCATCTCACTGGGCCCCCCGCGTTACACACTGTCTGATCTCACTGGACCCCCGGGTTACACACTGTCTGATCACATTTGACCCCCTGGTTACACACTGTCTGATCTCACTGGGCTCCCGGGTGACAAACTTTCTGATCTCACTGGGCCTTCGGGTTAAACACTATCTGATCTCACTGGGCCCCAGGGTTTAACAATGTCTGATCTCACTGGGCCCCCGAGTTACACACAGTCAGATCTCACTGGGCCCCCGGGTTACACACAGTCTGATCTCACTGGGCTCCCATGTTACACACTGTCTGATCTCACTGTGCCCCCTGGTTACACACTGTCTGATCTCACTGTGCCCCCTGGTTACTCTCTGATCTCATTTGATCCCCGGGTTATACACTGTCTCATCTCACTGGGACCCTGGGGTGACAAACTGTCTGATCTCACTGGGCACCCGGGTTGCACACATTCTGATCTCACTGGGCCCCTGGGTTACACACTGTCTGATCTCATTTGACCCCCGGGTTACACAGTGCCCAAGCTCACTGGGCCACCCGGGATACACACTGTCTGATCTCACTGGGCCCCAGGTTTTAACACTGTCTGATCTCACTGGTCCCCCGAGTTACACACAGTCTGATCTCACTGGGCCCCCTGGTTACACACTGTCTGACCTCGCTGGGCCCCCGGGTTACACACTGTCTGATCCCTCTGGAAACCCGGTTTACACACAGTCTGATGTCACTGGACCACCGGGTTACACATTTTCTGCTCTCACTGGTCCCCGTGTTACACACAGCATGATTTCACTAGGCTTCCGGATTACACACTGTCTGATCTCAATGGGCACACGGGTTACAAACTCTCTGGTCTCAATGGGCCTCCGGGTTAAACATTGTCTGATCTCACTGGGCCCCAGGGTTACACACTGTCTGATCCCTCTGGACCCACGGTTTACACACAGTCTGATGTCTCTTGACCACCGGGTTACACACTGTCCGCTCTCACTGGACCCCGGGTTTCACACTGTCTGATCTCACTGGGCATCGTGTTACACACAGCCTGATCTCACTGGGTCCCCGGGTTAGACAATGTCTAATCTCACTGGGCACCTGAGTTACACACTGTCTAATCTCACTGTGCCATCCTCCCCGGGTCACACACTGTCTGATCTCACTGGGCCCCCAGGTTACACAATATCTGATCTCACTGGGCCCCTGGGTTACAAACCGTCTGATCTCACTGGGCCCCTGGGTTACAAATTGTCTGTTCTCACTGGACCCCGGGTTACACACTGTCTGATCTGTCTGGGCCCCCATGTAATACACTGTCTGATATCACTGTGCCCCCTGGTTACACACAGTCTGATCTCATTTGACACCCGGGTTACACACTGTCTCATCTCACTGGGCCCCCCGCGTTACACACTGTCTGATCTCACTGGGCTCCCGGGTTACACAATGTCTGATCTCACTGGGCCCCTGGGTTACACACTGTCTGATCACATTTGACCCCCGGGTTACACACTGTCTCATCTCACTGGGCCTCCGGGGTTACATACTGTCTGATCTCACTGGGCACCCGGGTTACACACTGTCTGATCTCACTAGGCCCCTGGGTTACACACTGTCCCAGCTCACTGGGCCACCCGGGATACACACTGTCTGATTTCACTGGGCCCCCGGGTTACACACTGTCTGATCCCTCTGGAACCCGGGTTTCACACTGTCTGATCTCACTGGCCACACGTGTTACAAACTGTCTGATCTCAATGGGCCTCCGGGTTAAACATTGTCTGATCTCACTGGACCCCAGGGTTTAACACTGTCTGATCTCACTGGGCCCCCGTGTTAAACACTGTCTGATCTCACTGGACCCTTAGGTTACACACTGTCTGCTCACATTTGACCCCCGGGTTACACACTGTCTGATCTCACTGGGCTCCCGGGTGACAAACTTTCTGATCTCACTGGGCCTTCGGGTTAAACACTGTCTGATCACACTGGGCCCCCATGTTACACACTGTCTGATATCACTGTGCCCCCTGGTTACACACAGTCTGATCTCATTTGACACCGGGTTACACACTGTCTCATCTCACTGGGCCCCCCGCGTTACACACTGTCTGATCTCACTGGACCCCCGGGTTACACACTGTCTGATCACATTTGACCCCCTGGTTACACACTGTCTGATCTCACTGGGCTCCCGGGTGACAAACTTTCTGATCTCACTGGGCCTTCGGGTTAAACACTATCTGATCTCACTGGGCCCCAGGGTTTAACAATGTCTGATCTCACTGGGCCCCCGAGTTACACACAGTCTGATCTCACTGGGCCCCCGGGTTACACACAGTCTGATCTCACTGGGCTCCCATGTTACACACTGTCTGATCTCACTGTGCCCCCTGGTTACACACTTTCTGATCTCACTGTGCCCCCTGGTTACTCACTGTCTGATCTCATTTGATCCCCGGGTTATACACTGTCTCATCTCACTGGGACCCTGGGGTGACAAACTGTCTGATCTCACTGGGCACCCGGGTTGCACACTGTCTGATCTCACTGGGCCCCAGGTTTTAACACTGTCTGATCTCACTGGTCCCCCGAGTTACACACAGTCTGATCTCACTGGGCCCCCTGGTTACACACTGTCTGACCTCACTGGGCACCCGGGTTACACACTGTCTGATCCCTCTGGAAACCCGGTTTACACACAGTCTGATGTCACTGGACCACCGGGTTACACATTTTCTGATCTCACTGGTCCCCGTGTTACACACAGCATGATTTCACTAGGCTTCCGGATTACACACTGTCTGATCTCAATGGGCACACGGGTTACAAACTGTCTGATCTCAATGGGCCTCCGGGTTAAACATTGTCTGATCTCACTGGGCCCCAGGGTTTAACACTGTCTGACCTCACTGGGCCCCCTTGTTACACACAGTCTGATCTCACTGGGCCCCCTGGTTACACACTGTCTGATCTCAATGGGCCTCCGGGTTAAACATTGTCTGATCTCACTGGGCCCCAGGGTTTAACGCTGTCTGATCAAACTGGGCCCCCGCATTACACACTCTCTGATCTCACTGGAAACACGGGTTACAAACTGTCTGATCTCAATGGGCCTCCGGGTTAAACGTTGTCTGATCTCACTGGGCCCCAGGGTTTAACACTGTCTGATCTCACTGGGCCCCCGTGTTACACACAGTCTGATCTCACTGGGCCCCCTGGTTACACACTCTCTGATCTCACGGGGCCCCCGGGTTACACACTGTCTGATCCCTCTGGACCCACGGTTTACACACAGTCTGATGTCACTTGACCACCGGGTTACACACTGTCCGCTCTCACTGGACCCCGGGTTTCACACTGTCTGATCTCACTGGGCATCGTGTTACACACAGCCTGATCTCACTGGGTCCCCGGGTTAGACAATGTCTAATCTCACTGGGCACCTGAGTTACACACTGTCTAATCTCACTGTGCCATCCTCCCCGGGTCACACACTGTCTGATCTCACTGGGCCCCCAGGTTACACAATATCTGATCTCACTGGGCCCCTGGGTTACAAACTGTCTGATCTCACTGGGCCCCTGGGTTACAAATTGTCTGTTCTCACTGGACCCCGGGTTACACACTGTCTGATCTCACTGGGCCCCCATGTTACACACTGTCTGATATCACTGTGCCCCCTGGTTACACACAGTCTGATCTCATTTGACACCCGGGTTACACACTGTCTCATCTCACTGGGCCCCCCGCGTTACACACTGTCTGATCTCACTGGGCTCCCGGGTTACACAATGTCTGATCTCACTGGGCCCCTGGGTTGCACACTGTCTGATCACATTTGACCCGGGTTACACACTGTCTCATCTCACTGGGCCCCCGCGTTACACACTGTCTGATCTCACTGGGCTCTCGGGTTACACAATGTCTGATCACATTTGACCCCCGGGTTACACACTGTCTGATCTCACTGGGCACCCGGGTGACAAACTTTCTGATCTCACTGGGCCTTCGGATTAAACACTATCTAATCTCACTGGGCCCCAGGGTTTAACAATGTCTGATCTCACTGGGCCCCCGAGTAACACAGTCTGATCTCACTGGGCCCCAGGGTTTAACACTGTCTGATCTCACTGGGCCCCCGTGTTACACACAGTCTGATCTCACTGGGCCCCCTGGTTACACACTCTCTGATCTCACGGGGCCCCCGGGTTACACACTGTCTGATCCCTCTGGACCCACGGTTTACACACAGTCTGATGTCACTTGACCACCGGGTTACACACTGTCCGCTCTCACTGGACCCCGGGTTTCACACTGTCTGATCTCACTGGGCATCGTGTTACACACAGCCTGATCTCACTGGGTCCCCGGGTTAGACAATGTCTAATCTCACTGGGCACCTGAGTTACACACTGTCTAATCTCACTGTGCCATCCTCCCCGGGTCACACACTGTCTGATCTCACTGGGCCCCCAGGTTACACAATATCTGATCTCACTGGGCCCCTGGGTTACAAACTGTCTGATCTCACTGGGCCCCTGGGTTACAAATTGTCTGTTCTCACTGGACCCCTGGTTACACACTGTCTGATCTCACTGGGCCCCCATGTTACACACTGTCTGATATCACTGTGCCCCCTGGTTACACACAGTCTGATCTCATTTGACACCCGGGTTACACACTGTCTCATCTAACTGGGCCCCCCGCGTTACACACTGTCTGATCTCACTGGGCTCCCGGGTTACACAATGTCTGATCTCACTGGGCCCCTGGGTTACACACTGTCTGATCACATTTGACCCCGGGTTACACACTGTCTCATCTCACTGGGCCCCCGCGTTACACACTGTCTGATCTCACTGGGCTCTCGGGTTACACAATGTCTGATCACATTTGACCCCCGGGTTACACACTGTCTGATCTCACTGGGCACCCGGGTGACAAACTTTCTGATCTCACTGGGCCTTCGGGTTAAACACTATCTAATCTCACTGGGCCCCAGGGTTTAACAATGTCTGATCTCACTGGGCCCCCGAGTAACACAGTCTGATCTCACTGGGCCCCCGGTTTGCACACTGTCTGATCTCATTTTGCCCCCTGGTTACACACTGTCTGAGCTCAATGGGCGCCCGGGTTACCCACTGTCTGATCTCATGTGATCCCCGGGTTACACACTGTCTCATTTCACTGGGCCTCAGGGGTTACATACTGTCTGACCTCACTGGGCACCCGGGTTACACACTGCTGATCTCACTGGGCCCCTTGGTTACGCACTGTCCCAGCTCACTGGGCCACACGGGATTCACACTGTCTGATTTCACTGGGCCCCCGGGTTACACACTGTCTGATCCCTCTGGAACCCGGGTTTCACACTGTCTGATCTTACTGGCCACACGGTTACAAACTGTCTGATCTCAATGGGCCTCCGGGTTAAACATTGTCTGATCTCACTGGACCCCAGGGTTTAACACTGTCTGATCTCACTGGGCCCCCGCGTTACACACTATCTGATCTCACTGGACACACGGGCTACAAACTGTCTGATCTCAATGGGCCTCCGGGTTAAACATTGTCTGATCTCACTGGGCCCCACGGTTTAACACTGTCTGATCCATCTGGAACCCCGGTTTACACACAGTCTGATCTCACTGGGACAACGGTTTACACACAGCCTGATCTCACTGGGTCCACGGGGTACACACTGCATGATCTCACTGGGCACATGAGTTGCACACTGTCTGATCTCACTGAGCCCATCCTCCCCGAGTCACACACTGTCTGATCTCCCTGGGCCCCCGGGGTTACACACTGTCTGATCTCACTGGGCCCCTGGGTTACAAATTGTCTGATCTCACTGGACCCCCGGGTTACACACTGTCTGATCACACTGGGCCCCCATGTTACACACTGTCTGATATCACTGTGCCCCCTGGTTACAAACAGTCTGATCTCATTTGACACCGGGTTACACACTGTCTCATCTCACTGGGCCCCCCGCGTTACACACTGTCTGATCTCACTGAACCCCCGGGTTACACACTGTCTGATTACATTTGACCACCGGGTTACACACTGTCTGATCTCACTGGGCTCCCGGGTGACAAACTTTCTGATCTCACTGGGCCTTCGGGTTAAACACTATCTGATCTCACTGGGCCCCAGGGTTTAACAATGTCTGATCTCACTGGGCCCCCGAGTGACACACAGTCTGATCTCACTGGGCCCCCGGGTTACACACTGTCTGATCTCACTGTGCCCCCTGGTTACACACTGTCTGATCTCAATGGGCTCCCAGGTTACTCACTGTCTGATCTCATTTGATCCCCGCGTTATACATTGTCTCATCTCACTGGGACCCTGGGGTGACAAACTGTCTGATCTCACTGGGCACCCGGGTTACACACTGTCTGATCTCACTTGGCCCCTGGTTTACACACTGTGTGATCTCATTTGACCCCCGGGTTACACCCTGCCCAAGCTCAATGGGCCACCCGGGATACACACTGTCTGATCTCACTGGGCCCCAGGTTTTAACACTGTCTGATCTCACTGGTCCCCCGAGTTACACACAGTCTGATCTCACTGGGCACCCTGGTTACACACTGTCTGACCTCACTGGGCCCCCGGGTTACACACTGTCTGATCCCTCTGGAAACCCGGTTTACACACAGTCTGATGTCACTGGACCACCGGGTTACACATTTTCTGATCTCACTGGTCCCCGTGTTACACACAGCCTGATTTCACTAGGCTCCCGGATTACACACTGTCTGATCTCAATGGGCACACGGGTTACAAACTGTCTGATCTCAATGGGCCTCCGGGTTAAACATTGTCTGATCTCACTGGGCCCCAGGGTTTAACACTGTCTGATCTCACTGGGCCCCCGTGTTACACACAGTCTGATCTCACTGGGCCCCCTGGTTACACACTGTCTGATCTCAATGGGCCTCCGGGTTAAATAATGTCTGATCTCACTGGGCCCCAGGGTTTAACGCTGTCTGATCACACTGGGCCCCCGCATTACACACTCTCTGATCTCACTGGAAACACGGGTTACAAACTGTCTGATCTCAATGGGCCTCCGGGTTAAACATTGTCTGATCTCACTGGGCCCCAGGGTTTAACACTGTCTGATCTCACTGGGCCCCCGTGTTACAAACAGTCTGATCTCACTGGGCCCCCGGGTTACACACTGTCTGATCCCTCTGGACCCACGGTTTACACACAGTCTGATATCACTTGACCACCGGGTTACACACTGTCCGCTCTCACTGGAAACCGGGTTTCACAATGTCTGATCTCACTGGGCATCGTGTTACACACAGCCTGATCTCATTGGGTCCCCGGGTTAGACAATGTCTGATCTCACTGGGCACCTGAGTTACACACTGTCTAATCTCACTGTGCCATCCTCCCCGGGTCACACACTGTCTGATCTCACTGGGCCCCCAGATTACACAATATCTGATCTCAGTGGGCCCCTGGGTTACAAACTGACTGATCTCACTGGGCCCCTGGGTTACAAATTGTCTGATCTCACTGGACCCCGGGTTACAAATTGTCTGATCTCACTGGACCCCCGCGTTACACACTGTCTGATCACACTGGGCCCCCATGTTACACACTGTCTGATATCACTGTGCCCACTGGTTACACACAGTCTGATCTCATTTGACACCGGGTTACACACTGTCTCATCTCACTGGGTCCCCGCGTTACACACAACCTGATCTCACTGGACCCCCGGTTTACACAATGTCTGATCACATTTGACCCCCGGGTTACACACTGTCTGATCTCACTGGGCTCCCGGGTGACAAACTTTCCGATTTCACTGGGCCTTCGGGTTAAACACTATCTGATCTCACTGGGTCCCAGGGTTTAACAATGTGTGATCTCACTGGGCCCCCGAGTTACACACAGTCTGATCTCACTGGGCCCCCGGGTTACACACTGTCTGATCTCACTGGGCCCCCATGTTACACACTGTCTGATCTCACTGTGCCCCCTGGTTACACACTGTCTGATTTCAATGCGCTCCCAGGTTACTCACTGTCTGATCTCACTGGTCCCCCGAGTTACACACAGTCTGATCTCACTGGGCACCCTGGTTACACACTGTCTGACCTCACTGGGCCCCCGGGTTACACACTGTCTGATCCCTCTGGAAACCCGGTTTACACACAGTCTGATGTCACTGGACCACCGGGTTACACATTTTCTGATCTCACTGGTCCCCGTGTTACACACAGCCTGATTTCACTAGGCTCCCGGATTACACACTGTCTGATCTCAATGGGCACACGGGTTACAAACTGTCTGGTCTCAATGGGCCTCCGGGTTAAACATTGTCTGATCTCAGTGGGCCCCAGGGTTTAACACTGTCTGATCTAACTGGGCCCCCGTGTTACACACAGTCTGATCTCACTGGGCCCCCTGGTTACAAACTGTCTGATCTCAATGGGCCTCCGGGTTAAACATTGTCTGATCTCACTGGGCCCAAGGGTTTAACGCTGTCTGATCACACTGGGCCCCCGCATTACACACTGTCTGATCTCACTGGAAACACGGGTTACAAACTGTCTGATCTCAATGGGCCTCCGGGTTTAACACTGTCTGATCTCACTGGGCCCCCATGTTACACACAGTCTGATCTCACTGGGCCCCCTTGTTACACACTGTCTGATCTCACTGGGCCCCCGGGTTACACACTGTCTGATCCCTCTGGACCCACGGTTTACACACAGTCTGATGTCACTTGACCACCGGGTTACACACTGTCCGCTCTCACTGGACCCCGGGTTTCACACTGTCTGATCTCACTGGGCATCGTTTTACACACAGCCTGATCTCACTGGGTCCCCGGGTTAGACAATGTCTGATCTCACTGGGCACCTGAGTTACACACTGTCTAATCTCACTGTGCCATCCTCCCCGGGTCACACACTGTCTGATCTCACTGGGCCCCCAGGTTACACAATATCTGATCTCACTGGGCCCCTGGGTTACAAACTGTCTGATCTCACTGGGCCCCTGGGTTACAAATTGTCTGATCTCACTGGACCCCGGGTTACACACTGTCTGATCTCACTGGGCCCCCATGTTACATACTGTCTGATATCACTGTGCCCCCTGGTTACACACAGTTTGATCTCACTGGGCCCCTGGGTTACGCACTGTCTGATCACATTTGACCCCCGGGTTACACACTGTCTCATCTCACTGGGCACCCGGGTGACAAACTTTCTGATCTCACTGGGCCTTCGGTTTAAATACTATCTGATCTCACTGGGCCCCAGAGTTTAACAATGTCTGATCTCACTGGGCCCCCGAGTTACACACAGTCTGATCTCACTGGGCCCCCATGTTACACACTGTCTGATTTCACTGTGCCCCTTGGTTACACACTGTCTGATCTCAATGGGCCCCCGGGTTACCCACTGTCTGATCTCATTTGATCCCCGGCTTACACACTGTCTCATCTCACTGGGCCCCCGGGGTTACATGCTGTCTGATCTCACAGGGCACCCGGGTTACACAATGTCTGATCTCACTGGGCCCCAGGTTTTAACACTGTCTGATCTCACTGGGCACAGGGGTTACAAACTGTCTGATCTCAATGGGACTCCGGGTTAAACATTGTCTGATCTCACTGTGCCCCAGGGTTTAACACTGTCTGATCTCACTGGGCCCCCGTGTTACACACAGTCTGATCTCACTGGGCCCCCTGATTACACACTGTCTGATCTAACTGGGCCCCCGGGTTACACAATGTCTGATCCCTCTGGACCCACGGTTTACACACAGTCTGATCACATTTGACTCCCGGGTTACACACTGTCTGATCTCACTGGGCACCCGGGTGACAAACTTTCTGATCTCACTGGGCCTTCGGGTTAAACACTATCTCATCTCACTGGGCCCCAGGGTTTAACAATGTCTGATCTCACTGGGCCCTCAAGTTACACACTGTCTGATCTCACTGTGCCCCCTTGTTACACACTTTCTGATCTCACTGGGCACCTGAGTTACACACTGTCTAATCTCACTGTGCCATCCTCCCCGGGTCACACACTGTCTGATCTCACTGGGCCCCCAGGTTACACAATATCTGATCTCACTGGGATCCTGGGTTACAAACTGTCTGATCTCACTGGGCCCCTGGGTTACAAATTGTCTGATCTCACTGGACCCCGGGTTACACACTGTCTGATCTCACTGGGCCCCCATGTTACATACTGTCTGATATCACTTGCCCCCTGGTTACACACAGTCTGATCTCATTTGATACCCGGGTTACACACTGTCTGATCTCACTGGGCCCCTGGGTTACGCACTGTCTGAACACATTTGACCCCCGGGTTACACACTGTCTCATCTCACTGGGCACCCGGGTGACAAACTTTCTTATCTCACTGGGCCTTCGGGTTAAACACTATCTCATCTCACTGGGCCCCAGGGTTTAACAATGTCTGATCTCACTGGGCCCCCAAGTTACACACTGTCTGATCTCACTGTGCCCCCTTGTTACACACTTTCTGATCTCACTGGGCCCCAGGGTTACACACTGTCTGATCTCACTGGGCCCCCATGTTACACACTATCTGATCTCACTGTCCCCCTGGTTACACACTGTCTGATCTCAATGGGCCCCCGGGTTACCCACTGTCTGTTCTCATTTGATCCCCGTGTTACACACTGTCTCATCTTACTGGGCCCCCGGGGTTACATACTGTCGGATCTCACTGGGCTCCCGGGTTACACACTGTCTGATCTCACTGGGCACCTGGGTTACACACTGTCCCAGCTCACTGGGCCACCCGGGATACACACTGTCTGATCTCACTGGACCCCAGGTTTTAACACTGTCTGATCTCACTGGGCCCCCGAGTTACACACAGTCTGATCTCACTGGGCCACCTGGTTAGACAATGTCTGATCTCACTGGGCACCTGAGTTACACACTGTCTAATCTCACTGTGCCATCCTCCCCGGGTCACACACTATCTGATTTCACTGGTCCCCAGGTTACACAATATCGGATCTCACTGGGCCCCTGGGTTACATACTGTCTGATCTCACTGGGCCCCTGGGTTACAAATTGTCTGATCTCACTGGACCCCGGGTTACACACTGTCTGATCTCACTGGGCCCCCATGTTACACACTGTCTGATGTCACTGTGCCCCCTGGTTACACACAGTCTGATCTCATTTGACACCCGGGTTACACACTGTCTCATCTCACTGGGCCCCCCGCGTTACACAATGTCTGATCTCACTGGGCCCCCGGGTTACACACTGTCTGATCACATTTGACTCCCGGGTTACACACTGTCTGATCTCACTGGGCACCCGGGTGACAAAATTTCTGATCTCACTGGGCCTTCGGGTTAAACACTATCTCATCTCACTTGGCCCCAGGGTTTAACAATGTCTGATCTCACTGGGCCCCCGAGTTACACACTGTCTGATCTCACTGTGCCCCCTTGTTACACACTTTCTGATCTCACTGGGCCCCAGGGTTACACACTGTCTGATCTCACTGGGCCCTCATGTTACACACTGTCTGATCTCACTGTCCCCCTGGTTACACACTGTCTGATCTCAATGGGCCCCCGGGTTACCCACTGTCTGTTCTCATTTGATCCCCGGGTTACACACTGTCTCATCTTACTGGGCCCCCGGGGTTACATACTGTCGGATCTCACTGGGTTCCCGGGTTACACACTGTCTGATCTCACTGGGCACCTGGGTTACACACTGTCCCAGCTCACTGGGCCACCCGGGATACACACTGTCTGATCTCACTGGACCCCAGGTTTTAACACTGTCTGATCTCACTGCCCCCGAGTTACACACAGTCTGGTCTCACTGGGCCACCTGGTTACACACAGTCTGATCTCACTGGGCCCCCGGGTTACACACTGTCTGATCCCTCTGGACCCCCGGTTTACACACAGTCTGATGTCACTGGAACACCGGGTTAGACACTGTCTGATTTCACTAGAACCCAGGTTTAACACTGTCTGATCTCACTGGTCCCCGTGTTACACACAGCCTGATTTCACTGGGCTCCCGGATTACACACTGTCTGATCTCACTGGCCACAAGGGTTACAAATTGTCTGTTCTCACTGGGCCCCAGTGTTTAACACTGTCTGATCTCACTGGGCCCCAGTGTTACACACAGTCTGATCTCACTGGGCCCCCTGGTTACACACTGTCTGATCTCAATGGGCCTCCGGGTTAAACATTGTCTGATCTCACTTTGCCCCAGGGTTTAACACTGTCTGATCACACTGGGCCCCCGCATTACACACTGTCTGATCTCACTGGAAACACGTGTTACAAACTGTCTGATCTCAATGGGCCTCCGGGTTAAACATTGTCTGATCTCACTGGGCCCCAGGGTTTAACACTGTCTGATCTCACTGGGCCCCCGTGTTACACACAGTCTGATCTCACTGGGCCCACTGGTTACACACTGTCTGATCTCACTGGGCCCCCGGGTTACACACTGTCTGATCCCTCTGGACCCACGGTTTACACACAGTCTGATGTCACTTGACCACCGGGTTACACACTGTCCACTCTCACTGGACCCCGGGTTTCACACTGTCTGGTCTCACTGGGCATCGTGTTGCACACAGCCTGATCTCACTGGGTCCCTGGGTTAGACAATGTCTGATCTCACTGGGCAACTGAGTTACACACTGTCTAATCTCACTGTGCCATTCTCCCCGGGTCACACAATGTCTGATCTCACTGGGCCCCCAGGTTACACAATATCTGATCTCACTGGGTCCCTGGGTTACAAACTGTCTGATCTCACTGGGGCCCTGGGTTACAAATTGTCTGATCTCACTGGACCCCGGGTTACGCACTGTCTGATCTCACTGGGCCCCCATGTTACACACTGTCTGATATCACTGTGCCCCCTGGTTACACACAGTCTGATCTCATTTGACACCCGGGTTACACACTGTCTCATCTCACTGGGCCCCCCCGCGTTACACACTGTCTGATCTCACTGGGCTCCCGGGTTACACAATGTCTGATCTCACTGGGCCCCCGGTTTACACACTGTCTGATCACATTTGACCCCCGGGTTACACACTGTCTGATCTCACTGGGCACCCGGGTGACAAACTTTCTGATCTCACTGGGCCTTCGGGTTAAACACTATCTGATCTCACTGGGCCCCAGGGTTTAACAATGTCTGATCTCACTGGGCCCCCGAGTTACACACAGTCTGATCTCACTGGGCCCCCGGGTTACACACTGTCTGATCTCACTGGGCCCCCATGTTACACACTGTCTGATCTCACTGTGCCCCCTGGTTACACACTGTCTGATCTCAATGGGCTCCCAGGTTACTCACTGTCTGATCTCATTTGATCCCCGAGTTATACACTGTCTCATCTCACTGGGACCCTGGGGTGACAAACTGTCTGATCTCACTGGGCACCCGGGTTACACACTGTCTGATCTCACTGGGCCCCTGGGTTACACATTGTCTGTTTTCATTTGACCCCCGGGTTACACACTGCCCAAGCTCACTGGGCCACCCGGGATACACACTGTCTGATCTCACTGGGCCCCAGGTTTTAACACTGTCTGATCTCACTGGTCCCCCGAGTTACACACAGTCTGATCTCACTGGGCCCCCTGGTTACACACTGTCTGACCTCACTGGCCCCCGGGTTACACACTATCTGATCCCTCTGGAAACCCGGTTTACACACAGTCTGATGTCACTGGACCACCGGGTTACACATTTTCTGATCTCACTGGTCCCCGTGTTACACACAGCCTAATTTCACTAGGCTCCCGGATTACACACTGTCTGATCTCAATGGGCACACGGGTTACAAACTGTCTGATCTCAATGGGCTTCCGGGTTAAACATTGTCTGATCTCACTGGGCCACAGGGTTTAACACTGTCTGATCTCACTGGGCCCCCGTGTTACACACAGTCTGATCTCACTGGGCCCCCTGGTTACACACTGTCTGATCTCAATGGGCCTCCGGGTTAAACATTGTCTGATCTCACTGGGCCCCAGGGTTTAACGCTGTCTGATCACACTGGGCCCCCGCATTACACACTGTCTGATCTCACTGGAAACACGGGTTACAAACTGTCTGATCTCAATGGGCCTCCGGGTTAAACATTGTCTGATCTCACTGGGCCCCAGGGTTTAACACTGTCTGATCTCATGGGCCCCCGTGTTACACACAGTCTGATCTCACTGGGCCCACTGGTTACACACTGTCTGATCTCACTGGGCCCCCGGGTTACACACTGTCTGATCCCTCTGGACCCACGGTTTACACACAGTCTGATGTCACTTGACCACCGGGTTACACACTGTCCGCTCTCACAGGACCCCGGGTTTCACACCGTCTGATCTCACTGGGCATCGTGTTACACACAGCCTGATCTCAATGGATCCCCGGGTTAGACAATGTCTGATCTCACTGGGCAACTGAGTTACACACTGTCTAATCTCAGTGTGCCATTCTCCCCGGGTCACACACTGTCTGATCTCACTGTGCCCCTTGGTTATACACTGTCTGATCTCAATGGGCCCCCGGGTTACCCACTGTCTGATCTCATTTGATCCCCGGCTTACACACTGTCTCATCTCACTGGGCCCCCGGGGTTACATACCGTCTGATCTCACTGGGCACCCGGGTTACACACTGTCTGATCTCACTGGGCCCCAGGTTTTAACACTGTCTGATCTCACTGGGCCCCCGGGTTACACACAGTCTGATCTCACTGGGCCCCCTGGTTACACACTGTCTGATCTCACTGGGCTCCCGGTGACACACTGTCTAATCCCTCTGGACCCACGGTTTACACACAGTCTGATGTCACTTGACCACCGGGTTACACACTGTCCGATCTCACTGGACTCCGGGTTTCACACTGTCTGATCTCACTGGGCATCGTGTTACACACAGCCTGATTTCACTGGGTCCCCGGGTTAGACAATGTCTGATCTCACTGGGCACCTGAGTTACACACTGTCTAATCTCACTGTGCCATCCTCCCCGGGTCACACACTGTCTGATCTCACTGGGCCCCCAGGTTACACAATATCTGATCTCACTGGGCCCCTGGGTTACAAACTGTCTGATCTCACTGGGCCCCTGGGTTACAAATTGTCTGATCTCACTGGACCCCGGGTTACACACTGTCTGATCTCACTGGGCCCCCATGTTACACACTGTCTGATATCACTGTGCCCCCTGGTTACACACAGTCTGGTCTCATTTGACACCCGGGTTATACACTGTCTAATCTCACTGGGCCCCCCGCGTTACACACTGTCTGATCTCACTGGGCTCCCGGGTTACACAATATCTGATCTCACTGGGCCCCTGGGTTACACACTGTCTGATCACATTTGACCCCCGGGTTACACACTGTCTGATCTCACTGGGCACCCGGGTGACAAACTTTCTGATCTCACTGGGCCTTCGGTTTAAACACTATCTGATCTCACTGGGCCCTAGGGTTTAACAATGTCTGATCTCACTGGGCCCCCGAGTTACACACAGTCTGATCTCACTGGGCCCCCGGGTTACAGACTGTCTGATCTCACTGGGCCCCCATGTTACACACTGTCTGATCTCACTGTGCCCCTTGGTTACACACTGTCTGATCCCAATGGGCCCCCGGGTTACCCACTGTCTGATCTCATTTGATTCCCGGCTTACACACTGTCTCATCTCACTGGGCCCCCGGGGTTACATACTGTCTGATCTCACTGGAAACACGGGTTACAAACTGTCTGATCTCAATGGGACTCCGGGTTAAACATTGTCTGATCTCACTGTGCCCCAGGGTTTAACACTGTCTCATCTCACTGGGCCCCCCCCCCCCCCGCGTTACACACTGTCTGATCTCACTGGGCTCCCGGGTTACACAATGTCTGATCTCACTGGGCCCCCGGGTTACACACAGTCTGATCACATTTGACACCCGGGTTACACACTGTCTGATCTCACTGGGCACCCGGGTGACAAACTTTCTGATCTCACTGGGCCTTCGGGTTAAACACTATCTGATCTCACTGGGCCCCAGGGTTTAACAATGTCTGATCTCACTGGGCCCCCGAGTTACACACAGTCTGATCTCACTGGGCCCCCGGGTTACACACTGGCTGATCTCACTGGGCCCCCATGTTACACACTGTCTGATCTCACTGTGCCCCTTGGTTACACACTGTCTGATCTCAATGGGCCCCCGGGTTACCCACTGTCTGATCTCATTTGATCCCCGGGTTAAACACTGTCTCATCTCACTGGGCCCCCGGGTTACACACTGTCTGATCCCTCTGGATCCCCGGTTTACACACAGTCTGATGTCACTGGAACACCGGGTTACACACTGTCTGGTCTCACTGGAACCCGGGTTTCACACTGTCTGATCTCACTGGTCCCCATGTTACACACAGCCTGATTTCAATGGGCTCCCGGATTACACACTGTCTGATCTCACTGGGCACACGGGTTACAAACTGTCTGATCTCAATGGGCCTCCGGGTTAAACATTGTCTGATCTCACTGGACCCCAGGGTTTAACACTGTCTGATCTCATTGGGCCACCGTGTTACACACAGTCTGATCTCACTGGGCCCCCGAGTTACACACAGTCTGATCTCACTGGGCCCCCGGTTTACACACTGTCTTATCTCACTGGGCCCCCATGTTACACACTGTCTGATCTCACTGTGCCCCTTGGTTACACACTGTCTGATCTCAATGGGCCCCCGGGTTACCCACTGTCTGATCTCATTTGACCCCCGGGTTACACACTGCCCAAGCTCACTGGGCCACCCGGGATACACACTGTCTGGTCTCACTGGGCCCCAGGTTTTAACACTGTCTGTTCTCACTGGTCGCCAGAGTTACACACAGTCTGATCTCACTGGGCCACCTGGTTACACACTGTCTGACCTCACTGGGCCCCCGGGTTACACACTGTCTGATCCCTCTGGAAACCCGGTTTACACACAGTCTGATGTCACTGGACCACCGGGTTACACATTTTCTGATCTCACTGGTCCCCGTGTTACACACAGCCTGATTTCACTGGGCTCCCGGATTACACACTGTCTGATCTCACTGGGCACACGGGTTTCAAACTGTCTGATCTCAATGGGCCTCCGGGTTAAACATTGTCTGATCTCACTTGGCCCCAGGGTTTAACACTGTCTGATCTCACTGGGCCCCCGTGTTACACACAGTCTGGTCTCACTGGGCCCCAGGTTTTAACACTGTCTGTTCTCACTGGTCCCCAGAGTTACACACAGTCTGATCTCACTGGGCCACCTGGTTACACACTGTCTGACCTCACTGGGCCCCCGGGTTACACACTGTCTGATCCCTCTGGAAACCCGGTTTACACACAGTCTGATGTCACTGGACCACCGGGTTACACATTTTCTGATCTCACTGGTCCCCGTGTTACACACAGCCTGATTTCACTGGGCTCCCGGATTACACACTGTCTGATCTCACTGGGCACACGGGTTTCAAACTGTCTGATCTCACTGGGCCTCCGGGTTAAACATTATCTGATCTCACTGGGCCCCAGAGTTTAACGCTGTCTGATCACTCTGGGCTCCCGCATTACACACTGTCTGATCTCACTGGAGCCACGGTTTACACACAGTCTGATGTCACTTGACCACCGGATTACACACTGTCCGCTCTCACTGGACCCCGTGTTTCACACTGTCTGATCTCACTGGGCATCGTGTTACACACAGCCTGATTTCACTGGGTCCCCGGGTTAGACAATGTCTGATCTCACTGGGCACCTGAGTTACACACTGTATAATCTCACTGTGCCATCCTCCCCGGGTCACACACTGTCTGATCTCACTGGGCCCCCAGGTTACACAATATCTGATCTCACTGGGCCCCTGGGTTACAAACTGTCTGATCTCACTGGGCCCCTGGGTTACAAATTGTCTGATCTCACTGGACCCCGGGTTACACACTGTCTGATCTCACTGGGCCCCCATGTTACACACTGTCTGATATCACTGTGCCCCCTGGTTACACACAGTCTGATCTCATTTGACACCCGGGTTGTACACTGTCTCATCTCACTGGGCCCCCCGCGTTACACACTGTCTCATCTCACTGGGCTCCCGGGTTACACAATGTCTGATCTCACTGGGCCCCTGGCTTACACACTGTCTGATCACATTTGACCCCCGGGTTACACACTGTCTGATCTCACTGGGCACCCGGGTGACAAACTTTCTGATCTCACTGGGCCTTCGGTTTAAACACTATCTGATCTCACTGGGCCCTAGGGTTTAACAATGTCTGATCTCACTGGGCCCCCGAGTTACACACAGTCTGATCTCACTGGGCCCCCGGGTTACACACTGGCTGATCTCACTGGGCCCCCATGTTACACACTGTCTGATCTCACTGTGCCCCTTGGTTACACACTGTCTGATCTCAATGGGCCCCCGGGTTACCCACTGTCTGATCTCATTTGATCCCCGGCTTACACACTGTCTCATCTCACTGGGCCCCCGGGGTTACATACCGTCTGATCTCACTGGGCACCCGGGTTACACACTGTCTGATCTCACTGGGCCCCAGGTTTTAACACTGTCTGATCTCACTGGGCCCCCGAGTTACACACAGTCTGATCTCACTGGGCCCCCTGGTTACACACTGTCTGATCTCAATGGGCCCACGGGTTACACACTGTCTGATCCCTCTGGAAACCCGGTTTACACACAGTCTGATGTCACTGGACCACCGGGTTACACATTTTCTGATCTCACTGGTCCCCGTGTTACACACAGCCTGATTTCACTGGGCTCCCGGATTACACACTGTCTGATCTCACTGGGCACACGGGATACAAACTGTCTGATCTCAATGGGCCTCCGGGTTAAACATTGTCTGATCTCACTGGGCCCCAGGGTTTAACACTGTCTGATCTCACTGGGCCCCCGTGTTACACACAGTCTGATCTCACTGGGCCCCCTGGTTACACACTGTCTGATCTCACTGGGCCCCCGGTTACACACTGTCTAATCCCTCTGGACCCACGGTTTACACACAGTCTCATGTCACTTGACCACCGGCTTACACACTGTCCGATCTCACTGGACTCCGGGTTTCACACTGTCTGATCTCACTGGGCATCGTGTTACACACAGCCTGATTTCACTGGGTCACCGGGTTAGACAATGTCTGATCTCACTGGGCACCTGAGTTACACACTGTATAATCTCACTGTGCCATCCTCCCCGGGTCACACACTGTCTGATCTCACTGGGCCCCCAGGTTACACAATATCTGATCTCACTGGGCCCCTGGGTTACAAACTGTCTGATCTCACTGGGCCCCTGGGTTACAAATTGTCTGATCTCACTGGACCCCGGGTTACACACTGTCTGATCTCACTGGGCCCCCATGTTACACACAGTCTGATCTCATTTGACACCCGGGTTATACACTGTCTCATCTCACTGGGCCCCCCGCGTTACACACTGTCTGATCTCACTGGGCTCCCGGGTTACACAATGTCTGATCTCACTGGGTCCCTGGGTTACACACTGTCTGATCACATTTGAGCCCCGGGTTACACACTGTCTGTTCTCACTGGGCACCCGGGTGACAAACTTTCTGATCTCAGTGGGCCTTCGGTTTAAACACTATCTGATCTCACTGGGCCCTAGGGTTTAACAATGTCTGATCTCACTGGGCCCCCGAGTTACACACAGTCTGATCTCACTGGGCCCCCGGGTTACAGACTGTCTGATCTCACTGGGCCCCAATGTTACACACTGTCTGATCTCACTGTGCCCCTTGGTTACACACTGTCTGATCTCAATGGGCCCCCGGGTTACCCACTGTCTGATCTCATTTGATCCCCGGCTTACACACTGTCTCATCTCACTGGGCCCCCGGGGTTACATACTGTCTGATCTCACTGGGCACCCGGGTTACACACTGTCTGATCTCACTGGGCCCCAGATTTTAACACTGTCTGATCTCACTGGGCCCCCGCGTTACACACAGTCTGATCTCACTGGGCCCCCTGGTTACACACTGTCTGATTTCACTGGGCCCACGGGTTACACACTGTCTGATCCCTCTGGAAACCCGGTTTACACACAGTCTGATGTCACTGGACCACCGGGTTACACATTTTCTGATCTCACTGGTCCCCGTGTTACACACAGCCTGATTTCACTGGGCTCCCGGATTACACACTGTCTGATCTCACTGGGCACACGGATTACAAACTGTCTGATCTCAATGGGCCTCCGGGTTAAACATTGTCTGATCTCACTGGGCCCCAGGGTTTAACACTGTCTGATCTCACTGGGCCCCCATGTTACACACTGTCTGATCTCACTGGGCCACCGGGTTACACACTGTCTAATCCCTCTGGACCCACGGTTTACACACAGTCTGATGTCACTTGACCACCGGGTTACACACTGTCCGATCTCACTGGATCCCGGGTTTCACACTGTCTGATCTCACTGGGCATCGTGTTGCACACAGCCTGATCTCACTGGGTCCCCGGGTTAGACAATGTCTGATCTCACTGGGCACCTGAGTTACACACTGTCTAATCTCACTGTGCCATCCTCCCCGGGTCACACACTGTCTGATTTCACTGGGCCCCCAGGTTACACAATATCGGATCTCACTGGGCCCCTGGGTTACAAACTGGCTGATCTCACTGGGCCCCTGGGTTACAAATTGTCTGATCTCACTGGACCCCGGTTTACACACTGTCTGATCTCACTGGGCCCCCATGTTACACACTGTCTGATATCACTGTGCCCCCTGGTTTCACACAGACTGATCTCATTTGACACCCGGGTTACACACTGTCTCATCTCACTGGGCCCCCCGCGCTACACAATGTCTGATCTCACTGGGCCCCCGGGGTTACATACTGTCTGATCTCACTGGGCACCCGGGTTACACACTGTCTGATCTCACTGGGCACCTGGGTTACACACTGTCCCAGCTCACTGGGCCACCCGGGATACACACTGTCTGATCTCACTGGGCCCCAGGTTTTAACACTGTCTGATCTCAATGGGCCCCCGAGTTACACACAGTCTGATCCCTCTGGACCCCAGGTTTACACACAGTCTGATGTCACTGGCCCACCGGGTTACACACTGTCTGATCTCACTGGAACCCGGGTTTCACACTGTCTGATCTCACAGGTCCCCGTGTTACACACAGCCTGATTTCACTGGGCTCCCGGATTACACACAGTCTGATCTCACTGTGCCCCCTTGTTACACACTGTCTCATCTCACTGGGCCCCCGTGTTACACACTGTCTGATCTCATTGGGCCCCCATGTTACACACTGTCTGATCTCACTGTGCCCCCTGGTTACACACTGTCTGATATCAATGGGCCCCCGGGTTACCCACTGTCTGTTCTCATTTGATCCCCGGGTTACACAATGTCTCATCTCACTGGGCCCCCGGGGTTACATACTGTCTGATCTCACTGGGCACCCGGGTTACACACAGTCTGATCTCACTGGGCCACCTGGTGACACACTGTCTGACCTCACTGGGCCCCCGGGTTACACACTGTCTGATCCCTCTGGAAACCCGGTTTAAACACAGTCTGATGTCACTGGACCACCGGGTTACACATTTTCTGATCTCACTGGTCCCCGTGTTACACACAGCCTGATTTCACTGGGCTCCCGGATTACACACTGTCTGATCTCACTGGGCCCCCTGGTTACACACTGTCTGATCTCAATGGGCCTCCGGGTTAAACATTGTCTGATCTCACTGGGCCCCAGGGTTTAACGCTGTCTGATCACACTGGGCTCCCGCATTACACACTGTCTGATCTCACTGGACACACGGTTTACACACTGTCTGATGTCACTTGACCACCGGGTTACACACAGTCCGCTCTCACTGGACCCCGGGTTTCACACTGTCTGATCTCACTGGGCATCGAGTTACACACAGCCTGATTTCACTGGGTCCCCGGATTAGACAATGTCTGATCTCATTGGGCACCTGAGTTACACACTGTCTAATCTCACTGTGCCATCCTCCCCAGGTCACACACTGTCTGATCTCACTGGGCCCCCAGGTTACACAATATCTGATCTCACTGGGCCCCTGGGTTACAAATTGTCTGATCTCACTGGACCCCGGGTTACACACTGTCTGATCTCACTGGGCCCCCATGTTACACACTGTCTGATATCACTGTGCCCCCTGGTTACACACAGTCTGATCTCATTTGACACCCGGGTTACACACTGTCTCATCTCACTGGGCCCCCCGCCTTACACACTGTATGATCTCACTGAGCTCCCGGGTTACACAATGTCTGATCTCACTGGGCCCCTCGGTTACACACTGTCTGATGACATTTGACCCCCGGGTTACACACTGTCTGATCTCACTGGGCACCCGGCTGACAAACTTTCTGATCTCACTGGGCCTTCGGTTTAAACACTATCTGATCTCACTGGGCCCCAGGGTTTAACAATGTCTGATCTCACTGGGCCCCCGAGTTACACACAGTCTGATCTCACTGGGCCCCCGGGTTACACACTGTCTGATCTCACTGGGCCCCCATGTTACACACTGTCTGATCTCACTGTGCCCCTTGGTTACACACTGTCTGATCTCAATGGGCCCCTGGGTTACCCACTGTCTGATCTCATTTGATCCCCGGCTTACACACTGTCTCATCTCACTGGGCCCCCGGGGTTACATAATGTCTGATGTCACTGGGCACCCGGGTTACACACTGTCTGATCTCACTGGACCCCAGGTTTTAACACTGTCTGATCTCACTGGGCCCCCGAGTTGCACACAGTCTGATCTCACTGGGCCCCCTGGTTACACACTATCTGATCTCACTGGGCCCACGGGTTTCACACTGTCTGATCCCTCTGGAAACCCGGTTTACACACAGTCTGATGTCACTGGACCACCGGGTTACACATTTTCTGATCTCACTGGTCCCCGTGTTACACACAGCCTGATTTCACTGGGCTCCCGGATTACACACTGTCTGATCTCACTGGGCACACGGGTTAGAAACTGTCTGATATCAATGGGCCTCCGGGTTAAACATTGTCTGATCTCACTGGGCCCCAGGGTTTAACACTGTCTGATCTCACTGGGCCCCCGTGTTACACACAGTCTGATCTCACTGGGCCCCCTGGTTACAAACTGTCCAATCCCTCTGGACCCACGGTTTACACACAGTCTGATGTCACTTGACCACCGGGTTACACACTGTCCGATCTCACTGGACCCCGGGTTTCACACTGTCTGATCTCACTGAGCATTGTGTTACACACAGCCTGATCTCACTGGGTCCCCGGGTTAGACAATGTCCGATCTCACTGGGCACCTGAGTTACACACTGTCTAATCTCACTGTGCCATCCTCCCCGGGTCACACACTGTCTGATTTCACTGGGCCCCCAGGTTGCACAATATCGGATCTCACTGGGCCCCTGGGTTACAAACTGTCTGATCTCACTGGGCCCCTGGGTTACAAATTGTCTGATCACACTGGACCGCGGGTTACGCACTGTCTGATCTCACTAGGCCCCCATGTTACACACTGTCTGATGTCACTGTGCCCCCTGGTTACACACAGTCTGATCTCATTTGACACCCGGGTTACACACTGTCTCATCTCACTGGGCCCCCAGGTTACACAATATCTGATCTCACTGGGCCCCTGGGTTACAAATTGTCTGATCTCACTGGACCCCGGGTTACACACTGTCTGATCTCACTGGGCCCCCATGTTACACACTGTCTGATATCACTGTGCCCCCTGGTTACACACAGTCTGATCTCATTTGACACCCGGGTTACACACTGTCTCATCTCACTGGGCCCCCCGCCTTACACACTGTATGATCTCACTGAGCTCCCGGGTTACACAATGTCTGATCTCACTGGGCCCCTCGGTTACACACTGTCTGATCACATTTGACCCCCGGGTTACACACTGTCTGATCTCACTGGGCACCCGGCTGACAAACTTTCTGATCTCACTGGGCCTTCGGTTTAAACACTATCTGATCTCACTGGGCCCCAGGGTTTAACAATGTCTGATCTCACTGGGCCCCCGAGTTACACACAGTCTGATCTCACTGGGCCCCCGGGTTACACACTGTCTGATCTCACTGGGCCCCCATGTTACACACTGTCTGATCTCACTGTGCCCCTTGGTTACACACTGTCTGATCTCAATGGGCCCCTGGGTTACCCACTGTCTGATCTCATTTGATACCCGGCTTACACACTGTCTCATCTCACTGGGCCCCCGGGGTTACATAATGTCTGATGTCACTGGGCACCCGGGTTACACACTGTCTGATCTCACTGGACCCCAGGTTTTAACACTGTCTGATCTCACTGGGCCCCCGAGTTGCACACAGTCTGATCTCACTGGGCCCCCTGGTTACACACTATCTGATCTCACTGGGCCCAAGGGTTTCACACTGTCTGATCCCTCTGGAAACCCGGTTTACACACAGTCTGATGTCACTGGACCACCGGGTTACACATTTTCTGATCTCACTGGTCCCCGTGTTATACACAGCCTGATTTCACTGGGCTCCCGGATTACACACTGTCTGATCTCACTGGGCACACGGGTTAGAAACTGTCTGATATCAATGGGCCTCCGGGTTAAACATTGTCTGATCTCACTGGGCCCCAGGGTTTAACACTGTCTGATCTCACTGGGCCCCCGTGTTACACACAGTCTGATCTCACTGGGCCCCCTGGTTACAAACTGTCCAATCCCTCTGGACCCACGGTTTACACACAGTCTGATGTCACTTGACCACCGGGTTACACACTGTCCGATCTCACTGGACCCCGGGTTTCACACTGTCTGATCTCACTGAGCATTGTGTTACACACAGCCTGATCTCACTGGGTCCCCGGGTTAGACAATGTCCGATCTCACTGGGCACCTGAGTTACACACTGTCTAATCTCACTGTGCCATCCTCCCCGGGTCACACACTGTCTGATTTCACTGGGCCCCCAGGTTGCACAATATCGGATCTCACTGGGCCCCTGGGTTACAAACTGTCTGATCTCACTGGGCCCCTGGGTTACAAATTGTCTGATCACACTGGACCCCGGGTTACGCACTGTCTGATCTCACTAGGCCCCCATGTTACACACTGTCTGATATCACTGTGCCCCCTGGTTACACACAGTCTGATCTCATTTGACACCCGGGTTACACACTGTCTCATCTCACTGGGCCCCCCGCGTTACACAATGTCTGATCTCACTGGGCCCCCGGGTTACACACTGTCTGATCACATTTGACCTCCGGGTTACACACTGTCAGATCTCACTGGGCACCCGGGTGACACACTGTCTGATCTCACTGGGCCTTCGGGTTAAACACTACCTGATCTCACTTGGCCCCAGGGTTTAACAATGTCTGATCTCACTGGGCCCCCGAGTTACACACTGTCTGATCTCACTGTGCCCCCTTGTTACACACTGTCTCATCTCACTGGGCCCCCGGGTTACACATTGTCTGATCTCATTGGGCCCCCATGTTACACACTGTCTGATCTCACTGTGCCCCCTGGTTACACACTGTCTGATCTCAATGGGCCCCCGGGTTACCCACTGTCTGTTCTCATTTGATCCCCGGGTTACACAATGTCTCATCTCACTGGGCCCCCGGGGTTACATACTGTCTGATCTCACTGGGCACCCGGGTTACACACTGTCTGATCTCACTGGGCACCTGGGTTACACACTGTCCCAGCTCACTGGGCCACCCGGGATATACATTGTCTGATCTCACTGGGCCCCAGGTTTTAAAACTGTCTGATCTCACTGGGCCCCCGAGTTACACACAGTCTGATCCCTCTGGACCCCCGGTTTACACACAGTCTGATGTCACTGGCCCACCGGGTTACACACTGTCTGATCTCACTGGTCCCCGTGTTACACACTGTCTGATCTCACAGGTCCCCGTGTTACACACAGCCTGATTTCACTGGGCTCCCGGATTACACACTGTCTGATCTCACTGGCCACATGGGTTACAAACTGTCCGATCTCAATGAGCCTCCGGGTTAAACATTGTCTGATCTCACTGGGCCCCAGTGTTTAACACAGTCTGATCTCACTGGGCCCCCATGTTACACACTGTCTGATCTCACTGTGCCCCTTGGTTACACACTGTCTGATCTCAATGGGCCCCCGGGTTACCCACTGTCTGATCTCATTTGATCCCCGGGTTACACACTGTCTCATCTCACTGGGCCCCCGGGTTACACACTGTCTGATCCCTCTGGATCCCCGGTTTACACACAGTCTGATGTCACTGGAACACCGGGTTACACACTGTCTGGTCTCACTGGAACCCGGGTTTCACACTGTCTGATCTCACTGGTCCCCGTGTTACACACAGCCTGATTTCACTGGGCTACCGGATTACACACTGTCTGATCTCACTGGGCACACGGGTTACAAACTGTCTGATCTCAAAGGGCCTCCGGGTTAAACATTGTCTGATCTCACTGGGCCCCAGGGTTTAACACTGTCTGATCTCATTTAGCCACCGTGTTACACACAGTCTGATCTCACTGGGCCCCCAAGTTACACACTGTCTGATCTCAATGGGCCTCCGGGTTAAACATTGTCTGATCTCACTGGGCCCAGGGTTTAACACTGTCTGATCACACTGGGCCCCCGCTTTACACACTGTCTGATCTCACTGGAAACTCGGGTTACAAACTGTCTGATCTCAATGGGCCTCCGGGTTAAACATTGTCTGATCTTACTGGGCCCCAGGGCTTAACACTGTCTGATCTCACTGGGCCCCCGTGTTACACACAGTCTGATCTCACTGGACCCCCTGGTTACACAATGTCTGATCTCACTGGGCCCCCGGGTTAAAGACTGTCTGATCTCATTTGACCCCCGGGTTACACACTGCCCAAGCTCACTGGGCCACCCGGGATACACACTGTCTGGTCTCACTGGACCCCAGGTTTTAACACTGTCTGTTCTCACTGGTCCCCAGAGTTACACACAGTCTGATCTCACTGGGCCACCTGGTTACACACTGTCTGACCTCACTGGGCCCCCGGGTTACACACTGTCTGATCCCTCTGGAAACCCGGTTTACACACAGTCTGATGTCACTGGACCACCGGGTTACACATTTTCTGATCTCACTGGTCCCCGTGTTACACACAGCCTGATTTCACTGGGCTCCCGGATTACACACTGTCTGATCTCACTGGGCCCCCTGGTTACACACTGTCTGATCTCAATGGGCCTCCGGGTTAAACATTGTCTGATCTCACTGGGCCCCAGGGTTTAACGCTGTCTGATCACACTGGGCTCCCGCATTACACACTGTCTGATCTCACTGGACACACGGTTTACACACTGTCTGATGTCACTTGACCACCGGGTTACACACAGTCCGCTCTCACTGGACCCCGGGTTTCACACTGTCTGATCTCACTGGGCATCGAGTTACACACAGCCTGATTTCACTGGGTCCCCGGATTAGACAATGTCTGATCTCATTGGGCACCTGAGTTACACACTGTCTAATCTCACTGTGCCATCCTCCCCAGGTCACACACTGTCTGATCTCACTGGGCCCCCAGGTTACACAATATCTGATCTCACTGGGCCCCTGGGTTACAAATTGTCTGATCTCACTGGACCCCGGGTTACACACTGTCTGATCTCACTGGGCCCCCATGTTACACACTGTCTGATATCACTGTGCCCCCTGGTTACACACAGTCTGATCTCATTTGACACCCGGGTTACACACTGTCTCATCTCACTGGGCCCCCCGCCTTACACACTGTATGATCTCACTGAGCTCCCGGGTTACACAATGTCTGATCTCACTGGGCCCCTCGGTTACACACTGTCTGATGACATTTGACCCCCGGGTTACACACTGTCTGATCTCACTGGGCACCCGGCTGACAAACTTTCTGATCTCACTGGGCCTTCGGTTTAAACACTATCTGATCTCACTGGGCCCCAGGGTTTAACAATGTCTGATCTCACTGGGCCCCCGAGTTACACACAGTCTGATCTCACTGGGCCCCCGGGTTACACACTGTCTGATCTCACTGGGCCCCCATGTTACACACTGTCTGATCTCACTGTGCCCCTTGGTTACACACTGTCTGATCTCAATGGGCCCCTGGGTTACCCACTGTCTGATCTCATTTGATCCCCGGCTTACACACTGTCTCATCTCACTGGGCCCCCGGGGTTACATAATGTCTGATGTCACTGGGCACCCGGGTTACACACTGTCTGATCTCACTGGACCCCAGGTTTTAACACTGTCTGATCTCACTGGGCCCCCGAGTTGCACACAGTCTGATCTCACTGGGCCCCCTGGTTACACACTATCTGATCTCACTGGGCCCACGGGTTTCACACTGTCTGATCCCTCTGGAAACCCGGTTTACACACAGTCTGATGTCACTGGACCACCGGGTTACACATTTTCTGATCTCACTGGTCCCCGTGTTACACACAGCCTGATTTCACTGGGCTCCCGGATTACACACTGTCTGATCTCACTGGGCACACGGGTTAGAAACTGTCTGATATCAATGGGCCTCCGGGTTAAACATTGTCTGATCTCACTGGGCCCCAGGGTTTAACACTGTCTGATCTCACTGGGCCCCCGTGTTACACACAGTCTGATCTCACTGGGCCCCCTGGTTACAAACTGTCCAATCCCTCTGGACCCACGGTTTACACACAGTCTGATGTCACTTGACCACCGGGTTACACACTGTCCGATCTCACTGGACCCCGGGTTTCACACTGTCTGATCTCACTGAGCATTGTGTTACACACAGCCTGATCTCACTGGGTCCCCGGGTTAGACAATGTCCGATCTCACTGGGCACCTGAGTTACACACTGTCTAATCTCACTGTGCCATCCTCCCCGGGTCACACACTGTCTGATTTCACTGGGCCCCCAGGTTGCACAATATCGGATCTCACTGGGCCCCTGGGTTACAAACTGTCTGATCTCACTGGGCCCCTGGGTTACAAATTGTCTGATCACACTGGACCGCGGGTTACGCACTGTCTGATCTCACTAGGCCCCCATGTTACACACTGTCTGATGTCACTGTGCCCCCTGGTTACACACAGTCTGATCTCATTTGACACCCGGGTTACACACTGTCTCATCTCACTGGGCCCCCAGGTTACACAATATCTGATCTCACTGGGCCCCTGGGTTACAAATTGTCTGATCTCACTGGACCCCGGGTTACACACTGTCTGATCTCACTGGGCCCCCATGTTACACACTGTCTGATATCACTGTGCCCCCTGGTTACACACAGTCTGATCTCATTTGACACCCGGGTTACACACTGTCTCATCTCACTGGGCCCCCCGCCTTACACACTGTATGATCTCACTGAGCTCCCGGGTTACACAATGTCTGATCTCACTGGGCCCCTCGGTTACACACTGTCTGATCACATTTGACCCCCGGGTTACACACTGTCTGATCTCACTGGGCACCCGGCTGACAAACTTTCTGATCTCACTGGGCCTTCGGTTTAAACACTATCTGATCTCACTGGGCCCCAGGGTTTAACAATGTCTGATCTCACTGGGCCCCCGAGTTACACACAGTCTGATCTCACTGGGCCCCCGGGTTACACACTGTCTGATCTCACTGGGCCCCCATGTTACACACTGTCTGATCTCACTGTGCCCCTTGGTTACACACTGTCTGATCTCAATGGGCCCCTGGGTTACCCACTGTCTGATCTCATTTGATACCCGGCTTACACACTGTCTCATCTCACTGGGCCCCCGGGGTTACATAATGTCTGATGTCACTGGGCACCCGGGTTACACACTGTCTGATCTCACTGGACCCCAGGTTTTAACACTGTCTGATCTCACTGGGCCCCCGAGTTGCACACAGTCTGATCTCACTGGGCCCCCTGGTTACACACTATCTGATCTCACTGGGCCCAAGGGTTTCACACTGTCTGATCCCTCTGGAAACCCGGTTTACACACAGTCTGATGTCACTGGACCACCGGGTTACACATTTTCTGATCTCACTGGTCCCCGTGTTATACACAGCCTGATTTCACTGGGCTCCCGGATTACACACTGTCTGATCTCACTGGGCACACGGGTTAGAAACTGTCTGATATCAATGGGCCTCCGGGTTAAACATTGTCTGATCTCACTGGGCCCCAGGGTTTAACACTGTCTGATCTCACTGGGCCCCCGTGTTACACACAGTCTGATCTCACTGGGCCCCCTGGTTACAAACTGTCCAATCCCTCTGGACCCACGGTTTACACACAGTCTGATGTCACTTGACCACCGGGTTACACACTGTCCGATCTCACTGGACCCCGGGTTTCACACTGTCTGATCTCACTGAGCATTGTGTTACACACAGCCTGATCTCACTGGGTCCCCGGGTTAGACAATGTCCGATCTCACTGGGCACCTGAGTTACACACTGTCTAATCTCACTGTGCCATCCTCCCCGGGTCACACACTGTCTGATTTCACTGGGCCCCCAGGTTGCACAATATCGGATCTCACTGGGCCCCTGGGTTACAAACTGTCTGATCTCACTGGGCCCCTGGGTTACAAATTGTCTGATCACACTGGACCCCGGGTTACGCACTGTCTGATCTCACTAGGCCCCCATGTTACACACTGTCTGATATCACTGTGCCCCCTGGTTACACACAGTCTGATCTCATTTGACACCCGGGTTACACACTGTCTCATCTCACTGGGCCCCCCGCGTTACACAATGTCTGATCTCACTGGGCCCCCGGGTTACACACTGTCTGATCACATTTGACCTCCGGGTTACACACTGTCAGATCTCACTGGGCACCCGGGTGACACACTGTCTGATCTCACTGGGCCTTCGGGTTAAACACTACCTGATCTCACTTGGCCCCAGGGTTTAACAATGTCTGATCTCACTGGGCCCCCGAGTTACACACTGTCTGATCTCACTGTGCCCCCTTGTTACACACTGTCTCATCTCACTGGGCCCCCGGGTTACACATTGTCTGATCTCATTGGGCCCCCATGTTACACACTGTCTGATCTCACTGTGCCCCCTGGTTACACACTGTCTGATCTCAATGGGCCCCCGGGTTACCCACTGTCTGTTCTCATTTGATCCCCGGGTTACACAATGTCTCATCTCACTGGGCCCCCGGGGTTACATACTGTCTGATCTCACTGGGCACCCGGGTTACACACTGTCTGATCTCACTGGGCACCTGGGTTACACACTGTCCCAGCTCACTGGGCCACCCGGGATATACATTGTCTGATCTCACTGGGCCCCAGGTTTTAAAACTGTCTGATCTCACTGGGCCCCCGAGTTACACACAGTCTGATCCCTCTGGACCCCCGGTTTACACACAGTCTGATGTCACTGGCCCACCGGGTTACACACTGTCTGATCTCACTGGTCCCCGTGTTACACACTGTCTGATCTCACAGGTCCCCGTGTTACACACAGCCTGATTTCACTGGGCTCCCGGATTACACACTGTCTGATCTCACTGGCCACATGGGTTACAAACTGTCCGATCTCAATGAGCCTCCGGGTTAAACATTGTCTGATCTCACTGGGCCCCAGTGTTTAACACAGTCTGATCTCACTGGGCCCCCATGTTACACACTGTCTGATCTCACTGTGCCCCTTGGTTACACACTGTCTGATCTCAATGGGCCCCCGGGTTACCCACTGTCTGATCTCATTTGATCCCCGGGTTACACACTGTCTCATCTCACTGGGCCCCCGGGTTACACACTGTCTGATCCCTCTGGATCCCCGGTTTACACACAGTCTGATGTCACTGGAACACCGGGTTACACACTGTCTGGTCTCACTGGAACCCGGGTTTCACACTGTCTGATCTCACTGGTCCCCGTGTTACACACAGCCTGATTTCACTGGGCTACCGGATTACACACTGTCTGATCTCACTGGGCACACGGGTTACAAACTGTCTGATCTCAAAGGGCCTCCGGGTTAAACATTGTCTGATCTCACTGGGCCCCAGGGTTTAACACTGTCTGATCTCATTTAGCCACCGTGTTACACACAGTCTGATCTCACTGGGCCCCCAAGTTACACACTGTCTGATCTCAATGGGCCTCCGGGTTAAACATTGTCTGATCTCACTGGGCCCAGGGTTTAACACTGTCTGATCACACTGGGCCCCCGCTTTACACACTGTCTGATCTCACTGGAAACTCGGGTTACAAACTGTCTGATCTCAATGGGCCTCCGGGTTAAACATTGTCTGATCTTACTGGGCCCCAGGGCTTAACACTGTCTGATCTCACTGGGCCCCCGTGTTACACACAGTCTGATCTCACTGGACCCCCTGGTTACACAATGTCTGATCTCACTGGGCCCCCGGGTTAAAGACTGTCTGATCTCATTTGACCCCCGGGTTACACACTGCCCAAGCTCACTGGGCCACCCGGGATACACACTGTCTGGTCTCACTGGACCCCAGGTTTTAACACTGTCTGTTCTCACTGGTCCCCAGAGTTACACACAGTCTGATCTCACTGGGCCACCTGGTTACACACTGTCTGACCTCACTGGGCCCCCGGGTTACACACTGTCTGATCCCTCTGGAAACCCGGTTTACACACAGTCTGATGTCACTGGACCACCGGGTTACACATTTTCTGATCTCACTGGTCCCCGTGTTACACACAGCCTGATTTCACTGGGCTCCCGGATTACACACTGTCTGATCTCACTGGGCACACGGGTTTCAAACTGTCTGATCTCAATGGGCCTCCGGGTTAAACATTGTCTGATCTCACTTGGCCCCAGGGTTTAACACTGTCTGATCTCACTGGGCCCCCGTGTTACACACAGTCTGATCTCACTGGGCTCCCTGGTTACACACTGTCTGATCTCAATGGGCCTCCGGGTTAAACATTATCTGATCTCACTGGGCCCCAGAGTTTAACGCTGTCTGATCACACTGGGCTCCCGCATTACACACTGTCTGATCTCACTGGAGCCACGGTTTACACACAGTCTGATGTCACTTGACCACCGGATTACACACTGTCCGCTCTCACTGGACCCCGTGTTTCACACTGTCTGATCTCACTGGGCATCGTGTTACACACAGCCTGATTTCACTGGGTCCCCGGGTTAGACAATGTCTGATCTCACTGGGCACCTGAGTTACACACTGTATAATCTCACTGTGCCATCCTCCCCGGGTCACACACTGTCTGATCTCACTGGGCCCCCAGGTTACACAATATCTGATCTCACTGGGCCCCTGGGTTACAAACTGTCTGATCTCACTGGGCCCCTGGGTTACAAACTGTCTGATCTCACTGGGCCCCTGGGTTACAAATTGTCTGATCTCACTGGACCCCGGGTTACACACTGTCTGATCTCACTGGGCCCCCATGTTACACACTGTCTGATATCACTGTGCCCCCTGGTTACACACAGTCTGATCTCATTTGACACCCGGGTTGTACACTGTCTCATCTCACTGGGCCCCCCGCGTTACACACTGTCTCATCTCACTGGGCTCCCGGGTTACACAATGTCTGATCTCACTGGGCCCCTGGGTTACACACTGTCTGATCACATTTGACCCCCGGGTTACACACTGTCTGATCTCACTGGGCCCCCGGGTGACAAACTTTCTGATCTCACTGGGCCTTCGGTTTAAACACTATCTGATCTCACTGGGCCCCCAGGTTACACAATATCTGATCTCACTGGGCCCCTGGGTTACAAACTGTCTCATCTCACTGGGCCCCCGGGTTACACACTGGCTGATCTCACTGGGCCCCCATGTTACACACTGTCTGATCTCACTGTGCCCCTTGGTTACACACTGTCTGATCTCAATGGGCCCCCGGGTTACCCACTGTCTGATCTCATTTGATCCCCGGCTTACACACTGTCTCATCTCACTGGGCCCCCGGGGTTACATACCGTCTGATCTCACTGGGCACCCGGGTTACACACTGTCTGATCTCACTGGGCCCCAGGATTTAACACTGTCTGATCTCACTGGGCCCCCGAGTTACACACAGTCTGATCTCACTGGGCCCCCTGGTTACACACTGTCTGATCTCACTGGGCCCACGGGTTACACACTGTCTGATCCCTCTGGAAACCCGGTTTACACACAGTCTGATGTCACTGGACCACCGGGTTACACATTTTCTGATCTCACTGGTCCCCGTGTTACACACAGCCTGATTTCACTGGGCTCCCGGATTACACACTGTCTGATCTCACTGGGCACACGGGATACAAACTATCTGATCTCAATGGGCCTCCGGGTTAAACATTGTCTGATCTCACTGGGCCCCAGGGTTTAACACTGTCTGATCTCACTGGGCCCCCGTGTTACACACAGTCTGATCTCACTGGGCCCCCTGGTTACACACTGCCTGATCTCACTGGGCCCCCGGTTACACACTGTCTAATCCCTCTGGACCCACGGTTTACACACAGTCTGATGTCACTTGACCACCGGGTTACACACTGTCCGATCTCACTGGACTCCGGGTTTCACACTGTCTGATCTCACTGGGCATCGTGTTACACACAGCCTGATTTCACTGGGTCACCGGGTTAGACAATGTCTGATCTCACTGGGCACCTGAGTTACACACTGTATAATCTCACTGTGCCATCCTCCCCGGGTCACACACTGTCTGATCTCACTGGGCCCACGGGTTACACACTGTCTGATCCCTCTGGAAACCCGGTTTACACACAGTCTGATGTCACTGGACCACCGGGTTACACATTTTCTGATCTCACTGGTCCCCGTGTTACACACAGCCTGATTTCACTGGGCTCCCGGATTACACACTGTCTGATCTCACTGGGCACACGGATTACAAACTGTCTGATCTCAATGGGCCTCCGGGTTAAACATTGTCTGATCTCACTGGGCCCCAGGGTTTAACACTGTCTGATCTCACTGGGCCCCCATGTTACACACTGTCTGATCTCACTGGGCCACCGGGTTACACACTGTCTAATCCCTCTGGACCCACGGTTTACACACAGTCTGATGTCACTTGACCACCGGGTTACACACTGTCCGATCTCACTGGGCCCCCGGGTTTCACACTGTCTGATCTCACTGGGCATCGTGTTGCACACAGCCTGATCTCACTGGGTCCCCGGGTTAGACAATGTCTGATCTCACTGGGCACCTGAGTTACACACTGTCTAATCTCACTGTGCCATCCTCCCCGGGTCACACACTGTCTGATTTCACTGGGCCCCCAGGTTACACAATATCGGATCTCACTGGGCCCCTGGGTTACAAACTGTCTGATCTCACTGGGCCCCTGGGTTACAAATTGTCTGATCTCACTGGACCCCGGGTTACACACTGTCTGATCTCACTGGGCCCCCATGTTACACACTGTCTGATATCACTGTGCCCCCTGGTTTCACACAGTCTGATCTCATTTGATACCCGGGTTACACACTGTCTCATCTCACTGGGCCCCCCGCGCTACACAATGTCTGATCTCACTGGGCCCCCGGGGTTACATACTGTCTGATCTCACTGGGCACCCGGGTTACACACTGTCTGATCTCACTGGGCACCTGGGTTACACACTGTCCCAGCTCACTGGGCCACCCGGGATACACACTGTCTGATCTCACTGGGCCCCAGGTTTTAACACTGTCTGATCTCACTGGGCCCCCGAGTTACACACAGTCTGATCCCTCTGGACCCCAGGTTTACACACAGTCTGATGTCACTGGCCCACCGGGTTACACACTGTCTGATCTCACTGGAACCCGGGTTTCACACTGTCTGATCTCACAGGCCCCCGTGTTACACACAGCCTGATTTCACTGGGCTCCCGGATTACACACTGTCTGATCTCACTGTGCCCCCTTGTTACACACTGTCTCATCTCACTGGGCCCCCGTGTTACACACTGTCTGATCTCATTGGGCCCCCATGTTACACACTGTCTGATCTCACTGTGCCCCCTGGTGACACACTGTCTGACCTCACTGGGCCCCCGGGTTACACACTGTCTGATCCCTCTGGAAACCCGGTTTACACACAGTCTGATGTCACTGGACCACCGGGTTACACATTTTCTGATCTCACTGGTCCCCGTGTTACACACAGCCTGATTTCACTGGGCTCCCGGATTACACACTGTCTGATCTCACTGGGCCCCCTCGTTACACACTGTCTGATCTCAATGGGCCTCCGGGTTAAACATTGTCTGATCTCACTGGGCCCCAGGGTTTAACGCTGTCTGATCACACTGGGCTCCCGCATTACACACTGTCTGATCTCACTGGACACACGGTTTACACACAGTCTGATGTCACTTGACCACCGGGTTACACACAGTCCACTCTCACTGGACCCCGGGTTTCACACTGTCTGATCTCACTGGGCATCGAGTTACACACAGCCTGATTTCACTGGGTCCCCGGGTTAGACAATGTCTGATCTCACTGGGCACCTGAGTTACACACTGTCTAATCTCACTGTGCCATCCTCCCCGGGTCACACACTGTCTGATCTCACTGGGCCCCCAGGTTACACAATATCTGATCTCACTGGGCCCTTGGGTTACAAACTGTCTGATCTCACTGGGCCCCTGGGTTACAAATTGTCTGATCTCACTGGACCCCGGGTTACACACTGTCTGATCTCACTGGGCCCCCATGTTACACACTGTCTGATATCACTGTGCCCCCTGGTTACACACAGTCTGATCTCATTTGACACCCGGGTTACACACTGTCTCATCTCACTGGGCCCCCCGCCTTACACACTGTATGATCTCACTGAGCTCCCGGGTTACACAATGTCTGATCTCACTGGGCCCCTCGGTTACACACTGTCTGATCACATTTGACCCCCGGGTTAAACACTGTCTGATCTCACTGGGCACCCGGCTGACAAACTTTCTGATCTCACTGGGCCTTCGGTTTAAACACTATCTGATCTCACTGGGCCCCAGGGTTTAACAATGTCTGATCTCACTGGGCCCCCATGTTACACACTGTCTGATCTCACTGTGCCCCTTGGTTACACACTGTCTGATCTCAATGGGCCCCTGGGTTACCCACTGTCTGATCTCATTTGATCCCCGGCTTACACACTGTCTCATCTCACTGGGCCCCCGGGGTTACATACTGTCTGATGTCACTGGGCACCCGGGTTACACACTGTCTGATCTCACTGGACCCCAGGTTTTAACACTGTCTGATCTCACTGGGCCCCCGAGTTGCACACAGTCTGATCTCACTGGGCCCCCTGGTTACACACTATCTGATCTCACTGGGCCCACGGGTTTCACACTGTCTGATCCCTCTGGAAACCCGGTTTACACACAGTCTGATGTCACTGGACCACCGGGTTACACATTTTCTGATCTCACTGGTCCCCGTGTTACACACAGCCTGATTTCACTGGGCTCCCGGATTACACACTGTCTGATCTCACTGGGCACACGAGTTACAAACTGTCTGATCTCAATGGGCCTCCGGGTTAAACATTGTCTGATCTCACTGGGCCCCAGGGTTTAACACTGTCTGATCTCACTGGGCCCCCGTGTTACACACAGTCTGATCTCACTGGGCCCCCTGGTTACAAACTGTCCAATCCCTCTGGACCCACGGTTTACACACAGTCTGATGTCACTTGACCACCGGGTTACACACTGTCCGATCTCACTGGACCCCGGGTTTCACACTGTCTGATCTCACTGAGCATTGTGTTACACACAGCCTGATCTCACTGGGTCCCCGGGTTAGACAATGTCCGATCTCACTGGGCACCTGAGTTACACACTGTCTAATCTCACTGTGCCATCCTCCCCGGGTCACACACTGTCTGATTTCACTGGGCCCCCAGGTTGCACAATATCGGATCTCACTGGGCCCCTGGGTTACAAACTGTCTGATCTCACTGGGCCCCTGGGTTACAAATTGTCTGATCACACTGGACCCCGGATTACACACTGTCTGATCTCACTGGGCCCCCATGTTACACACTGTCTGATGTCACTGTGCCCCCTGGTTACACACAGTCTGATCTCATTTGACACCCGGGTTACACACTGTCTCATCTCACTGGGCCCCCCGCGTTACACAATGTCTGATCTCACTGGGCCCCCGGGTTACACACTGTCTGATCACATTTGACCTCCGGGTTACACACTGTCAGATCTCACTGGGCACCCGGGTGACAAACTTTCTGATCTCACTGGGCCTTCGGGTTAAACACTACCTGATCTCACTTGGCCCCAGGGTTTAACAATGTCTGATCTCACTGGGCCCCCGAGTTACACACTGTCTGATCTCACTGTGCCCCCTTGTTACACACTGTCTCATCTCACTGGGCCCCCGGGTTACACACTGTCTGATCTCATTGGGCCCCCATGTTACACACTGTCTGATCTCACTGTGCCCCCTGGTTACACACTGTCTGATCTCAATGGGCCCCCGGGTTACCCACTGTCTGTTCTCATTTGATCCCCGGGTTACACAATGTCTCATCTCACTGGGCCCCCGGGGTTACATACTGTCTGATCTCACTGGGCACCCGGGTTACACACTGTCTGATCTCACTGGGCCCCAGGTTTTAAAACTGTCTGATCTCACTGGGCCCCCGAGTTACACACAGTCTGATCCCTCTGGACCCCCGGTTTACACACAGTCTGATGTCACTGGCCCACCGGGTTACACACTGTCTGATCTCACTGGTCCCCGTGTTACACACTGTCTGATCTCACAGGTCCCCGTGTTACACACAGCCTGATTTCACTGGGCTCCCGGATTACACACTGTCTGATCTCACTGGCCACATGGGTTACAAACTGTCCGATCTCAATGAGCCTCCGGGTTAAACATTGTCTGATCTCACTGGGCCCCAGTGTTTAACACTGTCTGATCTCACTGTGCCCCCGTGTTACACACAGTCTGATCTCACTGGGCCCCTTCGTTACACACTGTCTGATCTCAATGGGCCTCCGGGTTAAACATTGTCTGATCTCACTGGGCCCCAGGCTTTAACACTGTCTGATCACACTGGTCCCCCGCTTTACACACTGTCTGATCTCACTGGAAACACGGGTTACAAACTTTCTGATCTCAATGGGCCTCCGGGTTAAACATTGTCTGATCTCACTGGGCCCCAGGGTTTAACACTGTCTGATCTCAATGGGCCCCCGTGTTACACACAGTCTGATCTCACTGGGCCCCCTGGTTACACACTGTCTGATCTCACTGGGACCCCGGGTTACACACTGTCTGATCCCTCTGGACCCACGGTTTACACACAGTCTGATGTCACTTGACCACCGGGTTACACACTGTCCGATCTCACTGGACCCCGGGTTTCACACTGTCTGATCTCACTGGGCATCGTGTTACACACAGCCTGATCTCACTGGGTCCCTGGGTTAGACAATGTCTGATCTCACTGGGCAACTGAGTTAAACACTGTCTAATCTCACTGTGCCATTCTCCCCGGGTCACACACTGTCTGATCTCACTGGGCCCCCAGGTTACACAATATCTGATCTCACTGGGCCCCTGGGTTACAAACTGTCTGATCTCACTGGGACCCCGGGTTACACACTGTCTGATCCCTCTGGACCCACGGTTTACACACAGTCTGATGTCACTTGACCACCGGGTTACACACTGTCCGATCTCACTGGACCCCGGGTTTCACACTGTCTGATCTCACTGGGCCCCCAGGTTACACAATATCTGATCTCACTGGGCCCCTGGGTTACAAACTGTCTGATCTCACTGGGCCCCTGAGTTACAAATTGTCTGATCTCACTGGACCCCGGGTTACGCACTGTCTGATCTCACTGGGCCCCCATGTTACACACTGTCTGATATCACTGTGCCCCCTGGTTACACACAGTCTGATCTCATTTGACACCCGGGTTACACACTGTCTCATCTCACTGGGCCCCCCCGCGTTACACACTGCTTGATCTCAATGGGCCTCCGGGTTAAACATTGTCTGATCTCACTGGGCCCCAGGGTTTAACACTGTCTGATCACACTGGTCCCCCGCTTTACACACTGTCTGATCTCACTGGAAACACGGGTTACAAACTGTCTGATCTCAATGGGCCTCCGGGTTAAACATTGTGTGATCTCACTGGGCCCCAAGGTTTAACACTGTCTGATCTCAATGGGCCCCCGTGTTACACACAGTCTGATCTCACTGGGCCCCCTGGTTACACACTGTCTGATCTCACTGGGACCCCGGGTTACACACTGTCTGATCCCTCTGGACCCACGGTTTACACACAGTCTGATGTCACTTGACCACCGGGTTACACACTGTCCGATCTCACTGGACCCCGGGTTTCACACTGTCTGATCTCACTGGGCATCGTGTTACACACAGCCTGATCTCACTGGGTCCCTGGGTTAGACAATGTCTGATCTCACTGGGCAACTGAGTTAAACACTGTCTAATCTCACTGTGCCATTCTCCCCGGGTCACACACTGTCTGATCTCACTGGGCCCCCAGGTTACACAATATCTGATCTCACTGGGCCCCTGGGTTACAAACTGTCTGATCTCACTGGGACCCCGGGTTACACACTGCCTGATCCCTCTCGAAACCCGGTTTACACACAGTCTGATGTCACTGGACCACCGGGTTACACACTTTCTGATCTCACTGGTCCCCGTGTTACACACAGCCTGATTTCACTGGGCTCCCGGATTACACACTGTCTGATCTCACTGGGCACACGGGTTACAAACTGTCTGATCTCAATGGGCCTCCGGGTTAAACATTGTCTGATCTCACTGGGCCCCAGGTTTTAACACTGTCTGATCTCACTGGGCCCCCGTGTTACACACAGTCTGATCTCACTGGGCCCCCGGGTTACCCACTGTCTGTTCTCATTTGATCCCCGGGTTACACAATGTCTCATCTCACTGGGCCCCCGGGGTTACATACTGTCTGATCTCACTGGGCACCCGGGTTACACACTGTCTGATCTCACTGGGCACCTGGGTTACACACTGTCCCAGCTCACTGGGCCACCCGGGATATACATTGTCTGATCTCACTGGGCCCCAGGTTTTAAAACTGTCTGATCTCACTGGGCCCCCGAGTTACACACAGTCTGATCCCTCTGGACCCCCGGTTTACACACAGTCTGATGTCACTGGCCCACCGGGTTACACACTGTCTGATCTCACTGGTCCCCGTGTTACACACTGTCTGATCTCACAGGTCCCCGTGTTACACACAGCCTGATTTCACTGGGCTCCCGGATTACACACTGTCTGATCTCACTGGCCACATGGGTTACAAACTGTCCGATCTCAATGAGCCTCCGGGTTAAACATTGTCTGATCTCACTGGGCCCCAGTGTTTAACACAGTCTGATCTCACTGGGCCCCCATGTTACACACTGTCTGATCTCACTGTGCCCCTTGGTTACACACTGTCTGATCTCAATGGGCCCCCGGGTTACCCACTGTCTGATCTCATTTGATCCCCGGGTTACACACTGTCTCATCTCACTGGGCCCCCGGGTTACACACTGTCTGATCCCTCTGGATCCCCGGTTTACACACAGTCTGATGTCACTGGAACACCGGGTTACACACTGTCTGGTCTCACTGGAACCCGGGTTTCACACTGTCTGATCTCACTGGTCCCCGTGTTACACACAGCCTGATTTCACTGGGCTACCGGATTACACACTGTCTGATCTCACTGGGCACACGGGTTACAAACTGTCTGATCTCAAAGGGCCTCCGGGTTAAACATTGTCTGATCTCACTGGGCCCCAGGGTTTAACACTGTCTGATCTCATTTAGCCACCGTGTTACACACAGTCTGATCTCACTGGGCCCCCAAGTTACACACTGTCTGATCTCAATGGGCCTCCGGGTTAAACATTGTCTGATCTCACTGGGCCCAGGGTTTAACACTGTCTGATCACACTGGGCCCCCGCTTTACACACTGTCTGATCTCACTGGAAACTCGGGTTACAAACTGTCTGATCTCAATGGGCCTCCGGGTTAAACATTGTCTGATCTTACTGGGCCCCAGGGCTTAACACTGTCTGATCTCACTGGGCCCCCGTGTTACACACAGTCTGATCTCACTGGACCCCCTGGTTACACAATGTCTGATCTCACTGGGCCCCCGGGTTAAAGACTGTCTGATCTCATTTGACCCCCGGGTTACACACTGCCCAAGCTCACTGGGCCACCCGGGATACACACTGTCTGGTCTCACTGGACCCCAGGTTTTAACACTGTCTGTTCTCACTGGTCCCCAGAGTTACACACAGTCTGATCTCACTGGGCCACCTGGTTACACACTGTCTGACCTCACTGGGCCCCCGGGTTACACACTGTCTGATCCCTCTGGAAACCCGGTTTACACACAGTCTGATGTCACTGGACCACCGGGTTACACATTTTCTGATCTCACTGGTCCCCGTGTTACACACAGCCTGATTTCACTGGGCTCCCGGATTACACACTGTCTGATCTCACTGGGCACACGGGTTTCAAACTGTCTGATCTCAATGGGCCTCCGGGTTAAACATTGTCTGATCTCATTTGGCCCCAGGGTTTAACACTGTCTGATCTCACTGGGCCCCCGTGTTACACACAGTCTGATCTCACTGGGCTCCCTGGTTACACACTGTCTGATCTCAATGGGCCTCCGGGTTAAACATTATCTGATCTCACTGGGCCCCAGAGTTTAACGCTGTCTGATCACACTGGGCTCCCGCATTACACACTGTCTGATCTCACTGGAGCCACGGTTTACACACAGTCTGATGTCACTTGACCACCGGATTACACACTGTCCGCTCTCACTGGACCCCGTGTTTCACACTGTCTGATCTCACTGGGCATCGTGTTACACACAGCCTGATTTCACTGGGTCCCCGGGTTAGACAATGTCTGATCTCACTGGGCACCTGAGTTACACACTGTATAATCTCACTGTGCCATCCTCCCCGGGTCACACACTGTCTGATCTCACTGGGCCCCCAGGTTACACAATATCTGATCTCACTGGGCCCCTGGGTTACAAACTGTCTGATCTCACTGGGCCCCTGGGTTACAAACTGTCTGATCTCACTGGGCCCCTGGGTTACAAATTGTCTGATCTCACTGGACCCCGGGTTACACACTGTCTGATCTCACTGGGCCCCCATGTTACACACTGTCTGATATCACTGTGCCCCCTGGTTACACACAGTCTGATCTCATTTGACACCCGGGTTGTACACTGTCTCATCTCACTGGGCCCCCCGCGTTACACACTGTCTCATCTCACTGGGCTCCCGGGTTACACAATGTCTGATCTCACTGGGCCCCTGGGTTACACACTGTCTGATCACATTTGACCCCCGGGTTACACACTGTCTGATCTCACTGGGCCCCCGGGTGACAAACTTTCTGATCTCACTGGGCCTTCGGTTTAAACACTATCTGATCTCACTGGGCCCTAGGGTTTAACAATGTCTGATCTCACTGGGCCCCCGACTTACACACAGTCTGATCTCACTGGGCCCCCGGGTTACACACTGGCTGATCTCACTGGGCCCCCATGTTACACACTGTCTGATCTCACTGTGCCCCTTGGTTACACACTGTCTGATCTCAATGGGCCCCCGGGTTACCCACTGTCTGATCTCATTTGATCCCCGGCTTACACACTGTCTCATCTCACTGGGCCCCCGGGGTTACATACCGTCTGATCTCACTGGGCACCCGGGTTACACACTGTCTGATCTCACTGGGCCCCAGGATTTAACACTGTCTGATCTCACTGGGCCCCCGAGTTACACACAGTCTGATCTCACTGGGCCCCCTGGTTACACACTGTCTGATCTCACTGGGCCCACGGGTTACACACTGTCTGATCCCTCTGGAAACCCGGTTTACACACAGTCTGATGTCACTGGACCACCGGGTTACACATTTTCTGATCTCACTGGTCCCCGTGTTACACACAGCCTGATTTCACTGGGCTCCCGGATTACACACTGTCTGATCTCACTGGGCACACGGGATACAAACTATCTGATCTCAATGGGCCTCCGGGTTAAACATTGTCTGATCTCACTGGGCCCCAGGGTTTAACACTGTCTGATCTCACTGGACCCCCGTGTTACACACAGTCTGATCTCACTGGGCCCCCTGGTTACACACTGTCTGATCTCACTGGGCCCCCGGTTACACACTGTCTAATCCCTCTGGACCCACGGTTTACACACAGTCTGATGTCACTTGACCACCGGGTTACACACTGTCCGATCTCACTGGACTCCGGGTTTCACACTGTCTGATCTCACTGGGCATCGTGTTACACACAGCCTGATTTCACTGGGTCACCGGGTTAAACAATGTCTGATCTCACTGGGCACCTGAGTTACACACTGTATAATCTCACTGTGCCATCCTCCCCGGGTCACACACTGTCTGATCTCACTGGGCCCCCAGGTTACACAATATCTGATCTCACTGGGCCCCTGGGTTACAAACTGTCTGATCTCACTGGGCCCCTGGGTTACAAATTGTCTGATCTCACTGGACCCCGGGTTACACACTGTCTGATATCACTGTGCCCCCTGGTTACACACAGTCTGATCTCATTTGACACCCGGGTTATACACTGTCTCATCTCACTGGGCCCCCCGCGTTACACACTGTCTGATCTCACTGGGCTCCCGGGTTACACAATGTCTGATCTCACTGGGCCCCTGGGTTACACACTGTCTGATCACATTTGACCCCCGGGTTACACACTGTCTGTTCTCACTGGGCACCCGGGTGACAAACGTTCTGATCTCAGTGGGCCTTCGGTTTAAACACTATCTGATCTCACTGGGCCCTAGGGTTTAACAATGTCTGATCTCACTGGGCCCCCGAGTTACACATAGTCTGATCTCACTGGGCCCCGGGTTACACACTGTCTGATCTCACTGGGCCCCCATGTTACACACTGTCTGATCTCACTGTGCCCCTTGGTTACACACTGTCTGATCTCAATGGGCCCCCGGGTTACCCACTGTCTGATCTCATTTGATCCCCAGCTCACACTGTCTCATCTCACTGGGCCCCCGGGGTTACATACTGTCTGATCTCACTGGGCACCCGGGTTACACACTGTCTGATCTCACTGGGCCCCAGGTTTTAACACTGTCTGATCTCACTGGGCCCCCGCGTTACACACAGTCTGATCTCACTGGGCCCCCTGGTTACACACTGTCTGATCTCACTGGGCCCACGGGTTACACACTGTCTGATCCCTCTGGATACCCGGTTTACACACAGTCTGATGTCACTGGACCACCGGGTTACACATTTTCTGATCTCACTGGTCCCCGTGTTACACACAGCCTGATTTCACTGGGCTCCCGGATTACACACTGTCTGATCTCACTGGGCACACGGATTACAAACTGTCTGATCTCAATGGGCCTCCGGGTTAAACATTGTCTGATCTCACTGGGCCCCAGGGTTTAACACTGTCTGATCTCACTGGGCCCCCTGGTTACACACTATCTGATCTCACTGGGCCACCGGGTTACACACTGTCTAATCCCTCTGGACCCACGGTTTACACACAGTCTGATGTCACTTGACCACCGGGTTACACACTGTCCGATCTCACTGGACCCCGGGTTTCACACTGTCTGATCTCACTGGGCATCGTGTTGCACACAGCCTGATCTCACTGGGTCCCCGGGTTAGACAATGTCTGATCTCACTGGGCACCTGAGTTACACACTGTCTAATCTCACTGTGCCATCCTCCCCGGGTCACACACTGTCTGATTTCACTGGGCCCCCAGGTTACACAATATCGGATCTCACTGGGACCCTGGGTTACAAACTGTCTGATCTCACTGGGCCCCTGGGTTACAAATTGTCTGATCTCACTGGACCCCGGGTTACACACTGTCTGATCTCACTGGGCCCCCATGTTACACACTGTCTGATATCACTGTGCCCCCTGGTTTCACACAGTCTGATCTCATTTGACACCCGGGTTACACACTGTCTCATCTCACTGGGCCCCCCGCGCTACACAATGTCTGATCTCACTGGGCCCCCGGGGTTACATACTGTCTGATCTCACTGGGCACCCGGGTTACACACTGTCTGATCTCACTGGGCACCTGGGTTACACACTGTCCCAGCTCACTGGGCCACCCGGGATACACACTGTCTGATCTCACTGGGCCCCAGGTTTTAACACTGTCTGATCTCACTGGGCCCCCGAGTTACACACAGTCTGATCCCTCTGGACCCCAGGTTTACACACAGTCTGATGTCACTGGCCCACCGGGTTACACACTGTCTGATCTCACTGGAACCCGGGTTTCACACTGTCTGATCTCACAGGCCCCCGTGTTACACACAGCCTGATTTCACTGGGCTCCCGGATTACACACTGTCTGATCTCACTGTGCCCCCTTGTTACACACTGTCTCATCTCACTGGGCCCCCGTGTTACACACTGTCTGATCTCATTGGGCCCCCATGTTACACACTGTCTGATCTCACTGTGCCCCCTGGTTACACACTGTCTGATCTCAATGGGCCCCCGGGTTACCCACTGTCTGTTCTCATTTGATCCCCGGGTTACACAATGTCTCATCTCACTGGGCCCCCGGGGTTACATACTGTCTGATCTCACTGGGCACCCGGGTTACACACAGTCTGATCTCACGGGGCCACCTGGTGACACACTGTCTGACCTCACTGGGCCCCCGGGTTACACACTGTCTGATCCCTCTGGAAACCCGGTTTACACACAGTCTGATGTCACTGGACCACCGGGTTACACATTTTCTGATCTCACTGGTCCCCGTGTTACACACAGCATGATTTCACTGGGCTCCCGGATTACACACTGTCTGATCTCACTGGGCCCCCTCGTTACACACTGTCTGATCTCAATGGGCCTCCGGGTTAAACATTGTCTGATCTCACTGGGCCCCAGGGTTTAACGCTGTCTGATCACACTGGGCTCCCGCATTACACACTGTCTGATCTCACTGGACACACGGTTTACACACAGTCTGATGTCACTTGACCACCGGGTTACACACAGTCCGCTCTCACTGGACCCCGGGTTTCACACTGTCTGATCTCACTGGGCATCGAGTTACACACAGCCTGATTTCACTGGGTCCCCGGGTTAGACAATGTCTGATCTCACTGGGCACCTGAGTTACACACTGTCTAATCTCACTGTGCCATCCTCCCCGGGTCACACACTGTCTGATCTCACTGGGCCCCCAGGTTACACAATATCTGATCTCACTGGGCCCTTGGGTTACAAACTGTCTGATCTCACTGGGCCCCTGGGTTACAAATTGTCTGATCTCACTGGACCCCGGGTTACACACTGTCTGATCTCACTGGGCCCCCATGTTAAACACTGTCTGATATCACTGTGCCCCCTGGTTACACACAGTCTGATCTCATTTGACACCCGGGTTACACACTGTCTCATCTCACTGGGCCCCCCGCCTTACACACTGTATGATCTCACTGAGCTCCCGGGTTACACAATGTCTGATCTCACTGGGCCCCTCGGTTACACACTGTCTGATCACATTTGACCCCCGGGTTAAACATTGTCTGATCTCACTGGGCACCCGGCTGACAAACTTTCTGATCTCACTGGGCCTTCGGTTTAAACACTATCTGATCTCACTGGGCCCCAGGGTTTAACAATGTCTGATCTCACTGGGCCCCCATGTTACACACTGTCTGATCTCACTGTGCCCCTTGGTTACACACTGTCTGATCTCAATGGGCCCCTGGGTTACCCACTGTCTGATCTCATTTGATCCCCGGCTTACACACTGTCTCATCTCACTGGGCCCCCGGGGTTACATACTGTCTGATGTCACTGGGCACCCGGGTTACACACTGTCTGATCTCACTGGGCCCACGGGTTTCACACTGTCTGATCCCTCTGGAAACCCGGTTTACACACAGTCTGATGTCACTGGACCACCGGGTTACACATTTTCTGATCTCACTGGTCCCCGTGTTACACACAGCCTGATTTCACTGGGCTCCCGGATTACACACTGTCTGATCTCACTGGGCACACGGGTTACAAACTGTCTGATCTCAATGGGCCTCCGGGTTAAACATTGTCTGATCTCACTGGGCCCCAGGGTTTAACACTGTCTGATCTCACTGGGCCCCCGTGTTACACACAGTCTGATCTCACTGGGCCCCCTGGTTACACACTATCTGATCTCACTGGGCCCACGGGTTTCACACTGTCTGATCCCTCTGGAAACCCGGTTTACACACAGTCTGATGTCACTGGACCACCGGGTTACACATTTTCTGATCTCACTGGTCCCCGTGTTACACACAGCCTGATTTCACTGGGCTCCCGGATTACACACTGTCTGATCTCACTGGGCACACGAGTTACAAACTGTCTGATCTCAATGGGCCTCCGGGTTAAACATTGTCTGATCTCACTGGGCCCCAGGGTTTAACACTGTCTGATCTCACTGGGCCCCCGTGTTACACACAGTCTGATCTCACTGGGCCCCCTGGTTACAAACTGTCCAATCCCTCTGGACCCACGGTTTACACACAGTCTGATGTCACTTGACCACCGGGTTACACACTGTCCGATCTCACTGGACCCCGGGTTTCACACTGTCTGATCTCACTGAGCATTGTGTTACACACAGCCTGATCTCACTGGGTCCCCGGGTTAGACAATGTCCGATCTCACTGGGCACCTGAGTTACACACTGTCTAATCTCACTGTGCCATCCTCCCCGGGTCACACACTGTCTGATTTCACTGGGCCCCCAGGTTGCACAATATCGGATCTCACTGGGCCCCTGGGTTACAAACTGTCTGATCTCACTGGGCCCCTGGGTTACAAATTGTCTGATCACACTGGACCCCGGATTACACACTGTCTGATCTCACTGGGCCCCCATGTTACACACTGTCTGATGTCACTGTGCCCCCTGGTTACACACAGTCTGATCTCATTTGACACCCGGGTTACACACTGTCTCATCTCACTGGGCCCCCCGCGTTACACAATGTCTGATCTCACTGGGCCCCCGGGTTACACACTGTCTGATCACATTTGACCTCCGGGTTACACACTGTCAGATCTCACTGGGCACCCGGGTGACAAACTTTCTGATCTCACTGGGCCTTCGGGTTAAACACTACCTGATCTCACTTGGCCCCAGGGTTTAACAATGTCTGATCTCACTGGGCCCCCGAGTTACACACTGTCTGATCTCACTGTGCCCCCTTGTTACACACTGTCTCATCTCACTGGGCCCCCGGGTTACACACTGTCTGATCTCATTGGGCCCCCATGTTACACACTTTCTGATCTCACTGTGCCCCCTGGTTACACACTGTCTGATCTCAATGGGCCCCCGGGTTACCCACTGTCTGTTCTCATTTGATCCCCGGGTTACACAATGTCTCATCTCACTGGGCCCCCGGGGTTACATACTGTCTGATCTCACTGGGCACCCGGGTTACACACTGTCTGATCTCACTGGGCCCCAGGTTTTAAAACTGTCTGATCTCACTGGGCCCCCGAGTTACACACAGTCTGATCCCTCTGGACCCCCGGTTTACACACAGTCTGATGTCACTGGCCCACCGGGTTACACACTGTCTGATCTCACTGGTCCCCGTGTTACACACTGTCTGATCTCACAGGTCCCCGTGTTACACACAGCCTGATTTCACTGGGCTCCCGGATTACACACTGTCTGATCTCACTGGCCACACGGGTTACAAACTGTCCGATCTCAATGAGCCTTCGGGTTAAACATTGTCTGATCTCACTGGGCCCCAGTGTTTAACACTGTCTGATCTCACTGTGCCCCCGTGTTACACACAGTCTGATCTCACTGGGCCCCTTCGTTACACACTGTCTGATCTCAATGGGCCTCCGGGTTAAACATTGTCTGATCTCACTGGGCCCGAGGCTTTAACACTGTCTGATCACACTGGTCCCCCGCTTTACACACTGTCTGATCTCACTGGAAACACGGGTTACAAACTGTCTGATCTCAATGGGCCTCCGGGTTAAACATTGTCTGATCTCACTGGGCCCCAGGGTTTAACACTGTCTGATCTCAATGGGCCCCCGTGTTACACACAGTCTGATCTCACTGGGCCCCCTGGTTACACACTGTCTGATCTCACTGGGACCCCGGGTTACACACTGTCTGATCCCTCTGGACCCACGGTTTACACACAGTCTGATGTCACTTGACCACCGGGTTACACACTGTCCGATCTCACTGGACCCCGGGTTTCACACTGTCTGATCTCACTGGGCATCGTGTTACACACAGCCTGATCTCACTGGGTCCCTGGGTTAGACAATGTCTGATCTCACTGGGCAACTGAGTTAAACACTGTCTACTCTCACTGTGCCATTCTCCCCGGGTCACACACTGTCTGATCTCACTGGGCCCCCAGGTTACACAATATCTGATCTCACTGGGCCCCTGGGTTACAAACTGTCTGATCTCACTGGGACCCCGGGTTACACACTGTCTGATCCCTCTGGACCCACGGTTTACACACAGTCTGATGTCACTTGACCACCGGGTTACACACTGTCCGATCTCACTGGACCCCGGGTTTCACACTGTCTGATCTCACTGGGCCCCCAGGTTACACAATATCTGATCTCACTGGGCCCCTGGGTTACAAACTGTCTGATCTCACTGGGCCCCTGAGTTACAAATTGTCTGATCTCACTGGACCCCGGGTTACGCACTGTCTGATCTCACTGGGCCCCCATGTTACACACTGTCTGATATCACTGTGCCCCCTGGTTACACACAGTCTGATCTCATTTGACACCCGGGTTACACACTGTCTCATCTCACTGGGCCCCCCCGCGTTACACACTGTCTGATCTCACTGGGCTCCCGGGTTACACAATGTCTGATCTCACTGGGCCCCTGGGTTACACACTGTCTGATCACATTTGACCCCCGGGTTACACACTGTCTGATCTCACTGGGCACTCGGGTGACAAATTTTCTGATCTCACTGGGCCTTCGGGTTAAACACTATCTGATCTCACTGGGCCCCAGGGTTTAACAATGTCTGATCTCACTGGGCCCCCGAGTTACACACAGTCTGATCTCACTGGGCCCCCGGGTTACACACTGTCTGATCTCAATGGGCCCCCATGTTACACACTGTCTGATCTCAATGGGCCCCCGGGTTACCCACTGTCTGATCTCATTTGATCCCCGGCTTACACACTGTCTCATCTCACTGGGCCCCCAGGGTTACATACTGTCTGATCTCACTGGGCACCCGGGTTACACACTGTCTGATCTCACTGGGCCCCAGGTTTTAACACTGTCTGATCTCACTGGACCCCCGAGTTACACACAGTCTGATCTCACTGGGCCCCCTGGTTACACACTGTCTGATCTCACTGGGCCCCCGGGTTACACACTGCCTGATCCCTCTCGAAACCCGGTTAACACACAGTCTGATGTCACTGGACCACCGGGTTACACACTTTCTGATCTCACTGGTCCCCGTGTTACACACAGCCTGATTTCACTGGGCTCCCGGATTACACACTGTCTGATCTCACTGGGCACACGGGTTACAAACTGTCTGATCTCAATGGGCCTCCGGGTTAAACATTGTCTGATCTCACTGGGCCCCAGGTTTTAACACTGTCTGATCTCACTGGGCCCCCGTGTTACACACAGTCTGATCTCACTGGGCCCCCTGGTTACACACTGTCTGATCTCAATGGGCCCCCGGGTTACCCACTGTCTGTTCTCATTTGATCCCCGGGTTACACAATGTCTCATCTCACTGGGCCCCCGGGTTACATACTGTCTGATCTCACTGGGCACCCGGGTTACACACTGTCTGATCTCACTGGGCCCCAGGTTTTAAAACTGTCTGATCTCACTGGGCCCCCGAGTTACACACAGTCTGATCCCTCTGGACCCCCGGTTTACACACAGTCTGATGTCACTGGCCCACCGGGTTACACACTGTCTGATCTCACTGGTCCCCGTGTTACACACTGTCTGATCTCACAGGTCCCCGTGTTACACACAGCCTGATTTCACTGGGCTCCCGGATTATACACTGTCTGATCTCACTGGCCACACGGGTTACAAACTGTCCGATCTCAATGAGCCTCCGGGTTAAACATTGTCTGATCTCACTGGGCCCCAGTGTTTAACACTGTCTGATCTCACTGTGCCCCCGTGTTACACACAGTCTGATCTCACTGGGCCCCTTCGTTACACACTGTCTGATCTCAATGGGCCTCCGGGTTAAACATTGTCTGATCTCACTGGGCCCCAGGCTTTAACACTGTCTGATCACACTGGTCCCCCGCTTTACACACTGTCTGATCTCACTGGAAACACGGGTTACAAACTGTCTGATCTCAATGGGCCTCCGGGTTAAACATTGTCTGATCTCACTGGGCCCCAGGGTTTAACACTGTCTGATCTCAATGGGCCCCCGTGTTACACACAGTCTGATCTCACTGGGCCCCCTGGTTACACACTGTCTGATCTCACTGGGACCCCGGGTTACACACTGTCTGATCCCTCTGGACCCACGGTTTACACACAGTCTGATGTCACTTGACCACCGGGTTACACACTGTCCGATCTCACTGGACCCCGGGTTTCACACTGTCTGATCTCACTGGGCATCGTGTTACACACAGCCTGATCTCACTGGGTCCCTGGGTTAGACAATGTCTGATCTCACTGGGCAACTGAGTTAAACACTGTCTACTCTCACTGTGCCATTCTCCCCGGGTCACACACTGTCTGATCTCACTGGGCCCCCAGGTTACACAATATCTTATCTCACTGGGCCCCTGGGTTACAAACTGTCTGATCTCACTGGGACCCCGGGTTACACACTGTCTGATCCCTCTGGACCCACGGTTTACACACAGTCTGATGTCACTTGACCACCGGGTTGCACACTGTCCGATCTCACTGGACCCCGGGTTTCACACTGTCTGATCTCACTGGGCCCCCAGGTTACACAATATCTGATCTCACTGGGCCCCTGGGTTACAAACTGTCTGATCTCACTGGGCCCCTGAGTTACAAATTGTCTGATCTCACTGGACCCCGGGTTACGCACTGTCTGATCTCACTGGGCCCCCATGTTACACACTGTCTGATATCACTGTGCCCCCTGGTTACACACAGTCTGATCTCATTTGACACCCGGGTTACACACTGTCTCATCTCACTGGGCCCCCCCGCGTTACACACTGTCTGATCTCACTGGGCTCCCGGGTTACACAATGTCTGATCTCACTGGGCCCCTGGGTTACACACTGTCTGATCACATTTGACCCCCGGGTTACACACTGTCTGATCTCACTGGGCACTCGGGTGACAAATTTTCTGATCTCACTGGGCCTTCGGGTTAAACACTATCTGATCTCACTGGGCCCCAGGGTTTAACAATGTCTGATCTCACTGGGCCCCCGAGTTACACACAGTCTGATCTCACTGGGCCCCCGGGTTACACACTGTCTGATCTCAATGGGCCCCCATGTTACACACTGTCTGATCTCACTGTGCCCCTTGGTTACACACTGTCTGATCTCAATGGGCCCCCGGGTTACCCACTGTCTGATCTCATTTGATCCCCGGCTTACACACTGTCTCATCTCACTGGGCCCCCGGGGTTACATACTGTCTGATCTCACTGGGCACCCGGGTTACACACTGTCTGATCTCACTGGGCCCCAGGTTTTAACACTGTCTGATCTCACTGGACCCCCGAGTTACACACAGTCTGATCTCACTGGGCCCCCTGGTTACACACTGTCTGATCTCACTGGGCCCCCGGGTTACACACTGCCTGATCCCTCTCGAAACCCGGTTTACACACAGTCTGATGTCACTGGACCACCGGGTTACACACTTTCTGATCTCACTGGTCCCCGTGTTACACACAGCCTGATTTCACTGGGCTCCCGGATTACACACTGTCTGATCTCACTGGGCACACGGGTTACAAACTGTCTGATCTCAATGGGCCTCCGGGTTAAACATTGTCTGATCTCACTGGGCCCCAGGTTTTAACACTGTCTGATCTCACTGGGCCCCCGTGTTACACACAGTCTGATCTCACTGGGCCCCCTGGTTACACACTGTCTGATCTCAATGGGCCTCCGGGTTAAACATTGTCTGATCTCACTGGGCCCCAGGGTTTAACACTGTCTGATCACACTGGGCCCCCGCTTTACACACTGTCTGATCTCACTGGAAACACGGGTTACAAACTGTCTGATCTCAATGGGCCTCCGGGTTAAACATTGTCTGATCTCACTGGGCCCCAGGGTTTAACACTGTCTGATCTCACTGGGCCCCCGTGTTACACACAGTCTGATCTCACTGGGCCCCCTGTTTACACAATGTCTGATCTCACTGGGCCCCCGGGTTACACACTGTCTGATTCCTCTGGACCCACGGTTTACACACAGTCTGATGTCACTTGACCACCGGGTTACACACTGTCTGATCTCACTGGACCCCGGGTTTCACACTGTCTGATCTCACTGGGCATCGTGTTACACACAGCCTGATCTCACTGGATCCCCGGGTTAGACAATGTCTGATCTCACTGCGCACCTGAGTTGCGCACTGTCTAATCTCACTGTGCCATCCTCCCCGGGTCACACACTGTCTAATCTCAATGGGCTCCCAGGTTACACAATATCTGATCTCACTGAGCCCCTGGGTTACACACTGTCTGATCTCACTGGGCCCCTGGGTTACAAATTGTCTGATCTCACTTGACCCCGGGTTACACACTGTCTGATCTCACTGGGTCCCCATGTTACACACTGTCTGATATCACTGTGCCCCCTGGTTACACACAGTCTGATCTTATTTGACACCCGGGTTACACACTGTCTTATCTCACTGGGCCCCCCGCGTTACACACTGTCTGATCTCACTGGGCTCCCGGGTTACACAATGTCTGATCTCACTGGGCCCCCGGGTTACACACTGTCTGATCAAATTTGACCCCCGGGTTACACACTGTCTGATCTCACTGGGCACCCGGGTGACAAACTTTCTGATCTCACTGGGCCTTCGGGTTAAACACTATCTGATCTCACTGGGCCCCAGGGTTTAACAATGTCTGATCTCACTGGGCCCCCGAGTTACACACAGTCTGATCTCACTGGGCCCCCGGGTTACACACTGTTTGATCTCACTGGGCCCCCATGTTACACACTGTCTGATCTCACTGTGCCCCTTGGTTACACACTGTCTGATCTCAATGGGTCCCCGGGTTACCCACTGTCTGATCACATTTGATCCCCGGGTTACACACTGTCTCATCTCACTGGGCCCCCGGGGTTACATACTGACTGATCTCACTGGGCACCCGGGTTACACACTGTCTGATCTCACTGGGCCACAGGTTTTAACACTGTCTGATCTCACTGGGCCCCCGAGTTACACACAGTCTGGTCTCACTGGGCCCCCTCGTTACACACTGTCTGATCTCACTGGACCACCGGGTTACACACTTTCTGATCTCATTGGTCCCCGTGTTACACACAGCCTGATTTCACTGGGCTCCCGGATTACACACTGTCTGATCTCACTGGGCACACGGGTTACAAACTGTCTGATCTCAATGGGCCTCTGGGTTAAACATTGTCTGATCTCACTGGGCCCCCGCTTTACACACTGTCTGATCTCACTGGAAACACGGGTTACAAACTGTCTGATCACAATGGGCCTCCGGGTTAAACATTGTCTGATCTCACTGGGCCCCAGGGTTTAACACTGTCTGATCTCACTGGGCCCCCGTGTTACACACAGTCTGATCTCACTGGGCCCCCTGTTTACACAATGTCTGATCTCACTGGACCCCGGGTTAGACATTCTCTGATCTCACTGGGCACCTGAGTTGCGCACTGTCTAATCTCACTGTGCCATCCTCCCCGGGTCACACACTGTCTGATCTCACTGGGCCCCCAGGTTACACAATATCTGATCTCACTGGGCCCCTGGGTTACAAACTGTCTGATCTCACTGGACCCCGGGTTACACACTGTCTGATCTCACTGGGTCCCCATGTTACACACTGTGTGATATCACTGTGCCCCCTGGTTACACACAGTCTGATCTCATTTGACACCCGGGTTACACACTGTCTCATCTCACTGGGCCCCCCGCGTTACACACTGTCTGATTTCACTGGGCTCCCGGGTTACACAATGTCTGATCTCACTGGGCCCCCGGGTTACACACTGTCTGATTAAATTTGACCCCCGGGTTACACAATGTCTGATCTCACTGGGCCCCAGGGTTTAACAATGTCTGATCTCACTGGGCCCCCGAGTTACATACAGTCTGATCTCACTGGGCCCCCGGGTTACACACTGTCTGATCTCACTGGGCCCCCATGTTACACATTGTCTGATCTCACTGTGATCCTTGGTTACACACTGTCTGATCTCAATGGGTCCCCGGGTTACCCACTGTCTGATCTCATTTGATCCCCGGGTTACACACTGTCTCATCTCACTGGGCCCCCGGGGTTACATACTGTCTGATCTCACTGGGCACCCGGGTTACACAATGTCTGATCTCACTGGGCCCCAGGTTTTAACACTGTCTGATCTCACTGGGCCCCCGAGTTACACACAGTCTGATCTCACTGGGCCCCCTGGTTACACACTGTCTGATCTCACTGGGCCCCCGGGTTACACACTGTCTGATCCCTCTGGAAACCCGGTTTACACACAGTCTGATATCACTGGACCACCGGGTTACACACTTTCTGATCTCACTGGTCCCCGTGTTACACACAGCCTGATTTCACTGGGCTCCCGGATTACACACTGTCTGATCTCACTGGGCATCGTGTTACACACAGCCTGATCTCACTGGATCCCCGGGTTAGACAATGTCTGATCTCACTGGGCACCTGAGTTACAGACTGTCTAATCTCACTGTGCCATCCTCCCCGGGTCACACACTGTCTGATCTCAATGGGCCCCCAGGTTACACAATATCTGATCTCACTGGGCCCCTGGGTTACAAACTGTCTGATCTCACTGGGCCCCTGGGTTACAAATTGTCTGATCTCACTGGACCCCGGGTTACACACTGTCTGATCTCACTGGGCCCCCATGTTACACACTGTCTGATATCACTGTGTCCCATGGTTACACACAGTCTGATCTCATTTGCCCCCGGGTTACACACTGTCTGATCTCACTGGGCACCCGGGTGACAAACTTTCTGATCTCACTGGGCCTTCGGGTTACACACTGTCTCATCTCACTGGGCCCCCGGGGTTACATACTGTCTGATCTCACTGGGCACCTGGGTTACACACTGTCTGATCTCACTGGGCACCTGGGTTACACACTGTCCCAGCTCACTGGGCCACCCGGGATACACACTGTCTGATCTCACTGGGCGCCAGGTTTTAACACTGTCTGATCTCACTGGGCCCCCGAGTTACACACAGTCTGATCTCACTGGGCCACCTGGTTACACACTCTCTGATCTCACTGGGCCCCCGGGTTACACACTGTCTGATCCCTCTGGACCCCCGGTTTACACACAGTCTGATGTCACTGGCCCACCGGGTTACACACTGTCTGATCTCACTAGAACCCGGGATTCACACTGTCTGATCTCACAGGTCCCCGTGTTACACACAGCCTGATTTCACTGGACCCCGGGTTACACACTGTCTGATCTCACTGGGCCCCCATGTTACACACTGTCTGATATCACTGTGTCCCATGGTTACACACAGTCTGATCTCATTTGCCCCCGGGTTACACACTGTCTGATCTCACTGGGCACCCGGGTGACAAACTTTCTGATCTCACTGGGCCTTCGGGTTAAACACTATCTGATCTCACTGGGCCCCATGGTTTAACAATGTCTGATCTCACTGGGCCCCCGAGTTACACACTGTCTGATCTCACTGTGCCCCCTGGTTGCACACTGTCTGATCTCACTGGGCCCCCATGTTACACACTGTCTGATCTCACTGTGCCCCCAGGTTACACACTGTCTGTTCTCATTTGATCCCCGGGTTACACACTGTCTCATCTCACTGGGCCCCCGGGGTTACATACTGTCTGATCTCACTGGGCACCTGGGTTACACACTGTCTGATCTCACTGGGCACCTGGGTTACACACTGTCCCAGCTCACTGGGCCACCCGGGATACACACTGTCTGATCTCACTGGGCGCCAGGTTTTAACACTGTCTGATCTCACTGGGCCCCCGAGTTACACACAGTCTGATCTCACTGGGCCACCTGGTTACACACTCTCTGATCTCACTGGGCCCCCGGGTTACACACTGTCTGATCCCTCTGGACCCCCGGTTTACACACAGTCTGATGTCACTGGCCCACCGGGTTACACACTGTCTGATCTCACTAGAACCCGGGATTCACACTGTCTGATCTCACAGGTCCCCGTGTTACACACAGCCTGATTTCACTGGGCTCCCTGATTACACACTGTCTGATCTCACTGGCCACACGGGTTACAAACTGTCTGATCTCAATGGGCCTCCGGGTTAAACATTGTCTGATCTCACTGGGCCCCAGTGTTTAACACTGTCTGCTCTCACTGGGCCCCCGTGTTACACACAGTCTGATCTCACTGGGCCCCCTGGTTACATACTGTCTGATCTCAATGTGCCTCCGGGTTAAACATTGTCTGATCTCACTGGGCCCCAGGGTTTAACACTGTCTGATCACACTGGGCCCCCGCGTTACACACTGTCTGATCTCGCTGGACACATGGGCTACAAACTGTCTGATCTCAATGGGCCTCCGGGTTAAACATTGTCTGATCTCACTGGGCCCCAGTGTTTAACACTGTCTGATCTCACTGGGCCCCCGTGTTACACACAGTCTGATCTCACTGGGCCCCCTGGTTACATACTGTCTGATCTCAATGTGCCTCCGGGTTAAACATTGTCTGATCTCACTGGGCCCCAGGGTTTAACACTGTCTGATCTCACTGGGCCCCCGTGTTACACACAGTCTGATCTCACTGGGCCCCCTGTTTACACACTGTCTTATCTCACTGGGCCCCCGGGTAACACACTTTCTGATCCCTCTGCACCCACGGTTTACACACAGTCTGATGTCACTTGACCACCGGGTTACACACTGTCCGATCTCATTGGACCCCGGGTTTCACACTGTCTGATCTCACTGGGCATCGTGTTACACACAGTCTGATCTCACTGGTTCCCCTGTTAGACAATGTCTGATCTCACTGGGCACCTGACTTACACACTGTCTAATCTCACTGGGCCCCTGGTTTACAAATTGTCTGTTCTCACTGGACCCCGGGTTACGCACTGTCTGAACTCACTGGGCCCCCATGTTACACACTGTCTGATATCACTGTGCCCCCTGGTTACACACAGTCTGATCTCATTTGACACCCGGGTTACACACTGTCTCATCTCACTGGGCCCTCCCGCGTTACACACTGTCTCATCTCACTGGGCTCCCGGGTTACACAATGTCTGATCTCACTGGGCCCCCGGGTTACACACTGTCTGATCACATTTGACCCCCGGGTTACACACTGTCTGATCTCACTGGGCACCTGGGTGACAAACTTTCTGATCTCACTGGGCCTTCGGTTTAAACACTATCTGATCTCACTGGGCCCCATGGTTTAACAATGTCTGATCTCACTGGGCCCCCGAGTTACACACTGTCTGATCTCACTGGGCATCGTGTTACACACAGCCTGATCTCACTGGGTCCCCGGGTTAGACAATGTCTGATCTCACTGGGCACCTGAGTTAAACACTGTCTAATCTCACTGTGCCAGTCTCCCCGGGTCACACACTGTCTGATCTCACTGGGCCCCCAGGTTACACAATATCTGATCTCACTGGGCAACTGGGTTACAAACTGTCTGATCGCACTGGGCCCCTGGGTTACAAATTGTCTGATTTCACTGGGCCCCCATGTTACTCACTGTCTGATATCACTGTGCCCCCTGGTTACACACAGTCTGATCTCATTTGACACCCGGGTTACACACTGTCTCATATCACTGGTCCCTCCCGCGTTACACACTGTCTGATCTCACTGGGCTCCCGGGTTACACAATGTCTGATCTCACTGGGCCCCCGGGTTACACACTGTCTGATCACATTTGACCCCCGGGTTACATCTGTCTGATCGCACTGGGCACCCGGGTGACAAACTTTCTGATCTCACTGGGTCTTCGGGTTAAACACTATCTGATCTCACTGGGCCCCAGGGTTTAACAATGTCTGATCTCACTAGAACCCGGGTTGCACACAGTCTGATCTCACTGGGCCCCCGGGTTACACACTGTCTGATCTCACTGGGCCCCCGGGTTACACACTGTCTGATCTCACTGTGCCCCTTGGTTACACACTGTCTGATCTCAATGGGCCCCCGGGTTACCCACTGTCTGATCTCATTTGATCCCCGGGTTACACGCTGTCTCATCTCACTGGGCCCCCGGGGTTACATACTGTCTGATCTCACTGGGCACCCGGGTTACACACTGTCTGATATCACTGGGCCCCAGGTTTTAACACTGTCTGATCTCACTGGGCCCCCGAGTTACACACAGTCTGATCTCACTGGGCCCCCTGGTTACACACTGTCTGATCTCACTGGGCCCCCGGGTTACACACTGTCTGATCCATCTGGAAACCCGGTTTACACACAGTCTGATGTCACTGGACCACCGGGTTACACACTTTCTGATCTTACTGGTCCCCGTGTTACATACAGCCTGATTTCACTGGGCTCCCGGATTACACACTGTCTGATCTCACTGGGCACACGGGTTACAAACTGTCTGATCTCAATGAGCCTCCGTGTTAAACATTGTCTGATCTCACTGTGCCCCAGGGTTTAACACTGTCTGATCTCACTGGGCCCCCGTGTTACACACAGTCTGATCTCACTGGGCCCCCTGATTACACACTGTCTGATCTCAATGGGCCCCAGGGTTAAACATTTTCTGATCTCACTTGGCCCCAGGGTTTAACACTGTCTGATCTCACTGGGCCCCCGTGTTACACACAGTCTGATCTCACTGGGCCCCCGGGTTACACACTGTCTGATCCCTCTGGACCCACGGTTTACACACAGTTTGATGTCACTTGACCAACGGGTTACACACTGTCCGATCTCACTGGACCCCGGGTTTCACACTGTCTGATCTCACTGGGCATCGTGTTACACACAGCCTGATCTCACTGGGTCCCCGGGTTAGACAATGTCTGATCTCACTGGGCACCTGAGTTACACACTGTCTAATCTCACTGTGCCATCCTCCCCGGGTCACATACTGTCTGATCTCACTGGGCCCCCAGGTTACACAATATCTGATCTCACTGGGCCCCTGGCTTACAAACTGTCTGATCTCACTGTGCCCCTGGGTTACAAATTGTCTGATCTCACTGGACCCCGTGTTACACACTGTCTGATCTCACTGGGCCCCTGGGTTACACACTGTCTGATATCACTGTGCCCCCTGGTTACACACAGTCTGATCTCATTTGACACCCGGGTTACACACTGTCTCATCTCACTGGGCCCCCCGCGTTACACACTGTCTGATCTCACTGGGCTCCCGGGTTACACAATGTCTGATCTCACTGGGCCCCCGGGTTACACACTGTCTGATCACATTTGACCCCCGGGTTACACACTGTCTGATCTCACTGGCCACACGGGTTACAAACTGTCTGATCTCAATGGGCCTCCGGGTTAAACATTGTCTGATCTCACTGGGCCCCAGTGTTTAACACTGTCTGCTCTCACTGGGCCCCCGTGTTACACACAGTCTGATCTCACTGGGCCCCCTGGTTACATACTGTCTGATCTCAATGTGCCTCCGGGTTAAACATTGTCTGATCTCACTGGGCCCCAGGGTTTAACACTGTCTGATCACACTGGGCCCCCGCGTTACACACTGTCTGATCTCGCTGGACACATGGGCTACAAACTGTCTGATCTCAATGGGCCTCCGGGTTAAACATTGTCTGATCTCACTGGGCCCCAGTGTTTAACACTGTCTGATCTCACTGGGCCCCCGTGTTACACACAGTCTGATCTCACTGGGCCCCCTGGTTACATACTGTCTGATCTCAATGTGCCTCCGGGTTAAACATTGTCTGATCTCACTGGGCCCCAGGGTTTAACACTGTCTGATCTCACTGGGCCCCCGTGTTACACACAGTCTTATCTCACTGGGCCCCCGGGTAACACACTTTCTGATCCCTCTGCACCCACGGTTTACACACAGTCTGATGTCACTTGACCACCGGGTTACACACTGTCCGATCTCATTGGACCCCGGGTTTCACACTGTCTGATCTCACTGGGCATCGTGTTACACACAGTCTGATCTCACTGGTTCCCCTGTTAGACAATGTCTGATCTCACTGGGCACCTGACTTACACACTGTCTAATCTCACTGGGCCCCTGGTTTACAAATTGTCTGTTCTCACTGGACCCCGGGTTACGCACTGTCTGAACTCACTGGGCCCCCATGTTACACACTGTCTGATATCACTGTGCCCCCTGGTTACACACAGTCTGATCTCATTTGACACCCGGGTTACACACTGTCTCATCTCACTGGGCCCTCCCGCGTTACACACTGTCTCATCTCACTGGGCTCCCGGGTTACACAATGTCTGATCTCACTGGGCCCCCGGGTTACACACTGTCTGATCACATTTGACCCCCGGGTTACACACTGTCTGATCTCACTGGGCACCTGGGTGACAAACTTTCTGATCTCACTGGGCCTTCGGTTTAAACACTATCTGATCTCACTGGGCCCCATGGTTTAACAATGTCTGATCTCACTGGGCCCCCGAGTTACACACTGTCTGATCTCACTGGGCATCGTGTTACACACAGCCTGATCTCACTGGGTCCCCGGGTTAGACAATGTCTGATCTCACTGGGCACCTGAGTTAAACACTGTCTAATCTCACTGTGCCAGTCTCCCCGGGTCACACACTGTCTGATCTCACTGGGCCCCCAGGTTACACAATATCTGATCTCACTGGGCAACTGGGTTACAAACTGTCTGATCGCACTGGGCCCCTGGGTTACAAATTGTCTGATTTCACTGGGCCCCCATGTTACTCACTGTCTGATATCACTGTGCCCCCTGGTTACACACAGTCTGATCTCATTTGACACCCGGGTTACACACTGTCTCATATCACTGGTCCCTCCCGCGTTACACACTGTCTGATCTCACTGGGCTCCCGGGTTACACAATGTCTGATCTCACTGGGCCCCCGGGTTACACACTGTCTGATCACATTTGACCCCCGGGTTACATCTGTCTGATCGCACTGGGCACCCGGGTTACACACTGTCTGATCTCAATGGGCCCCCATGTTACACACTGTCTGATCTCACTGTGCCCCATGGTTACACACTGTCTGATCTCAATGGGCCCCCGGGTTACCCACTGTCTGATCTCATTTGATCCCCAGCTTACACACTGTCTCATCTCACTGGGCCCCCGGGGTTACATACTGTCTGATCTCACTGGGCACCCGGGTTACACACTGTCTGATCTCACTGGGCCCCAGGTTTTAACACTGTCTGATCTCACTGGACCCCCGAGTTACACACAGTCTGATCTCACTGGGCCCCCTGGTTACACACTGTCTGATCTCACTGGGCCCCCGGGTTACACACTGCCTGATCCCTCTCGAAACCCGGTTTACACACAGTCTGATGTCACTGGACCACCGGGTTACACACTTTCTGATCTCACTGGTCCCCGTGTTACACACAGCCTGATTTCACTGGGCTCCCGGATTACACACTGTCTGATCTCACTGGGCACACGGGTTACAAACTGTCTGATCTCAATGGGCCTCCGGGTTAAACATTGTCTGATCTCACTGGGCCCCAGGTTTTAACACTGTCTGATCTCACTGGGCCCCCGTGTTACACACAGTCTGATCTCACTGGGCCCCCTGGTTACACACTGTCTGATCTCAATGGGCCTCCGGGTTAAACATTGTCTGATCTCACTGGGCCCCAGGGTTTAACACTGTCTGATCACACTGGGCCCCCGCTTTACACACTGTCTGATCTCACTGGAAACACGGGTTACAAACTGTCTGATCTCAATGGGCCTCCGGGTTAAACATTGTCTGATCTCACTGGGCCCCAGGGTTTAACACTGTCTGATCTCACTGGGCCCCCGTGTTACACACAGTCTGATCTCACTGGGCCCCCTGTTTACACAATGTCTGATCTCACTGGGCCCCCGGGTTACACACTGTCTGATTCCTCTGGACCCACGGTTTACACACAGTCTGATGTCACTTGACCACCGGGTTACACACTGTCTGATCTCACTGGACCCCGGGTTTCACACTGTCTGATCTCACTGGGCATCGTGTTACACACAGCCTGATCTCACTGGATCCCCGGGTTAGACAATGTCTGATCTCACTGCGCACCTGAGTTGCGCACTGTCTAATCTCACTGTGCCATCCTCCCCGGGTCACACACTGTCTAATCTCAATGGGCTCCCAGGTTACACAATATCTGATCTCACTGAGCCCCTGGGTTACACACTGTCTGATCTCACTGGGCCCCTGGGTTACAAATTGTCTGATCTCACTTGACCCCGGGTTACACACTGTCTGATCTCACTGGGTCCCCATGTTACACACTGTCTGATATCACTGTGCCCCCTGGTTACACACAGTCTGATCTTATTTGACACCCGGGTTACACACTGTCTTATCTCACTGGGCTCCCCGCGTTACACACTGTCTGATCTCACTGGGCTCCCGGGTTACACAATGTCTGATCTCACTGGGCCCCCGGGTTACACACTGTCTGATCTCACTGGGCACCCGGGTGACAAACTTTCTGATCTCACTGGGCCTTCGGGTTAAACACTATCTGATCTCACTGGGCCCCAGGGTTTAACAATGTCTGATCTCACTGGGCCCCCGAGTTACACACAGTCTGATCTCACTGGGCCCCCGGGTTACACACTGTTTGATCTCACTGGGCCCCCATGTTACACACTGTCTGATCTCACTGTGCCCCTTGGTTACACACTGTCTGATCTCAATGGGTCCCCGGGTTACCCACTGTCTGATCACATTTGATCCCCGGGTTACACACTGTCTCATCTCACTGGGCCCCCGGGGTTACATACTGACTGATCTCACTGGGCACCCGGGTTACACACTGTCTGATCTCACTGGGCCACAGGTTTTAACACTGTCTGATCTCACTGGGCCCCCGAGTTACACACAGTCTGGTCTCACTGGGCCCCCTCGTTACACACTGTCTGATCTCACTGGACCACCGGGTTACACACTTTCTGATCTCATTGGTCCCCGTGTTACACACAGCCTGATTTCACTGGGCTCCCGGATTACACACTGTCTGATCTCACTGGGCACACGGGTTACAAACTGTCTGATCTCAATGGGCCTCTGGGTTAAACATTGTCTGATCTCACTGGGCCCCCGCTTTACACACTGTCTGATCTCACTGGAAACACGGGTTACAAACTGTCTGATCTCAATGGGCCTCCGGGTTAAACATTGTCTGATCTCACTGGGCCCCAGGGTTTAACACTGTCTGATCTCACTGGGCCCCCGTGTTACACACAGTCTGATCTCACTGGGCCCCCTGTTTACACAATGTCTGATCTCACTGGACCCCGGGTTAGACATTGTCTGATCTCACTGGGCACCTGAGTTGCGCACTGTCTAATCTCACTGTGCCATCCTCCCCGGGTCACACACTGTCTGATCTCACTGGGCCCCCAGGTTACACAATATCTGATCTCACTGGGCCCCTGGGTTACAAACTGTCTGATCTCACTGGACCCCGGGTTACACACTGTCTGATCTCACTGGGTCCCCATGTTACACACTGTGTGATATCACTGTGCCCCCTGGTTACACACAGTCTGATCTCATTTGACACCCGGGTTACACACTGTCTCATCTCACTGGGCCCCCCGCGTTACACACTGTCTGATTTCACTGGGCTCCCGGGTTACACAATGTCTGATCTCACTGGGCCCCCGGGTTACACACTGTCTGATCTCACTGGGCCCCCGGGTTACACACTGTCTGATTAAATTTGACCCCCGGGTTACACAATGTCTGATCTCACTGGGCCCCAGGGTTTAACAATGTCTGATCTCACTGGGCCCCCGAGTTACATACAGTCTGATCTCACTGGGCCCCCGGGTTACACACTGTCTGATCTCACTGGGCCCCCATGTTACACATTGTCTGATCTCACTGTGATCCTTGGTTACACACTGTCTGATCTCAATGGGTCCCCGGGTTACCCACTGTCTGATCTCATTTGATCCCCGGGTTACACACTGTCTCATCTCACTGGGCCCCCGGGGTTACATACTGTCTGATCTCACTGGGCACCCGGGTTACACAATGTCTGATCTCACTGGGCCCCAGGTTTTAACACTGTCTGATCTCACTGGGCCCCCGAGTTACACACAGTCTGATCTCACTGGGCCCCCTGGTTACACACTGTCTGATCTCACTGGGCCCCCGGGTTACACACTGTCTGATCCCTCTGGAAACCCGGTTTACACACAGTCTGATATCACTGGACCACCGGGTTACACACTTTCTGATCTCACTGGTCCCCGTGTTACACACAGCCTGATTTCACTGGGCTCCCGGATTACACACTGTCTGATCTCACTGGGCATCGTGTTACACACAGCCTGATCTCACTGGATCCCCGGGTTAGACAATGTCTGATCTCACTGGGCACCTGAGTTACAGACTGTCTAATCTCACTGTGCCATCCTCCCCGGGTCACACACTGTCTGATCTCAATGGGCCCCCAGGTTACACAATATCTGATCTCACTGGGCCCCTGGGTTACAAACTGTCTGATCTCACTGGGCCCCTGGGTTACAAATTGTCTGATCTCACTGGACCCCGGGTTACACACTGTCTGATCTCACTGGGCCCCCATGTTACACACTGTCTGATATCACTGTGCCCCATGGTTACACACAGTCTGATCTCATTTGCCCCCGGGTTACACACTGTCTGATCTCACTGGGCACCCGGGTGACAAACTTTCTGATCTCACTGGGCCTTCGGGTTAAACACTATCTGATCTCACTGGGCCCCATGGTTTAACAATGTCTGATCTCACTGGGCCCCCGAGTTACACACTGTCTGATCTCACTGTGCCCCCTGGTTGCACACTGTCTGATCTCACTGGGCCCCCATGTTACACACTGTCTGATCTCACTGTGCCCCCAGGTTACACACTGTCTGTTCTCATTTGATCCCCGGGTTACACACTGTCTCATCTCACTGGGCCCCCGGGGTTACATACTGTCTGATCTCACTGGGCACCTGGGTTACACACTGTCTGATCTCACTGGGCACCTGGGTTACACACTGTCCCAGCTCACTGGGCCACCCGGGATACACACTGTCTGATCTCACTGGGCGCCAGGTTTTAACACTGTCTGATCTCACTGGGCCCCCGAGTTACACACAGTCTGATCTCACTGGGCCACCTGGTTACACACTCTCTGATCTCACTGGGCCCCCGGGTTACACACTGTCTGATCCCTCTGGACCCCCGGTTTACACACAGTCTGATGTCACTGGCCCACCGGGTTACACACTGTCTGATCTCACTAGAACCCGGGATTCACACTGTCTGATCTCACAGGTCCCCGTGTTACACACAGCCTGATTTCACTGGGCTCCCTGATTACACACTGTCTGATCTCACTGGCCACACGGGTTACAAACTGTCTGATCTCAATGGGCCTCCGGGTTAAACATTGTCTGATCTCACTGGGCCCCAGTGTTTAACACTGTCTGCTCTCACTGGGCCCCCGTGTTACACACAGTCTGATCTCACTGGGCCCCCTGGTTACATACTGTCTGATCTCAATGTGCCTCCGGGTTAAACATTGTCTGATCTCACTGGGCCCCAGGGTTTAACACTGTCTGATCACACTGGGCCCCCGCGTTACACACTGTCTGATCTCGCTGGACACATGGGCTACAAACTGTCTGATCTCAATGGGCCTCCGGGTTAAACATTGTCTGATCTCACTGGGCCCCAGTGTTTAACACTGTCTGATCTCACTGGGCCCCCGTGTTACACACAGTCTGATCTCACTGGGCCCCCTGGTTACATACTGTCTGATCTCAATGTGCCTCCGGGTTAAACATTGTCTGATCTCACTGGGCCCCAGGGTTTAACACTGTCTGATCTCACTGGGCCCCCGTGTTACACACAGTCTGATCTCACTGGGCCCCCTGTTTACACACTGTCTTATCTCACTGGGCCCCCGGGTAACACACTTTCTGATCCCTCTGCACCCACGGTTTACACACAGTCTGATGTCACTTGACCACCGGGTTACACACTGTCCGATCTCATTGGACCCCGGGTTTCACACTGTCTGATCTCACTGGGCATCGTGTTACACACAGTCTGATCTCACTGGTTCCCCTGTTAGACAATGTCTGATCTCACTGGGCACCTGACTTACACACTGTCTAATCTCACTGGGCCCCTGGTTTACAAATTGTCTGTTCTCACTGGACCCCGGGTTACGCACTGTCTGAACTCACTGGGCCCCCATGTTACACACTGTCTGATATCACTGTGCCCCCTGGTTACACACAGTCTGATCTCATTTGACACCCGGGTTACACACTGTCTCATCTCACTGGGCCCTCCCGCGTTACACACTGTCTCATCTCACTGGGCTCCCGGGTTACACAATGTCTGATCTCACTGGGCCCCCGGGTTACACACTGTCTGATCACATTTGACCCCCGGGTTACACACTGTCTGATCTCACTGGGCACCTGGGTGACAAACTTTCTGATCTCACTGGGCCTTCGGTTTAAACACTATCTGATCTCACTGGGCCCCATGGTTTAACAATGTCTGATCTCACTGGGCCCCCGAGTTACACACTGTCTGATCTCACTGGGCATCGTGTTACACACAGCCTGATCTCACTGGGTCCCCGGGTTAGACAATGTCTGATCTCACTGGGCACCTGAGTTAAACACTGTCTAATCTCACTGTGCCAGTCTCCCCGGGTCACACACTGTCTGATCTCACTGGGCCCCCAGGTTACACAATATCTGATCTCACTGGGCAACTGGGTTACAAACTGTCTGATCGCACTGGGCCCCTGGGTTACAAATTGTCTGATTTCACTGGGCCCCCATGTTACTCACTGTCTGATATCACTGTGCCCCCTGGTTACACACAGTCTGATCTCATTTGACACCCGGGTTACACACTGTCTCATATCACTGGTCCCTCCCGCGTTACACACTGTCTGATCTCACTGGGCTCCCGGGTTACACAATGTCTGATCTCACTGGGCCCCCGGGTTACACACTGTCTGATCACATTTGACCCCCGGGTTACATCTGTCTGATCGCACTGGGCACCCGGGTGACAAACTTTCTGATCTCACTGGGTCTTCGGGTTAAACACTATCTGATCTCACTGGGCCCCAGGGTTTAACAATGTCTGATCTCACTAGAACCCGGGTTGCACACAGTCTGATCTCACTGGGCCCCCGGGTTACACACTGTCTGATCTCACTGGGCCCCCGGGTTACACACTGTCTGATCTCACTGTGCCCCTTGGTTACACACTGTCTGATCTCAATGGGCCCCCGGGTTACCCACTGTCTGATCTCATTTGATCCCCGGGTTACACGCTGTCTCATCTCACTGGGCCCCCGGGGTTACATACTGTCTGATCTCACTGGGCACCCGGGTTACACACTGTCTGATATCACTGGGCCCCAGGTTTTAACACTGTCTGATCTCACTGGCCCCCGAGTTACACACAGTCTGATCTCACTGGGCCCCCTGGTTACACACTGTCTGATCTCACTGGGCCCCCGGGTTACACACTGTCTGATCCATCTGGAAACCCGGTTTACACACAGTCTGATGTCACTGGACCACCGGGTTACACACTTTCTGATCTTACTGGTCCCCGTGTTACATACAGCCTGATTTCACTGGGCTCCCGGATTACACACTGTCTGATCTCACTGGGCACACGGGTTACAAACTGTCTGATCTCAATGAGCCTCCGTGTTAAACATTGTCTGATCTCACTGTGCCCCAGGGTTTAACACTGTCTGATCTCACTGGGCCCCCGTGTTACACACAGTCTGATCTCACTGGGCCCCCTGATTACACACTGTCTGATCTCAATGGGCCCCAGGGTTAAACATTTTCTGATCTCACTTGGCCCCAGGGTTTAGCACTGTCTGATCTCACTGGGCCCCCGTGTTACACACAGTCTGATCTCACTGGGCCCCAGGGTTACACACTGTCTGATCCCTCTGGACCCACGGTTTACACACAGTTTGATGTCACTTGACCAACGGGTTACACACTGTCCGATCTCACTGGACCCCGGGTTTCACACTGTCTGATCTCACTGGGCATCGTGTTACACACAGCCTGATCTCACTGGGTCCCCGGGTTAGACAATGTCTGATCTCACTGGGCACCTGAGTTACACACTGTCTAATCTCACTGTGCCATCCTCCCCGGGTCACATACTGTCTGATCTCACTGGGCCCCCAGGTTACACAATATCTGATCTCACTGGGCCCCTGGCTTACAAACTGTCTGATCTCACTGTGCCCCTGGGTTACAAATTGTCTGATCTCACTGGACCCCGTGTTACACACTGTCTGATCTCACTGGGCCCCTGGGTTACACACTGTCTGATATCACTGTGCCCCCTGGTTACACACAGTCTGATCTCATTTGACACCCGGGTTACACACTGTCTCATCTCACTGGGCCCCCCGCGTTACACACTGTCTGATCTCACTGGGCTCCCGGGTTACACAATGTCTGATCTCACTGGGCCCCCGGGTTACACACTGTCTGATCACATTTGACCCCCGGGTTACACACTGTCTGATCTCACTGGGCACCCGGTTGACAAATTTTCTGATCTCACTGGGCCTTCGGGTTAAACGCTATCTGATCTCACTGGGACCCAGGGTTTAACAATGTCTGATCTCACTGGGCCCCCGAGTTACACACAGTCTGATCTCACTGGGCCCCCGGGTTACACACTGTCTGATCTCACTGGGCCCCCATGTTACACACTGTCTGATCTCACTGTGCCCCCTGGTTACACACTGTCTGATCTCAATGGGCCCCCGGGTTACCCACTGTCTTTTCTCATTTGATCCCCGAGTTACACACTGTCTCATCTCACTGCGCCCCCGGGGTTACATACTGTCTGAGCTCACTGGGCAACCGGGTTACACACTGTCTGATCGCACTGGGCACCTGGGTTACACACTGTCCCAGCTCACTGGGCCACCCGGGATACACAAGGTCTGATCTCACTGGAACCCGGGTTTCACACTGTCTGATCTCACTGGTCCCCGTGTTACACACAGCCTGATTTCACTGGGCTCCCGGATTACACACTGTCTGATCTCACTGGCCACACGGGTTACAAACTGTCTGATCTCAATCGGCCTCCGGGTTAAACATTGTCTGATCTCACTGGGCCCCAGGGTTTAACACTGTCTGATCCCTCTGGACCCACGGTTTACACACTGTCTGATGTCACTGGACCACCGGGTTACACACTGTCAGATCTTACTGGACCCCGGGTTTCACACTGTCTGATCTCACTGGGCCTCGTGTTGCACACAGACTGATCTCACTGGGTCTCCGGGTTAGACAATGCCTGATCTCACTGGGCACCTGAGTTACACACTGTCCAATCTCACTGTGCCATCCTCCCCGGCTCACACACTGTCTGATCTCACAGGGCCCCCAGGTTACACAATATCTGATCTCACTGGGCCCCTGGGTTACAAACTTTCTGATCTCACTGGATCCCAGGGTTACACACAGTGTGATCTCACTGGGCCCCCGGGTTACACACTGTCTGATCTCACTGAGCCCCGGGTTACACACTATCTGATCTCACTGGGCCACCGGGTTACACATTGCCTGATCTCAATGGGACGCCGGGTTACAAATTGTCTGATCTCATTTGACCCCCGGGTTACACACTGTCTCATTTCAGTGGCACCCCGGGTTACACACTGACTGATCTCACTGGGCTCCCGGGTTACACACTGTCTGATCTCACTGGGCCACCGGGTTACATACTGTCTGATCTCACTGGGCCCCCATGTTACACACTGTCTGATCTACTGTGCCCCCGAGTTACACACTGTCTGATCTCATTTGACCCCCGGGTTACATACTATCTCATCTCACTGGGTCCCCCTGGTTAAATCTGTCTGATCCCATTGCACACCCGTGTTACACACTTTCTGATCTCACTGGGCCTCCGGGTTACACGATGTCTGTTCACACTGGGTCCCCGCGTTACAAACTGTCTGATCTCACTGGGCACCCGGTTTACAAACTGTCTGATCTCACTGGGCATCCGGGTGAAACACTGTCTGATCTCACTGGGCCCCAGGTGATAACACTGTCTGATCTCAATGGGCCCCCGAGTTACACACAGTCTGATCTCACTGGGCCCCCTGGTTACACACTGTCTGATCACACCGGGACCCCGGGTTACACACTGTCTGATCACACCGGGCCCCCGGGTTACACATTGTCTAAACTCACTGTGCCCATCATCCCCGGGTCACACACTGTCTGATCTCACTGGGTCCCGGGGTTACACACTTTCTGATCTCACTGGGCACCTGGGTTACAAACTGTCTGATCTCACTGGATCCCAGGGTTACACACAGTGTGATCTCACTGGGCCTCCGGGTTACACACACTGTCTGATCACACCGGGCCCCCGGGTTACACACTGCCTGATCTCACTGGGCCCCGGGATTACACACTGTCTGATCTCATTTGACCCCCGGGTTACACACTGTCTCATCTCACTGGGGCCCCCGCGTTACACACTGTCTGATCTCACTGGGCTCCCGGGTTACACACTGTATGATCTCACTGGGCCCCTGGGTTACAAACTGCCTGATCTCATTGGATCCCAGGGTTACACACAGTGTGACCTCACTGGGCCCCCGGGTTACACACTGTCTGATCTCACTGAGCCCCCGGATTACACACTGTCTGATGTCACTGGGCCACAGGGATGAACGCTGTCTGATCCTTCTGGACCCCCGGTTTACACACGGTCTGATCTCACTGGGCAACCGGGTTACACACTGTCTGATCTCAATGGGTCGCCGAGTTACACACTGTCTGATCTCATTTGACCCCCGGGTTACACACTGTCTCATCTCAGTGGGCCCCCCGGGTTACACACTCTCTGATCTCACTGGGCTTCCGGGTTACACACTGTCTCATCTCACTGGGCACCCCTGGATAAATCTGTCTGATCCCACTGCACACCCGGGTTACACACTTTCTGATCTCACTGGGCCTCCGGGTTACACACTGTCTGATCACACTGGGCCCCCGCGTTACCCACTTTCTGATCTCACTGGGCACCCGGGTTACAAACTGTCTGATTCACTGGGCATCCGGGTTAAACACTCTCTGATCTCACTGGGCTCCAGGTTTTAACACTGTCTGATCTCACAGGGCCCCCGAGTTACACACAGTCTGATCTAACTGGAACCCCGGTTTAAACACTGTCTGATGTCACTGGGCCCCCGGGTTACACACTGTCTGATCCCTCTGGAACCCCGGTTTACACACAGTCTGATGTCACTGGACCACCGGGTTACACACTGTCTGATCTCACTGGAACCCGGGTTTCATACTGTCTGATCTCACTGGGCCCCGTGTTACACACAGCCTGATCTCACTGGGTCCCCGGGTTACACATTGTATGATCTCACTGGGCAACTGAGTTACACACTGTCTAATCTCACTGTGACCATCCTCCCTGGGTCACACACTGTCTGATCACACTGGGCCCCCGGGTTACACTTTCTGATCTCACTGGGCCCATGGGTTACAAACTGTCTCATCTCACTGGATCCCAGGGTTACACACAGTGTTATCACACTGGGCCCCCGGGTTACACACTGTCTGATCTCACTGAGCCCCCGGGTTACACACTGTCTGATCTCAATGGGCTCCCGGGTTACACATTGTCTGATCTCACTGGGCCCCCGGGTTACACACTGTCTGATCTCATTTGACCCCCGGGTTACACACTGTCTCATCTCAGTGGCCCCCCGGGTTACACACTGTCTGATCTCACTGGGCTCCCGGGTTACACACTGTCTGATCTCATTGGCCACCGGGTTACACACTGTCTGATCTCACTGGGCCCCCATGTTACACACTGTCTGATCTACTGTGCCCACGAGTTACACACTGTCTGATCTCATTTGACCCCCGGGTTACATACTGTCTCATCTCACTGGTCCCCCTAGTTAAATCTGTCTGATCCCACTGCACACCCGGGTTACACACTTTCTGATCTCACTGGGCCTCCGGGTTACACACTGTCTGATCACACTGGGCCCCCGCGTTACACACTGTCTGATCTCACTGTGCACCCGCGTTCCAAACTGTCTGAACTCACTGGGCATCCGGGTTAAACACTGTCTGATCTCACTGGGCCCCAGGTTTTAACACTGTCTGATCTCACTGGGCCCCCGGGTTACACACTGTCTGATCTCTCTGGAACCCCGGTTTACACTCAGTCTGATCTCACTGGAACCCGGGTTTCACACTGTCTGATCTCACTGGTCCCCGTGTTACACACAGCCTGATTTCACTGGGCTCCCGGATTTCACACTGTCTGATCTCACTGGGCCGCCCGGGTTCCACACTGTCTGATCCTATTGGGCACCCGGGTTACGCACTTTCTGATCTCACTGGGCCTCCGGGTTACACACTGTCTGATCACACCGAGCCCCCGGGTTACACACTGTCTGATCTCACTGGGCCTCCGGGTGAAACACTCTCGGATCTCACTGGGCCCCATGTTTTAACACTGTCTCAACTCACTGGGCCCCCGAGTTACACACAGTCTGATCTCACTGTCCCGTGGGTTACAAACTGTCTGATCTCACTGAGCCCCCGGGTTACACACTGTCTGATCTCACTTGACCACGGATTACACACTGTCAGATCCCACTGGGCCTGCAATTTACACACTGTGTGATCTCACTGAACCTCCCGATTAGACACTGTCTGACCTCACTGGTTCCCCCGGGTCAAACAACTGTCTGATCTCACTGGGCCCCAGGGATTAACGCTGTCTGGTCCCACTGGGCCACTGGTTTACACACAGTCTGCTCTCACTGGGCCACCGGGTTACACACTGTCTCATCTCACTGTGACGCCGGGTTACGCACTGTCTGATCTCATTTCACCCCCGGGTTATACACTGTCTAATCCCACTGGGCACCCGGGTTACACACTGTCTGATCTCACTGGGCCTCCGGGTTACAGTCTGTCTGATCACACTGGTCCCCCGGGTAACACAATCTCTGATCACACTGGTCCCCCGGGTAACACACTGTCTGATCTCATTTGACCCCCGGGTTACACACTGTCTTATCTCACTGGGGTCCCCGCGTTACACACTGTCTGATCTCTCTGGGCTCCCGGGTTACAAAATGTCTGAACTCACTGGGCCCGCGGGTTACACACTGTCTGGTCTCACTGGGCCCCCGGGTTACACACTGTCTGATCCATCTGGAACCCCGGTTTACACACTGTCTGATCTCACTGGGACAACGGTTTACACACAACCTGATCTCACTGGGTCCCCGGGGTACACACTGCATGATCTCACTGGGCACATGAGTTGCACACTGTCTGATCTCCCTGGGCCTCCGGGGTTACACATTGTCTGATCTCACTGGGCCCCTGGGTTACAAATTGTCTGATCTCACTGGACCCCCGGGTTACACACTGTCTGATCTCACTGGGCCCCCATGTTATACACTGTCTGATATCACTGTGCCCCCTGGTTACACACAGTCTGATCTCATTTGACACCCGGGTTACACACTGTCTCATGTCACTGGGCCCCCCGCGTTACACACTGTCTGATCACATTTGACCCCCGGGTTACACACTGTCTGATCTCACTGGGCACCCGGGTGACAAACTTTCTGATCTCACTGGGCCTTCGGGTTAAACACTATCTGATCTCACTGGGCCCCATGGTTTAACAATGTCTGATCTCACTGGGCCCCCGAGTTACACACTGTCTGATCTCACTGTGCCCCCTGGTTACACACTGTCTCATCTCACTGGGCCCCCATGTTACACACTGTCTGATCTCACTGTGCCCCCTGGTTACACACTGTCTGATCTCAATGGGCATCCGGGTTACCCACTGTCTGTTCTCATTTGATCCCCGGGTTACACACTGTCTCATCTCACTGGGCCCCCGCGGTTACATACTGTCTGATCTCACTGGCCACCCGGGTTACACACTGTCTGATCTCACTGGGCCCCAGATTTTAGCATTGTCTGATCTCACTGGGCCCCCGAGTTACACACAGTCTGATCTCACTGGGCCCCCTGGTTACACACTGTCTGATCTCAATGAGCCCCCGGGTTACACACTGTCTGATCCCTCTGGAACCCCGGTTTACACACAGTCTGATGTCACTGGAACAACGGGTTACACATTGTCTGATCTCACTGGAACCCGGGTTTCACACTGTCTGATCTCACTGGTCCCCGTGTTACACACAGCCTGATTTCACTGGGCTCCCGGATTACACACTGTCTGATCTCACTGGGCACACTCATTACAAACTGTCTGATCTCAATGGGCCTCCGGGTTAAACATTGTCTGATCTCACTGGGCCCCAGGGTTTAACACTGTCAGATCTCACTGGGCCCCCGTGTTACACACAGTCTGATCTCACTGGGCCCCCTGGTTACACACTGTCTGATCTCAATGGGCCTCCGGGTTAAACATTGTCTTATCTCACTGGGCCCCAGGGTTTAACACTGTCTGATCACACTGGGCCCCCGCGTTACACACTGTCTGAACTAACTGGACACATGGGTTACAAACTGTCTGATCTCAATGGGCCTCCGGGTTAAACATTGTCTGATCTCACTGGGCCCCAGGGTTAAACACTGTCTGATCTCACTGGGCCCCCGTGTTACACACAGTCTGATCTCACTGGGGCCCCTGGTTACACACTGTCTGATCTCACTGGGCCCCTGTGTTACACACTGTCTGTTCCCTCTGGACGCACGGTTTACACACAGTCGGATGTCACTGGACCACCGGGTTACACACTGTCTGATCTCACTGGGCATCGTGTTACACACAGCCTGATCTCACTGGGTCCCCGGGTTAAACAATGTCTGATCTCACTGGGCACCTGAGTTACACACTGTCTAATCTCACTTTGCCATCCTCCCCAGGTCACACACTGTCTGATCACACCGGGCCCCCGGGTTACACACTGCCTGATCTCACTGGGCCCCGGGGTTACACACTGTCTCATCTCAGTGGCCCCCCGGGTTACACACTGTCTGATCTCACTGGGCTCCCGGGTTACACACTGTCTGATCTCACTGGGCCACCGGGTTACACACTGTCTGATCTCACTGGGCCCCCATGTTACACACTGTCTGATCTACTGTGCCCACGAGTTACACACTGTCTGATCTCATTTGACCCCCGGGTTACATACTGTCTCATCTCACTGGGCCCCCCTAGTTAAATCTGTCTGATCCCACTGCACACCCGGGTTTCACACTGTCTGATCTCACTGTTCCCCGTGTTACACACAGCCTGATTTCACTGGGCTCCCGGATTACACACTGTCTGATCTCTCTGGGCACACGCATTACAAACTGTCTGATCTCAATGGGCCTCCGGGTTAAACATTGTCTGATCTCACTGGGCCCCCGAGTTACACACTGTCTGATCTCATTTGACCCCCGGGTTACATACTATCTCATCTCACTGTGTCCCCCTGGTTAAATCTGTCTGATCCCATTGCACACCCGTGTTACACACTTTCTGATCTCACTGGGCCTCCGGGTTACACGATGTCTGATCACACTGGGTCCCCGCGTTACAAACTGTCTGATCTCACTGGGCACCCGGTTTACAAACTGTCTGATCTCACTGGGCATCCGGGTGAAACACTGTCTGATCTCACTGGGCCCCAGGTGATAACACTGTCTGATCTCAATGGGCCCCCGAGTTACACACAGTCTGATCTCACTGGGCCCCCTGGTTACACACTGTCTGATATTACTGGGCCCCCGGTTTACATACTGTCTGATCCCTCTGGAACCCCGGTTTACACACAGTGTGATCTCACTGGGCCTCCGGGTTACACACTGTCTGATCACACCGGGACCCCGGGTTACACACTGTCTGATCACACCGGGACCCCGGGTTTCACACTGTCTAAACTCACTGTGCCCATCATCCCCGGGTCACACACTGTCTGATCTCACTGGGTCCCGGGGTTACACACTTTCTGATCTCACTGGGCACCTGGGTTACAAACTGTCTGATCTCACTGGATCCCAGGGTTACACACAGTGTGATCTCACTGGGCCTCCGGGTTACACACTGTCTGATCACACCGGGCCCCCGGGTTACACACTGCCTGATCTCACTGGGCCCCGGGATTACACACTGTCTGATCTCATTTGACCCCCGGGTTACACACTGTCTCATCTCACTGGGGCCCCCGCGTTACACACTGTCTGATCTCACTGGGCTCCCAGGTTACACACTGTATGATCTCACTGGGCCCCTGGGTTTCAAACTGCCTGATCTCATTGGATCCCAGGGTTACACACAGTGTGACCTCACTGGGCCCCCGGGTTACACACTGTCTGATCTCACTGAGCCCCCGGATTACACACTGTCTGATCTCACTGGGCCACAGGGATGAACGCTGTCTGATCCTTCTGGACCCCCGGTTTACACACGGTCTGATCTCACTGGGCAACCGGGTTACACACTGTCTGATCTCACTGGGCCCCGGGATTACACACTGTCTGATCTCATTTGACCCCCGGGTTACACACTGTCTGATCCCTCTGGAACATCGGTTTACACACAGTCTGATGTCACTGGACCACCGGGTTACACACTGTCTGATCTCACTGGAACCCGGGTTTCATACTGTCTGATCTCACTGGGCCCCGTGTTACACACAGCCTGATCTCACTGGGTCCCCGGGTTACACATTGTATGATCTCACTGGGCAACTGAGTTACACACTGTCTAATCTCACTGTGACCATCCTCCCTGGGTCACACACTGTCTGATCACACTGGGCCCCCGGGTTACACTTTCTGATCTCACTGGGCCCATGGGTTACAAACTGTCTCATCTCACTGGATCCCAGGGTTAAACACAGTGTTTTCACACTGGGCCCCCGGGTTACACACTGTCTGATCTCACTGAGCCCCCGGGTTACACACTGTCTGATCTCAATGGGCTCCCGGGTTACACATTGTCTGATCTCACTGGGCCCCCGGGTTACACACTGTCTGATCTCATTTGACCCCCGGGTTACACACTGTCTCATCTCAGTGGCCCCCCGGGTTACACACTGTCTGATCTCACTGGGCTCCCGGGTTACACACTGTCTGATCTCACTGGGCCACCGGGTTACACACTGTCTGATCTCACTGGGCCCCCATGTTACACACTGTCTGATCTACTGTGCCCACGAGTTACACACTGTCTGATCTCATTTGACCCCCGGGTTACATACTGTCTCATCTCACTGGGCCCCCCTAGTTAAATCTGTCTGATCCCACTGCACACCCGGGTTACACACTTTCTGATCTCACTGGGCCTCCGGGTTACACACTGTCTGATCACATTGGGCCCCCGTGTTACACACTGTCTGATCTCACTGTGCACCCGCGTTCCAAACTGTCTGAACTCACTGGGCATCCGGGTTAAACACTGTCTGATCTCACTGGGCCCCAGGTTTTAACACTGTCTGATCTCACTGGGCCCCCGGGTTACACACTGTCTGATCTCTCTGGAACCCCGGTTTACACTCAGTCTGATCTCACTGGAACCCGGGTTTCACACTGTCTGATCTCACTGGTCCCCGTGTTACACACAGCCTGATTTCACTGGGCTCCCGGATTTCACACTGTCTGATCTCACTGGGCCGCCCGGGTTCCACACTGTCTGATCCTATTGGGCACCCGGGTTACGCACTTTCTGATCTCACTGGGCCTCCGGGTTACACACTGTCTGATCACACTGACCCTCCGGGTGAAACACTCTCGGATCTCACTGGGCCCCATGTTTTAACACTGTCTCAACTCACTGGGCCCCCGAGTTACACACAGTCTGATCTCACTGTCCCGTGGGTTACAAACTGTCTGATCTCACTGAGCCCCCGGGTTACACACTGTCTGATCTCACTTGACCACGGGTTACACACTGTCAGATCCCACTGGGCCTGCAATTTACACACTGTGTGATCTCACTGAACCTCCCGATTAGACACTGTCTGACCTCACTGGTTCCCCCGGGTCAAACAACTGTCTGATCTCACTGGGCCCCAGGGATTAACGCTGTCTGGTCCCACTGGGCCACTGGTTTACACACAGTCTGCTCTCACTGGGCCACCGGGTTACACACTGTCTCATCTCACTGTGACGCCGGGTTACGCACTGTCTGATCTCATTTCACCCCCGGGTTATACACTGTCTAATCCCACTGGGCACCCGGGTTACACACTGTCTGATCTCACTGGGCATCCGGGTTACAGTCTGTCTGATCACACTGGTCCCCCGGGTAACACAATCTCTGATCACACTGGTCCCCCGGGTAACACACTGTCTGATCTCATTTGACCCCCGGGTTACACACTGTCTTATCTCACTGGGGTCCCCGCGTTACACACTGTCTGATCTCTCTGGGCTCCCGGGTTACAAAATGTCTGAACTCACTGGGCCCGCGGGTTACACACTGTCTGGTCTCACTGGGCCCCCGGGTTACACACTGTCTGATCCATCTGGAACCCCGGTTTACACACTGTCTGATCTCACTGGGACAACGGTTTACACACAACCTGATCTCACTGGGTCCCCGGGGTACACACTGCATGATCTCACTGGGCACATGAGTTGCACACTGTCTGATCTCCCTGGGCCTCCGGGGTTACACATTGTCTGATCTCACTGGGCCCCTGGGTTACAAATTGTCTGATCTCACTGGACCCCCGGGTTACACACTGTCTGATCTCACTGGGCCCCCATGTTATACACTGTCTGATATCACTGTGCCCCCTGGTTACACACTGTCTGATCACATTTGACCCCCGGGTTACACACTGTTTGATCTCACTGGGCACCCGGGTGACAAACTTTCTGATCTCACTGGGCCTTCGGGTTAAACACTATCTGATCTCACTGGGCCCCATGGTTTAACAATGTCTGATCTCACTGGGCCCCCGAGTTACACACTGTCTGATCTCACTGTGCCCCCTGGTTACACACTGTCTGATCTCACTGGGCCCCCATGTTACACACTGTCTGATCTCACTGTGCCCCCTGGTTACACACTGTCTGATCTCAATGGGCCTCCGGGTTACCCACTGTCTGTTCTCATTTGATCCCCGGGTTACACACTGTCTCATCTCACTGGGCCCCCGGGGTTACATACTGTCTGATCTCACTGGCCACCCGGGTTACACACTGTCTGCTCTCACTGGGCCCCTTGGTTACACACTGTCTGATCTCATTTGACCCCCAGGTTACACACTGTCCCATCTCACTGGGTCACCCGGGATACACACTGTCTGATCTCACTGGGCCCCAGATTTTAGCATTGTCTGATCTCACTGGGCCCCCGAGTTACACACAGTCTGATCTCACTGGGCCCCCTGGTTACACACTGTCTGATCTCAATGAGCCCCCGGGTTACACACTCTCTGATCCCTCTGGAACCCCGGTTTACACACAGTCTGATGTCACTGGAACAACGGGTTACACATTGTCTGATCTCACTGGAACCCGGGTTTCACACTGTCTGATCTCACTGGTCCCCGTGTTACACACAGCCTGATTTCACTGGGCTCCCGGATTACACACTGTCTGATCTCACTGGGCACACTCATTACAAACTGTCTGATCTCAATGGGCCTCCGGGTTAAACATTGTCTGATCTCACTGGGCCCCAGGGTTTAACACTGTCAGATCTCACTGGGCCCCCGTGTTACACAAAGTCTGATCTCACTGGGCCCCCTGGTTACACACTGTCTGATCTCAATGGGCCTCCGGGTTAAACATTGTCTTATCTCACTGGGCCCCAGGGTTTAACACTGTCTGATCACACTGGGCCCCCGCGTTACACACTGTCTGAACTAACTGGACACATGGGTTACAAACTGTCTGATCTCAATGGGCCTCCGGGTTAAACATTGTCTGATCTCACTGGGCCGCAGGGTTAAACACTGTCTGATCTCACTGGGCCCCCGTGTTACACACAGTCTGATCTCACTGGGGCCCCTGGTTACACACTGTCTGATCTCACTGGGCACCCGTGTTACACACTGTCTGTTCCCTCTGGACCCACGGTTTACACACAGTCGGATGTCACTGGACCACCGGGTTACACACTGTCTGATCTCACTGGGCATCGTGTTACACACAGCCTGATCTCACTGGGTCCCCGGGTTAAACAATGTCTGATCTCACTGGGCACCTGAGTTACACACTGTCTAATCTCACTTTGCCATCCTCCCCAGGTCACACACTGTCTGATCACACCGGGCCGCCGGGTTACACACTGCCTGATCTCACTGGGCCCCGGGGTTACACACTGTCTCATCTCAGTGGCCCCCCGGGTTACACACTGTCTGATCTCACTGGGCTCCCGGGTTACACACTGTCTGATCTCACTGGGCCACCGGGTTACACACTGTCTGATCTCACTGGGCCCCCATGTTACACACTGTCTGATCTACTGTGCCCACGAGTTACACACTGTCTGATCTCATTTGACCCCCGGGTTACATACTGTCTCATCTCACTGGGCCCCCCTAGTTAAATCTGTCTGATCCCACTGCACACCCGGGTTTCACACTGTCTGATCTCACTGTTCCCCGTGTTACACACAGCCTGATTTCACTGGGCTCCCGGATTACACACTGTCTGATCTCTCTGGGCACACGCATTACAAACTGTCTGATCTCAATGGGCCTCCGGGTTAAACATTGTCTGATCTCACTGGGCCCCAGGGTTTAACACTGTCTGATCTCACTGGGCCCCCGTGTTACACACAGTCTGATCTCACTGGGCCCCCTGGTTACACACTGTCTGATCTCAATGGGCCTCCGGGTTAAACATTGTCTTATCTCACTGGGCCCCAGGGTTTAACACTGTCTGATCTCACTGGACACATGGGTTACAAACTGTCTGATCTCAATGGGCCTCCGGATTAAACATTGTCTGATCTCACTGGGCCCCAGGGTTAAACACTGTCTGATCTCACTGGGCCCCCGTGTTACACACAGTCTGATCTCACTGGGGCCCCTGGTTACACACTGCCTGATCTCACTGGGCCCCCGTGTTACACACTGTCTGTTCCCTCTGGTCCCACGGTTTACACACAGTCTGATGTCACTGGACCACCGGGTTACACACTGTCTGATCTCACTGGGCATCGTGTTACACACAGCCTGATCTCACTGGGTCCCCGGGTTAAACAATGTCTGATCTCACTGGGCACCTGAGTTACACACTGTCTAATCTCACTTTGCCATCCTTCCCAGGTCACACACTGTCTGATCTCACTGGGCCCCCAGGTTACACAATATCTGATCTCACTGGGCCCAAGGGTTACTCACTGTCTGACCTTATTGTGCCCCCGGTAACACACCGTCTGATCTCACTGGGCCCCCGGGTTACACACTGTCTAGTTTCACTTGACCCCCAGGTAACACACCGTCTGATCTCACTGGGCCCCCGGGTAACACACCGTCTACTTTCACTGGGCCCCCAGGTAACACACTGTCTGATCTCACTGGGCCCCCAGGTTACACACTCTCTGATCTCACTGGTCCCCCGGGTTACACACTGTCTGATCTGACTGGGCCCCTGGGTTACACACTGTCTGATCTCACTGGGCCCCCGGGTTACACTCCGTCTGCTCTCACTGAACCCCCGGGTTACACACCGTCTGATCTCACTGGGCCCCCGGGTTACACACTGTCTGATCTGACTGGGCCCCTGGGTTACAAACTGGTTGATCTCACTGGGCATCCGGGTTAAACACTCTCTGATCTCACTGGGCTCCAGGTTTTAACACTGTCTGATCTCACTGGGCCCCCGAGTTACACACAGTCTGATCTAACTGGAACCCCGGTTTACACACTGTCTGATGTCACTGGGCCCCCGGATTACACACTGTCTGATCCCTCTGGAACCCCGGTTTACACACTGTCTGATGTCACTGGACCACCGGGTTACACACTGTCTGATCTCACTGGAACCCGGATTTCATACTGTCTGATCTCACTGGGCCCCGTGTTACACACAGCCTGATCTCACTTTGTCCCCGGGTTACACATTGTATGATCTCACTGGGCCCATGGGTTACAAACTGTCTGATCTCACTGGATCCCAGGGTTACACACAGTGTTATCACACTGGGCCCCCGGGTTACACACTGTCTGATCTCACTGAGCCCCCGGGTTATACACTGTCTGATCTCAATGGGCTCCCGGGTTACACACTGTCTGATCTCACTGGGCCCCCGGGTTACACACTGTCTGATCTCATTTGATCCCCGGGTTACACACTGTCTCATCTCGGTGGCCCCCCGGGTTACACACTGTCTGATCTCACTGGGCTCCCGGGTTACACACTGTCTGATCTCACTGGGCCACCGGGTTACACACTGTCTGATCTCACTGGGCCCCCATGTTACACACTGTCTGATCTACTGTGCCCACGAGTTACACACTGTCAGATCTCATTTGACTCCCGGGTTACATACTGTATCATCTCACTGGGCCCCCCTAGTTAAATCTGTCTGATCCCACTGCACACCCGGGTTACACACTTTCTGATCTCACTGGGCCTCCGGGTTACACACTGTCTGATCACACTGGGCCCCCGCGTTACACACTGTCTGATCTCACTGTGCACCCGGGTTCCAAACTGTCTGAACTCACTGGGCATCCGGGTTAAACACTGTCTGATCTCACTGGGCCCCAGGTTTTAACACTGTCTGATCTCACTGGGCCCTCGGGTTACACACTGTCTGATCCCTCTGGAACCCCGGTTTACACTCAGTCTGATCTCACTGGAACCCGGGTTTCACACTGTCTGATCTCACTGGTCCCCGTGTTACACACAGCCTGATTTCACTGGGCTCCCGGATTTCACACTGTCTGATCTCACTGGGCCGCCGGGGTTCCACACTGTCTGATCCTATTGGGCACCCGGGTTACGCACTTTCTGATCTCACTGGGCCTCCGGGTTACACACTGTTTGACCACACCGGGCCCCCGGGTTACACACTGTCTGATCTCACTGGGCATCCGGGTGAAACACTCTCGGATCTCACTGGGCCCCATGTTTTAACACTGTCTCAACTCACTGGGCCCCCGAGTTACACACAGTCTGATCTCACTGTCCCGTGGGTTACAAACTGTCTGATCTCACTGAGCCCCCGGGTTACACACTGTCTGATCTCACTTGACCACGGGTTACACCCTGTCAGATCCCACTGGGCCTGCAGTTTACACACTGTGATCTCACTGAACCTCCCGATTAGACAGTGTCTTACCTCACTGGTTCCCCTTGGTCAAACAACGGTCTGATCTCACTGGGCCCCAGGGATTAACGCTGTCTGGTCCCACTGGGCCCCTGGTTTACACACAGTCTGATCTCACTGGGCCACCGGGTTACACACTGTCTCATCTCACTGTGACGCCGGGTTACGCACTGTCTGATCTCATTTCAACCCCGGGTTATACACTGTCTAATCCCACTGGGCACCCGGGTTACACACTGTCTGATCTCACTGGGCCTCCGGGTTACAGTCTGTCTGATCACACTGGTCCCCCGGGTAACACAATCTCTGATCACACTGGTCCCCCGGGTAACACACTGTCTGATCTCATTTGACCCCCGGGTTACACACTGTCTTATCTCACAGGGGTCCCCGCGTTACACACTGTCTGATCTCTCTGGGCTCCCGGGTTACAAAATGTCTGATCTCACTGGGCCCGCGGGTTACACACTGTCTGGTCTCTCTGGGCCCCCGGGTTACACACTGTCTGATCCATCTGGAATCCCGGTTTACACACTGTCCGATCTCACTGGGACAACGGTTTACACACAACCTGATCTCACTGGGTCCCCGGGGTACACACTGCATGATCTCACTGGGCACATGAGTTGCACACTGTCTGATCTCACTGTGCCCATCCTCCCCGAGTCAAACACTGTCTGATCTCCCTGGGCCTCCGGGGTTACACACTGTCTGATCTCACTGGGCCCCTGGGTTACAAATTGTCTGATCTCACTGGATCCCCGGGTTACACACTGCCTGATCTCACTGGGCCCCCATGTTACACAGTGTCTGATATCACTGTGCCCCCTGGTTACACACAGTCTGATCTCATTTAACACCCGGGTTACACACTGTCTCATGTCACTGGGCCCCCCGCGTTACACACTGTCTGATCACATTTGACCCCCGGGTTACACACTGTCTGATCTCACTGGGCACCCGGGTGACAAACTTTCTGATCTCACTGGACCATCGGGTTAAACACTATCTGATCTCACTGGGCCCCAGGGTTTAACAATGTCTGATCTCACTGGGCCCCCGAGTTACACACAGTCTGATCTCACTGGGCCCCCGGGTTACACACTGTCTGATCTCACTGGGCCCCCATGTTACACACCGTCTGATCTCACTGTGCCCCCTGGTTACACACTGTCTTATCTCAATGGGCCCCTGGGTTACCCACTGTCTGATCTCATTTGATCCCCGGGTTACACACTGTCTCATCTCACTGGGCCCCCGGGGTTACATACTGTCTGGTCTCACTGGGCACCCGGGTTACACACTGTCTGCTCTCACTGGGCCCCTGGGTTACACACTGTCTGATCTCATTTGACCCCCGGGTTACACACTGCCCCATCTCACTGGGTCACCCGGGATACACAATGTCTGATTTCACTGGGCCCCCGAGTTACACATAGTCTGATCTCACTCGGCCCCCTGGTTACACACTGTCTGATCTCAATGAGCCCCCGGGTTACACACTGTCTGATCCCTCTGGAACCCCGGTTGACACACAGTCTGATGTCACTGGAACAACGGGTTAGACATTGTCTGATCTCACTGGAACCCGGGTTAAACATTGTCTGATCTCAATGGGCCTCTGGGTTAAACATTGTCTGATCTCACTGGGCCCCAGGGTTTATCACTTCTCATCTCACTGGGCCCCCGAGTTACACACTGTCTGATCTCACTGGGCCCCCATGTTACACACTGTCTGATCTCACTGTGCCCCCTGGTTACACACTGTCTGATCTCAATGAGCCCCCGGGTTACCCACTGTCTGATCTCATTTGATCCCCGGGTTACACACTGTCTCATCTCACTGGGCCCCTGGGGTTACATACCGTTTGATCTCACTGGGCACCCGGGTTACACACTATCTGATCTCACTGGGCCCCTGGGTTACACACTGTCTGATCTCATTTGACCGCCGGGTTACACACTGTCCCATCTCACTGGGCCACCCGCGATACACACTGTCTGATCTCACTGGGCCCCAGGTTTAAAACTGTCTGATCTCACATGGGCCCCCGAGTTACATACAGTCTGATCTCACTGGGCTCCCGGATTACACACTGTCTGATCTCACTGGGCACACGCATTACAAACTGTCTGATCTCAATGGGCCCCCGAGTTACACACAGTCTGATCTCACTGTCCCCTGGGTTACAAACTGTCTGATCTCACTGAGCCCCCGGGTTACACACTGTCTGATCTCACTTGACCACGGGTTACACACTGTCAGATCCCACTTGGCCTGCAGTTTACACACTGTGTGATCTCACTGGACCTCCCGATTAGACACTGTCTGACCTCACTGGTTCCCCCGGGTCAAACAACGGTCTGATCTCACTGGGCCCCAGGGATTAACGCTGTCTGGTCCCACTCGGCCCCTGGTTTACACACAGTCTGATCTCACTGGGCCACCGGGTTACACACTGTCTCATCTCACTGTGACGCCGGGTTACGCACTGTCTGATCTCATTTCACCCCCGGGTTATACACTGTCTAATCCCAGTGGGCACCCGGGTTACACACTATCTGATCTCACTGGGCCTCCGGGTTACAGTCTGTCTGATCACACTGGTCCCCCGGGTAACACACTGTCTGATCACACTAGTCCCCCGGGTAACACACTGTCTGATCTCATTTGACCCCCGGGTTACACACTGTCTTATCTCACTGGGGTCCCCGCGTTACACACTGTCTGATCTCTCTGGGCTCCGGGGTTAGAAAATGTCTGATCTCACTGGGCCCGCGGGTTACACACTGTCTGGTCTCACTGGGCCCCCGGGTTACACACTGTCTGATCCATCTGGAACCCCGGTTTACACACTGTCTGATCTCACTGGGACAACGGTTTACATACAACCTGATCTCACTGGGTCCCCGGGGTACACACTGCATGATCTCACTGGGCACATGAGTTGCACACTGTCTGATCTCACTGTGCCCATCCTCCCCGAGTCACACACTGTCTGATCTCCCTGGGCCTCCGTGGTTACACACTGTCTGATCTCACTGGGCCCCTGGGTTACAAATTGTCTGATCTCACTGGACCCCCGGGTTACACACTGTCTGATCTCACTGGGCCCCCATGTTACACACTGTCTGATATCACTGTGCCCCCTGGTTACACACAGTCTGATCTCATTTGACACCCGGGTTACACACTGTCTCATGTCACTGGGCCCCCCGCGTTACACACTGTCTGATCACATTTGACCCCCGGGTTACACACTGTCTGATCTCACTGGGCACCCGGGTGACAAACTTTCTGATCTCACTGGGCCATCGGGTTAAACACTATCTGATCTCACTGGGCCCCAGGGTTTAACAATGTCTGATCTCACTGGGCCCCCGAGTTACACACAGTCTGATCTCATTGGGCTCCCGGGTTACACACTGTCTGATCTCACTGGGCCCACATGTTACACACTGTCTGATCTCACTGTGCCCCTGGTTACACACTGTCTGATCTCAATGGGCCCCTGGGTTACCCACTGTCTGATCTCAGTTGATCCCCGGGTTACACACTGTCTCATCTCACTGGGCCCCCGGGGTTAAAGACTGTCTGGTCTCACTGGGCACCCGGGTTACACACTGTCTGCTCTCACTGGGCCCCTGGGTTACAGACTGTCTGATCTCATTTGACCCCCGGGTTAGACACTGTCCCATCTCACTGGGTCAGCCGGGATACACACTGTCTGATCTCACTGGGCCCCAGGTTTTAGCACTGTCTGATCTCACTGGGCCCCCGAGTTACACACAGTCTGATCTCACTGGGCCCCCATGTTACACACTGTCTGATCTCACTGTGCCCCCTGGTTACACACTGTCTAATCTCAATGAGCCCCCGGGTTACCCACTGTCTGATCTCATTTGATCCCCGGGTTACACACTGTCTCATCTCACTGGGCCCCCGGGGTTACATACCGTTTGATCTCACTGGGCACCCGGGTTACACACTATCTGATCTCACTGGGCCCCTGGGTTACATACTGTCTGATCTCATTTGACCGCCGGATTACACACTGTCCCATCTCACTGGGCCACCCGGGTTACACACTGTTTGATCTCACTGGGACCCAGGTTTTAACACTGTCTGATCTCACATGGGCCCCCGAGTTACACACAGTCTGATTTCACTGGGCCTCCTGATTGCACACTGTCTGATCTCACTGAGCCCCCGGGTTGCACACTGTCTGATCCCTCTGGAACCCCGGTTTACACACAGTCTGATGTCACTGGACCACCGGGTTACAAATTGTCTGATCTCACTAGAACCCGGGTTTCACACTGTCTGATCTCACTGGTCCCCGTGTTACACACAGCCTGATTTCACTGGGCTCCCGGATTACACACTGTCTGATCTCACTGGGCACACGCATTACAAACTGTCTGATCTCAATGGGCCTCCGGGTTAAACATTGTCTGATCTCACTGGGCCCCAGGGTTTAACACTGTCTGATCTCACTGGGCCCCCGTGTTACACACGGTCTGATCTCACTGGGACCCCTGTTTATACAATGTCTGATCTCACTGGGCCCCCGGGTTACATACTGTCTGATCCCTCTGGACACACGGTTTACACACAGTCTGATGTCACTTGACCACCGGGTTACACACTGTCCGATCTCACTGGATCCCGGGTTTCACACTGTCTGATCTCACTGGGCATCGTGTTACACACAGCCTGATCTCACTGGGTCCCCGGGTTAAACAATGTCTGATCTCACTGGGCACCTGAGTTACACACTGTCTAATCTCACTTTGCCATCCTCCCCAGGTCACACACTGTCTGATCACACCGGGCCCCCCGGGTTACACACTGCCTGATCTCACTGGGCCCCGGGGTTACACACTGTCTGATCTCATTTGACCCCCGGGTTACACACTGTCTCATCTCAGTGGCCCCCCGGGTTACACACTGTCTGATCTCACTGGGCTCCCGGGTTACACACTGTCTGATCTCACTGGGCCACCGGGTTACACACTGTCTGATCTCACTTGGCCCCCATGTTACATACTGTCTGATCTACTGTGCCCACGAGTTACACACTGTCTGATCTCATTTGACCCCCGGGTTACATACTGTCTCATCTCACTGGGCCCCCCTAGTTAAATCTGTCTGATCCCACTGCACACCCGGGTTACACACTTTCTGATCTCACTGGGCCTCCGGGTTACACACTGTCTGATCACACTGGGCCCCCGCGTTACACACTGTCTGATCTCACTGTGCACCCGCGTTCCAAACTGTCTGAACTCACTGGGCATCCGGGTTAAACACTATCTGATCTCACTGGGCCCCCGGGTTACACACTGTCTGATCTCTCTGGAACCCCGGTTTACACTCAGTCTGATCTCACTGGAACCCGGGTTTCACACTGTCTGATCTCACTGGTCCCCGTGTTACACACAGCCTGATTTCACTGGGCTCCCGGATTTCACACTGTCTGATCTCACTGGGCCGCCCGGGTTCCACACTGTCTGATCCTATTGGGCACCCGGGTTACGCACTTTCTGATCTCACTGGGCCTCCGGGTTACACACTGTCTGATCACACCGAGCCCCCGGGTTACACACTGTCTGATCTCACTGGGCCTCCGGGTGAAACACTCTCGGATCTCACTGGGCCCCATGTTTTAACACTGTCTCAACTCACTGGGCCCCCGAGTTACACACAGTCTGATCTCACTGTCCCGTGGGTTACAAACTGTCTGATCTCACTGAGCCCCCGGGTTGCACACTGTCTGATCCCTCTGGAACCCCGGTTTACACACAGTCTAATGTCACTGGACCACCGGGTTACACATTGTCTGATCTCACTAGAACCCGGGTTCCACACTGTCTGATCTCACAGGGCCCCCGAGTTACACACAGCCTGATTTCACTGGGCTCCCGGATTACACACTGTCTGATCTCACTGGGCACACGCATTACAAACTGTCTGATCTCAATGGGCCTCCGGGTTAAACATTGTCTGATCTCACTGGGCCCCAGGGTTTAACACTGTCTGATCTCACTGGGCCCCCGTGTTACACACAGTCTGATCTCACTGGGACCCCTGTTTACACAATGTCTGATCTCACTGGGCCCCCGGGTTACATACTGTCTGATCCCTCTGGACACACGGTTTACACACAGTCTGATGTCACTTGACCACCGGGTTACACACTGTCCGATCTCACTGGATCCCGGGTTTCACACTGTCTGATCTCACTGGGCATCGTGTTACACACAGCCTGATCTCACTGGGTCCCCGGGTTAAACAATGTCTGATCTCACTGGGCACCTGAGTTACACACTGTCTAATCTCACTTTGCCATCCTCCCCAGGTCACACACTGTCTGATCACACCGGGCCCCCGGGTTACACACTGCCTGATCTCACTGGGCCCCGGGGTTACACACTGTCTGATCTCATTTGACCCCCGGGTTACACACTGTCTCATCTCAGTGGCCCCCCGGGTTACACACTGTCTGATCTCACTGGGCTCCCGGGTTACACACTGTCTGATCTCACTGGGCCACCGGGTTACACACTGTCTGATCTCACTGGGCCCCCATGTTACACACTGTCTGATCTACTGTGCCCACGAGTTACACACTGTCTGATCTCATTTGACCCCCGTGTTACATACTGTCTCATCTCACTGGGCCCCCCTAGTTAAACCTGTCTGATCCCACTGCACACCCGGGTTACACACTTTCAGATCTCACTGGGCCTCCGGGTTACACACTGTCTGATCACACTGGGCCCCCGCGTTACACACTGTCTGATCTCACTGTGCACCTGCGTTCCAAACTGTCTGAACTCACTGGGCATCCGGGTTAAACACTATCTGATCTCACTGGGCCCCCGGGTTACACACTGTCTGATCTCTCTGGAACCCCGGTTTACACTCAGTCTGATCTCACTGGAACCCGGGTTTCGCACTGTCTGATCTCACTGGTCCCCGTGTTACACACAGCCTGATTTCACTGGGCTCCCGGATTTCACACTGTCTGATCTCACTGGGCCGCCCGGGTTCCACACTGTCTGATCCTATTGGGCACCCGGGTTACGCACTTTCTGATCTCACTGGGCCTCCGGGTTACACACTGTCTGATCACACCGAGCCCCCGGGTTACACACTGTCTGATCTCACTGGGCCTCCGGGTGAAACACTCTCGGATCTCACTGGGCCCCATGTTTTAACACTGTCTAAACTCACTGGGCCTCCGGGTTACAAACTGTCTGATCTCACTGAGCCCCCGGGTTACACACTGTCTCATCTCACTGTGACGCCGGGTTACGCACTGTCTGATCTCATTTCACCCCCGGGTTATACACTGTCTAATCCCACTGGGCACCCGGGTTACACACTGTCTGATCTCACTGGACCTCCGGGTTACAGTCTGTCTGATCACACTGGTCCCCCGGGTAACACACTGTCTGATCACACTGGTCCCCCGGGTAACACACTGTCTGATCTCATTTGACCCCCGGGTTACACACTGTCTTATCTCACTGGGGTCCCCGCGTTACACACTGTCTGATCTCTCTGGGCTCCCGGGTTACAAAATGTCTGATCTCACTGGGCCCGCGGGTTACACACTGTCTTGTCTCACTGGGCCCCCGGGTTACACACTGTCTGATCCATCTGGAACCCCGGTTTACACACTGTCTGATCTCACTGGGACAACGGTTTACATACAACCTGATCTCACTGTGTCCCCGGGGTACACACTGCATGATCTCACTGGGCACATGAGTTGCACACTGTCTGATCTCACTGTGCCCATCCTCCCCGAGTCACACACTGTCTGATCTCCCTGGGCCTCCGTGGTTACACACTGTCTGATCTCACTGGGCCCCTGGGTTACAAATTGTCTGATCTCACTGGACCCCCGGGTTACACACTGTCTGATCTCACTGGGCCCCCATGTTACACACTGTCTGATATCACTGTGCCCTCTGGTTACACACAGTCTGATCTCATTTGACACCCGGGTTACACACTGTCTCATGTCACTGGGCCCCCCGCGTTACACACTGTCTGATCACATTTGACCCCCGGGTTACACACTGTCTGATCTCACTGGTCACCCGGGTGACAAACTTTCTGATCTCACTGGGCCATCGGGTTAAACACTATCTGATCTCACTGGGCTCCCGGGTTACACACTGTCTGATCTCACTGGGCCCACATGTTAGACACTGTCTGATCTCACTGTGCCCCTGGGTTACCCACTGTCTGATCTCAGTTGATCCCCGGGTTACACACTGTCTCATTTCACTGGGCCCCCGGGGTTAAAGACTATCTGGTCTCACTGGGCACCCGGGTTACACACTGTCTGCTCTCACTGGGCCCCTGGGTTACACACAGTCTGATCTCACTGTCCCGTGGGTTACAAACTGTCTGATCTCACTGAGCCCCCGGGTTACACACTGTCTCATCTCACTGTGACGCCGGGTTACAGTCTGTCTGATCACACTGGTCCCCCGGGTAACACACTGTCTGATCACACTGGTCCCCCGGGTAACACACTGTCTGATCTCATTTGACCCCCGGGTTACACACTGTCTTATCTCACTGGGGTCCCCGCGTTACACACTGTCTGATCTCTCTGGGCTCCCGGGTTACAACATGTCTGACCTCACTGGGCCCGCGGGTTACACACTGTCTGGTCTCACTGTGCCCCCGGGTTTAACAATGTCTGATCTCACTGGGCCCCCGAGTTACACACAGTCTGATCTCACTGGGCTCCCGGGTTACATACTGTCTGATCTCACTGTGCCCCTGGTTACGCACTGTCTGATCTCAATGGGCCCCTGGGTTACCCACTGTCTGATCTCAGTTGATTCCCGGGTTACACACTGTCTCATCTCACTGGGCCCCCGGGGTTAAAGACTGTCTGGTCTCACTGGGCACACGGGTTACACACTGTCTGCTCTCACTGGGCCCCTGGGTTACAGACTGTCTGATCTCATTTGACCCCCGGGTTACACACTGTCCCATCTCACTGGGTCAGCCGGGATACACACTGTCTGATCTCACTGGGCCCCAGGTTTTAGCACTGTCTGATCTCACTGGGCCCCCGAGTTACACACAGTCTGATCTCACTGGGCCCCCATGTTACACACTGTCTGATCTCACTGGGCCCCCATGTTACACACTGTCTGATTTCACTGGGCCCCCTGGTTACACACTGTCTGATCTGACTGAGCCCCCGGGTTGCACACTGTCTGATCCCTCTGGAACCCCGGTTTACACACAGTCTGATGTCACTGGACCACCGGGTTACACATTGTCTGATCTCACTAGAACCCGGGTTTCACACTGTCTGATCTCACTGGTCCCCGTGTTACACACAGCCTGATTTCACTGGGCTCCCGGATTACACACTGTCTGATCTCACTGGGCACACGCATTACAAACTGTCTGATCTCAATGGGCCTCCGGGTTAAACATTGTCTGATCTCACTGGGCCCCAGGGTTTAACACTGTCTGATCTCACTGGGCCCCCGTGTTACACACAGTCTGATCTCACTGGGACCCCTGTTTACACAATGTCTGATCTCACTGGGCCCCCGGGTTACACACTGTCTGATCCCTCTGGACCCGCGGTTTACACACAGTCTGATGTCACTTGACCACCGGGTTATACACTGTCCGATCTCACTGGATCCCGGGTTTCACACTGTCTGATCTCACTGGGCATCGTGTTACACACAGCCTGATCTCACTGGGTCCCCGGGTTAAGCAATGTCTGATCTCACTGGGCACCTGAGTTACACACTGTCTAATCTCACTTTGCCATCCTCCCCAGGTCACACACTGTCTGATCACACCGGGCCCCCGGGTTACACACTGCCTGATCTCACTGGGCCCCGGGGTTACACACTGTCTGATCTCATTTGACCCCCGGGTTACACACTGTCTCATCTCAGTGGCCCCCCGGGTTACACACTGTCTGATCTCACTGGGCTCCCGGGTTACACACTGTCTGATCTCACTGGGCCACCGGGTTACACACTGTCTGATCTCACTGGGCCCCCATGTTACACACTGTCTGATCTACTGTGCCCACGAGTTACACACTGTCTGATCTCATTTGACCCCCGGGTTACATACTGTCTCATCTCACTGGGCCCCCTAGTTAAATCTTTCTGATCCCACTGCACACCCGGGTTACACACTTTCTGATCTCACTGGGCCTCCGGGTTACACACTGTCTGATCACACTGGGCCCCCGCGTTACACACTGTCTGATCTCACTGTGCACCCGGGTTCCAAACTGTCTGAACTCAATGGGCCTCCGGGTTAAACATTGTCTGATCTCACTGGGCCCCAGGGTTTAACACTGTCTGATCTCACTGGGCCCCCGTGTTACACACAGTCTGATCTCACTGGGACCCCTGTTTACACAATGTCTGATCTCACTGGGCCCCCGGGTTACACACTGTCTGATCCCTCTGGACCCGCGGTTTACACACAGTCTGATGTCACTTGACCACCGGGTTATACACTGTCCGATCTCACTGGATCCCGGGTTTCACACTGTCTGATCTCACTGGGCATCGTGTTACACACAGCCTGATCTCACTGGGTCCCCGGGTTAAGCAATGTCTGATCTCACTGGGCACCTGAGTAACACACTGTCTAATCTCACTTTGCCATCCTCCCCAGGTCACACACTGTCTGATCACACCGGGCCCCCGGGTTACACACTGCCTGATCTCACTGGGCCCCGGGGTTACACACTGTCTGATCTCATTTGACCCCCGGGTTACACACTGTCTCATCTCAGTGGCCCCCCGGGTTACACACTGTCTGATCTCACTGGGCTCCCGGGTTACACACTGTCTGATCTCACTGGGCCACCGGGTTACACACTGTCTGATCTCACTGGGCCCCCATGTTACACACTGTCTGATCTACTGTGCCCACGAGTTACACACTGTCTGATCTCATTTGACCCCCGGGTTACATACTGTCTCATGTCACTGGGCCCCCTAGTTAAATCTTTCTGATCCCACTGCACACCCGGGTTACACACTTTCTGATCTCACTGGGCCTCCGGGTTACACACTGTCTGATCACACTGGGCCCCCGCGTTACACACTGTCTGATCTCACTGTGCACCCGGGTTCCAAACTGTCTGAACTCACTGGGCATCCGGGTTAAACACTGTCTGATCTCACTGGGCCCCAGGTTTTAACACTGTCTGATCTCACTGGGCCCCCGGGTTACACACTGTCTGATCTCTCTGGAACCCCGGTTTACACTCAGTCTGATCTCACTGGAACCCGGGTTTCACACTGTCTGATCTCACTGGTCCCCGTGTTACACACAGCCTGATTTCACTGGGCTCCCGGATTTCACACTGTCTGATCTCACTGGGCCGCCCGGGTTCCGCACTGTCTGATCCTATTGGGCACCCGGGTTACGCACTTTCTGATCTCACTGGGCCTCCGTGTTACACACTGTCTGATCACACCGGGCCCCCGGGTTACACACTGTCTGATCTCACTGGGCCTCCGGGTGAAACACTCTCGGATCTCACTGGGCCCCATGTTTTAACACTGTCTCAACTCACTGGGCCCCCGAGTTACACACAGTCTGATCTCACTGTCCCGTGGGTTACAAACTGTCTGATCTCTCTGAGCCCCCGGGTTACACACTGTCTGATCTCACTTGACCACGGGTTACACACTGTCAGATCCCACTGGGCCTGCAGTTTACACACTGTGTGATCTCACTGGACCTCCCGATTAGACACTGTCTGACCTCACTGGTTCCCCCGGGTCAATCAACGGTCTGATCTCACTGGGCCCCAGGGATTAACGCTGTCTGGTCCCACTGGGCCCCTGGTTTACACACAGTCTGATCTCACTGGGCCACCGGGTTACACACTGTCTCATCTCACTGTGACGCCGGGTTACGCACTGTCTGATCTCATTTCACCCCCGGGTTATACACTGTCTAATCCCACTGGGCACCCGGGTTACACACTGTCTGATCTCACTGGGCCTCCGGGTAACAGTCTGTCTGATCACACTGGTCCCCCGGGTAACACACTGTCTGATCACACTGGTCCCCCGGGTAACACACTGTCTGATCTCATTTGACCCCCGGGTTACACACTGTCTTATCTCACTGGGATCCCCGCTTTACACACTGTCTGATCTCTCTGGGCTCCCGGGTTACAAAATGGCTGATCTCACTGGGCCCCCGGGTTACACACTGTCTGATCTCACTGGGCCCCCATGTTACACACTGTCTGATATCACTGTGCCCCCTGGTTACACACAGTCTGATCTCATTTGACTCCCGGGTTACACACTGTCTTATGTCACTGGGCCCCCCGCGTTACACACTGTCTGATCACATTTGACCCCCGGGTTACACACCTTCTGATCTCACTGGGCACCCGGGTGACAAACTTTCTGATCTCACTGGGCCATCGGGTTAAACACTATCTGATCTCACTGGGCCCCAGGGTTTAACAATGTCTGATCTCACTGGGCCCCCGAGTTACACACAGTCTGATCTCACTGGGCCCCCGGGTTACACACTGTCTGATCTCACTGGGACCCCATGTTACACACTGTCTGATCTCACTGTGCCCCTGGTTACACACTGTCTGATCTCAATGGGCCCCTGGGTTACCCACTGTCTGATCTCATTTGATCCCTGGGTTACACACTGTCTCATCTCACCTGGCCACCGGGATTACACACTATCTGGTCTCACTGGGCACCCGGGTTACACACTGTCTGCTCTCACTGGGCCCCTGGGTTACACACTGTCTGATCTCATTTGACCCCCGGGTTACACACTGTCCCATCTCACTGGGTCACCCGGGATACACACTGTCGGATCTCACTGGGCCACAGGTTTTAGCACTGACTGATCTCACTGGGCCCCCGAGTTACACACAGTCTGATGTCACTGGGCCAACTGGTTACACACTGTCTGATCTCAATGAGCCCCCGGGTTACACACTGTCTGATTTCTCTGGAACCCCGGTTTACACACAGACTGATGTCACTGGACCACCGGATTACACATTGTCTGATCTCACTGGAACCCGGGTTTCACACTGTCTGATCTCACTGGTCCCCGTGTTACACACAGCCTGATTTCACTGGGCTCCCGGATTACAAACTGTCTGATCTCACTGGGCACCCGGGTTACACACTGTCTGATCTCAATGGGCCTCCGGGTTAAACATTGTCTGATCTCACTGGGCCCCAGGGTTTAACACTGTCTCATCTCACTGGGCCCCCGAGTTACACACTGTCTGATCTCACTGGGCCCCCATGTTACACACTGTCTGATCTCACTGTGCCCCCTGGTTACACACTGTCTGATCTCAATGAGCCCCCGGGTTACCCACTGTCTGATCTCATTTGATCCCCGGGTTACACACTGTCTCATCTCACTGGGCCCCCGGGGTTACATACCGTTTGATCTCACTGGGCACCCGGGTTACACACTATCTGATCTCACTGGGCCCCTGGGTTACACACTGTCTGATCTCATTTGACCGCCGGATTACACACTGTCCCATCTCACTGGGCCACCCGCGATACACACACTCTGATCTCACTGGGCCCCCTGGTTACACACTGTCTGATCTCACTGAGCCCCCGGGTTGCACACTGTCTGATCCCTCTGGAACCCCGGTTTACACACAGTCTGATGTCACTGGATCACCGGGTTACACATTGTCTGATCTCACTGGAACCCGGGTTTCACACTGTCTGATCTCACTGGTCCCCGTGCTACACACAGCCTGATTTCACTGGGCTCCCGGATTACACATTGTCTGATCTCACTGGGCACACGCATTACAAACTGTCTGATCTCAATGGGCCTCCGGGTTAAACATTGTCTGATCTCACTGGGCCCCAGGGTTTAACACTGTCTGATCTCACTGGGCCCCCGTGTTACACACAGTCTGATCTCACTGGGCCCCCTGTTTACACACTGTCTGATCTCAATGGGCCTCCGGGTTAAACATTGTCTTATCTCACTGGGCCCCAGTGTTTAACACTGTCTGATCACACTGGGCCCCCGCGTTACACACTGTCTGATCTCACTGGACACATGGGTTACAAACTGTCTGATCTCAATGGGCCTCCGGGTTAAACATTGTCTGATCTCACTGGGCCCCAGGGTTAAACACTGTCTGATCTCACTGAGCCCCCCTGTTACACACAGTCTGATCTCACTGTGGCCCCTGGTTACACACTGTCTGATCTCACTGGGCCCCCGTGTTACACACTGTCTGTTCCCTCTGGACCCACGGTTTACACAAAGTCTGATGTCACTGGACCACCGGGTTACACACTGTCTGATCTCACTGGGCATCGTGTTACACACAGCCTGATCTCACTGGGTCCCCGGGTTAAACAATGTCTGATCTCACTGGGCACCTGAGTTACACACTGTCTAATTTCACTTTGCCATCCTCCCCAGGTCACACACTGTCTGATCACACCGGGCCCCCGGGTTACACACTGCCTGATCTCACTTGGCCCCGGGGTTACACACTGTCTGATCTCATTTGACCCCCGGGTTACACACTGTCTCATCTCAGTGGCCCCCCGGGTTACACACTGTCTGATCTCACTGGGCTCCCGGGTTACACACTGTCTGATCTCACTGGGCCCCCCTGGGTAAATCTGTCTGACCCCACTGCACACCCGGGTTACACACTTTCTGATCTCACTGGGCCTCCGGGTTACACAATTTCTGATCACACTGGGCCCCCGCGTTACCCACTTTCTGATCTCACTGGGCACCCGGGTTACAAACTGTCTGAGTCACTGGGCATCCGGGTTAAACACTCTCTGATCTCACTGGGCTCCAGGTTTTAACACTGTCTGATCTCACTGGGCCCCCGAGTTACACACAGTCTGATCTAACTGGAACCCCGGTTTACACACTGTCTGATCTCACTGGGCCCCCGGGTTACACACTGTCTGATCCCTCTGGAACCCCGGTTTACACACAGTCTGATGTCACTGGACCACCGGGTTACACACTGTCTGATCTGACTGGAACCCGGGTTTCATACTGTCTGATCTCACTGGGCCCCGTGTTACACACAGCCTGATCTCACTGGGTCCCCGGGTTACACATTGTATGATCTCACTGGGCAACTGAGTTACACACTGTCTAATCTCACTGTGCACATCCTCCCTGGGTCACACACTGTCTGATCACACTGGGCCCCCGGGTTACACACATTCTGATCTCACTGGGCCCATGGGTTACAAACTGTCTGATCTCACTGGATCCCAGGGTTACACACCGTGTTATCACACTGGGCACCCGGGTTACACACTGTCTGATCTCACTGAGCCCCCGGGTTACACATTGTCTGATCTCACTGGGCCCCCGGGTTACACACTGTCTGATCTCATTTGACCCCCGGGTTACACACTGTCTCATCTCAGTGGCCCCCCGTGTTACGCACTGTCTGATCTCACTGGGCTCCCGGGTTACACACTGTCTGATTTCACTGGGCCACCGGGTTACACACTGTCTGATCTCACTGGGCCCCCATGTTACACACTGTCTGATCTACTGTGCCCACGAGTTACACACTGTCTGATCTCATTTGATCCCCGGCTTACATACTGTATCATCTCTCTGGGCCCCCCGAGTTAAATCTGTCTGATCCCACTGCACACCCGGGTTACACACTTTCTGATCTCACTGGGCCTCCGGGTTACACACTGTCTGATCACACTGGGCCCCCGCGTTACACACTGTCTGATCTCACTGTGCACCCGGGTTCCAAACTCTGAAATCACTGGGCATCCGGGTTAAACACTGTCTGATCTCACTGAGCCCCAGGTTTTAACACTGTCTGATCTCACTGGGCCCCCGGGTTACACACTGTCTGATCCCTCTGGAACCCCGGTTTACACTCAGTCTGATCTCACTGGAACCCGGGTTTCACACTGTCTGATCTCACTGGTCCCCGTGTTACACACAGCCTGATTTCACTGGGCTCCCGGATTTCACACTGTCTGATCACACTGGGCCGCCCGGGTTCCACACTGTCTGATCCTATTGGGCACCCGGGTTACGCACTTTCTGATCTCACTGGGCCTCGGGGTTACACACTGTCTGATCACACCGGGCCCCCGGGTTACACACTGTCTGATCTCACTGGGCCTCCGGGTGAAACACTCTCGGATCTCACTGGGCCCCATGTTTTAACACTGTCTCAACTCACTGGGCCCCCGAGTTACACACAGTCTGATCTCACTGTCCCGTGGGTTACAAACTGTCTGATCTCACTGAGCCCCCGGGTTACACACTGTCTGATCTCACTTGACCACGGGTTACACACTGTCAGATCTCACTGGGCCTGCAGTTTACACACTGTGTGATCTCACTGGACCTCCCGATTAGACACTGTCTGACCTCACTGGTTCCCCCGGGTCAAACAACGGTCTGATCTCACTGGGCCCCAGGGATTAACGCTGTCTGGTCCCACTGGGCCCAGGGTTTAGACACAGTCTGATTTCACTGGGCCACCGGGTTACACACTGTCTCATCTCACTGTGACGCCGGGTTACGCACTGTCTGATCTCATTTCACCCCCGGGTTATACACTGTCTGATCACATTTGACTCCCGGGTTACACACTGTCTGATCTCACTGGGCATCCGGGTGACAAACTTTCTGATCTCACTGGGCCATCGGGTTAAGCACTATCTGATCTCACTGGGCCCCAGGGTTTAACAATGTCTGATCTCACTGGGCCCCCGAGTTACACATAGTCTGATCTCACTGGGCCCCCGGGTTACACTCTGTCTGATCTCACTGTGCCCAAGGTTACACACTGTCTGATCTCAATGGGCCCCTGGGTTACCCACTGTCTGATCTCATTTGATCCCCGGGTTACACACTGTCTCATCTCACTGGGCCCCCGGGGTTACTTACTGTCTGGTCTCACAGGGCACCCGGGTTACACACTGTCTGCTCTCACTGAGCCCCTGGGTTACACACTTTCTGATCTCATTTGACCCCCGGGTTACACACTGTCCCATCTCACTGGGTCACCCGGGATACACACTGTCTGATCTCACTGGGCCCCAGGTTTTAGCACTGTCTGATCTCACTGGGCCCCCGAGTTACACACAGTCTGATGTCACTGGGCCCCCTGGTTACACACTGTCTGATCTCAATGAGCCCCCGGGTTACACACTGTCTGATCCCTCTGGAACCCCGGTTTACACACAGTCTAATGTCACTGGACCACCGGGTTACACATTGTCTGATCTCACTGGAACCCGGCTTTCACACTGTCTGATCTCACTGGTCCCCGTGTTACACACAGCCTGATTTCACTGGGCTCCCGGATTACACACAGTCTGATCTCACTGGGCACACGGGTTACAAACTGCCTGATCTCAATGGGCCTCCGGGTTAAACATTGTCTGATCTCACTGGGCCCCAGGGTTTAACACTGTCTCATCTCACTGGGCCCCCGAGTTACACACTGTCTGATCTCACTGGGCCCCCATGTTACACACAGTCTGATCTCACTGTGCCCCCTGGTTACACACTGTCTGATCTCAATGAGCCCCCGGGATACCCACTGTCTGATCTCATTTGATCCCCGGGTTACACACTGTCTCATCTCACTGGGCCCCCGGGGTTACATACCGTTTGATCTCATTGGGCACCCGGGTTACACACTATCTGATCTCACTGGGCCCCTGGGTTACACATTGTCTGATCTCATTTGACCGCCGGGTTACACACTGTCCCATCTCACTGGGCCACCCGCGATACACACTGTCTGATCTCACTTGGCCCCCTGGCTACACATTGTCTGATCTCACTGAGCCCCCGGGTTGCACACTGTCTGATCCCTCTGGAACCCCGGTTTACACACAGTCTGATGTCACTGGACCACCGGGTTACACATTGTCTGATCTCACTGGAACCCGGGTTTCACACTGTCTGATCTCACTGGTCCCCGCGTTACACACAGCCTGATTTCACTGGGCTCCCGGATTACACACTGTCTGATCTCACTGGGCACACGCATTACAAACTGTCTGATCTCAATGGGCCTCCGGGTTAAACATTGTCTGATCTCACTGGGCCCCAGGGTTTAACACTGTCTGATCTCACTGGGCCCCCGTGTTACACACAGTCTGATCTCACTGGGCCCCCTGGTTACATACTGTCTGATCTCAATGGGCCTCCGGGTTAAACATTGTCTTATCTCACTGGGCCCCAGGGTTTAACACTGTCTGATCACACTGCGCCCCCGCGTTACACACTGTCTGATCTCACTGGACACATGGGTTACAAACTGTCTGATCTCAATGGGCCTCCGGGTTAAACATTGTCTGATCTCACTGGGCCCCAGGGTTAAACACTGTCTGATCTCACTGGGCATCGTGTTACACACAGCCTGATGTCAATGTGTCCCCGGGTTAAACAATGTCTGATCACACCGGGCCCCCGGGTTACATACTGCCCGATCTCACTGGGCCCCGGGGTTACACACTGTCTGATCTCATTTGACCCCCGGGTTACACACTGTCTCATCTCACTGGGCCCCCCGCGTTACACACTGTCTGATCTCACTGGGCTCCCGGGTTACACAATGTGTGATCTCACTGGGCCCCCGGGTTGCACTCTGTCTTATCTCACTGGGCCCCCGGGTTACACAATGTCTGATCCATCTGGAACCCCGGTTTACACACAGTCTGATCTCACTGGGACAACGGGCTACACACAGCCTGATCTCACTGGGTCCCCCTGGGTACACACTGCAAGATCTCACTGGGCACCTGAGTTACACACTGCCTGATCTCACTGTGCCCACCTTCCCCGGGTCACACACTTTCTGATCTCCCTGGGCCCCCGGGGTTACACACTGTATGATCTCACTGGGCCCCTGGGTTACAAACTGCCTGATCTCATTGGATCCCAGGGTTACACACAGTGTGACCTCACTGGGCCCCCGGGTTACACACTGTCTGATCTCACTGAGCCCCCGGATTACACACGGTCTGATCTCACTGGGCCCCAGGGATTAACGCTGTCTGATCCTTCTGGACCCCCGGTTTACACACGGTCTGATCTCACTGGGCAACCGGGTTACCCACTGTCTGATCTCAATGTTCGCCGAGTTACACACTGTCTGATCTCATTTGACCCCCAGGTTACACACTGTCTCATCTCAGTGGGCCCCCCGGGTTACACACTGTCTGATCTCACTGGGCTTCCGGGTTACACACTGTCTGATCTCACTGGCCCCCCCGGGTTACACACTGTCTGATCTCACTGGGCCCCTCATGTTACACACGGTCTGATCTACAGTGCCCCCGGGTTACACACTGTCAGATCTCATTTGACCCCCGGGTTACACACTGTCTCATCTCACTGGGCCCCCCTGGATAAATCTGTCTGATCCCACTGCACACCCGGGTTACACACTTTCTGATCTCACTGGGCCTCCGGGTTACACACTGTCTGATCACACTGGGCCCCCGCGTTACCCACTTTCTGATCTCACTGGGCACCCGGGTTACAAACTGTCTGAACTCACTGGGCATCCGGGTTAAACACTGTCTGATCTCACTGGGCCCCAGGTTTTAACACTGTCTGATCTCACTGGGCCCCCGGGTTACACACTGTCTGATCCCTCTGGAACCCCGGTTTACACTCAGTCTGATCTCACTGGAACCCGGGTTTCACACTGTCTGATCTCACTGGTCCCCGTGTTACACACAGCCTGATTTCACTGGGCTCCTGGATTTCACACTGTCTGATCTCACTGGGCCGCCCGGGTTCCACACTGTCTGATCCTATTGGGTACCCGGGTTACGCATTTTCTGATCTCACTGGGCCTCGGGGTTACACACTGTCTGATCACACCGGGCCCCCCGGGTTACACACTGTCTGATCTCACTGGGCCTCCGGGTGAAACACTCTCGGATCTCACTGGGCCCCATGTTTTAACACTGTCTCAACTCACTGGGCCCCCGAGTTACACACAGTCTGATCTCACTGTCCCATGGGTTACAAACTGTCTGATCTCACTGAGCCCCCGGGTTACACACTGTCTGATCTCACTTGACCACGGGTTACACACTGTCAGATCTCACTGGGCCTGCAGTTTACACACTGTGTGATCTCACTGGACATCCCGATTAGACACTGTCTGACCTCACTGGTTCCCCCGGGTCAAACAACGGTCTGATCTCACTGGGCCCCAGGGATTAACGCTGTCTGGTCCCACTGGGCCCAGGGTTTAGACACAGTCTGATTTCACTGGGCCACCGGGTTACACACTGTCTCATCTCACTGTGACGCCGGGTTACGCACTGTCTGATCTCATTTCACCCCCGGGTTATACACTGTCTGATCACATTTGACTCCCGGGTTACACACTGTCTGATCTCACTGGGCATCCGGGTGACAAACTTTCTGATCTCACTGGGCCATCGGGTTAAGCACTATCTGATCTCACTGGGCCCCAGGGTTTAACAATGTCTGATCTCACTGGGCCCCCGAGTTACACATAGTCTGATCTCACTGGGCCCCCGGGTTACACTCTGTCTGATCTCACTGTGCCCAAGGTTACACACTGTCTGATCTCAATGGGCCCCTGGGTTACCCACTGTCTGATCTCATTTGATCCCCGGGTTACACACTGTCTCATCTCACTGGGCCCCCGGGGTTACTTACTGTCTGGTCTCACAGGGCACCCGGGTTACACACTGTCTGCTCTCACTGAGCCCCCGAGTTACACACTTTCTGATGTCACTGGGCCCCCTGGTTACACACTGTCTGATCTCAATGAGCCCCCGGGTTACACACTGTCTGATCCCTCTGGAACCCCGGTTTACACACAGTCTAATGTCACTGGACCACCGGGTTACACATTGTCTGATCTCACTGGAACCCGGCTTTCACACTGTCTGATCTCACTGGTCCCCGTGTTACACACAGCCTGATTTCACTGGGCTCCCGGATTACACACAGTCTGATCTCACTGGGCACACGGGTTACAAACTGCCTGATCTCAATGGGCCTCCGGGTTAAACATTGTCTGATCTCACTGGGCCCCAGGGTTTAACACTGTCTCATCTCACTGGGCCCCCGAGTTACACACTGTCTGATCTCACTGGGCCCCCATGTTACACACAGTCTGATCTCACTGTGCCCCCTGGTTACACACTGTCTGATCTCAATGAGCCCCCGGGATACCCACTGTCTGATCTCATTTGATCCCCGGGTTACACACTGTCTCATCTCACTGGGCCCCCGGGGTTACATACCGTTTGATCTCATTGGGCACCCGGGTTACACACTATCTGATCTCACTGGGCCCCTGGGTTACACATTGTCTGATCTCATTTGACCGCCGGGTTACACACTGTCCCATCTCACTGGGCCACCCGCGATACACACTGTCTGATCTCACTTGGCCCCCTGGCTACACATTGTCTGATCTCACTGAGCCCCCGGGTTGCACACTGTCTGATCCCTCTGGAACCCCGGTTTACACACAGTCTGATGTCACTGGACCACCGGGTTACACATTGTCTGATCTCACTGGAACCCGGGTTTCACACTGTCTGATCTCACTGGTCCCCGCGTTACACACAGCCTGATTTCACTGGGCTCCCGGATTACACACTGTCTGATCTCACTGGGCACACGCATTACAAACTGTCTGATCTCAATGGGCCTCCGGGTTAAACATTGTCTGATCTCACTGGGCCCCAGGGTTTAACACTGTCTGATCTCACTGGGCCCCCGTGTTACACACAGTCTGATCTCACTGGGCCCCCTGGTTACATACTGTCTGATCTCAATGGGCCTCCGGGTTAAACATTGTCTTATCTCACTGGGCCCCAGGGTTTAACACTGTCTGATCACACTGCGCCCCCGCGTTACACACTGTCTGATCTCACTGGACACATGGGTTACAAACTGTCTGATCTCAATGGGCCTCCGGGTTAAACATTGTCTGATCTCACTGGGCCCCAGGGTTAAACACTGTCTGATCTCACTGGGCATCGTGTTACACACAGCCTGATGTCAATGTGTCCCCGGGTTAAACAATGTCTGATCACACCGGGCCCCCGGGTTACATACTGCCCGATCTCACTGGGCCCCGGGGTTACACACTGTCTGATCTCATTTGACCCCCGGGTTACACACTGTCTCATCTCACTGGGCCCCCCGCGTTACACACTGTCTGATCTCACTGGGCTCCCGGGTTACACAATGTGTGATCTCACTGGGCCCCCGGGTTGCACTCTGTCTTATCTCACTGGGCCCCCGGGTTACACAATGTCTGATCCATCTGGAACCCCGGTTTACACACAGTCTGATCTCACTGGGACAACGGGCTACACACAGCCTGATCTCACTGGGTCCCCGGGGTACACACTGCAAGATCTCACTGGGCACCTGAGTTACACACTGCCTGATCTCACTGTGCCCACCTTCCCCGGGTCACACACTTTCTGATCTCCCTGGGCCCCCGGGGTTACACACTGTATGATCTCACTGGGCCCCTGGGTTACAAACTGCCTGATCTCATTGGATCCCAGGGTTACACACAGTGTGACCTCACTGGGCCCCCGGGTTACACACTGTCTGATCTCACTGAGCCCCCGGATTACACACGGTCTGATCTCACTGGGCCCCAGGGATTAACGCTGTCTGATCCTTCTGGACCCCCGGTTTACACACGGTCTGATCTCACTGGGCAACCGGGTTACCCACTGTCTGATCTCAATGTTCGCCGAGTTACACACTGTCTGATCTCATTTGACCCCCAGGTTACACACTGTCTCATCTCAGTGGGCCCCCCGGGTTACACACTGTCTGATCTCACTGGGCTTCCGGGTTACACACTGTCTGATCTCACTGGCCCCCCCGGGTTACACACTGTCTGATCTCACTGGGCCCCTCATGTTACACACGGTCTGATCTACAGTGCCCCCGGGTTACACACTGTCAGATCTCATTTGACCCCCGGGTTACACACTGTCTCATCTCACTGGGCCCCCCTGGATAAATCTGTCTGATCCCACTGCACACCCGGGTTACACACTTTCTGATCTCACTGGGCCTCCGGGTTACACACTGTCTGATCACACTGGGCCCCCGCGTTACCCACTTTCTGATCTCACTGGGCACCCGGGTTACAAACTGTCTGAACTCACTGGGCATCCGGGTTAAACACTGTCTGATCTCACTGGGCCCCAGGTTTTAACACTGTCTGATCTCACTGGGCCCCCGGGTTACACACTGTCTGATCCCTCTGGAACCCCGGTTTACACTCAGTCTGATCTCACTGGAACCCGGGTTTCACACTGTCTGATCTCACTGGTCCCCGTGTTACACACAGCCTGATTTCACTGGGCTCCCGGATTTCACACTGTCTGATCTCACTGGGCCGCCCGGGTTCCACACTGTCTGATCCTATTGGGCACCCGGGTTACGCATTTTCTGATCTCACTGGGCCTCGGGGTTACACACTGTCTGATCACACCGGGCCCCCGGGTTACACACTGTCTGATCTCACTGGGCCTCCGGGTGAAACACTCTCGGATCTCACTGGGCCCCATGTTTTAACACTGTCTCAACTCACTGGGCCCCCGAGTTACACACAGTCTGATCTCACTGTCCCGTGGGTTACAAACTGTCTGATCTCACTGAGCCCCCGGGTTACACACTGTCTGATCTCACTTGATCACGGGTTACACACTGTCAGATCCCACTGGGCCTGCAGTTTACACACTGTGTAATCTCACTGGACCTCCCGATTAGACACTGTCTGACCTCACTGGTTCCCCCGGGTCAAACAACGGTCTGATCTCACTGGGCCCCAGGGATTAACACTGTCTGGTCCCACTGGGCCCCTGGTTTACACACAGTCTGATCTCACTGGGCCACCGGGTTACACACTGTCTCATCTCACTGTGACGCCGGGTTACGCACTGTCTGATCTCATTTCACCCCCGGGTTATACACTGTCTAGTCCCACTGGGCACCCTGGTTACACACTTTCTGATCTCACTGGGCCTCCGGGTTACAGTCTGTCTGATCACACTGGTCCCCCGGGTAACACACTGTCTGATCACACTGGTCCCCCGGGTAACACACTGTCTGATCTCATTTGACCCCCGGGTTACACACTGTCTTATCTCACTGGGATCCCCGCATTACACACTGTCTGATCTCTCTGGGCTCCCGGGTTATAAAATGGCTGATCTCACTGGGCCCGCAGGTTACACACTGTCTGGACTCACGGGGCCACCGGGTTACACACTATCTGATCCATCTGGAACCCCGGTTTCCACACTGACTGATCTCACTGGGACAACGGTTTACACACAACCTGATCTCACTGGGTCCCCGGGGTACACACTGCATGATCTCACTGGGCCCATCCTCCCCGAGTCACACACTGTCTGATCTCCCTGGGCCTCCGGGGTTACACACTGTCTGATCTCACTGGGCCCCTGGGTTACAAATTGTCTGATCTCACTGGACCCCGGAGTTACACACTGTCTGATTTCACTGGGCCCCCATGTTACACACTGTCTGATATCACTGTGCCCCTGGTTACACACAGTCTGATCTCATTTGACACCCGGGTTACACACTGTCTCATGTCACAGGGCCCCCCGCGTTACACACTGTCTGATCACATTTGACTCCCGGGTTACACACTGTCTGATCTCACTGGGCAACCGGGTGACAAACTTTCTGATCTCACTGGGCCATCGGGTTAAACACTATCTGATCTCACTGGGCCCCAGGGTTCAACAATGTCTGATCTCACTGGGCCCCCGGGTTACACACTGTCTGATCTCACTGGGCCCCCATGTTACACACTGTCTGATCTCACTGTGCGCCCTGTTTACACACTGTCTGATCTCAATGGGCCCCTGGGTTACCCACTGTCTCATCTCATTTGATCCCCGGGTTACACACTATCTCACTCACTGGGACCCCGGGGTTACTTACTGTCTGGTCTCACTGGGCACCCGGGTTACACACTGTCTGCTGTCAATGGGCCCCTGGGTTACACACTGTCTGATCTCATTTGACCCTCGGGTTACACACTGTCTGATCTCACTGGGCTCCAGGTTTTAGCACTGTCTGATCTCACTGGGCCCCCGAGTTACACACTGTCTGATCTCAATGAGCCCCCGGGTTACACACAGTCTGATCGCTCTGGAACCCTGGTTTACACACAGTCTGATGTCACTGGACCACAGGGTTACACATTGTCTGATCTCACTGAAACCCGGGTTTCACACTGTGTGATCTCACTGGTCCCCGTGTTTCACACAGCCTGATTTCACTGGGCTCCCGGATTACACACTGTCTGATCTCACTGGGCACACGGGTTACAAACTGTCTGATCTCAATGGGCCTCCGGGTTAAACATTGTCTGATCTCACTGGGCCCCAGGGTTTAACACTGTCTCATCTCACTGGGCCCCCGAGTTACACACTGTCTGATCTCACTGGGCCCCCATGTTACACACTGTCTGATCTCACTGTGCCCCCTGGTTACACACTGTCTGATCTTATTTGATCCTCGGGTTACACACTGTCTCATCTCACTGGGCCCCCGGGGTTACATACCGTTTGATCTCCCTGGGCACCCGGGTTACACACTATCTTATCTCACTGGGCCCCTGGGTTACACACTGTCTGATCTCATTTGACCGCCGGGTTGCACACTGTCCCATCTCACTGGGCCACCCGCGATACACACTCTCTGATCTCACTGGGCCCCAGGTTTTAACAATGTCTGATCTCACATGGGCACCCGAGTTACACACAGTCTGATCTCACTGGGCCCCAGGTTTTAACAATGTCTGATCTCACATGGGCACCCGAGTTACACACTCTCTGATCTCACTGGGCCCCAGGTTTTAACAATGTCTGATCTCACTGGGCCCCCTGGTTACACGCTGTCTGATCTCACTGAGCCCCCGGGTTGCACACTGTCTGATCCCTCTGGAACCCCGGTTTACACACAGTCTGATGTCACTGGACCACCAGGTTACACATTGTCTGATCTCACTGGAACCCGGGTTTCACACTGTCTGATCTCACTGGTCCCCGTGTTACACACAGCCTGATTTCACTGGGCTCCCGGATTACACACTGTCTGATCTCACTGGGCACACACATTACAAACTGTCTGATCTCAATGGGCCTCCGGGTTAAACATTGTCTGATCTCACTGGGCCCCAGGGTTTAACACTGTCTGATCTCACTGGGCCCCCGTGTTACACACAGTCTGATCTCACTGGGCCCCCTGGTTACACACTGTCTGATCTCAATGGGCCTCCGGGTTAAACATTGTCTGATCTCACTGGGCCCCAGGATTTAACACTGTCTGATCACACTGGGCCCCCGCGTTACACACTGTCTGATCTCACTGGGCACATGGGTTACAAACTGTCTGATCTCAATGGGCCTCCGGGTTAAACATTGTCTGATCTCACTGGGCCCCAGGGTTAAACACTGTCTGATCTCACTGGGCCCCCGTGTTACACACAGTCTGATCTCACTGGGGCCCCTGGTTACACACTGTCTGATCTCACTGGGCCCCCGTGTTACACACTGTCTGTTCCCTCTGGACCCACGGTTTACACACAGTCTGATGTCACTGGACCACCGGGTTACACACTATCTGATCTCACTGGGCATCGTGTTACACACAGCCTGATCTCACTGTGTCCCCGGGTTAAACAATGTCTGATCTCACTGGGCACCTGAGTTACACACTGTCTAATCTCACTTTGCCATCCTCCACAGGTCAAACACTGTCTGATCTCACTGGGCCCCCAGGTTACACAATATCTGATCTCTCTGGGCCCAAGGGTTACTCACTGTCTGACCTTATTGTGGCCCCGGTAACACACCGTCTGATCTCACTGGGCCCCCGGGTTACACACTGTCTAGTTTCACTTGACCCCCAGGTAACACACCGTCTGATCTCACTGGGCCCCCGGGTAACACACCGTCTAGTTTCACTGGGCCCCCAGGTAACACACTGTCTGATCTCACTGGGCCCCCAGGTTACACACTCTCTGATCTCACTGGTCCCCCGGGTTACACACTATCTGATCTGACTGGGCCCCTGGGTTACAAACTGGCTGATCTCACTGGCCCCCAGGTTACACACTGTCTGATCTCACTGGGCCCCCGGGTTACAGACTGGCTGATCTCACTGTGCCTCTGGGTTACACACAGTCTGATCTCACTGGGTCTCCGGGTTGCACACTGCCTTGGTCTCACTGGGCCCCCCGGTTTACACACTGTCTGATCTTACTGGGCCCCGGGGTTACACACTGTGAGATCTCACAGGGCCCCCGGGTTACACATTGTCAGATCTCACTGGGACCCCGGGTTACACACTGTCTGATCTGACTGGGCCCCTGGGTTACAAACTGGCTGATCTCACTGGCCCCCAGGTTACACACTGTCTGATCTCACTGGGCCCCCGGGTTGAAACTGGCTGGTCTCACTGGGCCCCCGGGTTACACACTGTCTGATCTCACTGGGCCCCCGGGTTACACACTGTCTGACCTCATTATGCCCCCGGTTACACACCGTCTGATCTCACTGGGCCCCCGGGTTACACACCGTCTAGTTTCATTCGGCCCCCAGGTAACACACTGTCTGATCTCACTGGGCCCCCGGGTTACACACTGTCTAGTTTCACTGGGCCCCCAGGTAACATACCGTCTGATCTCACTGGGTCCCCGGATAACACACTGTCTAGTTTCACTGGGCACCCAGGTAACACAGTGTCTGATCTCACTGGGCCCCCAGGTTACACACTCTCTGATCTCACTGGTCCCCCAGGTTACACACTGTCTGATCTGACTGGGCCCCTGGGTTACAAACTGGCTGATCTCACTGGCCACCGGGTTACAGACTGTCTGATCTCACTGGGCCCCCAGGTTACACACTGTCTGACCTCATTGTGCCCACGATTACACACTGTCTGATCTCACTGGGCCCCCGGGTTACACACCGTCTAGTTTCACTGCGCCCCCAGGTAACACACTGGCTGATCTCACTGGGCCCCCGGGTTACACACTGTCTGATCTCTCTGGGACCACCCCCGGGTTACACACTGTCTGATCTCACTGGGATCCCGAGTTATACACTGTCTAATCTCACTGGGCCCCCGGGTTGCACAATGTCTGATCTCGCTCCGCCCCCGGTTTACACACCGTCTGATCTCACTGGGCCCCTGGGTTAAAAACGGTCTGACCTCGCTGGGCCCATCCTCCGCGGGTTACACACTGCCTGATCTAACTGGGCCCTATGGTTACACACTATCTGATCTCACTGGGACCCCAGGTTACACATCGTCTGATCTCACTGGGTCCCCGGGTTATACACTGTTTGATCTCACTGGGCCCCTGGGTTACACACTGTCTGATCTCACTGGACCCCCGGGCTACACACTGGCTGATCTCACTTGGCCCATCTTCCCCGGGTTACACATTGTCTGATCTCACTGGGCTCCCTGGTTCCACACCGTCTGATCTCACTGGGCCCCCGTGTTACACAATGTATGATCACACTTGGTCCCCATATTACACACTGTCTGATGTCACTGGGCCCAACCCTGGGTTACACATTGTCTGATCTCACTGGGCCCCCGGGTTACACACCGTCTAATTTCACTGGGCCCCCGGGCAACACATTGTCTGATCTCACTGGGCCCCAGGTTAACACACGGTCCGATCGCACTGTCCCCCCGGGTTACACAACATCTGGCCTCATTGGGCCTCCGGTTTACACAATGTCTGACCTCACTGTGCCCCCGTGTTCCACACTGTCTGATCTCACTGGGCCCATCCTCCCCGGGGTTACACACTGTCTGATGTCGCTGGGCCCCCGGGTTACCCGCTGTCTGATCTCACTGGACCCCCGAGTTACACACTGTCTGATCTCACTGGGCCCCCGGGTCACACACTGCCTGATTTCACTGGGCCCCTGGGTTACACACTGTCTGATCTCACTGGGCCCCCGTATTTCACAATGTCTGATCTCACTTGGCCCCCATGTTACACACCGTCTGATGTCACTGGGCCCAACCCTGGGTTACACATTGTCTGATCTCACTGGGCTCCCGGTTTACACACCGTCTAATTTCACTGGGCCCCCGGGCAACACATTGTCTGATCTCACTGGACCCCAAGTTAACACACGGTCCGATCGCACTGTCCCACCGGGTTACACACCATCTGACCTCACTGGGCCCCCGGGTTACACAATGTCTGACCTCACTGTGCCCCCGTGTTCCACACTGTCTGATCTCACTGGCCCCATCCTCCCCGGGGTTACACACTGTCTGATCTCGCTGGGCCCCCGGGTTACCCGCTGTCTGATCTCACTGGACCCCGAGTTACACACTGTCTGATCTCACTGGGCCCCCGGGTCACACACTGTCTGATCTCACAGGGCCCCTGCGTTACACATTGTCTGATCTCACTGGGCCCCCGAGTTACACACTGTCTGATCTCACTGGGCCCACCCCCGGGTTACACACTGTCTGATCTCACTGGGTCCACCCCCGGGTTACACACAGCCTGATCTCACTGGGCCCCCGGGTTACACACTGTCTGATCTCACTGGGCCCCCGGGTTACACACTGTCTGGGCCCACTGCTAGTTTCACTCTGACTCCCACATCTTCCCAAACCCCCAGCTCCGGGCCTGTGTTAAGTTCTGTGTTTCCCCTCACAGTACAATCCCGGCCCTCTGAGATTGCACATTGTGAGCGGTGTGGGCGGATATGCGTCATTCTCTCCGCCGGCTGCAGACTGAGCCCCGACCCTCCATCGCCGGACCATGCGCTGTATTGTGAGCCGGCTCAGCACATTCCCCGGGAACTGATGCTGTCAGTAACAGACACGGTTTACCCGCTCAGTTACAGCCCCTTACTGTTAGTTTACAGTCCCTGGGTGTGTGATAGAAAGCCTCAGACCTGAGACTGCCGCATGTTGAGGCCTACAGAAAGTTCCAGCCCCTCAATGTCCCATTCCCGGGTGGGCCCTCCGTGTGCCACACACAGTCTGGGGCTGAGCCGCCTGCTATCAGTCCGTGAGCTCATCACAGCCCAGTTCCCCCAGTGAGTGAGCAGGCCCCGGTAACCTCGGCAACCCTCCTGTTCCTCACCCTCACTCACACACAGGCCCCGCCCCGGTACAACAGGGACCCAGCACTGCGCCTGCCAAGATCGAGGCTGCATCAGTACAGTGCCCCCAGTGGTGGGAGGACAACATTCATCTCACCCCCGATTTTGCCACTCCCCCTCGGGCACAGCCTGGTGCTCAGTGAGGGGCCTCACACCCCCTCCCCCTGGGCACTGCCTGGGTCTCAGTGCGGGGCCACACACCCCCTCGCCCCGGGCACAGCCTGGGGCTCAGTGCGGGGCCTCACGCCCCCCTCCCCCCAGGCAAAGCCTGGGGCTCAGTTCGGGGCATCACACCCCCTCGCCCCAAACACAGGCTGGTGCTCAGTGCGGGGCCTCACCCCCCCCCCTCCCCCCGGGCAGAGCCTGGGGCTCAGTGCGGGGCCTCACACCCCCTCCCCCCGGGCACAGCCTGGGGCTCAGTGCGGGGCCTCACACTCCCTCCCCCCGGGCATTGCCCCCCCCTCCCCCCGGGCACTGCCCCGGCTCCAGCCGCCCACCATCAGTCCGGTTCCCCCCGGTTTACCCATATTGTCCAACCGCTGTTTGCGCTGCATCCGGGGTCTCGGATGGGCGAGGCGGCACCGAGCATGCGTACTACGGCACACAGCGCGATCGCTGCATAAATTAATGATCCTGAATAAGTGCTCCCATCTTACTGGCTGCGCACATGAGATTGACAGCCGCTTGCACCAATCCCTGTTGCGCTCCACCACAGCGTACCGCCCACGTTCCGCAGAAGCGGGCGGGGGAGTCACGTGGCTCCTGATTTGAACCTGCGGCAGTTGAACTGTCACGCCGCGAGCCCGGCCGCGCGCGGGACATAGCCCCGCCCACCGTGTGTGAGGTCAGGGCCCCGCCCACACAGCTCCTGAGCTCAGCAGCGGGAATGCTGCACTGTTAGAGAATAAAGAGAGAAGATGCTGCGAACAGTCAGCCGCTCAGGCCGTGTGTGTGGGGGGAGAGAGAGAATGGACCTGAGGGAAGCTCATTGTCATTACCCTGACATTCAGGGCCACGGGGCTTTAACTGCTGCTGGGGGAAGTGCAGCTGAAATATACAATTGACAATATACAACACTGTTTCCTGACTCAACATGTTAATGCAGTAACTGGGGAAAACCATAGATTGGATCTGGTGTTTAGTAGTGAGCCTGACCTCGGATCAGGCCTCCGTGTGGGGAACATCTGGGCAACACTGATCACATTACACCGTCTCAATTGGCCAGGAGAACCAAAGGGACTGAGAACCTGCAATTCGGACCGCATTTCAGGGCAAACTTCTCCAAAATGGCAGAGGACTTGCAACCGGTAAATTGGCCAACCCTCCTCGGCGGTATGCGACCGATGTTGAATATAAATGGAAAGTTTTTAAGAACAAGATTAAAAAAGTGGTAAACAAACGTAGCCAAAATCAAAAGAAGGAAATGTGGTAAGAAAAAGCCAAGGTGGCTGACTGGCTCTGTACAAAGGCAAATAAGATGTATACAGAAATGTTTGCATAAATTAAATAATTTGACACTCAAATAAATGGGGTGAATACAACGGACAACTAAAGAAAACGAAGGCTGCTAAAATTGTTTCACAACTAATTACTTTTGAAATCAGCAAAAAGTCTCTAGGAATAAAAGGATTGAAGAGAACTGTGGCAGTAATGGGAAGAGCTTTTTTAGTTATGTGGAGAATCAGAGAACTATCAAAGACTGCACTGGGCCACTGAAGGGTGTTTGGCGACAGGTTACACAGGACTCACTGAGTATGGCGGAAATATTAATGAGTACTTTGCATCAGTCTTCACTATTTAACATCATGCTCAAATATTAGAATTTAATAATAAAAGTTTTATCAGTGACATTAACATATATAAGATTATTGTTTTAGAAAAAATTAAGAACTTGAAAATAGATACAACAGCAGGATATCCACCCGAGGGTCCTCCAGGAGATGGGACATGTGCTGTGTGAGGGTCCTCCGGGAGATGGGACATATGCTTTGTGAGGATCCTCCGGGAGATGGGACATGTGCTGAGTGAGCCCCTCCGGGAGATGGGACATATGCTTGTGAGCCCCTCCGGGAGATGGGAAATGTGCTGTGTGAGGTTCCTCCGGGAGATGGGACATGTGCTGTGTGAGGGTCTTCTGGAGATAGGACATGTGCTGTGTGAGGGTCCTCTGGGAGATGGGACATGAGCTGTGTGAGGGTCCTGCAGGAGGTGGGACATGTGATGTGTGAGCCCCTCCGGGAGATGGGACATGTGCTGTGTGAGACCCTCCGGGAGATGGGACATGTGCTGTGTGAGTGTCCTCCAGGCGTTGGGACATGTGCTGTGTGAGGGTCCTCCGGGAGATGGGACATGTGCTGTGTGAGCCCCTCCGGGCGATGGGACATGTGCTGTGTGAGGGAACTCTGGGAGATGGGACATGTGCTGTGTGTGGGTCCTCCGGGAGATGGGACATGCTGTGTGAGGGTCATCTGGGAGATGGGACATGTGTGTGTGAGGGTCCTTCGGGAGAAAAGAGATGTGTATGCGAGCCCCTGACCGGTATGTTTAATAGCTAACTCTGAAATGCTGCTTACAGATTGGAAGGATGCGACTGAAGTCCCCATTTTTAAAAAAAATGAGACAAGGCAGACCCGGGTAACGAGAGGCCCATCAGTTTAACATCAGTAATAGGTAAGATGCTTGAAAGAATCATAAGGGATGCAATATATGAATATTGGATAGGGAGGGACATATTAGGGACACCACAACCCATAATAAAGAGTTCTTGTCTCATAATACTAATTGTATTTTTTGAAGTTACAAAGTTGGTTGATGAGGGAAGCCCAGCAGACATTGTCTACTTAGATTTTAAAAACCTTTTGACAAGGTACCGCACAAGAGGCTTCTCTATAAGATCGGAGCCTCTGGTAGTGATAATATATTGAGCTGGATACAGAACTGGCTGGCAGGATGTAGGTAAAGAGCAGTTCTCGATTGATTTGGATCTGTTTGGAGATCGATCACCAGTGATGTCACGCAGGGATCAGTGTTGGGACTGTTGCTTTTCACTATTTTTATTAATGATCTGGATTTTGGGGTTGGGGGCACAATTTTCAAATTTGGAAATGATAGAAAGATCTGTACGAGTGCTCGAACTGTAGAAGAGGCTCGTCTGATTCAGGCAGATCTTAAGGTGTTGGGAGACTGGCCTCATGACTGGAAAATGATGCATAACTTAGATAAGTTCAGTGTTATGCATGTGGGCAAATGCTCAACATTCATACACCCTCCAGGGAAAGGCATTAAAGATGCTGGAGATAGATAGAGATTTGGGCATTCTAGTGCATACATCCTTAAAGGTACACGAGCAATGCGTTGCAGCGACAGCTGGAGCAAATAGGGTGTTGGGGTGTATCTATAGGACAATTGAGTATAAGCCGAGGCATACTGTTTTGTCCGAGTACAACACCTTAGTCAGGTCGCAGTTGGAATACTGTGTCCAGTTTTGGTCTCCTCACATGGTGGGTGATATTGAGGTTCTGGAAAGGCCATTAGACTAATTCCAAGTCTAAAGCATCTTAGTTATCAACATCGGTTAAAAGAGTTTGGACTCTTTACCTTAGAGCAGTGTAGACTTAGGGCGATATGATTGAGGTTTATAAGATAATGGAGGTGAAAGAGAGTGTTCCAGCTGACCGTTTATTTCAAATAAGTAGGTTAGGCAGGACCAGGGGCACACATTTCAGTTGTATAAGGCTAGATCTCGGTTAGATGTTAGGCGTGGTTCTTTTCCCAGAGAATAGTAGACCTCTGGAACAAGCTGCCCTCTCATGTGGTGGGTACAGACTCACTGAATTCCTTCAAGCAAAAGCTGGATTTGTTTCTGGCTGCGGCGGAGATTAACACTTCCGAAAGGTAGGTACTGCAGGGAATTTAATGCCCAGGATGATCTCCTGGACTAGTTTCGATTGCTTAGATGGGTTGGAGAGGAATTTCCAGATTTTATTTTCCCAAATTGTCCTAGTGTTAGCGCGAATGTACCCTCCAAGAATCACTCGTCACTCAGGGTCGGTCCATACATCAAAATGGTTTATTACGCCGGCGAGGAGATGAAGCAACTGTTGGGTCCAGGTACCTCTCTCCGCCGAACAAAGGGTTTCATGGATTTTTATGTTTTACAACAGTTTACTACAGTTACATCAGCCCATTTCGGCCAATTACGATCCAATCATATTGATTATAGATTACATATAGATTCAAATAAACCAATAGAAGTGGTCTCTAACCATTAGGTGACTGCGTGATTGTCTCAGGCGTTACTAAGGGTTATTCATGGTCTTGTGACATGGGCTGGGACCCCCCCCCCCTCCCATCTTTATCTTACTGTCCTCGGGTGCTGTCTTTGGGCAGTCTCCTTATCTTAGTCCTGTTACAGAGTCGTATTGTTCTGACATGAACCAGGACATCTTGTCTGAGGCCTGTCAGCCCGTTGATTAGGAACATCTGCAGAGCTCATGTGTATCCCTGTGTGAGAAAACAGCAGGGATACACATGAACAACAGCCTGGGTCCTAGTGCCCAGGAGATGGAGCATCTTGGGCATGAGGCTTTTCATCATCTTAGAATCAGAGTGGTTACAGCACGGAAGGAGGTCATTTGGCCCGTTGAGCCCATGCTGGCTCCCTGCAAGAGCTTCAGCTAAACCCACTCTAAATACTCTGTCCAGACCCCTCATGATTTTGAACACCTCTGTCAAATCTCCTCTCAATCTTCCCTGTTCTCAGGAGAACAACCCCAGCTTCTCCAGACTATCCACGTAACTGAAGTCCCTCATCCCTGGAATCATTCTCGTAAATCTTTTCTGCACCCTATCCAAGGCCTTCTCATATTTATTAAAATGAGGTACCCAGAATTAATCCACCTCAGTCAATAAGCTCCCTGCTGGAGTGGAACTAAACTACAGAACCAGTGGCAACCTGTTCAACCTTTGTCGTCTCCAGGCTAGGTACAACACCATCCACACCTGTTGTCGAGCTACCATATGCAGACAATGTCTATGTCTGTGCACATACAGAGGCTGAACTCCAAGTCATAGTCAACGTATTTACTGAGGCGTACGAAAACATGGGCCTTACGCTAAACACCCATAAGACAAAGGTCCTCCACCAACCTGTCCCCACCGCACAGCATTCCCGCACCACACCTCCCCCCACCCCCACCCATCAAGATCCATGTTGCGGCCCTGAACAACGTGGGCCATTTCCCATACCTCGGGAACCTCTTATCAACAAGAGCAGACATTGGCAACGAGATTCAACACCACCTCCAATGCGCCAGTGCAGCCTTCAGCCACCTGAGGAAAAGAGTGTTTGAAGACCAGGCCCTCAAATTTGCGACCAAACTCATGGTCTACAGGGCTGTAGTAATACCTGCCCTCCTGCATGGCTCAGAGACATGGACCATGTACAGTAGACACCAAGTCGCTGGAGAAATACCATCAACGATGTCTCCACAAGATCCTACAAATCCCCTGGGAGGACAGACGCACCAACATTAGCGTCGGCGACCAGGCCAACATCCCCAGCATTGAAGCACTGACCAGACTTGATCAGCTCTGCTGGGAAGGCCACATTGTTCGCATGCCAGACACGAGACTCCCAAAGCGAGTGCTCTCCTCGGAACTCTTTCACGACAAATGAGCCAAAGGTGGACAAAGGCAATGTCACAAGGACACCCACAAAGCCTCCCTGATAAAGTGCAATATCCGCTCTGACACTTGGGAGTCCCTGGCCAAAGACCGCCCTAAGTGAAGGAAGTGCATCCGGGAAGGCGCTGAGCACCTCGAGTCTCACTGCCGAGAGCATGCAGATATCAAGCGCAGGCAGCGGAAAGAGCGTGCAGCAAACCTGTCCCACCCACCTTTTCCCTCAATGATTATCTTCCCACCTGTGACAGGGACTGTGGCTCTCATATTGGAGTGTTCAGCTACCTAAGGACTCATTTTTAGAGTGGAAGAAAGTCTTCGTCGATTCCGAGGGATTGCCTATGATGAGGAGGCCAGCATCATCAGTGCGGGCGGCACAGGAGGATAAACGGCGGCGGCGGCAACGAGTGGGAGCGGTGGCAGCGAGTGGGAGTGGTGGCAGATCAGAGAAGGCCAGCATCGCGAGAGCGGGCGGCGCAGGAGGATAAAGGGTGGTGGCAGCAAGTAGGGAGCGGTGGCAGATTGGAGGAGGCCAGCATCGCGAGAGCAGGCGGCACAGGAGGATAAAGGGTGGCGGCAACGTGTGGGAGTGGTGGCAGCTTGGAGGAGGCCAGCTGGTGCAGGGGCAGAAGGTAAACAAAGAAGTAAAAAGAAATTGAAGTGTGACGTCACAGTCAAGCGGGTAAGTGATTGGCTGGTGGATTGGTAAGTATTTAATCTTTTTCTTTTTATTTCCTTAGCAACAAGAAACCTTGTCATTGTTGCCAAATTAAATTAATTCAGAGGTTAAGTCATGGCAGGGAGCCCAGACCCGTGTCATGCTCCTCCTGTGCTATGTGGATGCTTCCGGTGTCCCTGACTACTATGTGTGCAGGAAGAGTATCCAGCTACAGCTCCTGACAGACCGCATTGTGGCACTGGAGCTGTGAATGGATTCACTCTGGAGCATCCACAATGCTGAGGATGTCGTGAATAGCATGTTTAGTGAGTTGGTCACATCACAGGTAAAGGTTACTCAGGCAGATAGGGAATGGGTGACCATCAGGCAGAGCAGTGGAAGGAAGATAGTGCAGGGGTCCCCTGTGGTAATCTCCCTCCAAAACAGATACACCGTTTTGGGCACTGTTAGGGGAGATGGTTCTTCAGGGGAGGGCAGCAGCAGCCAAGTTCATGGCACCATGGGTGGCTCTGCTGCACAGCAAGGCAGGAAAAAGAGTGGGAGAGCTATGGTGGTAGGGGATTTTATTGTAAGGGGAAGAGATAGACGTTTCTACGGCCGCAATCGAGACTCCAGGATAGTATGTTTCCTGCTTGGTGCAAGGGTCAAGGATGTCTCGGAGCGGCTGCAGGACATTTTGGAGAGGGAGGGTGAACAGCCAGTTGTCGTGGTGCATATAGGTACCAATGATAAAGCTAAACAATGGGATGAGGTCCTACAAGCTGGATTTAGGGAGCTAGGAGTTAAATTAAAAAGTTGGACCTCAAAGGTAGTAATCTACCAGTGCCACGTGCTAGATGGAGTAGAACTATCAGGAGAGTTACGAAGAATGCATGGCTTGAGGAGTGGTACAAGAGGGAGGGATTCAACTTCCTGGGACATTGGAGCCGTTTCTGGAGGAGGTGGGATCAGTACAAACCGGACAGTCTGCACCTGGGCAGGACCGGAACCAATGTCCTAAGGGGAATGTTTGCTAGCGCTGTTGGGGAGGTGTTAAACTAATATGGCAGTGGGATGGGAATCTATTAAGGGAGACAGATGGAAGAAAAATGGGGGCAGAAGCAAAAGGTAGAAAGGAGATAAAGAAAGGTGGAGGGCAGAGAAATCAAAGGCAAAAATCATAAAGGGCCACATTACAACATAATTCCGAAAGGAAAAAGAGTGTTAAAAAATCAAGCCTGAAGGCTCTGCGTTTCAATGCGAGGAGCATTCGTGATAAGGTCGATGAATTAACTGTGCAGATAGTTGTTAACGGATATGATGCAAATGGGATTATTGAGACATGGCTCCAGGACGACCAAGGCTGTGAACTCCACATCCAGGGGTATTCAATATTCAGGAAGGATAGACAGAAAGGAAAAGGAGGTGGGGTAGCGTTGTTGGTTAAAGAGGAGATTAATGCAATAGTAAGGAAGGACATTAGCTTGGATGTCGAAACTGTATGGATAGAGCTGCAGAAACCAAAGTACAGAAAAGGCTAGTGGGATTTGTGTGCAGACCACCAAACAGTAGTGGTGAGATTGGGGATGGCATCAACCAGGAAATTAGGGATGCGTGTAATAAAGGTACAGCAGTTATCATGAATGACTTTAATCTATGTATAGATTGGGCTAACCAAACTGGTTACAACACGATGGAGGAAGATTTCTAGAAGTGTATAAGGGATGGTTTTCGAGACCAATATGTCGACGAATGAACTAGAGAGCCGGCCATCCTAGACTGGGTCTTGTGTAATGAGAGAGGATTAATTAGCAATCATGTTGTGCGAGGCCCCTTGGGGAAGCGTGACCATAATATGGTAGAATTCTTCATTAAATGGAGAGTGACACAGTTAATTCAGATACTAGGGTCGCGAACTTAAAGAAAGGTAACTTCGATGGTATGAGACGTTAATTGGCTAGAATAGACTGGCAAATGATACTTAAAGGGTTGACAGTAGATAGACAAAGGCAGACAGTTAAGATCACATGAATGAACGTCAACAATTGTACATCCCTGTCTGGCGTAAAAATAAAATGGTGAAGTTGGCTCAACTGTGGTGAACAAGGGCAATTAGGGATAGTGTTAAATCCAAGGAAGAGGCATATAAAGTGGCCAGAAAAAGCAGCAAACCTGAGGACTGGGAGAAATTTAGAATTCAGCAGAGAAGGACAAAGGGTATAATTTGGAGGGGGGAAATCGAGTATGAGAGTAAGCTTGCAGGGAACATTAAAAACGACTGCAAAAGCTTCTATAGATATGTGAAGAGAAAACGATTCGTGAAGACAAATGTAGGTCCCTTGCAGCCAGAATCAGGTGAATTTATAATGGGGAACAAAGAAATGGTGGAGCAATTGAACAAATACGTTGGTTCTTTCTTCACTAAGAAAGACACAAATAACCTTCCGGAAATACTGTGGGACTGAGGGTCTAGCGAGAAGGAAGAACTGAAGGAAATCCTTATTAGTCAGGGAATTGAGTTAGGGAAATTGATGTGATTGAAAGCCGATAAAACCCCAGGGTCTTATAGTGCGCATCCCAGAGTACTTAAGGAAGTGATCCTAGAAATAGTGGATGTATTGGTGGTCATTTTCCAACATTCTATAGACTCGGGATCAGTTCCTGTTGTTTGGAGGGGAGCGAATGTAATCCCACTTTTTAAAAAAAGAGGGAGAGAGAAAACCTGGAATTATAGACCAGTTAGCCTGACAGCAGTAGTGGGGAAAATGTTGCAATCAATTATTAAAGACTTAATAGCAGCGCATTTTGAAAGCAGTGAGAGGATCGGTCCAAGTCAGCATGGATTTATGAAGCGGAAATCATGCTTGACAAATCTTCTAGAAGTTTTTCAGGATGTAACTAGTAGAGTGGACAAGGGCGAACCAGTAGATGTGGTGTATTTGGACTTTCAAAAGGCTTTTGACAAGGTCCCACATAAGAGATTAGTGTGCAAAATTAAAGCACATGGTATTGGGGGTAATGTATTGACGTGGATAGAGAACGAGTTGGCAGATAGGAAGCAAAGAATAGGAATAAACGGGTCCTTTTCTGAATAGCAGGCAGTGACTAGTGGGGTGTCACAAGATTCAGTGCTGGGACCCCAGCTATTTACAATATACATTAATGATTTGGATGAAGGAATTGAATGTAATATCTACAAGTTTGCAGATGACACCAAGCTGTGTGGCAGTGTGAGCTGTGAGGAGGATGCTAAGAGGCTGCAGGGTGACTTGGACAGGTTAGGTGAGTGGGCAAATGCATGGCGGACACGTTATAATGTGGATAAATGTGAAGTTATCCATTTTGGTGGCAAAAACAAGGAGGCAGAATATTATCTGAATGGTGACAGATTAGGCAAAGGAGAGGTGCAACGAGACCTGGGTGTCATGGTACATCTGTCATTGAAAGTTGGTATGCAGATACAGCAGGTGGTGAAGGAGGCAAATGGCATGTTAGTCTTCGTAGCGACAGGACTTGAGTATAGGAGCAGGGAGGTCTTGCTGCTGTTGTACAGGGCCTTGGTGAGGCCACATCTTGATATTGTGTACAGTTTTGGTCTCCTAATCTGAGGAAGGGCATTCTTGCTATTGAGGGAGTGCAACGAAGGTTCACCAGACTGATTCCTGGGATGGCAGGACTGACATATGAAGAAAGACTGGATCGACTAGGCTTATATTCACTGGAATTTAGAATAATGAGGGGGGATCTCATAGAAACATGTAAAATTCTGATGCGATTGGACAGGTTAGATGCAGGAATAATGTTCCCGATGTTGGGGAAGTCCAGAGCCAGGGGTCACAGTCTAAGTAAAAGGGGCAAGACATTTAGGACCGAGATGAGGCAAAACGTCTTCACTCAGAGAGTTGTGAACCTGTGGAATTCTCTTCCACAGAAAGTTTTTGAGGTCAATTCGTTAGATTATATTCAAAAGGGAGTTAGATGTGGCCCTTAAGGCTAAACAGATCAAGGGGTATGGAGAGAAAGCAGGAATGGGGTGCTGAAGTTGCATGATCAGCCATGATCATATTGAATGGTGGTGCAGGCTCGAAGGGCTGAATGGCCTACTCCTGCACCTATTTTCTATGTTTCTTTATTTCTATGATGATGATAATGACCCAGAATTGGACACAATACTCCAGTTAAGGCCGAACCAGTATTTTATGCAGGTTCATCCTAATATCCACACTTCTGTACTCTATTCCTCTATTCATGAAGTCTACGATCTGATAAGCCTTTGTAACTGCTTTCTCAACCAGCGCTGCAACCTTCAGCAATTGGTGCACATATTCTCCTGGGTCTCTCTGTTCATGCACCCCTTTAAAATTGTACCCTTTAGTTTATATTTCCTCTCCTCTTTCCTCCTACCAAAATGTATCACTTTTGAACTTTTCCACGTTAAATTTCATCTGCCACATGTCAGCACATTCCACCAGCGTGTCAATGTTTTTTGTGAAGTCTATCACTATCCTCCTCACTGTTCACTATACTTCCAAGATTTGTGTCATCTGCAAATTTGGAAATTGTGCCCTGTACACCCAAGTCTAAGTCATTAATATAGATCAAGAAAAGCAGTAGCCCTACTACCGACCCCTGGGGAACACCACTTCCTCCAGTCTGAAAAATAACCGTTCACCACTACTCTGTGTCACTTAGCCACTTTCATATCCATGCTGACACTGTCCCCGTTATTCCATGGGCTTCGATTTTGCTGGTATTGGTAACACGCCCGGGTTGACTAAAAACTAAGCCCAGTCTGTTAATCACTTTCAGCTACTGGACTTAGCATGTACCCCACAGCGTCTCTTCTACCTTCAATATGTGAATAGAGCATCACGCCTGCAAACCTGGTTTAAGTTTATATCCACTCAGCAAATCGATCTTAAGAAAAGCCTGTAGGTCGATGAGACACTGTTAAGGTGCCAGTGTGCTGCTGGTTTGCTCGGCATTTTGTCTGTAATGGACTCTGTATTTTGGTCTCCGTATTTATGAAAGGATATACTTGCATTGGAGGCTGTTCAGTGAAGGTTCATTAGGTTGATTCCGGAGATGAGCGGATTGACTTATGAAGATAGATTGGGCCAAAGCACATTGGAGTTCAGAAGAATGAGAGGTGATCTTATCGAAACATAAGATAATGAGGGGGCTCAACAAGGTGGATGCAGAGAGGATATTTCCACTCAACTAAAACTAGGGGACATAGTCTCAGAATCAGGGGCCACTCATTTAAAACTGAGATGAGGAATTTCTTCTCCGAGGGTTGTAAATCTGTGGAATTCTCTGCCCAAAAGAGCTGTGGAGGCTGGGTCTTTGAATATATTTAAGGCAGAGATAGACAGATTTTTGAGCGATTAAGGGAGTAAAGGATTATGGGGAGCAGACAGGGAAGTGGAACTGAGTCCATGATCAGAACAGCCATGATCTTATTGAATGGCGGAGCAGGCCCGAGAAGCCAAATGGCCTACTCCGGCTCCATATTTCTTATGTTCTCATGTTATAACTGAACATTTCACCCAGTGTAACCTTGTCTGTAATGAAATATGTGTCATTTAGTAAGCCTCAGGTCCTTGCTCATGTCTGCTGCAAATTCCAGAGTTAATTCCTGAGATGAGGGGGTTGACTTATGAAGATAGGTTGATTAGGTTGGGCCTATACACATTGGAGTTCAGAAGAATGAGGTGATCTTAGTGTGGCCCTGAAGGACTGTGTCCAGGCTGAAGTTCTGTTCCCCCTGTAAGATCCACCCCCCAGATTGTCCTTTCTC